>NC_059210.1:51185735-51891360 GCF_020615455.1 Coregonus clupeaformis | reverse complement strand
GGCTCTGTCATATCCTCACATGGTCTCTCCTATCATTGCTACGCAGATGACACACAATTAATTTTCTCCTTTCCCCCTTCTGATAACCAGGTGGCTAATCACATCTCTGCATGTCTGGCAGACATATCAGTGTGGATGTCGGATCACCACCTCAAGCTGAACCTCGGCAAGATGGAGCTGCTCTTCCTCCCGGGGAAGGACTGTCCTCTCCATGATCTCGCCATCACAGTTGACAACTCCATTGTGTCCTCCTCCCAGAGTGCAATGAACCTTGGCGTGACCCTGGACAACACCCTGTCATTCTCCGCTAACATCAAAGTGGTGACCCGATCCTGCAGGTTCATGCTCTACAACATTCGCAGAGTACGACCCTACCTTACACAGAAAGCGGCACAGGTCCTAATCCAGGCACTTGTCATCTCCCGTCTGGATTACTGCAACTCGCTGTTGGCTGGGCTCCCTGCCTGTGCCATTAAACCCCTACAACTTATCCAGAACACTGCAGCCCGTCTGGTGTTCAACCTTCCCAAGTTCTCTCATGTCACCCCGCTCCTCCGCACACTCCACTGGCTTCCAGTTGAGGCTCACATCTACTACAAAACCATGGAGTTTGCCTACGGAGCTGTGAGTGGAACGGCATCTCCTTACCTTCAGGCTCTGATCAGACCCTACACCCAAACGAGGGCACTACGTTCATCCACCTCTGGCCTGTTAGCCCCCCTACCTCTATGGAAGCACAGTTCCCGCTCAGCCCAGTCAAAGCTATTCGCTGCTCTGGCACCCCAATGGTGGAACAAGCTCCCCCACGACGCCAGGACAGCGGAGTCATTCACCACCTTCCGGAGACACTTGAAACCCTACCTCTTTAAGGAATACCTGGAATAGTATAACAGTAATCCTTCTACCCCCACCCCCCAAAAAAAAGGGTGGTTGTCCCACTGGCTATCCTACGTTGAATGCACCAATTTGTAAGTCGCTCTGGATAAGAGCGTCTGCTAAATTACTTAAATGTAAATGAAGTGTCTGTGAAGGCTGATAGAGGCCTTGTAAGCGTATTAGATATGGTGACTGCCATCAGGGTTTGTAGGAACAGGCTTTGATGATAGTAGTGAGTAGGAGAAAGACAGTGTCTGGGTGTGTGTTAGGGAGGTGTGGCTGAGGGATGCCTTGGGAGCTCTAGTCCAGTGACTCTAACATATTGGAGGATATCTGTTTCTCACTATGAGGCTCTACATTTACCAAAACATGTCTGTGTCATTATGACAAAGTGAAAGACATGAGATCATCCGCTGCATTAACCTACCGAGATCTCTTTTACCCTTTTCACACTCCTCAGCCAACAGAGCCGAGCCAAGCTGAGCTGTACTGGTCTGGCCTAGTTAGCTGCTGGAAAGGAAAATAAATGATCTGAGCCATGCCCAGTACGGTTCAGGTCGGCCTTATGGTTTAAATCAGCCATTTGTCTCCTAGCTTTGTGACGCAAACTAGTCGACGCTGTGCTGGTCTGTCTAGGACAGGGCTCTCCAACCCTGTTCCTGGAGAGCTACCATCCTGTAGGTTTTCACACCAACCCTAATCTAGCACACCTGATTCTAATAATTAGCTGGTTGATAAGCTGAACCAGGTTAGTTACAACTGGGTTTGGAGCGAAAACCTACAGGAGGGTAGCTCTCCAGGAACAGGGTTGGAGACCCCTGGTCTAGGATTTCCCTCTACTTTCTATAAACTCTTTCTACAGAGGAAAGACAGGGGAAGCAGGTTGGAGTTCATATTGACGAGGGAGAGCAGAAAAGAGTGTAGGAGTCAAGTAAGCTATGCACACACATCATACACATTATCGTATACACACATGGACATGAGCACACACACACACACACACACACACACACACACACTGAGCAGCCAGGGCTCCAATCCTATAGCTATTATCTAGAAAAGCATTACACCTTCTGACTGACATTCCCTGTATTGTTACCATTAGTCATTCCAAACCAGGGAAAAGCACACAGTGAAACTGAACTGAACTGAAGACATGATTACAGGGCAATAGAAAATACTGGAACTATTGTTATTATGCCAAGCAACAGCTCCATTCATTTCACCATGCATTATTTGACGTCCACATGTGGTGTGTGTGTCAGGGTTTCCGTTAGCCGGTAATAGGCGGCTTTTGGCAAAAAATTTTTGTTGTTGGGAAAAGCCGATTAATAAAATTGGATCTGGCCAATTGTCCGGGAGAAGAAGAAAAACTCTCATTGCCAAATAATGCTTTTTAGCCTATTCATTGATGGAAATACTGTACATTTGACTGGTTATGCTTATTGGTCTATAGGTTCATTTGCATAATTTTGTGGAATTTAATTGGCGCGTGTGTACAGTATATTCCTTATGCATCTTATTTATCACATACGTACAGCATACAGATACAGAGCCTTTGAGCGGAAAATCTGTCAGACAGCAGGAGAGCTGCTGCTACAGCATCTCAAACAGCAGATGCTGAGGCAATTGAAGGCAGGCTTCATCAGCGCTTCACACTGCACTATGCAATGATTTGGAGGCAGTATGCATTTTGAAAACATATATTTAATTGTTTGAAACCTGAATGTTTTAAATCAAATCAAATCAAATGTTATGGTCACATACACATGTTTAGCAGATGTTATTGCTGGTGTAGCGAAATGCTTGTGTTTCTAGCTCCAACAGTGCAGTAATATCTAACAAGTAATATCTAACAATTTCACAACATTACACACAATACACACAAATCTAAAATAAAGGAATGGAATTAAGAATATATCAATATTTGGACGAGCAATGTCAGAGTGGCATAGACTAAAATACTGTAGAATAGAATACAGTATATACATATGAGATGAGTAATGCAAAATATGTCAACATTATTAAAGTGACTAGTGTTCCATTATCAATGCAGTAACCGAAAGGTCGCTGGTTCTAATCCCCGAACCGACTAGGTGAAAAATCTGTCGATGTGCCCTTGAGCAAGGCACTTAACCCTAATTGCTCCTGTAAGTCGCTCTGGATAAGAGTGTCTGCTAAATGACTAAAATGTAATGTAAATGTAAAGTGGCCAGTGATTTCAAGTCTATGTATATAGGGCAGCAGCCTCTAAGGTGCTACCCTATTATAAGGCATGTCTTACCTTGCTTCAAAGCAGCCTAGTCAAAATCAGTCCATATCCGGAGGCAATTATTTTATATCAAATTTCTTTCATTGTCCAGTAGCCAAAGGCACAATCATAGTCATATTAGCAACCCAAGCTAGTTGTTGCATATTAGATCTCCCCTCTTTCGAAATTTCGAATAGATATTTTAATCTCTGTCACATGATATCCATCACATCAAATCGCTCCCATATGCGGTGCCCTTTTGACAAAGGTGTTTTCCTCTAACTGCAGTATGGAACCAACATTCACACGTAGTCTACTGCCTTGTGCTCATTGCTGCGCTTATAATGTGAAGAAATACATTTCTCATATGTTCGGTAAATTAAAATGCTGCAGGTCAAATGTCCGGCCACATTTTACTAACTCCTCTATGTTGGAGTGGGGGATTAGTGTTTAGATACAGTGTAGTTGGAGGGGGGGGGGGGGTTATCTTTTTGTGTGGTAAGACTCTTTTTAGGGTGGGGGTAGTATTCTGGTATTTTGATACATTGGGGGTGGTTCTTCCTTTAAGGTGGAGGGCTGGTATTTGGATAGAGTTGGTGGGAGTGGATCATTCACTAAGGTGTATGGGGGAGGTGGATCCTGGCGGTGGCATTTTGATTTGTTAGGGGATAGGGCCAGGCAGGGGATAACTGTCACTCCCCATGCATGGCTTGGGGTTGTGATGCTGGTGGGCTATGGGGTGGGCAGATCATGGAACAAAGTAGAGCCCTGTCTCTGGGGGGGATGGTAGGTGGTGAGACGGTGGTGTTGGTAGTGGGATTGATGGGGTGGCGATGAGAGACAGAGATGTTGACAGGAACAGACACCCATTCAGACTGATGACCAGTGGGAGAGGCCTACTGGAGAGGCTCTGGGGTCCATCATACCCTAGATCTCTGTGGCCAGGGTAACGGTGGCTGGTGGGCAGTAGAGGTGTGCCAGAGGGGGGCCCAAAATCAGCACACTGTGGGTTTATTATTCCACAGTATGACCTGTGATGGTTTCACCACAGAAACTGTTTGTCCACAGGACCAAGATGCTGCTGGGAGTCAATTATGGGTCTATCCTGGGCTAGACTGGCCAAAACAGCTACCCTGTGTGCCTGCGTGGCTTGAGAATTAAAACAACAAGCCTGGTTGGTTCCCAGTTTGAAGGACATGGGTTTCTAGGGCATAGTACCATAGCATGGGTCCTCCCAGAAAACCTGGATGCTGTGACGCATGAGACTGATAGGAATTAGTCAGCTAAGGTCACTGCAGGTATTCAGAGGGTAGAAACTAGGTGAAGATCCATATATGGTAGTAGAAATAGGTTAGGAATTGGACCCTGGGTATCTAAACAGTTACTCTCACAGAACTCTACCTGTACAATGTAGGCAAATATTCTCCTTTCCACAGTACAGAATGGATTTACCAAGTTCATGCTTTAAGATTCCAATTCTCCAAGTTCATAACGTTTATCTTAAAACAGGTGAGAAAACAGACAATATGTTGATTTATAATGGTGACATGACATACAGTACATACTGTGCAAGTTGCTGCTGGGAATCAATTACAGGTCTATGCTAGACTGGCCAAAACAGCTATCCTGTGTGTGTGTCCTCACATGCCTGTGTGTTTCTTCTTCCCATGGTGCTCTCTCTCCCAGCTCCCAGTGGATGGGGTGGAGAGGTGTTTTTCATTCCTCTCCATGCCTCCTCCCCTGGCTTGTGGCTAAGACAGATGGATGAATCGGCCATTGTTTGGGGTGCGTGTGGCGAATGCATCAGGGACAAGGTAACCAGAGACATAGCACTCTCTCTCTCTCTCCACATCCCACCAGGGAGTTAGGGCTTGAGAAACCCTAGTTACATTCAAATAAATTATTTTCTGTCCAAATTGACACCCTTCCGTTGCCATAGAATGGGCTGGGTGTAGTTTACAGTAATTTCTAGTCTGGGTGGCACTGGAATGTAGTTCGTTACACATGGCTGTAGGTAACACTTATTGAAGGAGGTATTGGTTGAAATGACTGGACTGGAATTTCACTAGTTATTATATTAATTCAGACGCAGAACTATTTTACCTGCTATGTTGAAATGAATAACAATAATGTCACAAGTAATTTGTAGCATTAGGAGATACAGAGCTGCTTGGACTACAATATGGACAGTATATCAAAAAGTAGCTAAACAGAAGTTAAGTTAAAAACCATAATGATCCATACCTGTTGTCTGAAACACCAAAGAATTATACATATTTTCCTCTCTACCGAGTACTGCATTCTACAGGCTACCAATTGATAACTTTATCGAGAACAAAAGTGCTGTACAATTAAGAGAGTGGTCAATCTTCATTTCTTTGGGGATCATGATTAGCATATATGTCATTCTTCAGTGGTACCTGCGGTTGGGGCTGTAGGCCTCTATTCTTTTATTACCTTCACCTTCATTCCATTACGACCACATTCTGTTACCTGGGCAAGGAGAGCATAAATACCCATGTTGTTTTCAGATAGGGTTAAGTAGTGGAGAAGTGGCGCCGGAGAAGATGGCTGCCGTTTTACAGCCCTCTAACCAATTGTACTATTATGTGTGTTTTTTCGCGTTATTTGTAATTTATTCTGTACATAATGTTTCTGCCACCGTCTCTTATGACCAAAAAGAGTTTCTGGATATCAGGACAGCGATTACTCACCTCGTATTGGACGAAGATTTTTTCTTCAACGAGCCGGACGCGAAGGATATCCTACAGGCACCCGACAAGGTCCAAATCCCCGTCATTCGCAGGAGAAAGAGACGGAGATATCGTGGACATAGGTCGGGGTGCCTTGTAAGGATCCGACGGCGAGTCACCGAGTCGTGGCTGAACGACGACATGGACAACATACATCTGACGGGATATACGCTACATCGGCAGGATAGAACAGCTGACTCCGGTAAGACAAGGAATGGCGGTCTGTGTATATATGTAAACAACAGCTGGTGCACAAAATCTAATACTAAGGAAGTCTCTAGGTTTTGCGCGCCTGAGGTAGAGTATCTCATGATAAGCTGTAGACCACATTATTTACCAAGAGACTTTTCATCTATATTTTTCGTAGCTGTCTATCTACCACCACAAACCGATGATGGCATTAAGATTGCACTAAATGAGCTGTATAAGGCCATAAGTAAACAGGAAAACGCTCATCCAGAGGCAGCGCTCCTAGTGGCCGGGGACTTTAATGCATGGAAACTTAAATCCGTTCTACCTAATTTCTACTAGCATGTTAAATGTGCAACCAGAGGAAAAAAAAAACTCTAGACTACCTTTACTCCACACACAGAGACGCATACAAAGCTCTCCATCGCCCTCCATTTGGCAAATCTGACCATAACTCTATCCTCCTGATTCCTGCTTATAAGCAAAAACTAAAGCAGGAAGCACCAGTGACTCGGTTAATAAAAAAGTGGTCAGATGATGCAGATGCTAAGCTACAGGACTGTTTTGCTAGCACAGACTGGAATATGTTCTGGGATTCTTCAGATAGCATTGAGGAGTACACCAGTACATCAGTCACTGGCTTCATCAATAAGTGCATCGATGATGTCGTCCCCACAGTGACCGTACGTACATACCCCAACCAGAAGCCATGGATTACAGGCAACATCCGCACTGAGCTAAAGGGTAGGGCTGCCGCTTTCAAGGAGCGGGACTCTAACGGACGGACGCTTATAAGAAATCCCGCTATGCCCTCCGACGAACCATCAAACAGGCAAAGAGTCAATACCGGACTAAGATTGAATCGTACTACACCGGCTCTGACACTCGTCGGATGTGGCAGGGCTTGAAAACTATTACAGACTACAAAAGGAAGCACAACCGCGAGCTGCCCAGTGACACAAGCCTACCAGACAAGCTAAACCACTTCTATGCTCGCTTCGAGGCAAGCAACACTGAAGCATGCATGAGAGCACCAGCTGTTCCGGATGACTATGTGATCACGCTCTCCGTAGCCGATGTGAGTAAGACTTTTAAGCAGGTCAACATTCAGACGAATTACCAGGATGTGTACTCCGAGCATGTGCTGACCAACTGGCAAGTGTCTTCACTGACATTTTCAACATGTCCCTGACTGAGTCTGTAATACCAGCATGTTTCAAGCAGACCACCATAGTCCCTGTGCCCAAGGACACTAAGATAACCTGCCTAAATGACTACCGACCCGTAGCACTCACGTCTGAGGCTGGTCATGGCTCACATCAACACCATTATCCCAGAAACCCTAGACCCACTCCAATTTGCATACCGCCCCAACAGATCCACAGATGATGCAATCTCTATTGCACTCCACACTGTCCTTTCCCACCTGGACAAGAGGAACACCTACGTGAGAATGCTGTTCATTGACTACAGCTCAGCGTTCAACACCATAGTGCCCTCAAAGCTCATCACTAAGCTAAGGATCCTGGGACTAAATACCTCCCTCGGCAACTGGATCCTGGACTTCCTGATGGGCCGCCCCCAGGTGGTAAGTGTAGGTAACAACACATCTGCCACGCTGATCCTCAACACGGGGGCCCCTCAGGGGTGCGTGCTCAGTCCCCTCCTGTACTACCTGTTCACCCATGACTGCATGGCCAGGCACGACTCCAACACCATCATTAATTTTGCCTGACGACACAACAGTGGTAGGCCTGATCACAGACAACGATGAGACAGCCTATAGGGAGGAGGTCCGAGACCTGGCCGTGTGGTGCCAGGATAACAACCTCTCCCTCAACGTGATCAAGACAAAGGAGATGATTGTGGACTACAGGAAAAAAAAGAGGACTGAGCACTCCCCCATTCTCATCGACGGGGCTGTAGTGGAACAGGTTGAGAGCTTAAAGTTCCTTGGTGTCCACATCACCAACAAACTATCATGGTCCAAACACACCAAGACAGTCGTGAAGAGGGCACGACAAAGCCTATTCCCCCTCAGGAGACTGAAAAGATTTGGCATGGGTCCTCAGATCCTCAAAAAGTTATACAGCTGCACCATCAAGAGCATACTGACTGGTTGCCTCACCGCCTGGTATGGCAACTGCTCGGCCTCCGACCGCAAGGCACTACAGAGGGTAGTGCGTACGGCCCAATACATCACTGGGGCCAAGCTTCCTGCCATCCAGGACCTCTGTACCAGGCGGTGTCAGAGGAAGGCCCTTAAAATTGTCAAAGACTCCAGCCACCCTAGTCATAGACTGTTCTCTCTGCTACCGCACGCCAAGTGGTACCGGAGCGCCAAGTCTAGGTCCAAAAGGCTTCTCAACAGCTTCTACCCACAAGCCATAAGACTCCTGAACAGCTAATCATTGCTACCCGGACTATTTGCACCACCCCCCCACCCCCACCCCCCTCTTTTACGCTGCTGCTACTCTGTCTATTATTTATGCATAGTCACTTTAACTCTAACCACATGTACATATTACCTCAATTACCTCGACTAGCCGGTTCCCCCGCACATTGACTCTGCACCGGTACCCCCCTGTATATAGCCTCCCTACTGTTATTTTATTTTATTGCTGCTCTTTAGTTATTTGCTTTAATTTTTTTTACTTAACACTTTTAAAAAATAAAAATGTTAAACATGCATTGTTGGTTAAGGGCTTGTAAATAAGCATTTTACTGTAATGTCTACACCTGTTGTATTTGGCGCATGTGGCAAATAAAATTAGATTTGATTTGATTTAA
The DNA here is from genome assembly GCF_020615455.1 of Coregonus clupeaformis. Classification (NCBI taxonomy): domain Eukaryota; kingdom Metazoa; phylum Chordata; class Actinopteri; order Salmoniformes; family Salmonidae; genus Coregonus; species Coregonus clupeaformis. Next base: position 51,882,501 of record NC_059210.1, on the reverse strand, counting down.
CCCCATGGTAACCCCATGCACTGTCTACCATCCAGAACCATGCAGAGCCCATATACCCAATACCAGGCTGTATAGTGCATGTGCTCCTGATCAAAAGACAATCATCATCCTCACCACATCCAACAGAGCTGGTGGTGTGTATAACTCCGTATCAGGTAGGATAGCGCCCCCTCCTGTTGGGCTGAGATTAACTATAACAGCAAACAATAATGCTAACCTAGCTAAAATTGTCCCTGTCCATTTCAAACAATGACGTACCACCCACGTTGCCCCGGCCTTCATTTGAAACAAGAGAGGATCTAATAAAGTCTATCCCATCTAAAGGGAAAAAAACACATGGTGTTGATAAGAGACATAACTCTGACTCAGCTGCGCTCAGAGGTAATGAAATCCCATAGGCAGCTAGCGCAAAATTAAACACACACACGGACAGACACACTGCTGACACACACTCCAACACTCTTCACCTTTCATGTACTCCTGATCAAAATTGTCAGCACCCGTTTCCGAATTCCTGGCTTAATGGGAAAACCTGCATTGGGTTTTGGAGAGGCTGCAGCCAATGTCTGGAAATACGGTTCTCATTTGACGCGACGGAGGCCTTCTTTCCTGCTTAAGGTCTGAGATAGGGCATGCGAGAGGATTTGTCTGAACTAATCCACGGAACAAGTACTTCTCCATGCTACTGACCTGTCCACTCTGATCTGGACTGAGACTGGGAGACAGATAGACATGTAGGCCTATTGTTCTGACAGGGTGGAGACATGTATACCTTTATCTCTTCTGGCTGTTGAGTGGGGGTATACTGTACATTGTACACACAAAGTATTGCTAAGGACATGACAGGTAGCTGAAGTCCTGCCTGCCTGCTGTAAAACTGTCTGCCAAGGGGACAAACAACTGGATGGGCCACAATCCATAGTAATGAGAGACTAGGCCAAATGTCCATGTTTGTAAAAAAAATACAAATAAATAAAGGCCTATTACCGCTGCCCTGGCCGTGAGCACTCCGCAAAGTGATTATTCCTATAAATCTCGACCCAAAATGGGATGGTGGAGCAGCCGACTTCTTTATGTGGTCTCTCCCACCAGTTGACTTTCCAATGGCCGAGTAACACACACAACAAAATGATAAAAAATGCGAGCAGGAGCACTTCGCAGGGCCCAGTGCAGTCAATCTCTCCTCTGCTCTGTTTGAGAGACAGAAAAATACATTTAAGGTCAATAAAATGCAACAGTAATGAAGTGTACAAGGCGAGGGCTGCCAGTGGAATAATGTGGTGTGGGGAGAACAGAAGAGAACGGAGCCTCAACTTCCAACCGAACAGTGCTGGTCTGGGTCCTGAACAGTGAAACACATTGATCCATACTAGAACACAGAACACGGCTGGAGCGGGGCAGATTTGGGCTGTGATCAGGCTGGAATAGTCAGGAGTGACTGGCCCCTGAAAAATGGAGTGCTGGGGGAACATGCATGTTGTTTTTGTGACTCCACTTCTTAGAGAGGGGTAGGATCCAAAGAAACTTGCGTGTGGAAACCTGTTTTTTCACCTTAAATCCTCACTTATATAACCCTGAGCTAGCCGACATGGAACTCAGAACTCACACATGCAGCTAGCTCCAGGTGGAAACACCCATCAGAGAATCCAAACCCCTTTTCCAGGTATCACTATATCAACTCAAACTCTCACGACACACACACACTGGGTGCTAAAAGGTCACTTAAGCGAATATTGACAGTACAGCTCTACCCACCACAACTAGCCTCTTTCTGATTGTCAAAACCTCTCACGTTCTAAACTCTGTGTACTCTGAATGCTGTGTATAAGACCAATTAGTGTTTGTTATGTACTGCTTTTTCCAAACCCTCTACAGCCTGTTCCAGCCAATGCTTCAAAAAAAGAGAGCATTTGTTTAAAATAAACTACAGTAGCAACCTGCCAAACCACTAAATCAATTTGTCTACTTCATAGAGTTCAGAACTATTTTTATTTTTAACGTGAGCGAGCCGGTGCTCCGGAGGAGAGGAAAGGGCAGCACCTGTTTGATAGCATGGGAGGTCAAGAGGAAGTAGACAAGGATTAGCCCAACACGAGAGGTCATAAAAACACGTTTTAATATGATTAAAACAAATCTTAACACCGACTTAGAGACCATTTAGAACGTCGCCTTTCCTTTCGTCTCGCTCCTCCACTCCGCCTCCACTCGCCTTTGGAACCTTGATAAAATGGCACGGGGTCGGGCTTAGAGACGTGATTTGCATTTTTGCACACGGTTCGAGTTAATGATAATGTTTGTTTCATGCTGTACCTCGAGCCACTGCCCGTTTGTGATGGCTGGTGGGAGTCAAGAGCTGGCTCTAGAGCTCCATGTACAATCTGAATCTGTTTACCCAGGCTTGATGGGGCCCAGATGGGCTTCCGCTACCTCTCCGCTCCCGGTATGGGTCTGGACCACTGGGCCACACTGGCCTGGCCTGGCTGCTCCGTAGTAATATAGGTTTAGGGAAAGGAAGAGAAAGTGATGGGATGGGGGGTGCCTTGCATAGGCACTCTACTGTTTATACTGTACTTCATGGGGGTGGTTTAGGGTTTCCCAATCCTCTCCTCTTGGGTTAAAACAAAAATGTGAAACGTCTGGGGGGCTTGAGGAGAGGGTTGGGAAACCCTGGTTTAGGCTATAGTTGGGGGTCTGGCTCAATAATAAAAACATAAACCCTGGGGAAACGCGTGGTTTAACTTCATCCTCCCCTCTCTCCGTCTATCTCTCCCGGTGGAAACTCCCCTACTGCCAACCCCCACTCCCCCCCCCTCCTCCCCCCCTACCGGTAATCACTAGCATGTGCTCCAGCCCAACAATACTCTAAATAAAACAGGAATAATAACAGACTTGAGTTATTGCCTTACATGTCATAATCTTCAAAGGGACTGACACTCTGGCTCGTCTGAGAGACACTTCACTGGGCCCCCGAGGCCCTAATGTCAGGCCTGCTTACATACGTTCCAACTAGGATCCCATCATTGGCAATCACATGCATGCAGACACACCCCATTATTACCACACAGACACACACATCCATAATGAATGTTAAGGCCTACAATGGAAACTGCCATCACCATTCTGGCAAGGCATGTACTAACAGCATGACTCGAGTGTATGAGTAAAATCTTAGTCAGGCACAGGTTTACACTGCAAACTATATTCAACCAGAGTCAATCCATCACAGTAGGTTATGCAGTACTTGACAACGCTACAATGAAAACAACTGTCATTACTCTCAAAGTCTATGGAGGAAGTGAACTGCTGTCTAGGACCACATTTGTAAAGGATACAGCAATTTAAGCATTTAATTTGAGACATATTTGATTTAACTGAATAACTTCCAAATAACGGCAAGTCGGATGAAAACACATCCAGACTGTGATACTACAAGCCCTGATTTTCCGTCCAAACCCATTATTGTGCCACAGGCCATAGCTGATGTCAATGTTACTGACTATTGATACACTACTCAAAAAAATAAAGGGAACACTAAAATAACACATCCTAGATCTGAATGAATGAAATAATCTTATTAAATACTTTTTTCTTTACATAGTTGAATGTGCTGACAACAAAATCACACAAAAATTATCAATGGAAATCAAATGTATCAACCCATGGAGGTCATGGGCAGCGCACAATTGGGCAGCGCACTCATGGGCAGTGCACAATTGGCCTAGCGTTGTCCAGGGTAGGGGAGGGAATGGCCGGCAGGGTTGTAGCTCAGTTGATAGAGCATGGCGTTTGCAACGCCAGGGTTGTGGGTTCGATTCCCACGGGGGACCAGTATGAAAAAAATAAAAAATAAAATATATGTATTCACTAACTGTAAGTCGCTCTGGATAAGAGCGTCTACTAAAATGTAAAATGAGGTCTGGATTTGGAGTCACCCTCAAAATTAAATTGGAAAACCACACTACAGGCTGATCCAACTTTGATGTAATGTCCTGAAAACAAGTCAAAATGAGGCTCAGTAGTGTGTGTGGCCTCCACGTGCCTGTATGACCTCCCTACAATGCCTGGGCATGCTCCTGATGAGGTGGCGGATGGTCTCCTGAGGGATCTCCTCCCAGACCTGGACTAAAGCATCCGCCAACTCCTGGACAGTCTGTGGTGCAACGTGGCATTGGTGGATGGAGCGAGACATGATGTCCCAGATGTGCTCAATTGGATTCAGGTCTGGGGAACGGGCGGGCCAGTCCATAGCATCAATGCCTTCCTCTTGCAGGAACTGCTGACACACTCCAGCCACATGAGGTCTAGCATTGTCTTGCATTAGGAGGAACCCAGGGCCAACCGCACCAGCATATGGTCTCACAAGGGGTCTGAGGATCTCATCTCGGTACCTAATGGCAGTCAGGCTACCTCTGGCGAGCACATGGAGGGCTGTGCGGCCCCCCAAAGAAATGCCACCCCACACCATGACTGACCCACCGCCAAACCGGTCATGCTGGAGGATGTTGCAGGCAGCAGAACGTTCTCCACGGCGTCTCCAGACTCTGTCACGTCTGTCACATGTGCTCAGTGTGAACCTGCTTTCATCTGTGAAGAGCACAGGGCGCCAGTGGCGAATTTGCCAATCTTGGTGTTCTCTGGCAAATGCCAAACGTCCTGCACGGTGTTGGGCTGTAAGCACAACCCCCACCTGTGGACGTCGGGCCCTCATACCACCCTCATGGAGTCTGTTTCTGACCGTTTGAGCAGACACATGCACATTTGTGGCCTGCTGGAGGTCATTTTGCAGGGCTCTGGCAGTGCTCCTCCTGCTCCTCCTTGCACAAAGGCGGAGGTAGCAGTCCTGCTGCTGGGTTGTTGCCCTCCTACGGCCTCCTCCACGTCTCCTGATGTACTGGCCTGTCTCCTGGTAGCGCCTCCATGCTCTGGATACTACGCTGACAGACACAGCACACTTTCTTGCCACAGCTCGCATTGATGTGCCATCCTGGATGAGCTGCACTACCTGAGCCACTTGTGTGGGTTGTAGACTCCGTCTCATGCTACCACTAGAGTGAAAGCACCGCCAGCATTCAAAAGTGACCAAAACATCAGCCAGGAAGCATAGGAACTGAGAAGTGGTCTGTGGTCACCACCTGCAAAACCAGTCCTTTATTGGGGGTGTCTTGCTAATTGCCTAGAATTTCCACCTGTTGTCTATTCCATTTGCACAACAGCATGTGACATTTATTGTCAATCAGTGTCGCTTCCTAACTGGACAGTTTGATTTCACAGAAGTGTGATTGACTTGGAGTTACATTGTGTTGTTTAAGTGTTCCCTTAATTTTTTTGAGCAGTGTATTAACGACAGGACACGGATTCAATATGCTCACATACCATTACAACAAATACACACATGCTCGTACAGACACATGCACAACAGACACACACACAAGAAAATAAGCAATGGCATGCACGCACGCACACACACACAATGACTGTAGGAGCAGGGCAATTCCACAGTAACAGAATGACGCTGAGACTACTACTATGAATTCCTATTGTAGCCAATTCAGTTACAGTCATTCTGTTACTGATTTTTGGTCATTCTGTTACCGATTTGGTAACCATACTGATGAATTTTAATCACTTAATAATTCATGAATCCAATCTTTAGTAAAAACACTATAACTAATTGGTATGTCTACCTTTGCTTGTTACTTCTGTGAACTTTCATTATCCTCCGTCCTCATGAAGGGAGAGAATGATATTCCTTAAATTTACAGAAGGCAAATAATTTCTGCAAAACGAAATATACACTGAGTATACAAAACATTAAGAACACCTGCTCGTTCTATGACAGACTGACCAGGTGAATCCAGGTGAACGCTATGATCCCTGGTTGAACATTTATATATGCCTTAATTTCTAAAAAATATAGTCATTTCATACCAAAATGTATGTACTCCTATAAACTTCACGTTAGTGCTCATGGGGCTTTTTACATGGAAATGCCCAGTACACCAGGGACACGCACATTACATTTTTAAATCAAACTATCCCGGCCTTGAAACTCAAGCTTATTGGTGATTTTCTTTCCGAAAAGAGTTGGGAGAGTTAGAGCAGGGTTAAACGCGTACGAATACACACATGCAGATGTGCTGTATCCCGTACTCAGTAACACTGATTGCACTGTGCCAATTATTACTGAACACACCAGAGTAGACCCTAATGATTGCTCTCTGTTCTGTCCTACTACCACACAGTGAAGAGCAGTGTGTGTGTGTGTGTGTGTGTGTGTGTGTGTGTGTGTGTGTGTGTGTGTGTGTGTACTGACTAGCCTGACTCACACAACAGAAATATAGCCCATGCTGACAGCAACCTTAGAAGAGCGTCCTAGAGCCTCCAAGGCTGAAGACTTACATTTTATTATTATTGCTACCCTCTTCCATAGAGTACAATAACACTTTATTACACACATCATAACAAGAACATACTCTCTATCCTGACTCACACAAAAGTAACAGCTGTAGCCCACACTATCAATTATTCTGATCAGCCTGACCTTTAGTGTGTACATGCATACCAAACTGATATTACTACTCTCTGAAATTGAATGGAATACAATTGTACTTTATTTATCTGTTTCAACAGAAATTCCTCTTATACTCTGCTCTACACGGATTGTTGTCTGTATGGGGCAAACTCCCATTTAAGTCCAAATTTCACTTAAGACTCCCATTGACATCAAGTAAAAATCTGACTTACAAGTGGAAGTTAGGATTCACCCCTTTGGTTGTTTTTCCCAGTTTAGGAGTGACATCTATACTCTAATAGCTTGAAGGAATTATGGTGACACCCATTACGTACAGTACATGTTCTTCTGATACTTCAGTATGCAAAGTTCTAGGATCACAGAACTGGGAGAGATTTGGTTCTGGGTTTGAGTCTGGGTATTGAACTAGTAGCTGAGATTGAGAAACAACACTTATCACAATCACATGGGACAAGAGACACTGTGTGTGTGTGTGTGTGTGTCTGTGTGTTTGTTTGTGCATGTGTATGTGCGTACGTGTGTACTGTGGCTTCTGGACAAGAAACTACAGTTTTTTCTTGGTCCCTTTTTTAATGAGCATGACAGTCTGGGTTCAAGTGACTTAAGACAAGTTGTGAGTTGAAGGGAAGGGCAAGTTGTAATTTGTTTTACCCAGTTCAGTTGAATAGTTGTTTTCTATTGGCTAGACATCTCTGCTTGCAACCACACCCCATAAACTTTACTGAGGCAATCAATTTGTCAACACAGCCGAAGTAGTAACCGCAAATGAAAACTGTCTTTCAATACCTGGAACTAAATTAGCCTAGTTACCACAGTGCTGGATTTCTGTACAGGTTACACACTATGGCTGAAGACGTGATTCTAAATGGGGTTCAATCTGAGAGAAAAAATACGCTGTTGTTGTTTTTGTTGCTGTTTTTGCACAATCCCACTTCTGTCTGATGATGTCTGTGATTGACTCCAGTCCCTATGTGCAGCCAGCCAAATCCACATCACAGCAATCAGTCCTAGAGAGCAAAGCTTCAAGCACTTGTGTGACTGCTCCACCCCCACCACCATCACCCCTCGTAGTTTCTTTCTCGTTCTCTTAACACTTGTGTAACTCTTTCTTTCTCCCCCCCCATTTCCAAAACACACTGTCCTCAGCTAGGGTTGGTCGATATTTGGGGAGACCTCATCTACGATATGCTACTCCAAATATCGCGATAAAACTAACTGATAAAACTGCACTGTTTTGATTTGTAAAGTTCAAATAGAGTATAGTCTTGCACTTAACGATATATTGTCAATGTCAAATATCACGATATTCAATTTAATCATATAAACGGCCCAACCCTAGTCTTCACCCCCTAGACAGACTGAAGGCAGGACCTGGTTATGTTATGGCTAAATGTATATTGTATGTCCATGTGTCTCTGTCTCTCTCAAATGTTCCTTCTCTCGCTCTCCTTTTCACTCTCTGCCTCTCTTGATTCCACTCTGCTTGCCCTTTTATCTCTCTGCTTCTCTCTCTTTCTCCCTCTCTCGCTCTCTCTCTCTCTCTCACTTTCTCACTCTCTATGTGTCCCACCCATTATCAACCTTTAACTCTTTCTTCAGTTACAAGTGAATCAGGTTGTTATAGCATGAACACTATGACTCTTACCTGAGGTTAAGTTTACATTATCAGACAAAGTCAAACATCTATCAACAATACATGGACATAGTGATTATTGATACAAGATCTACGTTTGATACAGAAGGTTGCTGAGAGGTAACTAGGGCTGTATCCCAAATGGCACCCCTATTCCCTATAGGGTGCACTACTTTTGCCCAGGGCCCATAGGGCTCTGGTCAAACGTAGTGCACTATGTAGGAAATAGGGTGTCATTTGGGCCACAAAGTCTTTGTTGAATGAGAGCTAGGGCGCCTGTCCAGGTGTGCTCTGTCACGCCCCTGTTTCCAAGGGCAACCACATCACTGTCATTCTCCAAGATAACAATGGAATGATTGGATCTTTCTGAACCACTAACCCGACTCCGAATTCCATTTGTAGGAGAGGAGGGAGAGAATAGAGAAGGTATTGTTCTTTCAGGCTTCCAATACAAATACAATAGGCAATCCTAGCTAGCTCTCTGCAGTTCACTGAGACATGAATCCCACATTCTGTCCTGGTAAGGCCAACAATCACACAAGTCACTCTCTTTACCTTTATCTGTTCCCTCCCTCTATTTCAGTCTGTCTCTTAATATTTTCCTCTCCCAGAGACTTCAACCTTCCATCTTTCTCCCTATTTGACCTCTGTCCCCCTTCCCTCCCTCCCTCCCGCCCGCCATCTTTCTCTTCTCTTCTCTCCTCTTCTCACAAAACAACAACTGTGAGTGGTTTAACACAGCCCAGTGAAGGTCAAGCAACACCCATCACACACTCCTGACCCTCACAGCAGCTGGGAGTATAAGCGCTTTAACACACACTGCCAAGGTCAAAGATGCACTCACCGACTGACCCCCCTCCCCACAGCAGCTGAACACCCACAAGCATATCACACACACACACACACACACACACACACACACACACACAGTCTCTCCAGCTTTGATGGGCATTTAACAGACAGTCGAGAGCAGATGAGCACTCCTCAATCCCCCATACCTGAGTGAAAATATACAGTGCATTCGGAAAGTATTCAGACCTCTTGACCTTTTCCACATTTTGCTACATTACAGACTTATTCTAAAATTGATTAAATTGTTTTTCCCCCTCATCAATCTACACACAATACCCCATAATGGCAATGCAAAAACAGGTTTCTAGAAATGTTAGCAAATATATAAAAAATAAAAAACCGAAATATCACATTACATAAGTATTCAGACCCTTTACTCAGTACTTTGTTGAAGCACCTTTGGCAGCGATTACAGCCTCGAGTCTTCTTGGGTATGACGCTACAAGATTGGCACACCTATATTTGGGGAGTTTCTCACATTCTTCTCTGCAGATCCTCTCAAGCCTCTGTCAGGTTGGATGGAGAGCGTTGCTGCACAGCTATTTTCAGGTCTCTCCAAAGATGTTTGATCGGGTTCAAGTCCGGGCTCTGGCTGGGCCACTCAAGGACATTCAGAGACTTGTCCCGAAGCCACTCCTGCGTTGCCTTAGCTGTGTGCTTAGGGTTGTTGTCCTGTTGGAAGGTGAATCTTCGCCCAAGTCTGAGGTCCTGAGCGCTCTGGAGCAGGTTTTCATCAAGGATCTCTCTGTACTTTGCTCCGTTCATCTTTCCCTTAATCCGGAGTAGTCTTCCAGTCCCTGCCGCTGAAAAACATCCCCACAGCATGATGCTGCCACCACCATGCTTCACCGTAGGGATTGTATTGGCCAGGTGATGAGCGGTGCCTGGTTTCCTCCAGACGTGACGCTTGGCATTCAGGCCAAATAGTTCAATCTTGGTTTCATCAGACCAGAGAATCTTGTTTCTCATGGTCTGAGAGTCCTTTAGGTGCCTTTTGGCAAACTCCAAGGCCTGATTGGTGGAGTGCTGTAGAGATGGTTGCCCTTCTGGAAGGTTTTCCCATCTCCACAGAAGAACTCTGTGAGCATTGGGTTTTGGTCACCTCCCTGACCATGGCCCTTCTCCCCTGATTGCTCAGTTTGGCCGGGCGGCCAGCTCTAGTAAGGGTCTTGGTGGTTCCAAACTTCTTCCATTGAAGAATAAAGGAGGCCACTGTGTTCTTGGGGATCTTTAATGCTGCAGAAATGTTTTGGTACCCTTCCCCAGATCTGTGCCTCGACACCACAGGAGGACTCCAATCAAGTTGTAGAAACATCTCAAGGATGATCAATGGAAACAGGATGCACCTGAGCTCAATTTCGAGTTTCATAGCAAAGGGTCTGAATACTTATATAAATAAGGTTTTCTGTTTTACAAAAACCTGTTTTCACTTTGTCATTATGGGGTATTGTGTGTAGATTGAGGAGGAAAACATTTAAGTTAATACATTTTAGAATAAAGCTGTAACGTAACAAAATGTGGAAAAAGTGAAGGGGTCTGAATACTTTCCGAATACTTTCGGGATGGAGGGACCACGAACAAATGGAAAGATGTAGTTTATTAGAAATGGCACCCGTCCAGACCTTATGATGTGTGTATCAGAGTATAGTTGCATCCCAAATGGCACCATATTCCCTACTAAGTGCACTACTTTTGACCAGAGCTGATCAAAGTAGTGCACTATGTAGGGAATAGGGTGCCATTTGGGACGCTGGCCAATAGCTCGAACCTCTTTCAGCAAATGAGAGTTCAACAAGTTCAAACACAAATGAAGACGGATTAGCCTTATTGCAAACATACCAGTGGTGCGTCTTTGTTTCGGTGCGAACATGAACTCTAAGACTAAGTATGATACGTAATGAAAACACGCTGCTATGCATCTCTCATCAACCATAATGGCATTCACTTTAAGGGGTATGTATGAAATCAGCATTGCCAATAGACCGGTAGCACTTCTCCATGGTCTGTTGTCAACATAAGCGATGGGGCCCTCGGATGAATCATTTGGATGTTGTGGAGAATGTTGATGTCAGAGGTTAAAGGGTAATCTAGGGATCAACCTCTCTGGAAAAGGGTAATAGTTATTTTAGGTTGCCTTATCATATAGGCTAAAGTAAGGTGAAGTTGTAGTGGCTTTTTAGAGAAACCGAACCATGGATTACAGTTTCTCCTGGCCCATATACTATGCTCAGGGTGAGGAACCATATAACTTCAAGTTGTCAAATCCTGAACTTCCCCTTTAAGTTTATAGGAGATATAGACTCATAAGTGTGTATATTGGTCACAAACACACACTTAGAGACATACTGTACAGTACACAAGGTACAGGATCTGCTATACACGGACAGGGTCACAGATGTAATCGCAGGGTACAGTGAAATTGTTATGCTCCGAGTTCCAATAGTGCAGAAAAAAAAGAGCGAAGTAAATGAATAATAAGACTAATAACACATTTACAACTGTAGCAATGATACATGTCCATTGGGGGGTGGGGGCAGGGTAGATGAAGATAGGGGTGTAAAATGTCAATAGGGGGAGCAGCAAGGGGGGAAGTGAGAAGTGAATGAAACTATAATAAAAAATAATAATATATACATTCACTACCGATCTAAAGTGTTAGAACACCTACTCATTATTTATTTGTACTATTTTCGACATTGTGAAGACATCAAAACTATGAAATAACACATATGGAATCATGTAGTAACCAAAAAAGTGTTAAACAAATCAAAATATATTTTATATTTGAGATTCTTCAAACAGCCACCCTTTGCCTTGAAGACAGCTTTGCACACTCTTGGCATTCCCTCAACCAGCTTCATGAGGTAGTCACCTGGAATGCATTTCAATTAACAGGGGGGCCTTCTTAAAAGTTAATTTGTGGAATTTCATTCCTTCTTAATGTGTTTGAGCCAATCAGTTTTGTTGTGACAATTTGGTAAAAGACCAAATCCATATTATGGCAAGAACAGCTCAAATAAGCAAAGCGAAACGACAGTCCATCATTACTTTAAGTCATGAAGGTCAGTCAATACGGAACATTTCAAGAACTTTGAAAGTTTCTTAAAGTGCAGTCGCAAAAACCATCAAGCGCTATGATGAAACTGGCTCTCATGAGGACCGCCATAGGAATGGAAGACCCAGAGTTACCTCTGCTGCAGAGGATAAGTTCATTAGAGTTACCAGCCTCAGAAATTGCAGCCCAAATAAATGCTTCACAGAGTTCAAGTAACAGACACATCTCTACATAAACTGTTCAGAGGAGACTGTGTGAATCAGGCCTTCATGGTCGAATTTCTGCAAAGAAACCACTACTAAAGGACACCAATAAGAAGAAGAGACTTGCTTGGGCCAAGAAACACGAGCAATGGAAATGTGTCCTTTGGTCTGGAGTCCAAATGGGATATTTCTGGATAAACCGTTGTGTCTTTGTGAGACGGGGTGTGGGTGAACGGATGATCTCCGCATGTGTATTTCCCACATTCTGCAGTGATATGCCATCCCATCTGGTTTGGGCTTAGTGGGACTATCATTTGTTTTTCAACAGGACAATGGCCCAACACACCTCCAGGCTGTGTAAGGGCTATTTTACCAAGAAGGAGAGTGATGGAGTGCTGCATCAGATGACCTGGCCTCCAAAACCTCAACCAAATTGAGATGGTTTGAGATGAGTCGGACCGCAGGGTGAAGGAAAAGCAGCCAACAAGTGCTCAGCATATGTGGGAACTCCTTCAAGACTGTTGGAAAAGCATTCCAGGTGAAGCTGGTTGAGAGAATGCCAAGAGTGTGCAAAGCTGTCATCAAGGCAAAGGGTGACTATTTGAAGAATCTCAAATCTCAAATATATTTTGATTTGTTTAACACATTTTTGGTTACTACATGATTCCATATGTGTTATTTCATAGTTTTGATGTCTTCACTATTATTCTACAAGTAAAAATAAATTGAATGAGTAGGTGTTCTAAAACTTTTGACCGGTAGTGTATTTACAGCTGTAACAATGATAAATGTCCATTGGGGGGTGGGGGCAGGGTAAATGTTAATGTTAATGGGGGGGGGGGGTAGAATATCCATAGGCAGAGAAGAAAGTGGGGAGGGGTAGGAAGTCCAGAGGGTGGGAGGGGGACTGGGGGAGCAGGTAGCTGCCTAGTGGCTATTCAGCAGCCTGATGGTCTGGGGGTACAAGCTATTGGCCAGTTTTTGCCATGATACTCCTACACTGCCCACGTCTGAGAGATGGAAGCGGGGAGAACAGGCCGTGGTTTGGGTGGCTGATGTCCTTGAAGATCTTCTTGGCCTTCCTGCGACACCTGGTGTTCTGGTGTCTTGGAGGGCAGGCAGTGAGCACCCAATGGTGCATTCGGCTGAGCGTATCACCCTCTGTAGAGCCTTGCGGTCAGCGGCGGTGGAGTTGCCATACCAGGCCGTGATGCAGCCGGACAGTATGCTCTCAATGGTGCTCCTGTAGAACACTGTGAGGACCCGACAGGCCAAATTTCTTCAGCTTCCTGAGGTTTAAGAGTCACTGCCGTACCATCTTCTCGGCGATCTCCTATGGTTTGACCATTAGTGACCAGTTTCAATTAAGCTAGGTGTGACGCACATCACTACTTCTTAGGAGAGGAATTTGAACGTCTTTTTTATAGTTTTTTTATCAAAATGCTTTCTGGAACATGTGAGCATTCATGTGCTTAATAACAAACGTGTATTCCATCTGTATATATTAATACAATTGTTAAATTACAAGCCTAGTAGGTTTAGCCACGGAAAAAGACAGGAACCTTCCCGCTAGCCATGATTGGCTGAGATAATGGCTGGGCTGGACATGCCGGGAGATGAGTTTGGATTGGTCTGCCATGTAGCATGTGTTTAATTTTTTTTATTTTTTTTGGGGGGGGGGTGGTAGATCAGCTTAATATTGCAGATAGATTGTAACTTCCATCAATGTAATTGTCTGCATCACTTCCAATCCCCCATGTTTTATATACAGTGGGGGAAAAAAGTATTTAGTCAGCCACCAATTGTGCATGTTCTCCCACTTAAAAAGATGAGAGAGGCCTGTAATTTTCATCATAGGTACACGTCAACTATGACAGACAAAATGAGGAAAAAAAATCCAGAAAATCACATTGTAGGATTTTTAATGAATTTATTTGCAAATTATGGTGGAAAATAAGTATTTGGTCAATAACAAAAGTTTCTCAATACTTTGTTATATACCCTTTGTTGGCAATGACACAGGTCAAACGTTTTCTGTAAGTCTTCACAAGGTTTTCACACACTGTTGCTGGTATTTTGGCACATTCCTCCATGCAGATCTCCTCTAGAGCAGTGATATTTTGGGGCTGTCGCTGGGCAACACAGACTTTCAACTCCCTCCAAAGATTTTCTATGGGGTTGAGATCTGGAGACTGGCTAGGCCACTCCAGGACCTTGAAATGCTTCTTACGAAGCCACTCCTTCATTGCCCGGGCGGTGTGTTTGGGATCATTGTCATGCTGAAAGACCCAGCCACGTTTCATCTTCAATGCCCTTGCTGATGGAAGGAGGTTTTCACTCAAAATCTCACGATACATGGCCCCATTCATTCTTTCCTTTACACGGATCAGTCGTCCTGGTCCCTTTGCAGAAAAACAGCCCCAAAGCATGTTGTTTCCACCCCCATGCTTCACAGTAGGAATGGTGTTCTTTGGATGCAACTCAGCATTCTTTGTCCTCCAAACACGACGAGTTTAGTTTTTACCAAAAAGTTATATTTTGGTTTCATCTGACCATATGACATTCTCCCAATCCTCTTCTGGATCATCCAAATGCACTCTAGCAAACTTCAGACGGGCCTGGACATGTACTGGCTTAAGCAGGGGGACACGTCTGGCACTGCAGGATTTGAGTCCCTGGCGGCGTAGTGTGTTACTGATGGTAGGCTTTGTTACTTTGGTCCCAGCTCTCTGCAGGTCATTCACTAGGTCCCCCGGTGGTTCTGGGATTTTTGCTCACCGTTCTTGTGATCATTTTGACCCCACGGGGTGAGATCTTGCGTGGAGCCCCAGATCGAGGGAGATTATCAGTGGTCTTGTATGTCTTCCATTTCCTAATAATTGCTCCCACAGTTGATTTATTCAAACCAAGCTGCTTACCTATTGCAGATTCAGTCTTCCCAGCCTGGTGCAGGTCTACAATTTTGTTTCTGGTGTCCTTTGACAGCTCTTTGGTCTTGGCCATAGTGGAGTTTGGAGTGTGACTGTTTGAGGTTGTGGACAGGTGTCTTTTATACTGATAACAAGTTCAAACAGGTGCCATTAATACAGGTAACGAGTGGAGGACAGAGGAGCCTCTTAAAGAAGAAGTTACAGGTCTGTGAGAGCCAGAAATCTTGCTTGTTTGTAGGTGACCAAATACTTATTTTCCACCATAATTTGCAAATAAATTCATTAAAAATCCTACAATGTGATTTTCTTGAAAAAAAAATCTCAATTTGTCTGTCATAGTTGACGTGTACCTATGATGAAAATTACAGGCCTCTCTCATCTTTTTAAGTGGGAGAACTTGCACAATTGGTGGCTGACTAAATACTTTTTTCCCCCACTGTATATATATATATATATATATATATATATATATATATATACATACACACATACATACATACACATATACACACCCAAATACATACATACATACATACACATACATATCCTTTAAAAAAAAATATATATTCCCCTTTAATACTTTCCAACCCCGCCACCCTTTCCCCACTTGGAGTAAACTAGTGAACAACAAGGCCTAGGCCTCTACTTCCAGCCCATACCCACTATCTACATTTTATGGACACAGTCAATTTTACAATAATCACATTTTGTTTGTTCTTTCTCCTGAACTTCTTCTACTCTCAACCTCTCCGATCATTTTCATGATTTCCATCCGGTTTGCTTCTATATGCCATATCTTTCTAACTGTGCTCCTTCACAAAAGCTCCCAACCTACAACCCATACACTTATTATGGACACAGCGTGCCTACATTATTAGTTATCTTGTTATTGTTTGTTGTTAGTTGTTATTAGTCCCATCCTTCAATTCCATTCAACACCTCCCATCTATCTTTTAACACCATCCATATAGGATTTCTATTTGCCATATATATTTCAACTGTACTGTGATGTCTTACAAAAGTTCTGAGCCTTTCTATTCTCATTGTTTCTACAGATTGTGAATTGAAAATAAACATTTTTGCTAATAGTATTATTATGTTATTGATCGATTGACTATGACTTTTCAGATCACCCAGTAGTGCTATCTGCAGGGTTAGCTTCAGGTAAATATTGCAATCATTTAGCCATTCCTGGACCTGTGTCCAAAAACAAGCTACAAATGGACAGTACCAAAACAAATGATCTAAAGATTCTGTCTCTTCGCAGCAAAATCTGCAGAGCTGGGAAGATTGTATCCCCCATATAAATAACATTATATTGGAAGCAAGATTTTTATATAATAATTTAAATTGAAAGATTCTAAGTTTTGAATCCGGTGTCGTTTTGCGTATCAGTTCATAAACACTATGCCATAGGATCGGTACGTCAAAAATCTCTTCCCAACTATTTTGCAATCTATATGGGACGGCTGTCAATCCTTTGGTCCTTAAATTAAACTGATATACTTTTTTATTTATCACAGTTTTCCTTAACCAATGATGTTCTTTAATGCAAGGCCGACAGACAAGTTCCTTACTTTCTCCTCCTTCCACTTTCCTCTTCCATTTTTGCGGTAAGGCTGCAATTATTTGGTTGTAATTTTGGGTAGAGCAGACATTTCCATATGTTTTTGTTAGCTGCATGTGCGACATAACTCCAACAGTCCTACCGATGATATCATTTACAAAGATTATACCTTTTTAAAACATTTTGTCAAACTTTTTTTTTTTTTTTGTCAATTAGTATATTTGAGTTTAACCACAATATTTGTTGCATTATTTGTTCTGTCGTTTCTGGAGGATTAAATTGAAATTGCAACCAACTTTCTATGGCTTGTTTTAGAAATAGTGATATCTGGGAGATGATTTCCTTTTCAAATAACTGAAAGTGAGTGGTTGTAATCTGAATAAAGGGAAAAAGGCCATTCTTGAACATTGGGTGAGACAATCATACTAATTTGCTAGAGAACCAGTTCGGATTTAAGTATAACTTGTGTATGACTGAAGCTTTTAGTGATAGGTCTAATGCTTTAATATTTAATAATTTCTGTCCTCCGAATTCATATTCATTATATAAATAAGCCCGTTTAATTTTGTCTGGCTTGCCGTTCCAAATAAAATGGAATATTTTTTTCTCATATAATTAAAAAAACTGTTTGCTAGGCGTAGGCAAGACCATAAGCAAATAGGTAAACTGGGATAATACTAAAGAGTTAATCAGGGTGATTTTTCCACAAATTGACAGGCACCCACCTTTCCATGGTAGCAAGATCTTATCTATTTTTGCTAACTTTCTATTATAATTTATTGAAGTGAGATCATTTATTTCCTTTGGGATATGTATTCCACATCACCATCAGTATATCCACATCACCATCAGACCATTTTATTGGTAAACTACATGGCAATGTACATTTTTTATTTTTTATTGATCCAATACGTAATATAGTACATTTGTCATAATTTGGTTGTAATCCAGAGAGGTTAGAAAATGTATCTAGATCCTCTATGAGGCTGTGGAGTGATTCTAGTTTTGGATTTAAAAGAAAACATGAATCATCAGCGTACAATGACACCTTTGTTTTTAAGCCCTGGATTTCTAATCCCCTGATATTATTGTTGGATCTGATTTTAATAGCTAACATCTCGATGGCCACAATAAATAGATATGCCAGTAGTGGACAACCTTGTTTCACTCCTCTTGACAGTTTAAAACTTTCTGAGAAATAGCCGTTATTTACTATTTTACACCTAGGGTTATTATACATGATTTTGACCCATTTTATAAGAGATTCACCTAAATTGAAATGCTCCCGGCATGTATATATAAACCCCAGTCGTACTTTATCAAATGCCTTTTCGAAGACTGCTATGAATAGCAGGCCTGGTTTCTCCGATTTTCCATAATGAACTATTGTTTCCAATACTTGCCTTATATTATCTCCAATGTATCTTCCATGTAAAAAACCTGTCTGATTAGAATGAATAATATCCGACAATACCTTTTTAATTATATGCGCTATACATTTTGCTAGAATTTTTGCATCACAACACTGAAGTGTAAGGGGCCTCCAATTTTTTTAATGGACTGGATCTTTATATTTTCCACTTGTATCCTGTTTCAGTAATAATGAGATCAGACCTTCTTCTTGAGTGTCAGATAATCTACCATTTACATAGGAGTGGTTAAAACATGCTAATAACGGTCCTCTTAGTATATCAAAAAAGGTTTGGTATACTTCGACTGGTCAGTATGTGTTGATAATCCTTTCTACCGTGGCTTTTTTGAAAGATATAACGTTAGCCATCACTACAAAAGTTTTGCTACTTTTCTCAATCTGAATTCTTATCTCATTGATGCCCTGAATTTAGCAGGTGCTACCGATAGATCAGTTGGAAAAAGTTGTGATGGGCTACTTTTTGCACACACCACAGTCAGCATGAACCCGAGTGACTTGAAACAACGCTGGCCAAACAAGATGTAGCTACAAACAAAACGGAGTAAAATGGTTCCAGTGTGCCATGAAGCCATGTATATGGGTAAGAGTCTAGCTACCTTTTCAGATATTATATGTTTCTAATTTTGTCATGAAGTCGTTTTAATTGCAAGTTAAAGCATACTGTTAGCTAGCTAGCGAACGTTAGCTTGATGGCTCGCTAGCTAATGTTACGTGTACAATCTGTGTAGTAATATTATTCTAATCAGAAATCCATTTGTATTGCTAGATATAGTCTAACGTTAGCTAGCTAATATTGGACCTAGTTGGTTAGCTTTTGCTACCTGCAGGTTCATACTACAGCTATGACAATCAGTTTGTATTGGTGGTAGTAGTATGAGTTGGGATCATTTAGCTAGCTAGCTACGTCTAAACAAAAGACTCCACTTCGCCAGATGATAACATGACCCATTAAGTTAGCCAGGTTTGTCTGGGGGTGATTACGGCCATCTATTGTATTTCTAGACAATGTGACCCCATCCAATTAGCTAGATTTGGCTTGGGGGTGGTTATAGCATTTATTTCACATGACCCATCAATTTAGACAAGTGTATCTGGGTAAGCGTCATGTAATAATTATAAAATATTTATAAAATATTGGTATCTGGACACTTTCTGTTTTTGATATCGGTACTATGCAAATATGCAAGTAACCATTTACCTGTACCGTTTACACCTTCTGTATCATATTTATTTTTCGATATAGTGTGTGTTTACCAGAGACGGTAATGTGAAGAACAACATGACCTGCACCAAAGTTAGATTAGAATATACAGTGAGGGAAAAAAGTATTTAATCCCCTGCTGATTTTGTACGTTTGCCCACTGACAAAGAAATGATCAGTCTATAATTTTAATGTTAGGTTTATTTGAACAGTGAGAGACAGAATAACAACAAAAAAATCCAGAAAAACGCATGTCAAAAATGTTATAAATTGATTTGCATTTTAATGAGGGAAATAAGTATTTGACCCCTCTGCAAAACATGACTTATTACTTGGTGGCAAAACCCTTGTTGGCAATCACAGAGGTCAGACGTTTCTTGTAGTTGGCCACCAGGTTTGCACACATCTCAGGAGGGATTTTGTCCCACTCCTCTTTGCAGATCTTCTCCAAGTCATTAAGGTTTCGAGGCTGATGTTTGGCAACCTTCAGCTCCCTCCACAGATTTTCTATGGGATTAAGGTCTGGAGACTGGCTAGGCCACTCCAGGACCTTAATGTGCTTCTTCTTGAGCCACTCCTTTGTTGCCTTGGCCGTGTGTTTTGGGTCATTGTCATGCTGGAATACCCATCCACGACCCATTTTCAATGCCCTGGCTGAGGGAAGGAGGTTCTCACCCAAGATTTGACGGTACATGGCCCCGTCCATCGTACCCATCCTTTGATGCGGTGAAGTTGTCCTGTCCCCTTAACAGAAAAACACCCCCAAAGCATAATGTTTCCACCTCCATGTTTGACGGTGGGGATGGTGTTCTTGGGGCCATAGGCAGCATTCCTCCTCCTCCAAACACGGCGAGTTGAGTTGATGCCAAAGAGCTCCATTTTGGTCTCATCTGACCACAACACTTTCACCCAGTTCTCCTCTGAATCATTCAGATGTTTATTGGCAAACTTCAGACGGGCATGTATATGTGCTTTCTTGAGCAGGGGGACCTTGCGGGCGCTGCAGGATTTCAGTCCTTCACGGCGTAGTGTGTTGCCAATTGTTTTCTTGGTGACTATGGTCCCAGCTGCCTTGAGATCATTGACAAGATCCTCCCGTGTAGTTCTGGGCTGATTCCTCACCGTTCTCATGATCATTGCAACTCCACGAGGTGAGATCTTGCATGGAGCCCCAGGCCGAGGGAGATTGACAGTTATTTTGTGTTTCTTCCATTTGCGAATAATCGCACCAACTGTTGTCACCTTCTCACCAAGCTGCTTGGCAATGGTCTTGTAGCCCATTCCAGCCTTGTGTAGGTCTACAATCTTGTCCCTGACATCCTTGGAGAGCTCTTTGGTCTTGGCCATCGTGGAGAGTTTGGAATCTGATTGATTGATTGCTTCTGTGGACAGGTGTCTTTTATACAGGTAACAAGCTGAGATTAGGAGCACTCCCTTTAAGAGTGTGCGCCTAATCTCAGCTCGTTACCTGTATAAAAGACACCTGGGAGCCAGAAATCTTTCTGATAGAGAGGGGGTCCAAATACTTATTTCCCTCGTTAAAATGCAAATCAATTTATAACATTTTTGACATGCGTTTTCTGGATTTTTTTGTTGTTATTCTGTCTCTCACTGTTCAAATAAATCTACCATTAAAATTATAGACTGATCATTTCTTTGTCATTGGGCAAACGTACAAAATCAGCAGGGGATCAAATACTTTTTTCCCTCACTGTAGACCAAGAACTAGATAAAGTATATTTTTACCTGGAGTTTTTCCATTTTAGTCATTTAGCAGACGCTCTTATCCAGAGCGACTTACAGTTAGTGAGTGCATACATTATTTAATTTTTCATACTGGCCCCCTGTGGGAATTGAACCCACAACCCTGGCGTTGCAAACGCCATGCTCTACCAACTGAGCTACATCCCTGCCGGTCATTCCCTCCCCTACCCTGGACGACGCAGGGCCAATTATGCGCCGCCCCATGGGTCTCCCGGTCACGGCCGGCTACATCAGAGCCTGGATTCGAACCAGGATCTCTAGTGGCACAGCTAGCACTGCGATGCAGTGCCTTAGACCACTGCGCCACTCAGGAGGCTTATTGTAGTCTACTACTTTTACCACATTTAGTCTTGAAATCTTTGGTTGTTTACTAAACTACTCACTCTGTTTAGCACATGGCCTCACATGTGAATCCTTAAAGAGATGGGTGGGGCTAAGGCTTAAGAGGGTGGGAACGATGCTGAATGGGTGTAGACAAATAAGAGCTCTCCAGTAGGTGTACCAAAACATTCAAGGGACATTTTATCTAGTTTATCAACTTTCAAAGCAGAATTACTTTCCTATTTTTCCTCAACTGCAGTGTATGATATACAAATTTCTAGCTCTGAGTATCTACTTTTATCCAATGTAAAAAACACCATTTAAATTTTTGCTACATAGGACCGAATCCAGATGGTGGGTCACATTTCAGCTCATTGGGAGATGTGTACGCTGAGGAACTTGACGTTTTTCACCATCTCCACAGTGGCCACGTTGATGAGGATGGTGGGGTGCCCAACCTGGTTCCTCCATAGTCCACAATCAGCTCTTTGTTGTGCTGATGTTGAGTGGGAGGCTGTTTATCTTGCACCACACCGTCAGAGTGCCTACCTCCTCTCTGTAGGCCGTCTTGTCGTTGTTAGTAATCAGGCCTACTATTGTTGTGTCGTCAGCAAACTTGATGATGGAGTTGGAACTGTGTGAGGCCACGCAGCCGTGCGTATACAGGGAGTACAGGAGGGGACTGAGGACGCACCCTTGTGGGGCCCCCGTGTTGATGATCAGTGTGGAGTAGGGCTGGGCGATATGGCCTAAAACTCATATCTCTATTTTATTTTTTTATCTATGGGTTATTCACAATATATATCTCAATATATATGTTTTCTCTAAATAAGCTTTGTTGTACAATTAAAGGTAAAATACACTGCATTTAAAACAGTCAGCAATAATCGAATGAATTCAGAGCTTGTGAGATTTTACCTAGGCTGAATACAGTGGGGAAAAAAATTATTTAGTCAGCCACCAATTGTGCAAGTTCTCCCACTTAAAAAGATGAGAGAGGCCTGTAATTTTCATCATAGGTACACGTCAACTATGACAGACAAAATGAGAAAAAAAATCCAGAAAATCACATTGTAGGCTTTTTAATGAATTTATTTGCAAATTATGGTGGAAAATAAGTATTTGGTCACCTACAAACAAGCAAGATTTCTGGCTCTCACAGACCTGTAACTTCTTCTTTAAGAGGCTCCTCTGTCCTCCACTCGTTACCTGTATTAATGGCACCTGTTTGAACTTGTTATCAGTATAAAAGACACCTGTCCACAACCTCAAACAGTCACACTACAAACTCCACTATGGCCAAGTCCAAAGAGCTGTCAAAGGACACCTGAAACAAAATTGTAGACCTGCACCAGGCTGGGAAGACTGAATCTGCAATAGGTAAGCAGCTTGGTTTGAAGAAATCAACTGTGGGAGCAATTAATAGGAAATGGAAGACATACAAGACCACTGATAATCTCCCTCGATCTGGGGCTCCACGCAAGATCTCACCCCGTGTGGTCAAAATGATCACAAGAACGGTTAGCAAAAATCCCAGAACCACACGGGGGGACCTAGTGAATGACCTGCAGAGAGCTGGGACCAAAGTAACAAAGCCTACCATCAGTAACACACTACGCCGCCAGGGACTCAAATCCTGCAGTGCCAGACGTGTCCCCCTGCTTAAGGCAGTACATGTTCAGGCCCGTCTGAAGTTTGCTAGAGTGCATTTGGATGATCCAGAAGAGGATTGGGAGAATGTCATATGGTCAGATGAAACCAAAATAGAACTGTTTGGTAAAAACTCAACTCGTCATGTTTGGAGGACAAAGAATGCTGAGTTGCATCCAAAGAACACCATTCCTACTGTGAACCATGGGGGTGGAAACATCATGCTTTGGGGCTGTTTTTCTGCAAAGGGACCAGGACGACTGATCCGTGTAAAGGAAAGAATGAATGGGGCCATGTATCGTGAGATTTTGAGTGAAAACCTCCTTCCATCAGCAAGGGCATTGAAGATGAAACGTGGCTGGGTCTTTCAGCATGACAATGATCCCAAACACACCGCCCGGGCAACGAAGGAGTGGCTTCGTAAGAAGCATTTCAAGGTCCTGGAGTGGCCTAGCCAGTCTCCAGATCTCAACCCCATAGAAAATCTTTGGAGGGAGTTGAAAGTCTGTGTTGCCCAGCGACAGCCCCAACACATCACTGCTCTAGAGGAGATCTGCATGGAGGAATGGGCCAAAATACCAGCAACAGTGTGTGAAAACCTTGTGAAGACTTACAGAAAACGTTTGACCTGTGTCATTGCCAACAAAGGGTATATAACAAAGTATTGAGAAACTTTTGTTATTGACCAAATACTTATTTTCCACCATAATTTGCAAATAAATCCATAAAAAATCCTACAATGTGATTTTCTGGATTTTCTTTCCTCATTTTGTCTGTCATAGTTGACGTGTACCTATGATGAAAATTACAGGCCTCTCTCATCTTTTAAGTGGGAGAACTTGCACAATTGGTGGCTGACTAAATACTTTTTTTCCCCACTGTATATGCCTTCCACAACCATATGACCCACTAATTTTTTTTTTTCAATAGTTGTACCTGCTTTTTTTTTGCAATAATCACTGATCTGGCTTTCAGGTCTGTCTATAAAAATGCCCTTTTTGTAACTAATTTAACCAGAACCATGCATAATGCACATTCACTAATAATGTAGCAGGCATTATAGAAAATGAACACCGGACTCATAAAAAATCTCTCAAACACAAGCCCACGTGCTAGTGAGTAGCCTGCTAATATTTATATTTCAAGTTTAGCCAACTTGGACCTAGGTATAATTTCACAAGCTTTGAATTCAGCTAACAAGGCAAAACTGCTGAATTGTTATAAACACAACCTTCTGTCCGTCTCCAACTGTTTGAACAGCATGCTAGCCTGTCCACTTTGTTCACATGTTGAAATCAAGTGGCCTACCTTATTTATCAGAATGAGAATGAGTTGCCAATTCCTTGTATAATTGTTTTATGCTTATCCCACATTTATAAAAGACAGCCTAAACAGCTAGTATAGCTATCTTTATTTGACAAAAATGCTGCTAGTGATACGTGGTACCGTAATGTGCGTGCGACAAATTGAGCATTTATTTCCTAGAATGAATGTTCATTGGTACATCCGTTTTAGTAGTGTCTGCTCTGCTCGAAATTTGAGGAGTTGAAGCATAAATAGGGTATGGTTCGAAATGTTAACTTCTCCTCAATTTCAGTAAAATATGTGTTTCGGTGTCCATATGACCGATTATGTTGGACCAAACCTCAAATGCAAATAGCGAGCTGAAACCGTTTGTTGGGAGAGGAAGAAGTGATCTCTCATCTTTGTTGTTGTGAGTGGTAGGGGGAGGGGCTTGGGAGAAAGAGGCGAAGTAAGAGGTTTCACTCTCGCCAAAATCTGTCCAAAATAAGCCCAATGCGTTTCTATGCGCTTATTTTGAACTTAAGCTTGTCGCCTGCCTTCCCGCCTTTGGGACAACAACTCCCATTGTTAGGGCGGAGACATGAGCATCTCGTCATTACATACAGATTTCTGGTATAAATGGGAAGGTGCACAGCACAGAAGGAGTGAACGAGACGAGACCAGAAATATATAATGAGAACAAGCGGACATAAATGTATTCTGCGATACAGGAATATTGAGCAAAAACATACATTAGAATTAATCAATTTAATTTGATAAATCACCCAGCCCTAGTGTGGAGGAGGTAATGTTGCCTACCTACACCACCTGGGCGTAGCCCATCAGTAACGCCAGAACCCAGTTGCATTGGGAGGAGTTCAGTCCCAGGGTCGTGAACTTTGTGATGAGCTTATGAGCACTATGGTATTGAAGGCCGAGCTGTAGTCAATGAACAGCATCCTCACATATGCATTCCGTTGATCAGGTGGGTGAGGGCAGTGCAATGGTGATTGCGTAGTCCGTGGATCTGTCAGGGAGATAGGCGAATTGGAAAGTGCCGAGAGGGAGGAGGTGATGTGGTCTTTGACTAGCCTCTTGAAGCACTTCATGATGACGGAAGTGAGTACTACGGGTCGGTAGTCATTCTGTTCAGTTACTTTCTCTTTCTTGGGCACGGGGATGATAGTGGACATCTTGAAGCAGGTGGGGATAACAGCCTGAGCTAGAGAGATTAACACAACAGCTAGCTGGTCTGCACATGCTCTGAGGGCGCGGTCAGGGATACCGTCTGAGCCGGCAGCCGTGCGAGGGTTAACACGCTTCAATGACTTACAATGCCTTCAGAAATGATTCATACCACTTGACTTATTCCACATTTTGTTGTTTCACAGCTTGAGTAAATTTTTTTTTTTTTTTTCGTTTTTTCTCACCCATCTACACACAATACCCCATAATGACAAAGTGAAAACATGTTTTTAGAAATTGTATCACATTTTGTGAAAATGAAACACATAAATATCTAATTTACATAAGTATTCACACCCCTGAGTAAATACATGTTAGAATCACCTTTGGCAGCGATTACAGCTGTGAGTCTTCTGGGTAGGTCTCTAAGAGCTTTGCACACCTGGATTGTACAATATTTGCCCATTATTATTTTCAAAATTCTTCAAGCTCTGTCAAATTGTTTGTTGGTCATTGCTAGACAACCAATTTAAAGTCTTGCCATAGATTGCCAGACTGAACCAGGTTTTACTCTAGGATTTTGCCTGTGCTTAGCTCCATTCCATTTATTTCTTATCCTGAAAAACTCCCCAGTCCTTAACGATTACAAGCATACCCATAACATGATGCAGCCACCACTATGCTTGAAAATACGGAGAGTGGTACTCAGTAATGTATTGGATTTTCCCCAAACATAAGACTTTGTATTCAGGACGAAAAGTGTATTACTTTAGTGCCTTGTTGTGAACAGAATGCATGTTTTGGAATATTTATATTCTGTACAGGCTTCCTTCTTTTCACTCTGTCAATTAGGTTAATATTGTGGAGTAACTACAATGTTGTTGATCCATCCTCAGTTTTCTCCTATCACAGCCATTAAACTCTGTAACTGTTTTAAAGTCACCATTGGCCTCATGGTGAAATCCCTGAGCGGTTTCCTTCCTCTCCGGCAACAGAGTTAGGAAGGATGCCTGTATCTTTGCAGTGACTGGGTGTATTGATACACCATCCAAAGTGTAATTAATAACTTCACCATGCTCAAAGGGATATTCAATGTCTGCTTTTTTATATATTTACCCATCTACCAATAGGTGACCTTCATTGCCAGGCATTGGAAAACCTCCCTGGTCTTTGTGGTTAAATCTGTGTTTGAAATTCACTGCTCGACTGAAGGACCTAACACATAATTGTATGTGTGGGGTACAGAGATGAGATAATCATTCAAAAATCATGTGAATTGTTAAGCACATTTTTACTCCTGAACTTATTTAGACTTGCCATAACAAAGGGGTTGAATACTTACTGACTCAAGACATTTCAGCTTTTCATTATTAAATCATTTGTAAAAATCTCGAAAAAACATTATTCCACTTTGACTTTAAATTCAGGCTGTAACGCAACAAAATGTGGAAAAAGTCAAGGCGTTTGAATACTTTCTGAAGGCACTGTACATAGTCCTCCATGGAGACCATAAGCACGTAGCCCTCGTTGTCCTCAGGGGCTATCCTCGGCAGCTCAGAGTCGTTATGCTCGAAGAGGGAGAAAAAGGTGTTTAGCTCATCCGGTAGGGCGGTGTTGGTGTCCGCGACGTGACTGGCTTTCTTTTTGTAATCCATGATCATTAGAAGCTATTACTGTTGCTTGCAATAACGTGCAGTCCTGCAATATGCTATTACTCTTGCAGTATGCTGTGTTTGATAGTACAATGTATCTATTTAGCTAGATAGCTATTTCATAATGTGTATCTGTCTTTAGGATAGATATACATTGTACATAGCTAGGCCTAATGTTACATCATACTGCAAGAGTAATATTGCAGGACTGCACATTATTGCAAGTCTAATAGCTAGCTGTCCTCATTCAATACTGTAAGAGTAATTTAGCTGAACATTGTTATGTTTAATAAAAAAGTGTCAAAATCATAGTATGCCTAATCTTTATTTCCTACATCTCAACACAAGTAACCATGTTTAAGAAGTTTATTGCTCCAAAATCTGCAAAATGTACATTATTTTCATTGTTTAACAGTAGGCTAAATTCAATGACCATAAATTGAAAGCCACATTCACAATGCTTTTGGTGTAGTGCAAATGTAGTATTTTACATAAGAACTTCAGCCAGTTTAGTCTAGTGACATGTCTGCTGCTGGTGTCTGACATCATTTTATGGCCTGGACAAACTGTCCAAATACAGCTATGGCTGTTGTTTAACGAGGCGGTCTGGGCCATCTCAGCCGCCCTGGCTACCCTGTCTGCTGCCTCATCTTCACACAGCTGATTGAAGTGCTAATCCTGCTGCTGACGCTGGGCTTCCAGTGTCTTCAGGTATGAGGCCTCGGTCTCCCTCATGAAATTCAGGTATTCGTTGGTTGTGCTTGCCGTTTTCTCTTCTCTGGGAAAATATATAGGCAGAAGTAATGAGATATACAGGAATGATAAGATACAGACTCCATAGCAAACCTGAGGGCAGCCAGTATGAGTGCAGTTTTTTCTCCAACCATGAATTGTCTCATCAAATGTATTAAATCTTATCCAGCAAAGGCCAGTATAGGGCCAACCAGATCTGCCAACCAAATACACCAATGATGCAAATAATAAAGGTCTTGGGTCAGAATATGATTAATGGAATCAGTGTGACAGTTTTATATATAAATTCCTAGATCCACACTGTCTCGTTGAATAATGTTTAGGAACATAACCCTGCCATGACAAAAGCTCTCTCTGGATGAAATTACCCACCCCTGTTGAAGACAGCTAAATTTTGTGATCAGGGCTAAACAAGTGAGAATGGACCCTTGGCGCCTCGAGGTCCAGGGCTTAGGGGTTGCAGGAGCATTGATTGTATCGATGGACCCTGGGTGTCTGGGGGTGCAGGGCTCTGAGGTTGTGGCTTCACCATTCGAGCACTCAGCTTCCTCTGAGTCCGTAGGTTCAGGAATGTCCTCTGAAAAGTATGTTTGCTTGTATAATGTAAAGTTGGCTACTCCGGCTAACGTCAAACATGTAGCTAAGTCCACGGTGTTGGCCTTCCATGGATGTTTATATGACAAGTTATCGACCCTGGTTCACACTCACGCACTACATTAAAGACATTGTTTTTAGCTAAATTACTAGCTAGCTATCTACCAATGTATTATCATGCTGATCATTTCTGCTCGCCGTTATCATGTCTTCAAATATCACTGTCGGTGATGTCGAATCCAGCATCCCCCGACTAGAAATCACTGGTCTGCATCCAAGCACAGCGTCGATGGTGTCGAACCACCGGTATGTTTTGCAGTCGGATCCACTTTTGTTGTTGTGGTCTTTTATCTTTTTATATTCTTGTTTGAGTTAAATTTTTCCCTGAACTGTTTTATTGACCGATGTATTCCCATCTCAGCTAACGTACTAATAACTTTCTGAAGAAAAGCTTTTCATTCCTGGTGGAAGAATCCAGTTGCCTCTGGATGCTGGATTCTGCCCAGATCCTCAAAAGTGCTTGGACATCTCCAACTGACCAATTTGTTGCTTCCATTCTTCGTTTTTATCTTTAGAGTTGTTTGTTTGTGTAGCTGTACCGTTCGTAGTTCCATTGACCTTTTCTTTAAAAAATGTAGTCAGTGACTCTTGCATGAGTATTAACAACCTACGCGACACTGTGACATCATTGCGTGAAACCAATCATTGAGTACGGCCATTTGTAACCCCACCCACCGGCCTGGCCTACTTGGTTCGAGGTCAGTACCAGATATCAAACGAAGGTGGATATCCCGCTTGGTTCCAGAAATCAAGGGAGCCATGGGCAAGTGAAAATGAAATAGGAACCGTGATATTCACACCACGGCAGTGGAAAAGTGCCAATAGTGTGGTGTTGTGTAGTGCCATCAGTGGAGAGACAGCTCATGGTGGGTTTCTCAGGGAGTCTACAGCAGCAGATCTGGAGCAGTCTGTGTGTGTGTGTCAGCCTGTGTGCATACAGTCACCTCCACAATTCTTCACACCCTTGATAAAGATGAAAAAGACAGTATAAAATAAATAATTCAAATACTAAGCTATATTGTATGCAAAAAAAATATGAGAAAATTATATTCTATTTTACTAATACAATTACTCAGAGAAAGAGATTTTGTTATCAACTAATAATTTATTTTCTCAAAAATATATATGTTTTCAGTACTTTGTGCACCCTACCCTTGCGAGGATAACAGCACTGAGCCTTACAAAGGTTGGAAAATACTTTGAGAGGGATCTCAGACCATTACTCCATACAGAACCTTTCCAGATCCTTGATATCCTTCGTCTGCGCTTATGGCAGAGTTTCCAAACTCGTCCTGGGGACCCTAAGGGGTGCATGTTTAGTTTTTTGCCCTAGCACTACACAGCTGATTCAAATAATCTAAAGCTTGATGAGGTCATTATTTGAATCAGCTGTGTAGTGCCAGGGCAAAACATGCACTCCTTGGGTAATTGTATTAGTATAATATAATATAATTTACAAAAATTTTTAGCATACAATATAGCTCATTTCTTACGGGATTTTAGGATGATTGAGATCAAATGGTCACATTTTTCTCTCATGTCGCCAAAACTCAACAGCCCTAAACAAAATATGTGCTTTGAGTGAAACTAAACACAGGTAGGCTATGCTACAGTTTGTTAACACCATCTGCTCTAAATTTCAGTCACTGTAGGCTACTTCGAAACTGAAGACCTAAATGCATATCCACATGAAACTGATTGAAATCAAATGGTTGGTATGCAGATGCTGCAAGGACGTTTCACTAATAAAACTTGAAGAATTATCATTCATGATTGACAGTGAGAAATG
The DNA here is from genome assembly GCF_020615455.1 of Coregonus clupeaformis. Taxonomy (NCBI): domain Eukaryota; kingdom Metazoa; phylum Chordata; class Actinopteri; order Salmoniformes; family Salmonidae; genus Coregonus; species Coregonus clupeaformis. Next base: position 51,852,044 of record NC_059210.1, on the reverse strand, counting down.
TACAAGGGAGGTTCTCTATGAGTAGAGCAGACTGTGCATAAAGAAGAGAATCCCGCACATGTGAAAAAGCTTCAGGACCTTTAGCTGTCAAAAAGAAAGGTCCAGAAAAGTCAGATCCGCAGCCTCAGCCGTATATGATAGTATTTTTTCCTCATCTTTATCAAAGGTGCCAATAATTTGAGGTGACTGTAAGTGTGAGCTTGTGTGTGTCTGCCCATGTTTGCGTGTCAGCCCGTGTGTGTGTGAAGAGTGTGTGTGGTGTGTGTGTGTGGAATGTGTCAGCCTGTGTGTGTCAGCCCATGTGTGGAATAACTGCAGGGTCTCATAAATCGACAGGCACATCCTGAAAGCATCAGACAGAGCCTTGTGGCCCTCTGCACCTCTCCAAAGCACACACAGGATATTGGAAATTACACCCACTCAACTTTGCGCAGATTATCATATACTGAACAAAAATATAAAGGCAACATGCAACAATTTTTACTGAGTTACAGTTCATATGAGGAAATCAGTCAATTGAAATAAATAAATTAGGCCCTAATCTATGGGTATCGGCCCTAATCTGGGAATACAGTCATGGTCAAAAGTTTTGAGAATGACACAAATACTAATTTTCACAAAGTCTGCTGCCTCAGTTTTGATTATGGCAATTTGCATATACTCCAGAATGTCATGAAGAGTGATCAGATGAATTGCAATTAATTGCAAAGTCCCTCTTTGCCATGAAAATTAACTTAATCCCAAAAAAACATTTCCACTGCATTTCAGCCCTGCCACAAAAGGACCAGCTGACATCATGTCAGTGACTCTCTCGTTAACACAGGTGAGAGTGTTGACGAGGACAAGGCTGGAGATCACTCTGTCATACTGATTGAGTTAGAATAACAGACTGGAAGCTTTAAAAGGAGGGTGGTGCTTGAAATCATTGTTCTTCCTCTGTTAACCATGGTTACCTGCAAGGAAACACGTGCCGTCATCATTGCTTTGCACAAAAAGGGCTTCACAGGCAAGGATATTGCTGCTAGTAAGATTGCACCTAAATCAACCATTTATCGGATCATCAAGAACTTCAAGGAGAGAGGTTCAATTGTTGTGAAGAAGGCGTCAGGGCACCCAAGAAAGTCCAGCAAGCGCCAGGACCGTCTCCTAAAGTTGATTCAACTGTGGGATCGGGGCATCACCAGTGCAGAGCTTGCTCAGGAATGGCAGCAGGCAGGTGTGAGTGCATCTGCACGCACAGTGAGGCGAATACTTTTGGAGGATGGCCTGGTGTCAAGAAGGGCAGCATAGAAGCCACTTCTCTCCAGGAAAAACATCAGGGACAGACTGATATTCTGCAAAAGGTACAGGGATTGGAATGCTGAGGACTGGGGTAAAGTCATTTTCTCTGTTGAATCCCCTTTCCGATTGTTTGGGGCATCCGGAAAACACCTTGTCCGGAGAAGACAAGGTGAGCGCTACCATCAGTCCTGTGTCATGCCAACAGTAAAGCATCCTGAGACCATTCATGTGTGGGGTTGTGTTTTTGCCTAAGAACACAGTCATGAATAAAGAATGGTACCAACACATCCTCCGAGAGCAACTTCTTCCAACCATTCAAGAACAGTTTGGTGACAACCAATGCCTTTTCCAGCATGATGGAGCACCTTGCCATAAGGCAAAAGTGATAACTAAGTGGCTCGGGGAACAAAACATAGACATTTTGGGTCCATGGCCAGGAAACTCCTCAGACCTTAATCCCATTGAGAACTTGTGGTCGATCCTCAAGAGGCGGGTGGACAAACAAAAACCCACAAATTCTGACAAACTCCAAGCATTGATTATGCAAGAATGGGCTGCCATCAGTCAGGATGTGGCCCAGAAGTTAATTGACAGCATGCCAGGGCGGATTGCAGAGGTCTTGAAAAAGAAGGGTCAACACTGCAAATATTGACTCTTTGCATAAACTTAATGTAATTGTCAATAAAAGCCTTTGACACTTATGGAATGCTTGTAATTATACTTCAGTATGCCATAGTAACATTTGACAAAAATATCTCATAACACTGAAGCAGCGAACTTTGTGAAGACCAATACTTGTGTCATTCTCAAAACTTTTGACCACGACTGTACAGATATGCATCTGTTGGTCACAGATACCTTTTTCTTTTTAAATCGGCCTCACAATGGACCTCAGGATCTCGTCACGGTATTTCTGTGCATTCAAAGTGCCATCAATAAAATGCAATTGTGTTCATTGTCCGTAGCTTATGCCTGCCTATACCATAACCCCACCGCCGCCATGGGGCACTCTGTTCACAACATTGACATCAGCAAACCGCTCGCCCACATGACGCCATACACGTGGTCTGCGGTTGTGAGGCCGGTTGGATGTACTGCCAAATTCTCTAAAACAACGTTGGAGGAGGCTTATGGTAGAGAAATGAACATTCAATTCTCTGGAAACAGCTCTGGTGGACATTCTTGCAGTCAGCATGCCAATTGCACGCTCCCTCAAAACTTGAGACATCTGTGGCATTGTGTTGTGTGACAAAATTGTGGGATCTTTTATTTCAGCTCATGAAACATGGGACCAACACTTTACATGTTGCGTTTATATTTTTGTTCAGTGTAGTTTATTTATTTATTTTACTTAAAAGTGCATTGTCCAACTCATTTCAATTAAAAAGTGAAATCTATGGAATATATCAGTATGTGGTGTTGAGGTGGGTTCGTTGATATGTTCTTGTAAATATTGACTTCATAACTTTATAATATAAATGTGTATGCACTGAGATGTGGTGGAGATTATCCAGAGTTACATCTATCACTAGGGCTGTGATGAGGCATACGCTGAAATGTGGAGAGGCCCTTTATATGATGTCCTGCTGTGTGTGTGTGTGTGTATGTCTGCATATTCGCATGTGTGCACATATCTGCGTGCATGCATATGATCCCATAACACCTAGTGAGCAAGATATTAAATGCAATTGATTAGAGGTGCTTCATATAGTTTATACAGTTGACAGCATCCAACGAAAAATAACCTTCCTCTGGAAATGCACTTAAACATCCCCTACTATTAATATAGGCCTGGATGTCTACAACAGATGCTTGGTTTATAAGGTAATTGCATCAGATAATCATTTTTGGCTCCTGTACGTGTACAGTAACGCAGACTGATCAAACTTTTCCCGTGGCAATTAGGCCTTTAAGGAGATGTCAAGATTGCAATGCAGTACCCCAAGGTTACATTCATCATGATACAAGTCAAGTTGATCTGACAGAGCAAAGCCCGTGTTCATAGCCAGAATGCTGATCTAGGATCAGGTCCCCACTATTCATATAATGTTACTCATTATGATTTAAAAGGCTTACTCATTAGGATTTAAAAGGCTAAACTGATCCCAAATCAGCACTCCTACTCTGAGATGCTTGATACATACATCCCCTGGTCCCCCTGTGACAGTGCAAGGGGTTTCACACTGTCTAGGGGGTCGGGCATAGGCAATGACTCAAAGGGAAAGGCACAAGAGACAGGAGCGCGGTGCAAACAAAGAGGCTTTTATTAAAAAAGGCAAATTAAATTCAGGCTCCCTACAGGGTCAGACTTTAAACTTAGGAAACAAATGCATTAAGTCGACAGGACTAGCCAAAAGCTTAAATGCTGCAAATCATATCGGTCCTAGCCATATCTCACATGATGTGTGCTGCTCTCCAGAATGCTCTCCCCGAGCGTGAGAGCTGCACACCTTTAAGTCTTTAGGCAGTGAATTAGACGGCTGCCACAAACTCATTAAGGAAACAGTGCTCCGCTGCAGCTTGTTCCCCTAGCCAGCATTCCTTGTGCTGGCTAGGCTTGGCCCTGCTGCTCCACAGCAGTCAATTAGAGGGCTGCCACCCTCGTTAAGGGAACAGTGCTCAGCTGGAGCTTGTTCCCCTAGCCCTGCTGCATCACACCCCCCCTTCCCCTTTTTTTATTATGATTTAAAAGTCAACAACTGATCGATCCTACATTAGCATTCCTACTCTGAGACTATCACAGATGGCTGGTTGAAAGTGATTGGTGGGGGATAAAATGTTGGCAATCAGCAGCAGGGAAGCAGAACAACACATACATTCATCATCTCGCTGTCACACACACACATACAGAGTGATTACTGTAACTACAGGATATTAGGAACGGCAAAAAAAGAAGAAGCTGTGCAGTACATTGGGCCCCTGACACAACCAAACAGACAGACAGACACACACTCCCCCATATCTCTCCAACACAGGTGAGCCTGTCCAAAAGCAGAGCTCCCCACCCTACATGTACCTCCCTGCACACTGCATGCATGGATTCATCACAAAGCAACAGTGTATCTCACTCAGACACTGACTGGCTGGCTCCTCAAAAGGTTTCCCTTCTTATCACAATCCCTTCAAGGTATGCTTTCAGACAGTTACAGTAGGTCTGGTCCATTTAGGGTATACTTTGAGACAGTTAGGGCTGGTCAGTGATTAGGACAGTTGAAAGTGCAACGGTGATATGGTAATGAGAGGGCTGTTTTCAGAGTCTTGATTAAGTGAAGTGCTCTCCCTGTCACTGGGGTGTTGTGTTGAAGATCTGCAGGCCTACAGTAATAACACAGAGGCCGGACTGTGTTGTGTGAACACTGTACACTCTTTTTCATTCTCCTTTTCTCTCCCTCACTCATTGTTCCTCTCGCTTGCTGTCTCTGTCCTTCTCCGTCCTTCTCTATGTTCTTCTCTCTCTCCCCCTTTCTCTCTTTTAAATACATATAACTACATTGTAACAGAGTAACCAAACTAGACTAGAATAACACTGTCAGATTAATGTCAGCATTCTATTAAACCCAGTCACAAACATTGATCCAAGGGAGAGAGAGACTTCAAACACTCCCAACTGTGCTTCTGGCCTACCCCCTTGTGGACAAAGATAGTATTACTAGTTCAACTCAGTTGAAGGAGGCCGAATGAGACTGGCAAATGCAATAACAAGCATTCATAAAACATCCACACACAACGTAGTCCACATGACAACTCATTTCAAATGAATACACACAAAACATATGTATACACTGAGTGTACAAAACATTTAGAACACCTGCTCTTTCCATGACATAGACTGACCAGATGAATCCAGGTGAAAGCTATGATCCCTTTTTGATGTTACTTGTTAACCTCTTAAGGATCGGACCCTTTTTTTCAATTTTCGCCTAAAATGACCCAAATCTAACTGCCTGTAGCTCAGGACCTGAAGCAAGGATATGCATATTCTTGATACCATTTGAAAGGAAACACTTTGAAGTTTGTGGAAATCTGAAATTAATGTAGGAGAATATAACACATTCGATCTGGTAAAAGATAATACAAACAAAGAAACATGCGTTTTCTATTAATTTTTTTGTTCCATCATCTTTGAAATGAAAGAGAAAGGCCACAATATAATATTGCAGTTTAGGCGAAATTTAGTTTCAGATTGATCCAGTGAAGCATTGCAATACTGGACTATTTTGTATCAAGTCTGCCGAAATGGGCCGAATTGGTCAATTGATACATTTTCAAGTACATAACTATAGAGAACATACAAAAATGATATGGTAATACAAAATGTAAGTTTACACACTCCCAGGAATGTCATACATGATGGATCATTAGCTTATACACTAACTTTCACACATCTCGATGGCCGGGCGGGGTGGGTGTGGAGCCAGAGAGAGCAGGGGTTCAAAATGTAGAACCCAGTTCCTACATTTTAATATAAAAGTGGATTTTATCAAACAAAACCATGCTACATTTTATCTCTGGGACCCTTAGGATGACAAATCTGAGCTAGATTACTGAATGTAAGTACATTTATTTATTTGTTGTTGTGCACTCTCCTCAAACAATAGCATGGTATTTATTTAACTGTAATAGCTACTGTCAATTTGACGGTGCAGTTAGATTAACAAGAATTTAAGCTTTCTGCCCATTTAAGACATGTCTATGTCCTGGAAAGTTTGCTGTTACTTACAACAGTCATGCTAATCACATTAGCGCACGTTAGCTCAACCGTCCCGTATACGGGACACCGATCCCGTAGAGGTTAAATCCACTTAATCACTGTAGATGAAAGTGTTCCTAATGTTTTGTACACTCAGTGTCTCTCACTCTTATTCTGACTTACTTCAAACACACATACAAATCAAATCAAATTATATTTGTCACATGCGCCGAATACAGCAGGTGTAGACCTTACCATGAAATACACACACTCTCTTGTGTTGTACACTCAGTGTACAACACAAGGTCATTTATCAAACAAACTTCAAACATCTGTTTATGCCGTTTTACCAACTCCTGTGGTCATTGTTACGCCTGCCATAGGAGTTGGGAAGACGGCACAAACAGATATGGAACTAGGCTAGGGCTTAGGGGCACTTTCCACCATTATCCTCCTATCTTATTCGCTCCCTTCATTCTACATCCTATCACTTTCTTTTCTGCTTGGCAGTCTGAACACAACACAGGTGTCAGGAGGAATCTCCATTAGGCTGTGAGATATAAAACTGTAGCGTGATGGCTATGCTAATAAACATGGGGAGGTAGGCTGTAAACGCTGCCAAGGCTGTGCCCCATGGGCCCTACTGTACGTTTAGCAGCAATGTCATGATAGGCATTGAACCTGTTAGAGGGCTGGCTGGCTGGATTTCTGTGTCATCTCCATGTGCTCACTAGTCACTGTACAGACGCTGTTATTGTCTGACAGAGGGACTCAGAGCACAGCTAGCACTCAGGTCCATCACTCTTATTCTGACTCACTTCACACACACACATATTCTCTCTATCTTTCAATTCAATGTGCTTTACTGGTATGAAATCGACAGGTACATATAACGAAAGCAATCTCTGTCATTCCCACCTCTCTCTCTCTCTCTCTCATACATTTTCTAACACATTCTTTGTTTCTCCCTCAATTTTCTCTCACTCCCTATATCTTTCTCCCTCTCCCTCTATTCTCTCTTCCTCTATCCTCCCACTCATACACATTCTTCTTCCTCTTCTCCCTATCCCTTCCCTCCCACTCAGACAGACAGAGGGGCTGGCATGCATGAGTTCTGCCCCGCCAGGCGAAAGACAGGAAGGGGAGATTTCTCCGGTGCTGATCCTGAAGTCAGATAGGCCTATCCACAGAGATTGTGTGGGATTTGGTTTCTTAGAAGCAGGGCTATGAATGGAGCAGGAGAAGAGGGGCCAGCGCTCTTGCTCTCTCTCTCGTCAGGATACTAGTATAGGGCCTTAGGCTGATGGCACAGTAATGATGTTTGATGTTGATTCCCAGTGATCAATGAGAAAGGAATAGATTCCTGATTTACTGTGGTATCTTCCAATGAACAATGTAGTGTCCCTAAAAGTGTGATGTCCTCAAAGCATTTTTCAGATTGCTATACAATGTTTGCGCTTTTTTCATGATGAAGGTGCCTCTTAAGGTTTGACTTGTATCGTCATTTGTCTCGTCAAACAGTCCCCTCCTAAAATTGGCAGGGTGCTTTGCAACTTTCCACTTTGCTATCACTCCAGAGTACCTCTGCTCAATCGTGAGAAAGTGATGACATAATGAAAAGAGACAGTGTTTCATTGTCTGTGTGTGTGTGTGTGTGTGTGTGTGTGTGTGATACCATGACAGCCTTGTCACTTTGTCATCTAGCTCCAACCCTCTGATGGGGTTTCCATGGTGCCCTGAGAAGTTGGCCCCAGTCAGGCTACTAAGCCCCAGCTGGAAGCACAAAACATGTCAATAACAACAAATATATAATCACTGTCATCATCAAGTAGTCTCTGCCTAGGACACTTCAGTCAGCTCACACATACTCCCACAGCAGGCCCAGATAGAGACAGAAGAGACAGATCCCAGAGAAAATCAAAACACCATGGCCTTTGTTATCTCCTCTATCTCTCTCTTTCCAACCAACATGATTCATTGGCACTGTTAGAGTTCTTATTGTTGGCTGGGAAACCAGAAACACCGCTGAGACAAATGCTTACTTCATCACTGTACCACACACACACACACACACATACTCAAACACATGCACATTCTCACACATACATAAAAGCACACAAACAGGCATGTACACATCCACGCACGCACCCCCAAACACACACACATCTATGCACGCACACACACACATCTATGCACGCACGCACACGCACTCACATCACACACACACTATAGTTACCAATCCCTTTTGATATTTATGAGCAGCATTCACATTGATCATTCTCCAACAGCTTGAGCAGGTGGTACCTGCTACTATATTCACCTCTCTGCAGGTGCTCTTCCTCAGGCCTGATTGGCTAATCCTCTCCTTTGATCATCCCTCATTAAAGCAGCAGCACCTGTCAATCATGATCATCTGACTCCACCCCTTCTCCTTCCCAACCACAGTCAGGTGTGTATGTCAATCGGCGGGTCTATAAACACAGGTGTTTATCCCGTCTAGACGGTGGGTAGATGAATGGGGGGCTTGGAACAGTCAGACTAAGTGATAGAGCAGAGTGGTATACCTCTCTCTACTTAACCACAGATAAGATGAGCACTTGCCACTCCACCACTTTCATTTACAGGCATAAAATCAGCACACGTTCTCATAAACAGTCAGGCTAACAAGCCCTTATCAGAGGCAGGGTGTTGTGAAAGAAATCCATCCGACGAGTGATCCAACCCCAGAAAAGCGTTTCACAGCGTTAGCAACAATGTAGTGGAATTCCCTCCTGATCTATTCTACAATGTATATTTTTCTCTGTTTCAATCTCTCTCCCCCGCCGCCCACACACACACACGTTTCTCAGGGTAATTGTGTATAGACAATAAGTTATGAATTGTGAGACGAGACAGAAGAGACGTGGTTCTTTATGTGGCGTGTTGTGTTTTCTCAGCTTAATGGCCGGGGTCAGGGTAGAGTGAGACTGGAAGGGAGCTGAAGATGGGTTTGCTGCACTGGCCCACACCATGTTAAAAACTGCACTCTTCAACTCCAAGCAAATATTGCACCAAACTGAATAGAGCTAATATTGCACTTTGCCATATGGACCTATCTGGGCAAATAAAAATGGTTCAGTGTGGACAAGGTGTTCTTGTTCTACAAATGACCAGATATTAAACTGCCATCCTGAATCCCCCTCTGCACCTGGCCAAGCACTGGCAGGCCAGGAAGGGTATACACAGTTTGCTTCCCAGCATTCACAGACCTCACTCAGACATCAGTAACACATGGTTCATACTGCAGAACAGACTAGAGGTTTGAATTACCATTTGACCTGACCAAGTTCAGTACCTTGCCCAATGCTGTTAGTCACTGGGGTGCCTCAGGGTTCAGTACCGGGCCCAATGCTGTTTTCAACTCCAGGCCATTCTTATAACCCATTACTTACTAGGGCCTGGATTGTTTCTTGATCAGGCAAAACTCCAGTCACTATTCATCATACTGATGCCAAAGATCAAAGATGCACCATGTGATTATTTAACTTTATTCTTGATGCCAAAGATCAAAGATGCACCGTGTGATTATTTAACTTTATTCTATACTATGTTAGAATAATTATTTCCACTTGCCAAAGGGACAGACATTTCCAAATATTTCAGCAATGCCCTTTTAATTTTAGTAACGGTGTTTGTTTGTGCCGAGGTGAAAAGGCACTCGACACTTTGGAGCAATGATAGAACACCAAGTCCACACTACTTCAAACAGTAGGAGATATCAACTAAAACCAGGGGTTGGAACCGGTTCAGGGAACAGAACAGAAAACCGATTTCTTTGAGAGAGAAAATTTGAGGAACAGAATCAGAACCGGGAACGAAAGTGATCTATACTGTTCCGGAAGAGAACCATTATTTTCAAAGCATAAGAACCGGTTAATAACGTCTTTTACATTCTGGGCATTTTTTTCAGTCCTACAAAAAAATGCTACAAAGAGCCTATGCAAAGCCCTCACTCTGTCACAAAAAAATTTATTCCAGTTTCTGCCTGCCAGCTGAAAATCTTTGCCAGTGTGCGTGTGTGTAGGCAACCTGCCCCTCCCACTCTGAAGCTTAGGCTATTGTAGCCTACTGATGTTACAAGCGTGATTCAGAAATTAGGGAGAGATTTTTAATTTATTAATTTTTTCAATGCTAAGGATAATAGAGTTATCATGTTTCACATTGGATTTATTAACTACAAAAAGGTAAGATGTGTTTTTAATTTTAATTCTGGTGCCGCTCTGCACACACAAGCTTGTTAGCTAATTCGCTAGCTAGCTCTGGTCCCACGTTAAGCTAACTATCGGAAGGTCAAAGACATTCAAAGTTCCTCCATAGAAGCCTCTCCTCCGTAGGTATAATTCTGTGGGCCTAATTCAGATAATGCATGTCATAACAAGATGCCCAGCGTCCTCCTCCACCACCCGCAAAATTTCAGTCACATCTCGCGCCCTACACTTGTCTATCCATCGGGCAAGTAAACAACTACAGCTTGCCTGCTCCATAGCAAGCTGCTCTATCCGCACTGATTGGTGAGGTTTAAAAAGGAACAGAAAGGACCTACATAAACCTGTACCTTTTTGGGGTTCGAACCGGATCAGAACTTTATTTTGCAGGTCGGAACAGTGGAACGGATCCCAAATAATGATGGTTCTGTTCAGAACTAAACAATTGGAAAAAATGATTGGTTCCAACCCCTGACTAAAACTATTGGAGCTTTCAAAGTAAACTTACCAAAAAGTATTAATTGTGTTAGAAGCTGTTAAAAAATTGCAGCTTCATATTACAGATTATTTTTAGATTCCGTGTGAGGAAAGTAGAACTCTGATAAAGGTGTCGGGAGAGGAAATATTCTCAGCTGCAGTGCTGACAAGTCAATCCAAAACACAACGAAGGCTGCAGCTCTGATCTGGACTGATACGGTCTGTCCCGTCTAGAATCCCTCGACTGTAACCACAGCGATATCAGGGGGAGGAAGTGGACGTGTTATTGTTACGAGCTCAAATACTTTTGGTGGCTGACACATACAGAACACACACTCGCACACATACACACTACAACAAACAAAACGTTTTGGTACACACCTGCTGCTCGCTCGCTCACATACACATCCACACACACACCCACACACATCCACAAACCCTGTACCCTGTACTCGATTGCATACTCACAAAGACTCAAATGCATCTTAACATACACACGCTAAGAAAAATGGACTGAGATGCAAAACGGTACATGAAAAAGCATGCAGTTAAGCACCCAAATATATACACGCATTCAAAAAGTCTCACGCACACACGGCTAAAGCCATTCACCCCATCCCCGACACACTCACATTGACAAACGGACTGAGACCCAGATGCACATGAACAAATCCTCTCACACAAATATACTAATGTATCCACTCACTCACTCACTCACTCACTCTGATGCTCAGCCTTTACGCTTTGGACACACTGACTGCATCATTGCGCAAAATAGTATGCAGCATCATCTAGATATGTGTGCAACAAAAGTTCAACATTCACCTTCTGCTACCATTTCTGTCAACCCGTTTACGCATACAGTTTGACGCATACGTTCGATAAATCCAACGTATGCGCCACACAGAAAGCACTGCAAATGCCTCTGCAACGCAATGCTGCAAGGCAAACGCAGCGTTCCAATGTAAATGAATGTACTTCTGGTGGGCCCCGTGTAGCTCAGTTGGTAGAGCATGGCGCTTGCAACGCCAGGGTTGTGGGTTCGATTCCCACGGGGGGCCAGTATGAAAAAAATAAAAAATAATGTATGCACTCACTGGATAAGAGCGTCTGCTAAATGACTCAAAATGTAAAAAAGAAAATGGTGTACCAAAACGCAATGACGCAGTCGGTGTATTTGAAGCGTTAGAGACAGAGCTGTAGTTGCAGCCTGTGCCTTTGGCCCTGGCAAGGCTCCACCCTGGGCTCCTGCAGCAGAAGGAAGGAGAACAGACCTGTCCAAACCCAAACGACAGGAATGTCCAACCCCACCCAAGATAAGCAGGTTGTCGCTAATAGCAACGTGCACAGCCCTGGGAAACAAGGGCCAATCACATGCACAGAAAACACAAGATGAGGTGCTTTGCAGCTTTTTACAGGTCTGGGTTCAGTCTTGGGTCAGCTCTCTCTTTAAAGGGAAATTTCACCACTGCTCTATTTCACTATATATGTCAATTTATATGATATTAGTATATCATATGTGTCATAAAAATTTAGAATTTCCTCACTAAACGCAAATACAATCTCACCGGAAGAAAGGGGCCAGCTACATTTCTTGTTGTAAGCTAACCACAATATCCAGAATTCCTAGCGATTTCAGGACGTAATACCGTCCCGTGGAGGTGTATCCAGTTTTGAGAAAGAACCAAATGTCTGTGTTTGTAGCCAGCACTTTCAGCCAGAGGATTTCGAAATGGAACTGAAGTCTCAAATGATGGGGTTGCCATGTCATTGAACGTTGAAAAGAGAAGCTATTCCATCAATTTTCCCCTTCACTTCAAAGAGGAAGGCATCCGATCAGCCAACATCAGAGCAGCAGAAAATAAGTCAAGCTGAGGTAACATAGCTAACGCTACCTAGCTAACAAACTACATTTGTTTATCTAAACCAAAGTCTAGCTAGCTAGCTTTCATAATATGCTGGCTAGACATTCCAAAGCATGTAATTAGCCAGCTTCTATCTGGCAATGTGATTTGTAACTTTTCAAGCTAACGTTAGCTAGCTAACCAGCTAACGGTTAGTTAACGTAACCTAACTAACTACCAGAGATTAACGTGACTGGGTAAGTCACCTTCTAAAATCGTACTAAAGTCTACTAAATATTTCCATGATTAGCAAATAAATATACTGGAGCTAGGCATAAACGTGGTCCATGTCTTGTCATAGTTAGTTTGTTTACAAGTTAAAAAAAAATGTAAATGTACAAGTAGGCTACAACTTCTACTGTAGTTTTCTCTGTAATACGGAGGCTTAGTTGATTGTTCATGTAAGGCTTGAAGTCTACATTAATAATAATAATATGCCATTTAGCAGACGCTTTTATCCAAAGCGACTTACAGTCATGCGTGCATACATTTTTTTTGTGTATGGGTGGTCCCGGGGATCAAACCCACTACCTTGGCGTTACAAGCGCCGTGCTCTACCAGCTGAGCTACAGAGGACCTATTAGTAAGGAGGGGATGGTGTGGGTGACTGACTGGTGTCTGTTGTGGGTGTGTATTGTGTGTGAAGGTTAGTACCCATGATCTATTGACATGAGAGGGGTGGGTGGATATACATTATTACCTTGTTTGAGTGTGTATTGATGGGGACAAAGTATTAAAATGTTGGCTAATCACTGACTACTGTGTGTCCTACAGACTAATGCTGCTGGTGATGATAACAATGATCTTGACATCAGCTTTAGTATTACAGAGCCTGTAGACCCATTGGATGAAAGCTTTCAGCCTGGAATACGCTCAACATCATCTGACTTTGAAACAAGCCAAGACAGCCAAAGGTATTTATGAAAGCACAATACCCTCTTGAAAAAACAAAATCACCAATACACTAAACTGTCTACAAGACAAGTGCTCCTCAAACTTTTCACACCCTTGCAGTCAGTTCTATGGCATGGGGGAGAGGGGCTGTTAGTGTCTTCTTCTAGCCTATTCACGCTATTGTTGTATGTGCTCATACACAACAATACACGACGGCTAGACTGTCTACAAGGCAATTTTTCAATGTTTTTTCTAACAGCCCATCTCAATGCTCATTATTCATTCTGAGTGTAACAAAAAACACGCCAGTCTACTGTACCCTTTATTGTATGGTTACACATCCTCAAGATCAGTCTTCATGTTTTGCACATCTTCATGATCAGACTTCATGTCTTTCCAGGAGACTTGCAGTACAAGCAAATCTTCTGCAAGAGGTCGAAGCAGTGGGTGGTGAAGAAAGAGTACAAGAGGCTTGTCCACCTGGCTGTGGAGTGCAGAAAGGACCAGACAGTTGTCTACAGGGAGCCTGAGTCACAGCTCCCCAAACCCAACATCCCTGCCAACGGCGCCAAAACGCCAAAGCCTGCTAAACCAGCTGCCATTACCCAACACAAGAAAAGGTTCACCAGCTGAAGAACATTTTGGAACCTGCCTGGAACATTCAACCAACACAATATCCATATTCAGTTAGACTGACGCTGTAGTATAATATAGAATGCTTAGTGTTACAGGAGGTGTCGCAGTTCCGGAGTGACCCACTAGGTGTCATCCTCCGACAACCTTAGGCACCTCCTCACTCACAGTCTGGACTAATCATTTACATTTACATTTTAGTCATTTAGCAGACGCTCTTATCCAGAGCGACTTACAGTTAGTGAGTGCATACATTATATTTTTCATACTGTCCCCCCGTGGGAATCGAACCCACAACCCTGGCGTTGCAAACGCCATGCTCTACCAACTGAGCTACATCCCTGCCGGCCATTCCCTCCCCTACCCTGGACGACGCTGGGCCAATTGTGCTCCGCCCCATGGGTCTCCCGGTCACGGCCGGCTACGACAGAGCCTGGATTCGAACCAGGATCTCTAGTGGCACAGCTAGCACTGCGATGCAGTCCCTGTGTTCCCTTGCTCAGTTTTCTCTGCTAGTTTCTCTATGTCCAGCAATACTACTCAATACTGTCTGATCGGAGACCTATGTACAGGTACTTGAGAAGTGTTCTTCCTGTTTCGTTATTTGTTTCTGTCTTAGGTAGTATTTCGTATTTTGGCTGTCAGCCGGTTTTTGGAGACTTATTTGCTCCACCTTTCTTTTATTGTGATAAGTCCGTTATTTTGTATTCTGGCTTTGGGACCACCAGTAAAGATCCTTTTCACCATCTCTGCCTACTGTATATCCTGCAACGCACCTGGGTCACACCACACCCCAACCCTTACAGCTTAGTATGCTCACAACTGCATTGTGGTATAGATATTGATAGCTGTTGTACATATGTACAGTATATAATGATGTTTTATATAATATTTTTTACAAGTGTACTGACAAGTGACTTAATCATTCCAGCTGCATCAGAAACCAATAAAGTGTTGACTTCAACTTCTGGATCAATTCATTGTGATATTCATGAAATATATTTGGATAAACTAGCTTTAGACTTACTACCAAAACAAATGATGCAGGGAGTTGGTGTATCATTTCAACTTTAATTTGTTGGCAAGTAAACAAGTTTCAATAAAACAATAGATTAGTCTGTCAATATAGAAAATAAGTAGACATGGCTTGTATTCAAGGACAAAGTTTATTTGCTCTGGAAACCGAGGTGAGTTTACACAACAGTTATGTCAATGTGTGACATACTTTTGTTAATGTAGTGTATGTGCACACCTGCTCGTCAAACATCTCATACCAAACTTATGGGCATTAATATGGAGTTGGTCCCCCTTTGCTGCTATAACAGCCTCCACTCTTCTGGGAAGGCTTTCCACTAGATGTTGGAACATTGCTGCGGGGTCTTGCTTCCATTCAGCCACGAACGTTAGTGAGGTCGGGCACTGATGTTGGGCGATTAGGCCTGGCACAGTAGGCGTTCCAATTCATCCCAAAGGTGTTCGGTTGGGTTCAGGTCAGGGCTCTGTGCAGGCCAGTCAAGTTCTTCCACACCGATCTCGACAAACCATTTCTGTATGGACCTTGCATTGTTGACAGGGGCATTGTCATGCTGAAACAGGAAAAGGCCTTCCCCAAACTGTTGCCACAAAGTTGGAAGCACAGAATCATCTAGAATGTAATTGTATGCTGTAGCATTAAGATTTTCCTTCACTGGGCCTAGCCCGAACCATGAAAAACAGCCCCATACCATTATTCCTCCTCCACCAAACTTTACAGTTGGCACTATGCATTCGGGCAGGTAGCGTTCTCCTGGCATCCGCCAAATCCAGATTAGTCCGTCGGACTGCCAGATAGCGAAGCGTGATTCATCACTCCAGAGAATGCGTTTCCACTGCTCCAGAGTCCAATTGTACCGCGCTTTACACAACTCCGACGCTTGGCATTGCGCATGATGATGTTAGGTTTGTGTGCGGCTGCTCTGCCATGGAAACCCATTTCAAATAGCTCCCAACGAACAGTTCTTGTGCTGACGTTGCTTCCAGAGGCAGTTTGGAATTCGGTAGTGAGTGTTGCAACTGAGGACAGATGATTTTTACTCGCTGCATGCTTCAGCCTCCCGTTTTGTGAGCTTGTGTGGCCTACGACTTCGCGGCTGAGCTGTTGTTGCTCATAGACGTTTCCACTTCACAATAACAGCACTTACAGTTGACCGCGGCAGCTCTAGCAGGGCAGAAATTTGACGAACTGACTTGTTGGAAAGGTGGCATCCTATGACTGTGCCATGTTGAAAGTCACTGAGCTCTTCAGTAAGGCCATTCTACTGCCAATGTTTGTCTATGGAGATTGCATGGCTGTGTGCTCGATTTTATCCAGGGCACATATTAAACGGGTGTGGCTGAAATAAATAGCCGAATCCCTAATTTGAAGGGATGTCCACATACGTTTGTATATATAGTGTATATACAGTAGAATAAAAATATACTACAGTTCTACAAAGGGAATACTTACATATGGTGTGTTTGGGTGGTGCAGTGAGGTGTTCGGAGTCACTTTGATTCATGGGGAGATTGTTGTTATGGGACGTTTCACATCTCCTCTTGAGAGGCATCAACTTCTTTGTATACAAGCGGTATTGTCTGTGAGAGAAAGACGAAAACGATATTACACATTCATGGGCAATCGTTGTGTACAGTCTGTATTTCTACTGTAGCAGCATGGTGTAGAATATGTGACATCTCACAGACACACGTTAACTAGCTAGCTACAACACACAGGTATAGTTACTCCAAAACTAATATGAGTCATAATGCCATAGTCATTCCTTTACTCTCCGCCATCATCATCAAAACATTTATCAAGTTTTGCTCCTAATGAGAGGCTAGCTAGCTATAACGTTGGACTATAGTACATTTTAGGTATTGAAAATACACAGCTAGCTAGCTAGCTAAACTTGGCTAGCTTGCCTTGCAGTGGTACTAGCAAGCCCCGATATGTCTGAATCGATCACCAAATTGTACTGTACTGAACAACACTGCTTTGTGTAAAAAGAGAGCTTATATTGCTAGCTAGCTAACAACAGCAAAATAACTTACTCATTTGTCATTTGCCCTCCTGAGTCCTGGCCCAGCTGGTCTAGGCTACCGCCGCTGCTTGCTAGTTTCGCAATTATTTTTCCTCGCCGTCTCAACTCCTCTTCAGTGTATTCTGGATCCAATAAATAGGGCTGTATGTTCCTATGTAAAAGAACCTTTAAAAATGTTGTCATCAAGCTCTTCTTGGAAAGAGGAAGCTAATCATTGTAGCTAATTATTTAGCAATCTCGGATAGACAGTGCATGGTAACATAGCTTCCGTGAACCTGTAAACTACTAACGCCCCCGTTTTGAAAAGACTGCCTTCGAGGGTGGGAACAAGGAAGTAGGGCTCCCATCAGGCTGTAGTCTTTACAAAGCCAGGAAAAATTAGTCAACCTAGATATCCTGCAATGTCCTGGCAGATAGGAACATTGTTGAGACAAGTCCAATGGCTCTATTGGACAAGGACAACCATATCTACTAGCTGCTAGCGTGATTGTGCAATCAGCGAAACACAAAGGCCACAATAATTGCTACAAAACATGACTCCATTCATTTTTAGATCATCAGACAGCAGGCTTTATCAACCAATGATGTCATTGAACTCTCCCGGCGCAAAAAAAAATAAAAATACAGCTATAGTGCATAATTCTGTCTGAAGCACACTCTCATCACTCATAATTATGTAGGAAGACTAGAAAAACACCCCAAATAGTGTCTAGCGGAGAAGGGCCAGCCATATACACTGCTCAAAAAAATAAAGGGAACACTTAAACAACACAATGTAACTCAAACTAAATCAAACTGTCCACTTAGGAAGCAACACTGATTGACAATAAATGTCACATGCTGTTGTGCAAATGGAATAGACAACAGGTGGAAATTCTAGGCAATTAGCAAGACACCCCCAATAAAGGACTGGTTTTGCAGGTGGTGACCACAGACCACTTCTCAGTTCCTATGCTTCCTGGCTGATGTTTTGGTCACTTTTGAATGCTGGCGGTGATTTCACTCTAGTGGTAGCATGAGACGGAGTCTACAAGTGGCACAGGTAGTGCAGCTCATCCAGGATGGCACATCAATGCGAGCTGTGGCAAGAAGGTTTGCTGTGTCTGTCAGCGTGGTGTCCAGAGCATGGAGGCGCTACCAGGAGACAGGCCAGTACATCAGGAGACGTGGAGGAGGCCGTAGGAGGGCAACAACCCAGCAGCAGGACTGCTACCTCCGCCTTTGTGCAAGGAGGAGCAGGAGGAGCACTGCCAGAGCCCTGCAAAATGACCTCCAGCAGGCCACAAATGTGCATGTGTCTGCTCAAACGGTCAGAAACAGACTCCATGAGGGTGGTATGAGGGCCCGATGTCCACAGGTGGGGGTTGTGCTTACAGCCCAACACCGTGCAGGACGTTTGGCATTTGCCAGAGAACACCAAGATTGGCAAATTCGCCACTGGCGCCCTGTGCTCTTCACAGATGAAAGCAGGTTCACACTGAGCACATGTGACAGACGTGACAGAGTCTGGAGACGCCGTGGAGAACGTTCTGCTGCCTGCAACATCCTCCAGCATGACCGGTTTGGCGGTGGGTCAGTCATTGTGTGGGGTGGCATTTCTTTGGGGGGCCGCACAGCCCTCCATGTGCTCGCCAGAGGTAGCCTGACTGCCATTAGGTACCGAGATGAGATCCTCAGACCCCATGTGAGACCATATGCTGGTGCGGTTGGCCCTGGGTTCCTCCTAATGCAAGACAATGCTAGACCTCATGTGGCTGGAGTGTGTCAGCAGTTCCTGCAAGAGGAAGGCATTGATGCTATGGACTGGCCCGCCCGTTCCCCAGACCTGAATCCAATTGAGCACATCTGGGACGTCATGTCTCGCTCCATCCGGGTATATCTCACTGGTCATCCCCAAAGCCAACACCTCCTTTGGCCGCAATTCCTTCCAGTTCTCTGCTGCCAATGACTGGAACAAATTGCAAAAATCTCTGAAGCTGGAGACACTTATCTCCCTCACTAACTTTAAGCATCAGTTGTCAGAGCACCTTACCGATCACTGCACCTGTACACAGCCCATCTGAAATTAGTCCGCCCAACTACCTCATCCCTATATTGTTATTTATTTTGCTCATTTGTACCCCAGTATCTCTATTTGCACATCATCTCTTGCACATCATTCCAGTGTTAATACTAAATTGTAATTATTTTGCACTATAGCCTATTTTATTGCCTTACCTCCATAACTTGCTAAATTTGCACACTGTATATTATATGTATTTCTGTTGTATTTTTGACTTTGTTTTGTTTTACCCCATATGTAACTCTGTGTTGTTGTTTTTATTGCACTGCTTTGCTTTATCTTGGCCAGGTCGCAGTTGTAAATGAGAACTTGTTCTCAACTGGTTTACCTGGTTAAATAAAGGTGAAATAAAAAAAATTAAAAATAAAAAATCCACCAATGCCATGTTGCACCACAGACTGTCCAGGAGTTGGCGGATGCTTTAGTCCAGGTCTGGGAGGAGATCCCTCAGGAGACCATCCGCCACCTCATCAGGGGCATGCCCAGGCGTTGTAGGGAGGTCATACAGGCATGTGGAGGCCACACACACTACTGAGCCTCATTTTGACTTGTTTTAAGGACATTACATCAAAGTTGGATCAGCCTGTAGTGTGGTTTTCCACTTTAATTTTGAGGGTGACTCCAAATCCAGACCTCCATGGGTTGATACATTTGATTTCCATTGATAATTTTTGTGTGATTTTGTTGTCAGCACATTCAACTATGTAAAGAAAAAAGTATTTAATAAGATTATTTCATTCATTCAGATCTAGGATGTGTTATTTTAGTGTTCCCTTGATTTTTTTGAGCAGTGTATATTTTTACCTCACCCCATACTTTTTGGCCCATCAGACAGAGGGCATCACAGGAGGTTGGTGGCACCTTAATTGGGGAGAACGGGCTCATGGTAAAGACTGGCACAGAATAAGTTGAATGGTATCAAATGTGTTTGATGCCATTTTATTTGCTCCGTTCCGGCCATTATTATGAGCAGTTCTCCCCTCAGCAGCCTCCACTGGAGGGCATGGTCATTGTGTATAATGGCGTTGCAGAGTTTCAGCCATGGACTCTCTGCCCCGTTTCATTTAAGCATTCCCATTACGTCTTTTAAACAACTATACATCACTCAGCAGCCTGAAACACCACTGTATCCCGTTACCAGGAGGGAAACACTAGAGCAGGTACCAGTGGTGGGAACTAGGAAGGATCTGACCCTCGGCGTGCACATACACAGACACTCAGAGAGACACAAATACACACCTGGATTCCATTTCAATTCCAGTCAATTCAGAAAATAAACTCAATTCCAATTTTAGTGTACTTTCTGAATTGTCTGGAATTGAAATGGAATTGACACCAACCCTGATACACACAAACTCGGATATACACACACATACATACAGTCATATACTTCCTTTCTCTCGCATTCACACACACAAAAACACACACAATGGCAATCACAGAGTAGGACGTAAGCCCTCAGACAGGAATCGCTCCCAGCATCACTAACGCAGCTTATTACATTTACATTTACGTCATTTAGCAGACACTCTTATCCAGAGCGACTTACAGTTAGTGAATATTTTTTATTTATTTTTACTGGCCCCCCGTGGGAATCGAACCCACAACCCTGGCATTGCAAACGCCATGCTCTATCAACTGAGCTACAGCCCTACCGGCCATTCCCTCCCCTACCCTGGACGACGCTGGGCCAATTGTGCGCCGCCCATGAGTCTCCTGGTCGCGGCCGGCTGCGACAGAGCCTGGATTCGAACCAGGATCTCTAGTGGCACAGTTAGCACTGCGATGCAGTGCCTTAGACCACTGCGCCACTCAGGAGACATAGCTTATAAATCACTGTGCGTGTTTGAGTAATGCTCCACTGAGGAAGAGTGGTGAACCCAACCCAACCCAGGCCCGTACAAATCCGTTTATTTGCTGCTAACACTGATTTGTAAATAATAAAGCAGGTGCAGCGAAATTGTGTTTCTAGCTCCAGCAGTGCAGTAAATGTCTAACAGTACAATACTAATACATTAATAATAAAAAAGAGAAAAAGAAAAAAAGAAAAAAAAAGAAATGAAGAAATACAGTGCCCCCTTTCAAATCCCCAACACCACACCGGAGATGCTGCCCCTGCTCCCTAATGGTTCTACCTCCTGTCCAGCACCGCTATCACTAACACAATTACTCATTTGCATTTGCAAAGCAGCAGACATCTGCTTAGAGAAGCAAAGAAGTCAATTGATTGACAATGCCTTCACTTCCCTTAGACAAGTTTGTGTTTGTGTTTCAACATACTGCCATATCGGCTGCTGCTAAAAGAGATATAGGCTATGTAGTGATGTGTGTCTGTAGGTCTGTACCATCCCTTTGATACCTCTCATGTCCCCTACAGTGTGGTGAGAGGGACAGGGCTGGGCAGCCAGGGTTGGGGTCAATTCCTCCTCAATTTAGTACGTTTTGGGAAGTGAATTGACCTTCAATTCATCGATTATCATAATATAATAATATGCCATTTAGCAGACGCTTTTATCCAAAGCGACTTACAGTCATGTGTGCATACATTTTTACGTATGGGTGGTCCCGGGGATCGAACCCACTACCCTGGTGTTACAAGCGCCATGCTCTACCAATTGAGCTCAGAAAATAACAGATCATTTTCAATTAAATGTATTAATTTGTCACTTCCTAAACTGATTGAATTGAAATTGAATTACATTTTAGTCATTTAGCAGACGCTCTTATCCAGAGCAACTTACAGTTAGTGAGTGCATACATTTTTCATACTGGCCCCCCGTGGGAATCGAACCCACAACCCTGGCGTTGCAAGAGCCATGCTCTACCAACTGAGCTACAGGAGGCCCCAAACCTGTGTGATGTTTTCCATGAGAGTAGTGAGTCCCTCTTCACTAGTGGGATTTATCACACACACCACTGGCTATAACTCCACACACTGCTCCAACAGCTCCACAGACTACCATGCTAGGGCTGATGAATAGACAAGAACCAAGGGTTCTGATCTCACATGGGAAATTAAGCAGGGCCCGGAGCACACTTAAATGTTCCAACACATACTGTATCAATCTTAACTTTAGGGGGGACACAAAACTGATGTAAGATCAAGATCTGGGAAAATGTCATCCTACCTATTTTTAGCCCAACACTATAAGTAAGGTAAGAGAGAGTTTCCATTGGCATGGCACAAAAACATGCCTTGGCTTTACATGGTTGTTAGACACCTGCAGAAGAGTCTGACTGGCCCTAAAACAGACTGTCCAGAACAGGAGTCTCCAAGGTATTTCTCACAGGCAGCCCTAGTCACACCAGCTACACCACCATGACACTGCCCCCAGGTGGCCGAGGCCGGCATCACCTCCAGACCGCCAGCGTTGTGTTGACACATGAGCACTCGGAGCACTCTCAGGTTCCATCTCATTGACTCCTTAGATTACCACCTGGAGCGGAGCTGAGAGCTGAGAAGCTCTCAGGAGAGCTCTGTGTGTGGGCAGCGTGTAAAAGTACCCATAGTACCCATGCACTCGCCCGGTAATCAAAGCCAACAAAACACTGCTTCCTGAGAATCACTCTGGCACAGCAAGTGACCGATTCAACCTGCAATTGATTTCAGAGATATTGGGTAAACAGAAGAGTTGTATCAACTCTGATGGCTGTGCCAAACAGAGGAGACAGGAGGACAAAGGCAGATCTGAGGGATAGGCAAGCTAGTACAGCTCTACTGATGTTCCTGGAGATACAGCTCACACACTGATGGCGAGTTTCCAATTAGGATTTACCCTGGTGTTTTACCCAAAAGACTCAGACTTTTCTGTTTCAATCTAGGCCTACGTGGACTGGCATCCGTGTCTCACTGGGCTAACTGTCAACTTTAACACATCACAAAGCAACAGTATTCAATGATGCAGAGGTTGTTGATTCTTCTCATCAGTCTTTAGTGTCACACTCCTGATGGAAACACAACACTAGAGCTTATATTAACATAAAACTCTGGCGGCCCGGCTGGTGTGGGGATAAGTCTCATTGGAAAAGCACCATGACTGACTGGAGGGAGACTTGCAGGGTAAACACACAACCATCAGTCTGACCATCCAGACAAACAGACATACATTTAGGGAGGAGGAATGTGTGTGTGGGGTTCCATGAGATGTTCGTTGGATGTACAACACACCCATAAGCACAGTACACATTTGCACACCTACCTGTCTTAGGTAGTACTGGTTGTCTTCTCTCTGGTCCTGCTCCACGCTGGCTGGCTGCTGGCCACGCCTTCCTAGCAGGAACAAGAGCAGACACACACACATCAGTCAGTCATCAGTCACTCACATTAAACACACATCCCTCAATGTGTATTGAGTGTGTTTCACATCATTGGCTCACTGCAGTGAACTGAGAGTTCCCTTTGAGAGCTTGTTTTGATACAGTATCTCAGGCGTAGAGAAAGAGAGCGCCTGGCTTTATAAATCATCCATATATATCTACAGAAATAAGACAGATCATGCTTGTGTTGCCTGTTTGAGTGTTTGTTTAATAGCCTACTGATTCCATGAGCACCAAGCCTCACGCAACACAACATGTCGGATAAACAATTTCACAAATACAACAGACTTACTGGTACGCTTTAAATGTATTTAGTGTTGTTCCAAAAGGTCAGAAAAAGTATATTGTAATCTAAAAGCACCTGTTTGGAAAACCCATAATATGCACGCAGCACTTGCTTCTTACCTTATTTTTCTTGATCTCCAGTATTTTCCACAACTAGTCAAATTTATTCCACACATCTGACTGACCAGTGAACATTCCCCCGTTTTCGAGTTTATTGGTTACGTCATCTGCATTCATTTTGCTGTCACGTTTTATGGAGTTCGGAGTTTGTTATAACCAATTTATTGATGTAATTATGAAATTGCTATAGGTCAGGCCCTATTGGCCAAGTGCATGCGATGCATACATGTGTCACGTAAAGAGAGCAAGGGTTGATGGAATAGGGAATGTTTTTCCTAAACAAATGAGGGATTTCGGTAACAAAACTTTTCAGTCAGAAATGGCTGTAATTATGTTGCAGCTTCAGCAACACGGACAGCCCTTCATTGGACACTGTGTTAACAAACCTCCAAACGAGCTTCAATGCCATACAACACTCCTTCAGTAGCCTCCAACTGCTCTTAAACAATAGTAAAACGAAATGCATGCTCTTCAATCGAACGCTGCTGGCACCCGCCCACCCGACTAGAATCACCACTCTCGACAGGTCTGACCTAGAGTATGTGGACAACTACAAATACCTAGGTGTCTGGTTAGACTGTAAACTCTCCTTCCAGACTCACATTAAGAATCTCCAATCCAAAGTTAAATCTAGAATCGGCTTCCTATTTCGCAACAAAGCCTCCTTCATTCATGCTGCCAAACATGCCCTCGTAAAACTGACTATTCTACCTATCCTTGACTTCGGCGATGTCATTTACAAAATAGCCTCCAACACTCTACTCAGCAAATTGGATGTAGTCTATCACAGTGCCATCCGTTTTGTCTCCAAAGCCCCATACACTACCCACCACTGTGACCTGTACGCTATTGTTGGCTGATCCTCACTACTTGTTCGTCGTCAAACCCACTGGCTCCAGGCCATCTATAAATCACTGCTAGGCAAATCCCCGCCTTATCTTAGCTCATTGGTCACCATAGCAGCACCCACCCGTAGTCTGCGCTCCAGCAGGTATATCTCACTGGTCATTCCCAAAGCCAACACCTCCTTTGGCCGCCATTCCTTCCAGTTCTCTGCTGCCAATGACTGGAACGAATTGCAAAAATCTCTGAAGCTGGAGACTCTTATCTCCCTCACTAACTTTAAGCATCAGTTGTCAGAGCACCTTACCGATCACTGCACCTGTACACAGCCCATCTGAAATTAGCCCACCCAACTACCTCATCCCTATATTGTTATTTATTTTTCTCTTTTGCACCCCAGTATCTCTATTTGCACATAATCGCTTGCACATCTAGCATTCCAGTGTTAATACTAATTGTAATTATTTTGCACTATAGCCTATTTATTGCCTTACCTCCATAACTTGCTACATTTGCACACACTGTATATATATTTTCTGTTGTATTTTTTTGACTTTATGTTTTTTTACCCCATATGTAACTCTGTGTTGTTGTTTTTATCGCACTGCTTTGCTTTATCTTGGCCAGGTCGCAGTTGTAAATGAGAACTTGTTCTCAACTGGCTTACCTGGTTAAATAAAGGTTAAATAAAAAAATAATAAAAATAATAAAAACTGATGATGTTCTGTGGTGGTCGCTGCAGCAGGGAGGAGAGAGACAACGGGTGCTAGTCACACAGTCATTCGCTGTAAATACACAGCGTAGCTAGTCTGAGCCCGGCCCGGCACAATCAAATCAATTGCGGTCGGACTCCCTCTAGTCATTTGTGTGTCTTCATTATTTCACAGAGCGCTTAAAGCATCACACAAGCTCAGTGCATATAGTTGATTAAAACACATAAGATGTGTCTATATACAGTGGGGGGGAAAAGTATTTAGTCAGCCACCAATTGTGCAAGTTCTCCCACTTAAAAAGATGAGAGAGGCCTGTAATTTTCATCATAGGTACACGTCAACTATGACAGACAAAATGAGAAAAAAAATCCAGAAAATCACATTGTAGGATTTTTAATGAATTTATTTGCAAAGTATGGTGGAAAATAAGTATTTGGTCAATAACAAAAGTTTCTCAATACTTTGTTATATACCCTTTGTTGGCAATGACACAGGTCAAACGTTTTCTGTAAGTCTTCACAAGGTTTTCATACACTGTTGCTGGTATTTTGGCCCATTCCTCCATGCAGATCTTCTCTAGAGCAGTGATGTTTTGGGGCTGTCGCTGGGCAACACAGACTTTCAACTCCCCTCCAAAGATTTTCTATGGGGTTGAGATCTGGAGACTGGCTAGGCCACTCCAGGACCTTGAAATGCTTCTTACGAAGCCACTCCTTCGTTGCCCGGGCGGTGTGTTTGGGATCATTGTCATGCTGAAAGACCCAGCCATGTTTCATCTTCAATGCCCTTGCTGATGGAAGGAGGTTTTCACTCAAAATCTCACGATACATGGCCCCATTCATTCTTTCCTTTACACGGATCAGTCATCCTGGTCCCTTTGCAGAAAAACAGCCCCAAAGCATGATGTTTCCACCCCCATGCTTCACAGTAGGTATGGTGTTCTTTGGATGCAACTCAGCATTCTTTGTCCTCCAAACACGACGAGTTGAGTTTTTACCAAAAAGTTCTATTTTGGTTTCATCTGACCATATGACATTCTCCCAATCCTCTTCTGGATCATCCAAATGCACTCTAGCAAACTTCAGACGGGCCTGGACATGTACTGGCTTAAGCAGGGGGGACACGTCTCGCACTGCAGGATTTGAGTCCCTGGCGGCGTAGTGTGTTACTGATGGTAGGCTTTGTTACTTTGGTCCCAGCTCTCTGCAGGTCATTCACTAGGTCCCCCCGTGTGGTTCTGGGATTTTTGCTCACCGTTCTTGTGATCATTTTGACCCCACGGGGTGAGATCTTGCGTGGAGCCCCAGATCGAGGGAGATTATCAGTGGTCTTGTATGTCTTCCATTTCCTAATAATTGCTCCCACAGTTGATTTCTTCAAACCAAGCTGCTTACCTATTGCAGATTCAGTCTTCCCAGCCTGGTGCAGGTCTACAATTTTGTTTCTGGTGTCCTTTGACAGCTCTTTGGTCTTGGCCATAGTGGAGTTTGGAGTGTGACTGTTTGAGGTTGTGGACAGGTGTCCTTTATACTGATAACAAGTTCAAACAGGTGCCATTAATACAGGGAAAAAGTGGAGGACAGAGGAGCCTCTTAAAGAAGAAGTTACAGGTCTGTGAGAGCCAGAAATCTTGCTTGTTTGTAGGTGACCAAATACTTATTTTCCACCATAATTTGCAAATAAATTCATTAAAAATCCTACAATGTGATTTTCTGGATTTTCTTTTCTCAATTTGTCTGTCATAGTTGACGTGTACCTATGATGAAAATTACAGGCCTCTCTCATATTTTTAAGTGGGAGAACTTGCACAATTGGTGGCTGACTAAATACTTTTTTCCCCCACTGTATATGGAAAAATACACGTTTTAAAATGTCGACCAATCGATTGGTCGAAAGAACAGATTACTCTCGGTCGGCCAATATTTTTTTTGGGTCGGGGACAAAAACAACAAGATCAACAAGATCACAACAAGATCATTATTTAGAAGTTAATGGCGAGCTAATTACAGAAAATAGCTTACGGTTGTGAATGTGACTAAATAAAAGCAGGGTATTCTACAGGAGAATTTTAGAACTTGGACACTGTCTCATTGGCCTAACGTTATATCCTAATTTGATTTTGGTGCAGGTCATGTTGTTCTTCACATTACCTTGTCTGGTAAACACACACTATATCAAATAAAATCAAAGTTTATTTGTCATATGCACAGGATACAGAAGGTGTAAACGGTACAGTGAAATGGTAACTTGAATAGTGGAGTCTTTTGTTTAGACATGTAGCTCAACAATGAACTATAATCCCAACTCATAACGTTAATACCCTGCATTAATCTACAGGTAGCTAAAGCTAACCAACTATGTTCAATGTTAGCCAGCTAGCTAACATTAGGTTATAACTAGCAATGTAAATGGTTCTGAGATACGAATAATATTACTACACAGATCATACATGTAAGGTTAGCTAGTGAGCCAGCCAGCTAACGTTAGCTAGCTAGCTAACAGTAGGCTTTTATTTTGGTATTACTATAAAGAAAAATACAAAATAATTACCCCCCTTTTTCTCCCCAATTTCAATCTTGTCTCATCGCTGCAACTCCCCAACAGTTACATACGGCATACAAGTTTGTTATTAAGGCACATGAAAGTTTGCATGTTCCAGAAGGCATTTCTACCAAAAAACACATTTTGATAAAAAAAACAAAAAAATGTTTACGTTCAAATGCCTCTCCTGTGAAGTAGTGACATACGCCTAGTTTCCTGAAACGAGTCACATATTGACAATAATAAGAGTAAGCAAGGTCTTTGTATTAGCCAGGGAGTGAAAGTAATATGCATTCTCTGTCCCTATACCTTCTCCAGCCTTTAGTAAGATATCGGCGGTAAACATTGACACAAATTACAGGCCAACTGGTTTGGTATGTTAATTTCAACTGAACTGAGACCAGAGAGATAGGGGGCTTTCATTTGTTTTTCTCCTTCTTGTTTTGACAATAGGTTCTCAACATGCTAGATATAATACATTCATAAAAACTCAGTGAAGTCAGACTTTGCTGGAAGATCCACTTGCAGCCAACTTTCAGCCTCCTAGCAGAGGCAACCAGGTTTTTGGTTAAAATATCTTGGTACTGGGTAAAGTTCATGATGCCGTTGATCTTAACAAGGGCCCCAGGACCAGTGGAAGCAAAATAGCCCCATTGCATCAAAGATACACCACCATATTTTACAGTAGGTATGGAGTTATTTTCTGTATATGTACTGTATATTTCTTTTGACAAAAAACCCACCACTGTTGTGCGTGGCCAAAGAGCTCTATTTTCATGTCATCTGACCATAGCACCAGTTCCAGTCCAAGTGCTAATGCTGTTTAGCAAACTCCAGGCATTTACATTTGTTGGATGACATTAAAATAGAGCTCATTGGCCACACACACCAGTGGTAGGTTTTGCGTTAAAATAAATATGTATATGCAGATTAGAAACATTTACCTACTGTAACATATGGTGGTGGATCTTTGATGTTATGGAGCTATTTTGCTTCCACATGATGCCCTTGTTAAGGTCAAGGCATCATGAACTTTACCCAGTACCAGGACATTTTAGCCAAAAACCTGGTTGCCTCTGCCAGGAGTATTAAACTTGGCCACAAGTGGCTCTTTCAGCAAGACAATACCCCCAAGCACACATAACAATTTACAAAGTAATGGAGCTAGCACATTGACCACACAATCAACCTTTTGCAATGGCCATCTCAGTCTCCAGACTTGAACACGATTGAAAACCTGTGGTTTGAATAGAAGAGGGCAGTCCATAAGTGCAGACAAAGGATATCAAGGATCTGGAAAGATTCTGTATGGAGGAATGGTCTAAGATCCCTCCCAATGTGTTCTCCAATCACATAAAACATTTTAGAAAAAGGCTTGGTGCAGTTATCCTCACCAGGTATTGAAAGGTATTGAAAGCAGGGGTGTCAATAATTTTGACCCCTACCTTTTTGAGAAAATAAAAAGTACTTGTTAAACAAAATCTTTCTCTCAGCAATTGTACTAGTATAAAATAATACAATTTCCCTTCTTTTTTTGCGTACAATATAGCTCAGTATTTGAATTATTTATTTCATACAGTCATTTTTGCTCATCTTTATCAAGGGTGTCAATAATGTCAGACCCCACTGTATATCTGTTTTCACTTTCCCAATAATGTCTATGACTGCCTTTGTAGGGTAGGGATCTGTGACTGTGTACATCCGCAATGCACAAATAATTGAATTGAGAATGAGAAATAAATGGGAAAACAAAAAAGTGGGGTTCGGCATAATGTTCCGCTGTTCACAGGGGGTGCTGTTTGGGGTCTGTTGACAGCAGCATCTGTGTGCCAACAGTCAAGCCTGATCAACGAGAAGCACACGGCTCTGATGGCTAACAGGTGAAAGGAACACACAACACAGAGAGGAGACGGTAAACTCGACTCTACTATAGATCCTCTGCTCTGTGGGCTGCCGTGTTGTACAGTTCAGCTACTCTAGTGTTGCTCACATCTGATTGTCATAATGTCTATAATACTGTAGTCTATTATGACAGCCTTAATATTAAAATGTTGGCCAGTAGCCAGTGCACACACAAGATTTGGTTCTAGGTGCCGAGATAAGTTATATTGTAGATGGACCATAATTTGTGTTGTAAAGGGACCCGTACTGACACTTTACTTCAGCACCATCTCCATGTCTTTGTATGTGTTGAACTGCAAACACCGCAGTATGACAGACATCAGGACACCACAATAGATATGAACCATATTTGTGTTTATGTGGTAGGCAGTGTTTGCATGTCCACATCCATCTCTGAGCCGTGCTGGATTGTTTGTGAAGACCAACACAAAGAAGGGCTCACTCCCCACAATATTTTTTCCCCATTGGACTTGGGATTCCATGGCCCCTTTCTCTAACCTCTAGGCTACCTGGCACCCCATCCTCCCATCTGCACCCACTACTACCCTATACCATCCTCCCTCAAACAAGACAGATTTTTAAAAATCACCATACCACATGATGCACGTACAGTATGAACTTTGTTCTGCAAAATATATGAGGCGCGTTATCTGGTTTCATGGTTTCGTTCACATGGTTTGAATCTTGAGCAGATCGGCTTGGCTCGGCTGGAAAAGGAGTGAGTGATGGGGTCCCACAGGGAACAGTGTGGTGTCTCCTAGGGGTCAGTGGCCTGCTGCAGACTATAAGCCACCCTCTGATCAAACCCTTACAGGGTTCTCTAACAAGCAGACCAGGCAGCATGCAGCTGAGACATGGCTTAACCATCAGATTTAACACAGATGACAGGACTGGATGATAGGCCTGGAGCAGGGCAGCCCCAGTGACATCAGATCCACAGTCGCTGCCAAATAGTGGGTAACTGAACCTCTATCAATACACCGGAGAGACTGTATGCACCTTAGAAAAGTATTTGCACAGACTACCCACACATCCAACCTTTACACACTACTTTACACACACACACACACACACACATACACACATGCACTCAGAGCTCACACACACAGTCAACGCTGCTGTTCTAATATATACTATTGATTCCACTACCAACTTTATATTTGTAAACAGTGTAAATACAGTCCATTATTACAATGCATTCTACCTACAACCTATTACTTCTACTACTTGTTATTTTTTACTTGACTATTCTCATTGTTCTTATTGATTATTGAACCGCATTGTTGAGGGAGCTAGCACATAAGCATTTTACTGCACCTTTTATACCGGCTGTAAACTGTGTATGTGACGAATACATTTGATTTGACTTGTTTCTTATCAAGCAGTGAAGAAAGATCATAGGCCGACATCATGTATATCAGTAGAGGCTGCTGAGGGGAGGACGGCTCATAATAAAGGCTGGAATGGAGTCAATGGAACGGTATCAAACATGTGGTTTCCATGTGGTTGATACCATTCCATTGACTCCATTCCAGGCATTACTATGAGCCGTCCTCCACTCAGCAGCCTCCACTGATATCTATTGCACCCTGAACACCCACGGTTGTCCATTGAGAGGGAAATGTAGAGAACCCTACCCTTGCATGGTCTTTTCGCACCCAAGAAACCAAACGCAATCTTTTCTGGGAGATGGAGGGGATTGTTCATACACCTGTCTCCGCTGCTTGGCAGTGTAATTGCAGAGCAATGCTATCTGGGAAGGAAAACCTACATTTATTGAAAGAAAAAATATATATATTTGGAGCTTGCTGCAAACAAAAATGTATGTGATATTCTCAAGGTTAAAAATCTAACCTCGCAAACTAGTAACAGGTAAAAAAGAAAGCATGGCCAACAAGTGTTCTGGTTCTAAATTGGGGAGGGGAAGAAAAACACGGACACAAAAATGATTACTGGAAATGGTGATTATGGAAGTAATCCCTCTTTGAGCCGCTCCTAATGTTAACAGCAAACCACTCCCCCTCTTCCGAATGTGAAAAAACACAAACACCTTATCTCTGCCTTGTGTGCTGATCATTCCATTGCTAAAAAAAAGAGGACATTTTTCGCCTCCCTAAGGTTTAACATTTTCCATCCACCTTAAGCTGTAGCATCCGTTCCAATTGTCTCAAATTTAACTCGGGATATTCAAGACTATATTTGGACAAAAAGGATCCACTCTATCCAAAGAAAGACGCCACAAGTCAAAATATGGTGATTCAAATCATATTCACAGTGGTTCTCCTCTTCTTTCTCCCCTCTCTTTCCCTCTCCCCTCTTCTGAAGAGGGGCTTCCTTACCACTGAAGCCTCTGGCTTCGAACCTCAGGATGCCTAGTCTGACACAGAGAGCTTCTGCTTGCCACCACTGTCAAACCCGATCAGTCTGCCAAAACCTTTTCTCTGTCATTTAATCATCATAATAGTTTCAGCATTTTCAGTGGAAAATGGCTGTGGCGGTAAAACTGTTTTTCAGTGTTTTCATACTGTTGAAGCTCACAGCTGGTTTAATCATCTTCGTATCCTTTCCCAACACTGAAGATCATTTGTGTAGATATAGACTCCACCTGTGGTAGTACGATTAAGGGCCAGATCTCCAGGTCCTATTATGGTCATATCCAACATTTCCTGTCTCTAAGAACCTCCACCTGCACTGACACAGGGGCTTGGCTTTGTGGGTAAAGTTACCATACACTCACACTATCATCCCCATCTGAGACATCCTATACGTGAATTCACACATTTGAATACTTTGCTTGGATCCGCAAAGAGACATTGAGTCATACAAGAACCCAACTAGTATAGAGGTCACACACATTATGCGCATATGATATGACTGCTGAGTCATACTCTGTGTGTGTGTGTTTGTGTGCATGCATACGTCTGTGCGTGCACACGCGTTGTGTGTGTGTGTGTGTGGAGTATGTTTACGTGTACACACACACGTGTTTTCCCAGCTGTAAGCATCTGTCAAATGCATCCACCTTGCATCAGCGTTATTTCCCCACACAGCTCTTTCCTCAGCGGGTTCCAGACACGGGGCGCCAAAGGCTGCTTCAAATATTCCCTCAGCATCATCCATTCACATTCACCACCACTGAGGGGTCTACCCCAATCCCCTCCCGCTCCCCTAAAAACACCCTCCTCTCCCACAAACCCCTCTATCTCCCCCCTCTACCTCAGCAAGAGTGCTCACATTATCCGTCCTAATCAACAGGCTGCTCTCTTCCCTCTCTGGGTGCGCCCAGGGGAGAGGCCAGTCCTGTCTAAACCCATTAGAGCCTCCCAGCCTCACAGATACATTACTGGTGGAGCTCTGTAGTGTGTGTGTGCACATGCGTTCATGTGTGGGTTTAGCCGACGGAGGGAGCCTACTGAGCCCCAGCCTCCTGGACATGTGGAAACAATCACACACAGAGAGAAGGATGAAATTATTTATAACTGCACAACTAATATGGAGATGGATCCGAAACGGCCGAGATCTATTGTCTAATCAAAATAAGTCTACGCAGTACGAGCACTTACTTCAGAGTCTGGCTAATGTGGCTTTCTGAATGGAGACTGGAGATATATCCTTAATGACCAAGATTGGGTGTCTCATCAAAATATGTTGACGGGAGGGCTTCGGCAGATACTATTAGGCACGGAATACTGTTCACACGTCAACTCTAGTTATTGTCTGTATGCCTTCTCTGCTGCTACCACCACAGCCATCTCTTCTTCAGAGCCATTCTTCCATTACCTATCAGTAGGTTATTATTCTTGATTTAAGAGTAGAGGTTAAAGTGCAATGGATAAGGTATAATGGCACAGTATATCTGGCTAAACCAACTATGTCTGATAGAACGTCTGGTATAACCCAGAGACAAGGCCTAACGCTGAAGAGAAGATAATAAAAGTACACACTAATATTCCATCAAGTCCTCCCATTACCCACTTGAATAGCGTGGCCTAGCTAAATGTAAACTGTCATTTCACGCTTTCGAGCCAACGGAAATGTGTCATCTGCTGTGCTGCGAGCAATCTGACAACAATAAACACTATTATATTATCGTAACCCATGTGTTCAGTTTGGCTTTGAAGTCAATAGCGCTCGCCAAGATATAAATCAGAATGAGATTCCATAATTCTATAGACATTCACGGCTATGTTACTACTAAATGATAATAAACCATAAAAAGCCTGTAGAAAACTGTAAAAATCCCCATGACTGAATCCACAGACAGATATACATTTATATTGACGGATAATCTAACTTAAGAGCGTTGGGCCAGTAACTGAAAGGTCGCAGGTTCAAATTCCCGAGCCGGCAAGGTGGAAAAATCTGCCATTCTGTCCTTGAGCAATGCAGTTAATCTCCATCAACATCTGCTCCCCTGCGCCGATGACGTGGACGTCGACTAAGGCAGCCCCCTGCACCTCTCTTATTCAGAGCGGTTGGGTTAAATGCGGAAGACACATTTCAGTTGAATGCATTCAGTTGTACAACTGCCCAGACCCACATGCTCACACCCCCATCTCCAGCGCCCACATTATTCTCCGCCACATGGCCTCAAACTGCACCATTTAGTTTCTAGTCGCCCACACACTTTCAACATATGGATAATAAAGCATTTAGAAGGCGGACAATGGTTGATTTCCCAGTTTAAAAAACAACAACACTCAATCCCTCTGATGTCAACAACTACAGACCAGTATCCCTTCTTTCACGCAGCCGTCATAACGCTCAGGAAGGAGACGCATTCTGTCTCCTAGAGATGAACATACTTTGGTGTGCGAAAAGTGCAAATCAATCCCAGAACAACAGCAAATTACCTTGTGAAGATGCTGAAGGAAACAGGTACAAAGGTATCTATATCCACAGTAAAACAAGTCCTATATCGACATAACCTGAAAGGCCGCTCAGCAAGGAAGAAGCCACTGCTCCAAAACCACCATAAAAAAGCCAGACTACGGTTTGCAACTGCACATGGGGACAAAGATCGTACTCTTTGGAGTAATGTCGTCTGGTCTGATTAAACAAAAATATAACTGTTTGGCCATAATGACCATCGTAATGTTTGGAGGAAAAAGGGGGTTGCTTGCAAGCCGAAGAACACCATCCCAACCGTGAAGCACGGGGGTGGCAGTATCATTCTGTGGGGGTGCTTTGCTGCAGGAGGGACTGGTGCACTTCACAAAATAGATGGCATCATGAGGAAGGAAAATTATGTGGATATGTTGAAGCAACATCTCTAGACGTCAGTCAGGAAGTTAAAGCTTGGTCGCAAATGGGTCTTCCAAATGGACAATGACCCCAAGCATACTTCCAAAGTTGTGGCAAAATGGCTTAAGGACAACAAAGTCAAGGTATTAGAGTCGCCATCACAAAGCCCTGACCTCAATCCTATAGAAAATGTGTGGGCAGAACTGAAAAAGTGTGTGCGAGCAAGGAGGCCTACATACCTGACTCAGTTACACCATCTTGGTCAGGAGAAATGGGCCAAAATTCACCCAACTTATTGTGGGAAGCTTGTGGAAGGCTACCCGAAACGTTTGACCCAAGTTAAACAATTTAAAGGCATTTCTACCAAATACTCATTGAGTGTATGTAAACTTCTGACCCACTGGGAATGTGATGAAAGAAATTAAAGCTGAAATAAATCATTCTCTCTACTATTATTCTGACATTTCACATTCTTAAAATAAAGTGGTGATCCTAACTGACCTAAGACAGGGACTTTTTACTAGGATTAAATGTCAGGAATTGTGAAAAACTGAGTTTAAATGTATTTGGCTAAGGTGTATGTAAACTTCCGACTTCAACTGTAGCTGCATTAGCTAGCTAAGTAGGTGAAAGTGAAAGTGGAAAACAATGACTAAATATTGCTAGCTCTCTCTCTCTCTCTCTTGCTTCTCCTTCATTTTTGAAGAAATGTATTTCCACTATTGTCTTTCTCTCTCTTTAAGTCTACTACTCACCACATTTTATGCACTGCAGTGCTAGCTAGCTGTAGCTTATGATTTCAGTACTAGATTCATTTGGGAGCAAAAACGTTGTGCTATCCAAGAGCACGAGTACAGGACATCAACAAGTTGCTCCCAAACATTTTAAAGCAGCATCAGGTAATTTAGTCTATCATAGTTCATGTGGGATTCAACGATATTATGAAGGGCAGCTCAAAACAGCTGAAGATGGATTTTAAATAACTGATTGGGTCTCTGCTTGACACCAACAAACGCACCATAATATCTGGCCCTGTGCCCTCCCTAAATTGTGGAAATTGAACGCTTCAGCAGACTTTTATCCCCGCATAACTGGCTACAAGACTATTTCAGCTCTGTGGGTGTAACATTTATTGACAATTTTGATACCTTCTGGAAACAAAGCTTGTTTTATAAGGAGGATGGTATCCACCCAAACGTATTTGGGTTCCTGGATCCTTTCACAGCATTATAAGGCTGCATTGAGACAATGACTTATCAATGACCCAAGACCAGCGCAGTTAATCCCTACCATTGTGCCACTGAGTCATAATTCTTCAGCAAATGTACATTATCCCAGGGGTGTTGGAAGACACAATGTAAGTAACCTAATTTATGTCCCTCTAACTGCCCTGAATGCCTCTGCTGATCCTACAGCTATTGTATGCAGTAATCATGTGCCTATGAACCGGAGTTATACTGTTAGCACTGAGGCGGTGTGCCCTAGTAGGAAGTCCACTGTGTTCAGCTCACCCTGCACTAACATAAATAACATGAGCATGTCTACTTCTGCTAAGCTTCCCAGTAAAGCAATGAAAACAATCAAGCAGCCCAGAAAGTGCTAATAATAGCGCACGTTAACATATGTAGCTTAAAAAACAAGGTTCATGAAATCAGTAACAGATGACATTCATATTCTGACAATCTCTGAAACTCACTTAGATAATACAGAAAAGACAAATGCCGAAGGTGGAGGTATCAGTCAACCTACCAGGGTAGTTACAAACAGCAAAGGAATGAAATCATCAAACATGTATTGATCACATCTTTACTAATGCTGCAGAAATTTGCTTTAAAGCAGTATCCAAATCCATGTGGTGATCACAATATAGTAGCCATTTCTAGGAAAACCAAAGTTCCAAAGGCTGGGCCTAATATAGTGTACAGTATAAGAGGTCATACAAAAAGTTTTGTAGTAATTCCTAAATTGTTGATGTAAAGAATATTTGTTGGTCTGTTGTGTGTAATGAGGAGCAACCAGACGCTGCACATTTATGAAATTGCTTATTCCAGTTACTAATAACCATGCACCCATTAAGAAAATGACTGTAAAAATGGTTAAATCCCCTTCGATTGATGAGGAATTTAAAAAGTGTATGGCGGGTTGAGGCAAAGGGAATGGCAAATATGTCTGGCTGCACAACTGATTTGCAAACGTACTGCAAATTGAGAAATCATGTGACTAAACTGAATAAAAAGAAGAACACTATGAAACAAAGATAAATGACATTGAATGATAGTAAGAAACTTTGGAGCACCTTAAATTAAATTTTGGGCAAAAAGGCAAACTCAGCTCCATCATTCATTGAAACCCACTGATATTGCTAATGACTTCAATTATTTTTTCCTTGGCAAGATTAACAAACTTAGGCATAACATCCCAGCAACAAACGCTGACACTACACATCCAAGTATAACTCATCCAATTATGAAAGACAAGCGTTGTAGTTTTGAATTCCGTAAAGTGAGTGTGGAAGAAGTGAAAAAATTATTGTTGTCTATCATCAATGACAAGCCACCAGGGTCTGACAACTTGGATGTAAAATAACTGAGGATAATAGCGAACGATATTGCCACACCTACAGTGCCCTCCACAATTATTGGCACCCCTGTTTAAGATGTGGTCGAGGACTTCCAAAAATTCTAATTTTTTTTTAAACAACATAGAACCCAAATGCAAAAAAAGAGAAAAATCCAAACTTTTATTTAAGTACATTACTTTGGTGTAAACAAAAAATCACACATTTAGAATTTTTTTTTGGGAAATCATGTGTCCCACAATTATTGGCACCCCTGATGTTAATACTTTGTACAACCCCCTTTTGCCAACAAGACAGCACTTAATCTCCTCCTATAACATTTGACAAGATTGGAGAACACAGAGAGAGGGATCTTTGACCATTCTTCTTTGCACAATCTTTCTAGATCATCCATTGTCCTGGGTCCTCTCTTATGCACTCTCCTCTTTAGCTCGCCCCACAGGTTTTCGATTGGGTTGAGGTCTGGGGACTGAGATGGCCATGGGAGGACCTTGAGTTTGTGACTGCTGAACCATTTTTGTGTAGATTTTGCCACATGTTTTGGATCATTATCCTGCTGAAAGACCCAATGATGACCCATCTTCAGCTTTCTGGCAGAGGCCATCAGGTTTTTATTTAAAATGTCCTGGTAGTTCAAAGCGTTCATAATGCCATGCACCCTAACAAGGTTCCCAGGGCCTTTGGAAGATAAACAGGCCCACAGCATCACAGATCCTCCACCATACTTCACGGTGGGCATGAGGTGCTTTTCGGCATACTCATCTTTTGTTTTACGCCAGACCCACTTAGAGTGTTTGTTGCCAAAAAGCTCAATCTTAGTCTCATCTGACCAAAGCACATGATCCCAGTTGAAGTCCCAGTGCCGCTTAGCAAACTCCAGACGTTTACGTTTGTGAGTGTTAGTGAGAAAAGGCTTTTTCCTTGCATGCCTCCCAAACAGCTTGTTGGCATGTAGAGAGCGTCTGATGGTTGTTTTGGAGACTTTGTAGAACCCAAGATGCCACTCTTTGATGCAATTCTGTGACAGTGAGCTTAGGACTTTTTTTTTACTTCTCTTACCATCCTCCTCACTGTGCGTTGTGGCAAGATAAACTTGGGACCTCTTCCAGCCTTGTTTGTCACTGTTCCAGTTGTTTTAAACTTCTTAATGATTCCTCTGACTGTAGATACGGGCAAGTTAAGGCGAGTGGCTATTTTCTTGTAGCCATTGCCTGACTTATGAAGGTCGACACAAATCTGCCTTACTTGAATGGTGTGTTCTCTTGTCTTTGCCATGTTGACAAATGG
This sequence comes from Coregonus clupeaformis, assembly GCF_020615455.1. Taxonomy (NCBI): domain Eukaryota; kingdom Metazoa; phylum Chordata; class Actinopteri; order Salmoniformes; family Salmonidae; genus Coregonus; species Coregonus clupeaformis. The sequence continues at coordinate 51,812,970 of NC_059210.1, read as the reverse complement.
GTAAGAGAATTAGGCCTCTGTGTCACGTCATATTTATACCCCCAGGGAAACAGGAAGTCATGAATTACTAATTAAAAGTTCCTAGATACCCTGACCAACTTTAGCAACTACAGAAAAATATATTTAAAAAAAATCAATTAAAATTTTCAGCGGAATTGTTAGGGGTGCCAATAATTGTGGGACACATGATTTCAAGTTTTTTTTTTTCTAAATGTGTGATTTTTTTTTACCACCAAAGTAATGTACTTAAATAAAAGGTTGTATTTTTCTCTTTTTTTGCATTTGGGTTCTATGTTGTTAAAAAAAAAAGGAGAATTTTTGGAAGTCCTCGACCACATCTTAAACAGGGGTGCCAATAATAGTGGAGGGCACTGTATTTGCCATATATTCAATCTAAGCCTACTAGAAAGTGTGTGCCCTTAGACCTGGAGGGAAGCAAAAGTAATTCCGCTACCCAAGAATAGTAAAGCCCCCTTTACTGGCTCAAATAGCCGACCAATCTGCCTGTTACCGACCCTTGGTAAACTTTTGAAAAAAAAATGGTGTTTGACCAGATACAATACTATTTTACTGTAAACAAATTGACAACAGACTTTCAGCACGCTGATAGGGAAGAACATTCAAAAAGCAAAGCAATTACACAAATTACTGATGATTGGCTGAGAGAAATTGATGATGAAAAGATGGGTGGCGAAGAATAAATTAGTCCTAAATATTAAAAAAAAACTAAGAGCATTGTATTTGGGACAAATCATTCACTAAACCCTAAACCTCAACTGATTCTTGTAATTAATAATGGGGAAATTGAGCAAGTTGAGGTGACTAAACTGCTTGGAGTAACCCTGGATTGTAAACTGTCATGGTCAAAATATGTTGATACAACAATAGCTAAGATGGGGAGAAGTCTGTCCATAATAAAGCACTGCTATGCCTTTTTAACAACACTATCAACAAGGCAGGTCCTACAGGTTCTAGTTTTGTCGCACCTGGACTACTGTTCAGTCGTGCGGTCAGGTGCCACAAAGAGGGACCTCTGAAAATTACAATTTGCTCCGAACATGGCAGCATGGATGGCCCTTAAATGTACATGGAGAGCTAACATTAATAATATGCATGTAAGTCTCTCATGGCTCAAAGTGGAGGAGAGATTGACTTAATCATTACTTGTTTTTGTAAGAAGTGTTGACATGCTGAATGCACCGAGCTGTCTGCTTAACCTCTTAAGGATCGTACCCTTCTTTTCAATTTCCGCCTAAAAGTACATACCCAAATCGAACTGCCTGTAGCTCAGGCCCTGAAGCAAAGATATGCATATTCTTGATACCATTTGAAAGGAAACACTTTGAAGTTTGTGGAAATGTGAAATTAATGTAGGAGAATATAACACATTCGATCTGGTAAAAGATAATACAAAAACAAAAAACATGCATTTTTCTATTTATTTTTTTGTTCCATCATCTTTGAAATGCAAGAGAAAGGCCACAATTATTAGGCGCAATTTAGATTTTGGCCACTAGGTGGCTTCAGTGTGTGTGCAAAGTTTCATATTGATCCAGTGAAGCATTGCAATACTGGACTGTTTTGTATCAAGTCTGCCCAAATGGGCCGAATTGGTCAATTGATACATTTTCAAACACATAACTATAGAGAACATACAAAAATGATATGGTAATACAAAATGTAAGTTTACACACTTCCAGGAATGTCATACATGATGGAGCATTAGCTTATACACTAACTTTCACACATCTAGATGGCCGGGCGGGGTGGGTGTGGAGCCAGAGACCGCAGGCGTTCAAACTGTAGAACCCAGTTCCCTCATTTTAATATAAAAATTGATTTTATCAAACAAACCTATGCTACATTTTATCTCTGGGACCCTTAGGATGACAAATCAGAGCATGATTACTGAATGTAAGTACATTATTTACCTTCAGAGATGATTGTATCAAACCAGTTGCCGTGCTAAGTTTAGTTGTTGTGCACTCTCCTCAAACAATAGCATGGTATTGTTTCACTGTAATAGCTACTGTAACTTGGACAGTGCAGTTAGATTAACAAGAATTTAAGCTTTCTGCCTATATAAGACATGTCTATGTCCCGGAAAGTTTGCTGTTACTTACAACAGTCATGCTAATCACATTATATAATAATATAATAATATGCCATTTAGCAGACGCTTTTATCCAAAGCGACTTACAGTCATGCGTGCATACATTTTTTTGTGTATGGGTGGTCCCGGGGATCGAACCCACTACCTTGGCGTTACAAGCGCCGTGCTCTACCAGCTGAGCTACAGAGGACCTTAAAGACATTAGCGCACGTTAGCTCAACCATCCCGTATACGGGACACCGATCCCGTAGAGGTTAAACTACTAGCACACAGCTCGGACACCCATGCATACCCCACAAGACATGCCACCAAAGATCTCTTCACAATCCTTAAGTCAAGAACAGACTATGGGAGGCGCACAGTACTACAGTGGCTTGCGAAAGTATTCACCCCCCTTGGCATTTTTCCTATTTTGTTGCCTTACAACCTGGAATTAAAATAGATTTTGATGGGGGTTTGTATCATTTGATTTACACAACATGCCTACCACTTTGAAGATGCAAAATAAATAAAAAATTGTGGTACAAACAAGACATAAGACAAAAAAACTGAAAACTTGAGCGTGCAGAACTATTCACCCCCCCCAAAGTCAATACTTTGTAGAGCCACCTTTTGCAGCAATTACAGCTGCAAGTCTCTTGGGGTATGTCTCTATAAGCTTGGCACATCTAGCCACTGGGATTTCTGCCCTTTCTTCAATGCAAAACTGCTCCAGCTCCTTCAAGTTGGATGGGTTCCGCTGGTGTACACCAATCTTTAAGTCATACCACAGATTCTCAATTGGATTGAGGTCTGGGCTTTGATTAGGCCATTGCAAGACATTTAAATGTTTCCGCTTAAACCACTCGAGTGTTGCTTTAGCAGTATGCTTAGGGTCATTGTCCTGCTGGAAGGTGAACCTCCGTCCCAGTCTCAAATCTCTGGAAGACTGAAACAGGTTTCCCTCAAGAATTTCCCTGTATTTAGCGCCATCCATCATTCCTTCAATTCTGACCAGTTTCCCAGTCCCTGCCGATGAAAAACATCCCCACAGCATGATGCTGCCACCACCATGCTTCACTGTGGGGATGGTGTTCTCGGGGTGATGAGAGGTATTGGGTTTGCGCCAGACATTTTCCTTGATGGCCAAAAAGCTCAATTTTAGTCTCATCTGACCAGAGTACATTCTTCCATATGTTTGGGGAGTCTCCCACATGCCTTTTGGCAAACACCAAACATGTTTGCTTATTTTTTTCTTTAAGCAATGGCTTTTTTCTGGCCACTCTTCTGTAAAGCCCAGCTCTGTGGAGTGTACAGCTTAAAGTGGGCCTATGGACAGATACTCCAATCTCTGCTGTGGAGCTTTGCATCTCCTTCAGGGTTATATTTGGTCTCTTTGTTGCCTATCTGATTAATGCCCTCCTTGCCTGGTCTGTGAGTTTTGGTGGGCGGCTCTCTCTTGGCAGGTTTGTTGTGGTGCCATATTCTTTCCATGTTTTAATAATGGATTTAATGGTGCTCCGTGGGATGTTCAAAGTTTCTTATATTTTTTTATAACCCAACCCTGATCTTTACTTCTCCACAACTTTGTCCCTGACCTGTTTGGAGAGCTCCTTGGTTTTCATGGTGCAGCTTTCTTGGTGATGCCCCTTGCTTAGTGGTGTTGCAGACTCTAGGGCCTTTCAGAACAGGTGTATATATACTGAGATCATGTGACAGATCATGTGACACTTAAATAAAGTCTGCCTGTGTGCAATCTAACTAATTATGTGACTTCTGATGGTAATTCGTTGCACCAACAAAATTGGAAAAACGCCAAGGGGGATGAATACTTTTGCAAGGCACTCTATCTATATTCCCAGTCATCTGTAATCCATAGATTAGGGGCTAATGAATTTATTTCAATTGACTGATTTCCTTCTGTGACCTGCAACTCAGTAAAATCTTTGAAATTGTTTCATGTTGCGTTTATATTTTTGTCCATTGTACAGTATATAAACATGTCTAGTTAAATACCTTGCTTTGATGTAGCCTTCTTTATCCATTTGATCCATGATTAATTGAATGAGTGAATAATTTTATAAAGACAAAACTATTTGGTTGTAATGTTGCAATATTTTATATCATGGGTGGCAACCATCCTCCAGGATAGCTACTGGGTGTGCAGGCTTTTGTTCAAGCCCTGGTCTAACCACATTAATACTTTTGCAAGGCACTGTACATAGAGCCATGGCTACATGGAACTCTATTCCACATCAGGTAACTGATGCAAGCAGTAGAATCGGATTTAAAAAACAGATAAAAATACACCTTATGGAACAACGGGGACTGTGAAGAGACACACACAGGCACAGACACATGATAAGACATGCACTCTACACACACGTACACATGGATGTTGTATTGTAAATATGTGATAGTGGAGTAGTGGCCTGAGGGAACACACTACATGTATTGGGTAAAGTTTTATGAAACGTAATGTAATGTAATATTTTAAACTGTATATAACGGTCTTAATGTTGCTGGACCCCAGGACGATTTGTTCAAATACAAAAGATAGGTTGGAGGACGTCCTCCGGAAGTTGTCATAATTACTGTGTAAGTTTATGGAAGAGGGTGAGAACCATAAGCCTCCTAGGTTTTGTATTAAAGTCAATGTACCCAGAGGAGGACGGAAGCTAGCTGTCCTCCGGCTACACCATGGTGCTAACCTACAGAGTGCTGTTGAGGCTACTGTAGACCTTCATTGTAAAACAGTGTGTTTTAATCAATTATTTGGTGAAATGAATATATTTAGTATAGTTTTATCTAAAAAGGATAACTTTTTTAATGTTTCACTATTTTAATTTTTATGAAATTCACTGAGGAATATGGTCCTCCCCTTCCCCCTATGAGGAGCCTCCACTGTTATACAGGTAACTGCCAAAATAAAGGAAACAGTTGAGTAAATGAAGGGGTAAGTACTGTATATTGAAAGCAGGTGCTTCCACACAGGTGTGGTTCCTGAGTTAATTAAAGGTCCAATGCAGATGTTTTTATCTCAATATCAAATAATTTCTGGGTAACAATTAAGTACCTTACTGTGATTGTTTTCAATTAAAATGGTCCAAAAAAAACCAAAATAGCTTCTTAGCAAAGAGCAATTCCTCAAGCAAGAATTTTGTTAGGACTGGTCTCAGTGGGAGGGGAAAACCTGAAAACTAGCTGTTAATGGCAGAGAGGTTTGGAACTCTTATCTATGGTCTACTAATTTACTGCCTGGTGATGTCACCACAGGCAGGCCCAAACTCAAGACAGTCTTTTCAAACAGCTCTTACACTAAAATGGAATTATCATAATGTTCACAATATCACTGTATTATTCCAACCTCATAGTGTGGAAATAACTTAAACTGTTAGCAGACTTTTACAAATAGCGTACACACAAAAAAATATGCACACACATCCGGACAGGACACACACACCTGTACAAGTGCAATAGACACAATCCTAAAAAGTTGACATTTCAAAAATGCACACACACACGCCACAATCCTACTTCTACTCCAGTACGCATACCTGGCCACACACATTCTCTGGAATCCAATGTCATGTTTCTGCCAATACATCCTCAGGTAGCACTCTGTGCATCATAAAGCAGGAATGTCTCTGGGCTAAAGAGAAAGCCAGTAGCAGCAGCAGCTCTCCCAACTACCAGTCATTCATATACCAGACACGTTTACCATAATCTCTTCCCCGGCAAACGAGCCATACGCACAAGTGGAATCACACTCGACCACCAATGACATATATGTATGCCTTAGCAAGTAGCCTACTCCCAAGACAAATTATTATCTATACTTATATCCATCATAACTTTAATGGCAGACGGTATTTTATGTTTTTTTTGTTGGCAGCGTACAGCTCTGTAGGAAAGAAAAAAGAGAGAGAGCGCTGCAAGAGAAAGAAGGGATGTGAGGTGCATTGTAAGGTACTCTGGGGCACAGTAGGAATCTGTGCGGGTGGATTGATCAAGACATGCTTTCAGTATGCATGTTGGGACTGTGTGTGGATCTAATTGAGACATCTGTCCAATACTGAGATAGACAAGTTATGTGTGCAGATAGACATTGCTAGTGTCCCATGCATGATCAATTCCCCAGGTGATCACAGGCAGAATTCCTTCAACCCCTAGAGGACCCAGACTTGTCCCAGATCTGTTTCTGCTGTATAGCCAACACATACCTTGAGCTGTTCTATTAATGTTCTGTACTATGTCATGTTTCATGTGGACTTTCACAACAGCTAATGGGGATCCTAATTAAATACCAAAATACCAAATGGACTCCTATGGACCAGAGAAGTTGGGACAATAGCAAAAACAGATCTGGGATTAGGGAGGACCTAGTGATGTCACCTGGCGTGAATAGCCATCACCTGAGAGCTCATTTGGGTCCATATGGGTCTTTCAGCAGGTTCAATTCAACATCATGAAGAAATGAACGTGTGAGTGGAAGTGAATACTTTATTGAGTGTTGTGTCAAGAATGGGAAAGTGCTGCGCCAAATCTTTGCAAAAGACAAATACAGTGGCTTCAGAAAGATTTCACACCCCTTGACTTTTTCCACATTGTTGTGTCGCAGCCTAAATTTAAAATGGATTAAATAAAAAAATGTCACTGGCCTACACAAAACACCCCATAATGACAAAGCGGAATTATGTTTTTAGAAATTTTTTTTATTAACTAAAAATTAAAAGCTGAAATGTCAATAAGTATTTAACCCCTTTGTTATGGCAAACCTAAATAATAATAAGTTCAGGAGTAGCTCAATTGGTAGAGCATGGCGCTTGTAACGCCAGGGTAGTGGGTTCGATCCCCGGGACCACCCATATGTAAACATTTATGCACACATGACTGTAAGTCGCTTTGGATAAAAGCGTCTGCTAAATGGCATATTATTATTATTATTATTATTTATTATTATTATTATAAAAATGTGCTCAAAAACTCACAATAAGTTGCATGGACTAACTGTGTGCGATAATAGTGTTTAACATACTTTTTGAAAGACTACCTCATCTCTGTACCCCACACATACAGTGCATTCGGAAAGTATCCAGACCCTTTGACTTTTTTCACATTTTGTTACGTTAGGTGCATCCTGTTCCAATTGATCATCCTTGAGATGTTTCTACACCTTGATTGGAGTCCACCTGTGGTAAATTCAATTGATTGGACATGATTTGGATAGGCACACACCAGTCTATATAATGGCACAGTTGACAGTGCATGTCAGAGCAAAATCCAAGCCATGAGGTCGAAGGAATTGTCCGTACAGCTCTGAGACAGGATTGTGTCGAGGCACAGATCTGGGGAAGGGTAGCAAAACATTTCTGCAGCATTGAAGGTCCCCAAGAACAGACTGGCCTCCATCACCATCATTCTTAAATGGAAGAAGTTTGGAACAACCAAGACTCTTCCTAGAGCTGGCAGCCCGCCAAACTGAGCAATCGGGGGAGAAAGGCCTTGGTCAGGGAGGGGACCAAGAACCCGATGGTCACTCTGAAAGAGCTCCAGAGTTCCTCTGTGGAGGTGGGAGAACCTTCCAGAAGGACAACCATCTCTGCAGCACTCCACCAATCAGGCCTTTATGGTAGAGTGGCCAGACGGAAGCCACTCCTCAGTAAAAGGCACATGGAGTTTGCCAAAAGGCACCTAAAGGACTTTCAGACCACGAGAAAGAAGATTCTCTGGTCTGATTAAACCAAGATTGAACACTTTGGCCTGAATGCCAAGTGTCACATCTGGAGGAAACCTGGCACCATCCCTACGGTGAAGCAGGGTGGTGGCAGCATCATGCTGTGGGGATGTTTTTCAGCGGCAGGGACTGGGAGACTAGTCAGGATCGAGGGAAAGGAGCAATGGAGCAAAGTACAGAGAGATCCTTGATGAAAACCGGCTCCAGAGCGCTCAGGATCTCAGACTGAGGCAAAGGTTCACCTTCCAACACGATAACGACCCTAAGCACACAGCCAAGACAACGCAGGAGTGGCTTCGGGACAAGTCTCTGAATGTCCTTGAGTGGCCCAGCCAGAGCCTGGACTTGAACCCGATCGAACATCTCTGGAGAGACCTGAAAAATGCCAACGGTGCTTCAACAAAGTACTGAGTAAAGGGTCTGAGTACTTATGTAAATTAGCAAAAAAACTGTTTTTGCTTTGTCATTATGGGGTATTGTGTGTAGATTGATGAGGGGGGAAAACTATTTTATCAATTTTAGAATAAGGCTGTAACGTAACAAATGTGATCAAAGTCAAGCGGTCTGAATACTTTCCGAATGCACTGTACAATTATCTGTAAGGTCCCTCAGTCGAGCAGTGAATTTCAAACACATATTCAACCACAAAGACCAGGGAGGTTTTCCAATGCCTCACAAAGAAGGGCACCAATTGGTAGATGGGTAAAAAAAAAGACATTGAATATCCCTTTGAGCATGGTGAAGTTATTAATGACACTTTGGATGGTGTATCAATATACCCAGTCATTACAAAGATACAGCCGTCCTTCCTAACTCAGTTGCCGGAGACGAAGGAAACTGCTCAGGGATTTCACCATGAGGCCAATGGCTGTGATAGGAGAAAACTGAGGATGGATCAACAACATTGTAGTTACTCCACAATACTAACCTAATTGACAGAGTGAAAAGAACGAAGCCTGTACAGAATATAAATATTACAAAACATGCATCCTGTTTACAAGGCACTAAAGTAATACTGCAAAAAATGTGGCAAAGCAATTAACTTTTTATCATGAATACAAAGTGTTATGTTTGGGGCAAATCCAATACAACACATTACTGAGTACCACTCCATATTTTCAAGAATAGTGGTGGCTGCATCATGTTATGGGTATGCTTGTAATCGTGAAGGACTGGGAAGTTTTTCAGGATAAAAAAAGAAACAGAATGTTAGGCACAGGCAAAATCATAGAGGAAAACCTGGTTCAGTCTGCTTTCCACCAGACACTGGGAGATTAATTCACCTTTCAGCAGGACAAACTAAAACACAAGGCCAAATCTACTCTGGAGTTGCTTACCAAGAAGACAGTGAATGTTCCTGAGTGGCCGAGTAACAGTGTTGACTTAAATCTGTTTGAAAATCTATGGCAAGACCTGAAAATGGTTGTCTGGCAATGATCGACAACCAATTTGACAGAACTTTAAGAATTTTGAAAATAATAAAATGGGCAAATGTTGCACAATCCAGGTGTGGAAAGCTCTTAGAGACTTACCCAGAAAGACTCACAGCTGTAATCACAGGGGTCCAAATACTTATGTAAATGAGATATTTATGTATTTAATTTTCAATACATTTACAAACATTTCTAAAAACATGTTTTCACTTTGTCATTATGGGGTATTCTGTGTAGATTGGTGAGATTATTTTTTTTTTATCCATTATGAAATCAGGCTGTAACACAACAAAATGTGGAATAAGTCAAGGGCTATGAATACTTTCTGAAGGCACTGTAAATAACAAAAATATGCTTGGCTGGGTCTCAAGTTTGACTAGCAAATTACAGCTAAATAAACACAGGAAATTATTGCATGAATGTGTTTCTGTGTGTGTGTGTGTGTGTGTGTGTGTGTGTGTGTGTGTGTGTGTGTACTTGTATGTGTGTGCATTGGTTCGTGCGTGCGTGTCAGAGTAACAATTCTCTCCTGGTCTGCTCTACCCCACAGATCATGTGATCATATTAGAGCTGAACCAGATGGTGGGGAGTTTGTCCCAAAACAAAATGCCTTTATCACACACTCTTACTCAGACATAAAGATACGCAGGCACGCACGCACACACTGGCCCTTTGACACTAATACCTTTACGCTTTACTCCATATAGCTCACACAATAATTTTACTCTCTTTGACATTGGCCCTGGTCGAATACTCTTTGAATCAAGCCCTCCTTTGATATTTCCACACCCTGGCCCCTCAATGGTAAAATCCTTACACACTCTCTCTTTGTACTACCTTAACACTGCTCACATTAATGCTTTAACACTATCACACTCTGGTCCCGTGAAACCAGCACCTCACTGCTGCGTATCTACTATGTACTCATATTGTTGAAATGCGAGTACTCTTACATTGAGGGGCATAATTCCTTTTCACACCCTCAAGTCCTAATGCCACTTCTCTCCCTATTCAGCCTGTACTCTTAAATTCTCTGTCACACCAACAGTAATACCTTTCACTCTCTGACTCCAGTCTCATAATGATCTCAAACTTTGTGGTTCACAGTCCTGCAAACATGCACCAAACTAAGTTTTATAATTTAATCTTTGGGTGCTGTAGCTCTCAATAGGAGTCTAGTTTTGTCTTAAATACTTTTTGAATAGAAAGCATGACAAATGAATGCCTTTTAATAATAATAATAATAATAATAATAATAATAATAATAATATGCCATTTAGCAGACGCTTTTATCCAAAGCGACTTACAGTCATGCGTGCATGAATTTTTTTGTGTATGGGTGGTCCCGGGGATCGAACCCACTACCTTGGCGTTACAAGCGCCGTGCTCTACCAGCTGAGCTACAGAGGACCTTTTCACTTTGTCATTATGGGGTATTCTGTGTAGATTGGTGAGAATTTTTTTTTTTTTAATGTTGAAACCTTTACACTTCCGCTTCAATACCATAATGATCTCAAACTCTTGGGTTGTTCACAGAGACTGGAGAAGTCTCTCAACAGGATTTTGTCCTGGGATAACAGATAAAAAAAACACCTGATGGAACAGCGGGGACTGTGAAGCAACACAAACATAGGCGCAGACACATGCATACACACACACAATAACATACGCACTATACACACACGTACACATAGATTCTGTACTGTAGATATGTGGTAGTGGTGGAGTAGGGGCCTGTGGGCACACAGTGTGTTGTGAAATCTGTGAATGTACTGTAATGTTTTTAAAATTGTATGAACTGCCTTAATTTTGCTGGACCCCAGGAAGAGTATGTCACGGATTCTGCCGAGGCTGCTCCTCCTCCTTGCTCGGGCAGGCTTCGGCGTTCGTCGTCCCCGGAGTACTAGCTACTGCCGATCGATGTTTCGGTGTTTGTCTTGTTTTGTCTGGATTAGTACACCTGTTGTCTATTATGTTTGATTGTTTAGCCTATAATTTCCCTTGTCTCACGTTTGCAATTTGTGTGTTATTGTTGTATGTCTAAGTCGATGTTCGGCCTTGCTATTTTTCCATATTACGTATATGGTGTATTTCCCTCCAGTGTTGGAGGCGTTTGTTTTGCACTTTACATTGAGTAAAGTAGTCTACCTGAATCTCTGTGTCCTGCGTCTGACTTCACTCGCCGCGTACACATCACCTTCTGACAGAGTAGCTGTAATGGGGATCCATTATAAATACAAATACCAAGCTCCATTTGTAAGCACCAAGCTCTATTTGTCATCCAAGAGTGGTTGAATAGCCTACTATTTGCGTATGCATCAGTAATGTATTCAGTCTGTTCCTTAACTCAGGCATTTTGGTTGGACTGTGCAACAAAATCTCATAAATTTACTGCATTATTTGGCACTTGTTAAAATCACTGCAAACCTCAGAATTATGAATAATTATTAATGGATGTGCCTTGTCAAAATGAAAACATAATTCTAATAAATGTGAATGACTATGACCGTACGACCTTTAGGGTTAGGGTTAAGCCGAACTTCCCTGGAGGTGGAGACTGTAGATTTATGCTCAATCCCAAACCAGCCCCTCGCCCCTACCAACACCCTCAGAGGTCCCTCCGTTGTCAAATGTTGCTGATGGAGCTCCGAGGGTGACTTCCAGTCACAACGAGGGGATCAATAAAACCAATGAATGTTCCAAATGCAATTAATGTTCCAAATGTACATAAGAGGAGCATGAAATTCAAATAAATAAATCCCCATTACCTTTTGTTTTATAATATATAAACCTCAATAATAATTAAACATTTAACTTGGGCGGCATTTCATTTTGTTACATGAGTCGCGCATCGAAATCAGACAAACAGATGGACGTGGCATATCATTTAGCACGCCTCTCCATTCATTTGTATTCAATTGTCCAGTATTGCGGTGTTTGTTGGAATACCACTTCGCCCTGGAGCCTTGCTGGCTCGGTCAAAGTGGTTATCGTAGGGTCTAATTAGCTCCTATATCCTCTAAAATGTTCACTCCCTCAGCTTTGTGACACTTGAACATATGGCGAAGGTGTGCATGAATGCGCAAATGGGGTGAGGGGGTGGGAATGGTTTGGGATTCAGCCTTAGTCTTTTTCCTTGGAACCCCCATGTTGGGCCACAGCTGATCACCAGAGTAAGCCGTGACACCATATCAGGGTTGGGTGATTGCACAATGTTTGATAGTCATCGCCGATGGTGACATCATAAACAACGGTTTTAGCATATGAACTTGACTGCACTGCCTAAGTCAGCAGCGCACAACAGCGCAGCACAGTGAGCACACAGCAGGGCAACATGCCAAATGGCCTACTCCCTAGCCTACATTTTCAATATACAGTGGGGAGAACAAGTATTTGATACACTGCCGATTTAGCAGGTTTTCCTACTTACAAAGCATGTAGAGGTCTGTAATTTTTATCATAGGTACACTTCAACTGTGAGAGACGGAATCTAAAACAAAAATCCAGAAAATCACATTGTATGATTTTTAAGTAATTAATTTGCATTTTATTGCATGACATAAGTATTTGATCACCTACCAACCAGTAAGAATTCCGGCTCTCACAGACCTGTTAGTTTTTCTTTAAGAAGCCCTCCTGTTTGAACTCGATACCTGTATAAAAGACACCTGTCCACACACTCAATCAAACAGACTCCAACCTCTCCACAATGGCCAAGACCAGAGAGCTGTGTAAGGACATCAGGGATAAAATTGTAGACCTGCACAAGGCTGGGATGGGCTACAGGACAATAGGCAAGCAGCTTGGTGAGAAGGCAACAACTGTTGGCGCAATTATTAGAAAATGGAAGAAGTTCAAGATGACGGTCAATCACCCTCGGTCTGGGGCTCCATGCAATATCTCACCTCTTGGGGCATCAATGATCATGAGGAAGGTGAGGGATCAGCCCAGAACTACACGGCAGGACCTGGTCAATGACCTGAAGAGAGCTGAGACCACAGTCTCAAAGAAAACCATTAATAACACACTACGCCGTCATGGATTAAAATCCTGCAGCGCACGCAAGGTCCCCCTGCTCAAGCCAGCGCATGTCCAGGCCCGTCTGAAGTTTGCCAATGACCATCTGGATGATCCAGAGGAGGAATGGGAGAAGGTCATGTGGTCTGATGAGACAAAAATAGAGCTTTTTGGTCTAAACTCCACTCGCCGTGTTTGGAGGAAGAAGAAGGATGAGTACAACCCCAAGAACACCATCCCAACCGTGAAGCATGGAGGTGGAAACATCATTCTTTGGGGATGCTTTTCTGCAAAGAGGACAGGACGACTGCACCGTATTGAGGGGAGGATGGATGGGGCCATGTATCGCGAGATCTTGGCCAACAACCTCCTTCCCTCAGTAAGAGCATTGAAGATGGGTCGTGGCTGGGTCTTCCAGCATGACAACGACCCAAAACACACAGCCAGGGCAACTAAGAAGTGGCTCCGTAAGAAGCATCTCAAGGTCCTGGAGTGGCCTAGCCAGTCTCCAGACCTGAACCCAATAGAAAATCTTTGGAGGGAGCTGAAAGGCCGTGTTGCCCAGCGACAGCCCCTAAACCTGAAGGATCTGGAGAAGGTCTGTATGGAGGAGTGGGCCAAAATCCCTGCTGCAGTGTGTGCAAACCTGGTCAAGACCTACAGGAAACGTATGATCTCTGTAATTACAAACAAAGGTTTCTGTACCAAATATTAAGTTCTGCTTTTCTGATGTATCAAATACTTATGTCATGCAATAAATTGCAAATTAATTACTTAAAAATCATACAATGTGATTTTCTGGATTTTTGTTTTAGATTCCGTCTCTCACAGTTGAAGTGTACCTATGATAAAAATTACAGATCTCTACATGCTTTGTAAGTAGGAAAACCTGCTAAATCGGCAGTGTATCAAATACTTGTTCTCCCCACTGTATGTGGTAGTTACACTTAACATAATGTAAGAGAACAATGTAGATTGTAGAAAGAGCGGAGAGCACCAAAGTAGCGCAAAATGTCAGATAGGGCCTAACGTGTTTTTTCCCCCCACTCCTCTCCAATGCCGGATGATCATGGGACTTTTGCAGCGGACACTCTGTTGTCTGGCTTATTGTTTTATATTCTTAATTTAAGTTTTTCTTCCCAATCCCCATTCGATGTCAATGTGACTTGATGGCCGAGGCATAGCCTACTCTTTCATGATCAACCATTGATTTAATCTATAGGCCTAACGGACTTCCATCTCAGAAAGTTGTTTGCGAATAGCCTAAATAACACCTAGTATAGTAATAATGAGAGAGATAACAAACAATTGCAAGATAGACTAATCGAATAAGAAGTTTAAACAAACCTGATACGTTTCTGCTTTACTTGAACAAAGTGTAGGCAAAATACATTGTGCATTTAACTAAAAGTCAACAATCAGATAAAACAAATGTGTTATTTAGTCTATAACATTCTTTAAAACACATGAATTGGCTTAGGCTAAAAATGAATAGGCCTATTATCTTTAGGCTATGCCTTTTGGCTATCGAACTATAAAAATCCTAAATATATAATAAAATCAAACAGATTGTTATTTATAACATTCTTTAGGCTATAACACTTAAACGAATGAACATTGGGTTAGCCTAAAAACAAATAGGTCTATTAGGATAGCCAATGACTTTTGCCTATCGAACTGTACAAATCCTAAATATAGGCCTAGAAGTTACAAAATAACTAAAGTCGCCTAAACAAAATAAGTATGAAAATAACCTAAATTAGTGCAAAAACAACAAGTACAAATAAGTATTTCAAGGTTTGACAGAATATTTTTGCTTAACCTATAGGGCAGGCTATGTCTTTCAAATAAGATGCATCTGGATTTGATTATAGGCTACATTTTAAATTAAATTAAAAAGTGCAATGAGGAGCCATTAGGTATTTTTTTATTTTTTTTTACAATGTCTTAGGCCTACCTAAAGGTTTCTGGCAAGGAACACCACCAGCATGCTCATCTTTTCTGCACCAGAGTAGCAAATTCAGCAGGACGATGAATTTGTAAATGTTGATGGAGCTTTGTAGTCTCTCCAGCCTTTGAAACCGAAGAACTGCCAAACAGGCGAAGACATGCTTTTCTTTCCCACCAAGTCAGCCATAGATTTTTTTTTGATTTAGCTTAAGGCAGGCTTTACTATAGTTATTAAGTGAAATCCCGTCACTTCCCCTTTTTCTTTTTACAGACGAAACTGTCGGAAAGCAGCCTAATGGAAGAAAGAATGTCGCAAATGCGCTTACCCAGATGATCTAAATGAAATAACAATAGCCTACACTTGATACGGCTATAATATTTGTTTTTTTACAAGGTAGGCTAATATAACTGATATGAGTATTTTTATGAACAAAACATAGCCCTACCAATTTGAAAATCATTCTGCAGCCTAGACTAGATTTTTGTATTTCATATTTATTAGGATCCCCAATTAGCTGCTGTTTGTGGTCCAAACAGGAAAAATTACAAATAAAATACATAATATACATAAATATACGTAGCACTACATTTACATTACAATTTAGCCATTCAGCAGACGCTCCCATCCAGAGAGACCCACAGCTAATACATTCATCTTAAGATAGCCAGGTGAGATAACCACATATCACAGTCGTATCCCAACCACGTATCGCATTCATAATACAATACATAATACAATGCAAAATGCATACACTTTTCTGTATGTCTCTTCACAGTCCCCGTCGTGTAATAAGGTGTTATTGTATCTGGTTTTTGAATCTGGTTTTATTACTAGCTTGTGTTACCTGGGGTGGCAGAGAGTTCCATTTCCAGTGCCTTCAGAAAGTATTCACACCCCTTGACTTTTTCCATATTTTGTTGTTACAGGCTAAATTTAAAATTGATTAACTAGAGATTTTTTTTTGTCACTGGCCTACATACAATACCCCATAATATCAAAGTGGAATTATGTTTTTCCAAAAATTTACAAATGAATAAAAATGAAAAGCTGAAATGTCTTGAGTCCATAAGTATTCAACCCCTTTGTTATGGTAAGCCTAAATAAGTTAAGGAGTAACCATTTGCGTAACAAGTCACATAATAAGTTGCATGGACTCATTCTGTGTGCAATTACCTCGTCACTGTACCCCACACATACCATTATCTTTAAGGTCCATCAGTGGAGCAGTGAATTTCAAACACATATTCAACCACAAATACCAGGGAGGTTTTCCAATGCCTCACAAAGAAGGGCACCTATTGGTAGATGGGTAAAAAAAAAAGACATTGAATATCCCTTTGAGCATGGTGAAGTTATTAATGACACTTTGGATGGTGTATCAATATACCCAGTCATTACAAAGATACAGCCGTCCTTCCTAACTCAGTTGCCGGAGATGAAGGAAACTGCTCAGGGATTTCACCATGAGGCCAATGGCTGTGATAGGAGAAAACTGAGGATGGATCAACAACATTGTAGTTACTCCACAATACTAACCTAATTGACAGAGTGAAAAGAACGAAGCCTGTACAGAATAAAAATATTCCAAAACATGCATCCTGTTTGCAACAAGGCACTAAAGTAATACTGCAAAAAATGTGGCAAAGCAATTAACTTTTTTTCCTGAACACAAAGTGTTATGCCTGGGGCAAATCCAATCCAATACATTACTGAGTACCACTCTCCATATTGTCAAGCACAGTGGTGGCTGCATCATGTTATGGGTATGCTTGCAATCAATAAGGACTGGGGAGTTCTTAAGACCTGGTTCAGTCTGCTTTCCACCAGACACTGTGAGATTAATTCACCTTCCAGCAGGACAATAAACTAAAACACAAGGCCAAATCTACACTGGAGTTGCTTACGAAGAAGACAGTTAATGTTCCTGAGTAGCCGAGTTACAGTTTTGACTATCCAGGTGTGTAAATCCAGGTGTGGAAAGCTCTTAGACTTACCCAGAAAGACTCGCTGCCAAAAGGTGCTTCTACAAAGTATTGACTAAGGGGTGTGGATACTTGTGTAAATTAGATTTTATTTATTTCATTTTCAATAAATGTTCAATAACGTTGTCATTATTGGGTTTTGTCTGTAGATGGGTGAGTAAAATCAATTTAATCCATTTTGAATTCAACAAAACACAACAAAATGTGGAATAGGTCAAGGGGTATGAATACTTTCTGAAGGCACTGTAGTCAAGGCTCTATTCAATACTGTATTTTTCCCAGCCTCTGTTCTGGACCTGGGGACTGTGAAAAGACCTCTGGTTGCATGTCTTGTGTGATAGCGATGAGTGTCCGAACTGTGTGCCAACTGCTTGAACAGACAGTTCATCACCTTCAACACATCAACACCTCACACAAAGACCAATAGTTATGCAGTCAATCTCTCCTCAACTTTGTGCCAGGAGAGATTGACATGTATGTCATTTACATTCGCCCTCTGTGTACATCTAAGTGCAATACGTGCTGCTCTGTTTTGGACCAACTGCAATTTGTCCTTCTTTGCCGCACCTGACCACACAACTGGACAGTAGTCCAGGTGCAACAAAACTAGGGCCTGTAGGACCTGTCTGGTTGACTGAGATATCAACAAAGCAGAGCAACGCCTTATCATGGACAGACCTCCTCCCATTTTAGTAACCATTGAGTCTATATGTTTTGACCATGATAGCTTGCCATCTAGGGTGACACCCAGCAGTTTAGTCTCTTCAACTTGCTCAATAGATACATTATTCAATAATAGATCCAGATGAGGTTTAGGGTTGAGCGAGTGATTTGTCCAAAAAATTATGCTTTTAGTTTTTTTTTATATTTAACACCAGCCTATTGCTAGTTACACATTCTAAAACTGACTGGAGTTCTATGTTAAGGGTGTCAGTTATTTATTTTACTGTTGCCGCCGACGTGTATACTGTTGAGTCGTCAGCGTATATGGACACACAGGCTTTATTCAAGGTCAGTGTAAGGTCATTAGTAAACACAGAAAACAATAATGGTCCAAGCCGGCTGCCCTGCGGTACACCATATTCAACCGAATTTGCATTAGAGGCTTCCTTTAAAGAAAACCCTCTGTGTTCTATTGGATAGGTAACTGTCCATTCATGATAAGGCAGAGGATGTTCATCCATAATACCACCGTTGTTTCAGCAATATGTTATGATTAATGATATCAAAGGCTGCACTGAAGTCTAACAAAACAGCTCCCACAATCTTCTTATTTTCAATTTCTTTCGGCCAATCATCAGTCATTTGTGTCAGTGCCGAGCATGTTGAGTGCACTTCCCTAGTAGCATGCTGAAAGTCTGTTAATTAGTTTTCTGTATTTGGTCGAATACGATTTCTTCCAAAAGTTTGCTAAGCACCGGTAAGAGGCTGATTTGTCTGCTATTTGAACCATTAAAGGGTGCTTTGCTATTTTTGGGCAGCGGAATGACCTTTGCCTCCCTCCAGGCCTGAGGGCACATTCCATCTTCTAGGTTAAGATAGAAGATGTGGCAAAAAGGAGTCGCAATGTATTAATCTACCAAATTTAGTAATTTACCATCCAGGTTGTCGGTTCCAGGTGGTTTGTCCTTATTTATTAGATAGCAAAAAAAATATTACACCTCTCCACACAAATTTTGCAGAATTCAAAGATACAATGCTTGTCTTTCATTATTTGGTCCGTTATGTATTAATATGAAGGCTCAGCATTTGTTGTTTGAATGTCATGCCTAAATTTGCTAATCTTGTCAACAAAACAGTTATTAAAGTGGTTGACAATATCAATGGGTTTTGTTACGAATGAGCCATCAGCCTCAATGAAGGATGGAGCAGAGTTAGCTTTTCTGCCTAGAATTTCATTTAAGGTAGTCCAGAGCTTTTTACTATCATTCTTTATACTATTTATCTTTGTTCCATAGTATAGTTTCTTATTTTTTTTGTTTAGTTTTGTTACATGATTTCTCAATTTACTGTATGTTTGCCAATCTGCTGTGTTGCCAGACTTATTTGCCATTCCCTTAGCCTCATCCCTCTCAGCCATATAGTTTTTCAATTCATTATCAATCCATGGGGATTTGGCTGTTTTAAGTCCATTTCCTTATGGGCGCATGCCTGTCATTAACTGGAAGAAGCAATTTCGTAAATGCTTCAAGTGCAGCGTCAGGATGTTCCTCAATACATACATCAAATCAACAAATATTTTTTCACATCTTCAACATAGCAATCATTACAAAACCTCTAGTATGATCGCTTATACACTATTTTAGGTCCAGTCTTAGGAACTTTGGTTTTCATAGATATGGCTATTATATTATGATCACTACATCTGATGGGTGTGATACTGCTTTAGAGCAGATTTCTGCAGCATTATTAAAGATGTGGTCAATACAAGTGGATGATATAGTTCCTGTTCTGTTTGTAAACACCCTGGTAGGTTAACTGATAACCTGAACCAGGTTGCAGGCACTGGTTACAGTTTGAAGCTTTTTCCTGAGTGGACAGCTTGATGAAAGCCCGTCAATATTTAGGTCACTCAGAAAATACACCTCTATGTTGATATCGCATACATTATCAAGCATTTCACACATATTATCCAGATATAGCAACTTCCCACAAAAATAGGCTTTAGGTGAGGCAGGTGAACCTGTAGCCATTTTACTTCAACAGCATTTGACATGAGATCCTCTCTAAGCTTTACAGGAATATGATTCTGAATATAAAAACAGCAATACCTTCAGTAGATGTTATAACCATATATTGCTACCACTATATCAAATGAATTATCTAAGTGAGTTTCAGAGATAGCCAGTATATGAATACTTTCTGTTGATAGCAAGTTATCGATTTCATGAAGCTTGTATTTTAGGCTATTTTTAGCGCTTTTCTGGGATTATTGATTGTTTTCATTGCTTTCCTCTGAGGCTTATCAGAGGTAGACATGACAATTATATTTATATTTCAGCTGATAGTGCAGGGTGAACTGCTCACAGTGGGCATCCTACTAGGGCAACATTTCTCAGAGCTAACAGTATAACTTGGGATCATAACCACATGATTACTGCTGACAATAGCTGTCGGATTGACAGCTATTGTTGCAATCGAGCTACAGTAGTCCTTTAGCCAGATGTGTAATGACAGTAGCCTGAGAAAAAAAATGTGACAATACAATCGTATATCAACGATGTTTGGACAGGATGATGGGACAATGTGTCATTCAAGACATCGCCCAACCCTAAGAGCAAGTCTTTACATCTTTTACAGCTAGCTAATCAGTTTTGTTCTTGAAGAATACTTTTTTTGTTAGGTTCAGTTAGATGATGTGCCCCTGCTCATTGGTTAGCTAGCTAGCTAACGTTAGCTGGCTACCTGAGCCAAGCAGTCACACACACACACACACACACTTCATATGAAACTAATGGGGTGGTAAGTGCAGCACAATGCATACAACACAAAAAGTTTCACCAAGCTAGCTAACTAGCTAGATGATGAATAAATCACTGCAAGTTTGCTTGCTAGCTAATGTTAGCTAAATGGTTAGCATTGCCATTTAGCATAACATATCTAGCTCATGACTGCATGGCCAGGCACGACTCCAACACCATCATTAAGTTTGCCGATGACACAACAGTGGTAGGCCTGATCACAGACAACGACGAGACAGCCTATAGGGAGGAGGTCAGAGACCTGGCCGTGTGGTGCCAGGACAACAACCTCTCCCTCAACGTGATCAAGACAAAGGAGATGATTGTGGACTATAGGAAAAAGAAGAGGACCGAGCACGCCCCCATTCTCATAGACGGGGCTGTAGTGGAACAGGTTGAGAGCTTCAAGTTCCTTGGTGTCCACATCACCAACAAACTAACATTGTCCAAGCACACCAAGACAGTCGTGAAGAGGGCACGACAAAACCTATTCCCCCTAAGGAGACTGAAAAGATTTGGCATGGGTCCTCAGATCCTCAAAAGGTTCTACAGCTGCATCATCGAGAGCATCCTGACTGGTTGCATCTCCGCCTGGTATGGCAACTGCTCGGCCTCTGACCGCAAGGCACTACAGAGGGTAATGCGAACGGCCCAGTACATCACTGGGGCCAAGCTTCCTGCCATCCAGGACCTCTATACCAGGTGGTGTCAGAGGAAGGCCCTCAAAATTGTCAAAGATTCCAGCCACCCTAGTCATAGACTGTTCTCTCTGCTACCGCACAGCAAGCGGTACCAGAGCACCAAGTCTAGGTCCAAGAGGCTTCTAAACAGCTTCTACCTCCAAGCCATAAGACTCCTGAACATCTAATCAAATGGCTACCCCTCTTTTACGCTGCTGCTACTCTCTGTTTAATATCTATGCATAGTCACTTTAATAACTCTTAACTACATGTACATATTACCCCAATTACTTTGACTAACCGGTGCCCCCGCACATTGACATATTACCCCCTGTATATGTGCCTCCGCACATTGACATATTACCCCCTGTATATAGCCTCGCTATTGTTTTTTTTACTGCTGCTCTTTAACTATTTGTTACTTTTATTTCGTATTATTTTATAGTGTGATTTTTTTTTGGTATTCTTTCTTAAAACTGCATTGTTGGTTAAGGGCTTGTAAGTAAGCATTTCACTGTAAGGTCTACACCTGTTGTATTCGGCGCATGTGACAAATACAATTTGATTTTAATTTGATTTGATTTAGCTACCCCGACTCTCGACAACTAACAGGCAGCTGCTTTATTCAAAAATGAATCCCTTGTGATTGAATTATAATCTTGCCAGCTACACTAGTTATATAGGGATGGCAATCTGGTTAGTATCAACAAAGGCTTACTACGAATTCTAGCCAGTTAGCATACATTAGCTACAGCAGGCACAACCCAAACAAGCTACTGCCACCTTGTGGCCTGGAGTATTTAAATGAAGCAAATCGGAGGTAAAACTGTTCTGTGTGAACAACAAAAAGTTAACTGCTGACACTTTGGACAGAGGTGCTAAGACAGACAGATTTCTCGGTTTGTCTGAGTCTTTAGCCCTGAGTTAGTCTGCCCTGGAGCTGGTTAGTTCTGAAGGATTCATCGCTCCATGAGCTAGGCTGAGCTGGGCTGAGCTAAGGGGAGCGGGCAGGCCCCATCCGGAAAATAAAAAGCTTTTTGTTTAGGCCCGATTACTGTAATAGGCTAATTACCAGGGCTTACGAACCATGCAGGCAGGCCCACATTGCAGTTCCTCTCATCTCTTCCTGTTCCTTTACTCCTCTTTTCTCCTTCACTCACTCGCATCAGAACCCTGGCACGGCCCTGCCTGGCTGTCCGTCACAGAACGGCAGAAGGTCCTGATTGGAGCAGACAGCGAGTGCGGGTGTCTCAGCCAAGAGACTCAAAAACCCAGATGATCAGATCTGCTGCTCGGCACTCGGTGTGTTTAGCTTAACGTACCGCTGGTGATTTATTTCATTGTGTGAGATTTAGCGTCTGCTTCTCGTTTCCTTCCCTCTCTCCCTCTGCTCTGGAGCGCATTAGTGGAGATGAAGAGAACGACAGAACAACACGGTGGCTGCAGAGACTGTGTGGATGTTCGGTGGTTTGGTCGGTGAATGGGATCTCGTGCGTCGGAGCGGCAGCACTGCCTTTGAGCTTGAGAGACAGCACAGTCGTAAGTCTCTGACTGACTGACTGGGAGTTTATCAAAGGATTTAGCAGTAGATTTCGAAAGGGGCAATTCCACGATAACGGAATTACGCTTTGACTCAGATTTTTCACTTAAAATGTATGCCAAACAAAAAACAAGTTTAACAAACTATACAACTCTATACACAGGACTATTTTAAACTATGCACACAGAACATTTCACAAAAACACATTTCCTGGAAGAACTGTTTGGTAACAGAATTACAGTAAAATCTCCCTCAGTTTTTTATGCGACCACGTTTTCCCAAAACTCTTAAATATCTGCTCCGAATAAAGATTCAAAGATGTCTGCAGAAAGAATGGGGTGTCAGCTATGAAATGACACCTTGAGTTTGAAAAAAAACATTTTGGTTATTGAACTACAGTAGGTGAAGTGGATTTATACTGAACAAAAATATAAAAACGCAACATGCAACAATTCCAATGATTTTACTGAGTTACAGTTCATATAAGGAAAATAGTCAATTCAAATAAATTAATTAGGCCCTAATCTATGGATTTCACATGACTGGGCAGGGGCGCAGCCATGGGTGGGCCTGGCTCTCCAAGTGCATGGGCTTATGCCCTCCCAGGCCCACCCATAAACTCCCAGTCAGTCAGTCAGAGACTTACGACTGTGCTGTCTCTCAAGCTCAAAGGCAGTGCTGCCGCTCCGACGCACGAGATCCCATTCACCGACCAAACCACCGAACATCCACACAGTCTCTGCAGCCACCGTGTTGTTCTGTCGTTCTCTTCATCTCCACTAATGCGCTCCAGAGCAGAGGGAGAGAGGGAAGGAAACGAGAAGCAGACGCTAAATCTCACACAATGAAATAAATCACCAGCGGTACGTTAAGCTAAACACACCGAGTGCCGAGCAGCAGATCTGATCATCTGGGTTTTTGAGTCTCTTGGCTGAGACACCCGCAGTGGGTGGGCTTATGGCAGAGAAATGAACATTCAATTATCTGGCAACAGCTCTGGTGGACATTCCTGCAGTCAGCATGCCAATTGCACGCTCCCTCAAAACTTGAGACATCTGTGGCATTGTGTTGTGTGACAAAACTGCACATTTTAGAGTGGCCTTTTATTGTCCCAGCACAAAGTGTACCTGTGTAATGATCATGGTGTTTAATCAGCTTCTTGATATGCCACACCTGTCAGGTGGATGGATTATCTTGGCAAAGGAGAAATGCTCACTAACAGGGATGTAAACAAATTTGTGCACAAAATTTGAGAGAAATACGCTTTTTGTGGAAAATGTCTGGGATCTTTTATTTCAGCTCATGAAACATGGGACCAACACTTTACATGTTGCGTTTATATTTTTGTTCAGTATACATCCGGTAACGGAATTACGGTAACAGAATTACATCATGGGTCCCTGATCTGTACTATACAGAAACGCATAATTATGGATATGAATATCATTCTCTTCATGGAGAAGTATCCTGAATAGGTTCACAAAAGGTAGAAACATGCAATATCCTTCTTTTGTATATTTGGGCATACTGGCTATTATTCTAATTAGCTGCGCACCTATACAAGACCACATTTGGTTGGTCCTGACCACACCAAATCTGAACCAATCATAGACGTCAACGTTTTACGAGTTTGGAAAACACAGTACAGCACAGTAGAGTACAGTACAGGATAGAAGATACAGTATGTTCAATACATTATAATGTACTCTAGTTTACTGTACTCTACTATACTATACGGTACAGTACTCTACGGTGCTCTACTGTACTGACGTCTATGATTAGTTCAGATTAGATCTAGCCAGGGTGAACTGACCAAATTTCAACGCCCATGGGCGTCCGGTGTCGGTCGGTGCTCAGTGGGTGAGGATGCTTGTTACAGTAAATGGAAAAAGGGTCGGTTGTAGGTGTCATGGTAGGTGTCAGTAAGAGGTGACATTAAATGGAGAGAGAGAGGAGAGAGAGGCAGAGAGAGGGAGAGTGAGGGGTTGTCCAGACTGTTTTCCGAGTCTGGCTTTGACCACCAGATGACAGAAGGAGAAAGACAACAGTTATGAGCTGAACATAACAGTATGCCAGTGGAAGGGAGGACAGTAGCAGGTGAATCAACTGTGGTTTGTGACTACTATGATTTCCCACTGTAGCTAATTCAATTGCAGTAATTCCATTACAGATTTTTGGGTTATTCCGTTACCGATTTGGTAACAGAATTACGAGTTTTAATCACTTAATAATTAATTTTAAAAATGTATATCAGTAAAAACACTATAACTAATTGGTAGGTCTACCTTTTGTTACTTCTGTGAACTTTCAGTATCCACACTCATGAGGGAGAACATTTAGAAAATATCCTCTGGTATGGTCCTCTGTAGCTCAATTGGTAGAGCATGGCGCTTGTAACGCCAGGGTAGTGGGTTTGATCCCCGGGACCACCCATACGTAAACATTTATGCACACATGACTGTAAGTCGCTTTGGATAAAAGCGTCTGCTAAATGGCATATTCTTTTTATTTATTTATATGTAGGTTTTTGCTAATGGAATTACAAGGCACAAGGCAATGTTTCTTGAACTTACAGAAGGCAAATCATTTTGCTAAAACAAAATATAAGTATTTATATTAGTTGGCAGGGGTCCTTACTTCAACATTATAGTATTTTGATGTTTTTCTAATATCTTTTAAGACTTTTTCCTGGTAGATGTTATCTAAAGGCGGCCATATGCTTTCCTTCCGAAACAGTTCGTCCACATATTATGACGATATTTTGTGCAGTTTTTGTTCGTTTTGGTGTTCAGCAAGGTTTTTTTGGGCTGGTCGTGCACCCAACATTTTTTCTTTCAACGAATTTCGGTACACCCCTTTGTCGGTGATTGGTCAACTGAAGGGGTGACGCAAGATTCTTCTTCTTCTCGATTCAGCCCGAAACTCAGTGTAGATTCAACATGGCGAACGAGAACTTTGAGCATTGATTGACCGAGGAGGTACAGAAGTACCTGCACCGCTACGATTCTAGCCATGCATTATATAAAGACCAGCATGTAAAGGCCAATTCATGGTAGGAGATTGCGGAGACGCTGGGGTCCGACCTAACCACTTGTTCGAAAAAGTGGGGTAGGGTTTCGCGACAAGTTCTTCAAGGTAAAGAATATAACCAAGTGCCGCAGTGGAGATGCCGGTGGAAAGGCTACTCGAGAAACATTGCTGTAGGTTTCCTGGCTTGTTCGGCACATGAAGCATGGGAAGACAAAGCAAAAGGCCTTCTTGACCTGAGGATGAGGTATGTTGTTGTATTTTCTATTGTAGTCCACGAAAAGAGTAGCCATGTTTTGCTAACAATAGCGAGCCAGCTACTTGGCTGGCTAGTGGCTAGCTAGCCTAGCAGCACACTCGTGCAGAGAAAGCAAGACAACCAACTAAACTAAAGATCTTTACAACTTTTTGATCAAATATCATTTTGTCAGAGAAAGAAAATCATAAGCTTCGCACACTAGTAACACCGAAGTCAAAGTTTGGTAGCAAGGTCCAGCTAGCTAAAATGTTCAAACGTTTGAGCAGAGCTGAGTAGCTAGGCTAAGCCAGGCTTACTCAACTCTGCTGAAACGTTTGCAACATTATAGTCTATTGTAGTCTCGGTTAATGATATTTGATATGATGTTCATTGATTGTTTTGGATGGTTTGGATATGTGTACTAAATAGCACAACAACAAAACATTGTTTAAAGCACAAACACTAGTGAATGGAGACAGCACCTGGTATTGTTCTCTGTGCCCCAGCACTGCCTCTTCACAAGCCCACAGCACTACCTCGCCCCCCAGGACTGACTGATCATCGGCACCCAGCCCATCTCCCGCACTGAGCTCCAGTGCAGAATTGGAAACAATCTCCGTGCAGGACCTGTGAAGATCCCCCAAGACCTACTCCACTGGTTTGCACCTCACCAATGCCACAGAGCAGCAGCAGTAGTAGCAGGAGTGTGAGAAGAGAGAAAAGAGCTGCAGACTCAGCCCTTGACACATTATTCGCAAAGGCATTGCAAATGATTGAAGACCGATCTCAAGACATGAAGAACGTCATGCATCGAGCCACCAGCTTGTCGCAGAGGTAAATAAAACATTTTTAAAAAATCAGACTCTCCTCCTTTACTCTGATCCCCTTTCCTCTCTTCTGTTGTCCTCTTTCCTCCTCTCCTCACCATGCACACTGCTCGCCACAGACACTCCTCTAATTTTCCCCCTCTTCTCATCCTCGCCAGAGGGCCCTGGCAACTATTGCTGATTTCATGGATGAACTCTCGCCAAAACTCTGGGAGGAACTCGATAACCAGTTGCATGAGTTCGTGCATGACATCAAGAAGAGGACATGGACCAAACGACTGGGACCACAACTTGTTCTGTCATTGTTCAGATAGGAGTCAGATACTGTCATTTTATTCCATAGACACTTGTTGTTTACATGTCTGGTCATAGCAGACACTGGTGTACTATTTTTCAGAAATTGTAAAAAATTGTTCATAAATATTTATATCTACACTCTGACACTTCTTTTATTCCATAGACACTTGTTGTTTACATGTCTATTCTCAGCAGACACTTTTGTATTGTGGTTCACTTTCAGAGCCCAGAAGCAAGAATAAAGGTTTATTTATGTGCTGAAAAAGCTCTGTTGGCATTTCTTCATCTCAATACAAGGTGCATTATATTGAATATTAAGTGCTTACAACATAGAGAAGAGATGTGTGCCACAGACTTTACAAGCTTTCTTTTACTTGTCAGAGGAAGGCCCAAAAAATTGTCAAAGACTCCAGTCACCCACGTCAGACTGTTCTCTCTGCTAGGTCCAAAAGGCTCATTAACAGCTTCTACCCCCAAGCCATAAGACTGCTGAACAATTAATCAATTGGCCACCCGGACTATATACATTAACCCCCTCCCCCCTCCATTTGTTTTACACTGCTGCTACTTGCTGTTTATATCTATGCATAGACACTTTAGCCCTACCTACATGTACAAATTACCTAGACTAACCTGTAACCCCGCACATTGACTCGGTACCCCCTGTATATAGCCTCGTTATTGTTATTTTATTGCATTCCATTTTATTTGATTTTTTTACTTCAGTTTATTTTGTAAATATTTTCTTAATTCTATTCCTTGAACTGCATTGTTGGTTAAGGGCTTGTAAGTAAGCATTTCACAGTAAGGTCTACACCTGTTGTATTCGGCACGTGACAAATAACATTTGATTTGATTGCGTGGTGTGGTTCAATCTAGGGCTGTGGCAGTCACGGTAATTGACCGTTAATTAATATAAACACGTTTAGCATCTCCAGGCCTCCACGCATACAAGCCGCTGATGCAGCCTTTGGAAAATCTACATTTAAAAAAGTATAATAAAATCAGTTTAATATACACCATCACAATAAATCCATTATTTATTTTTGGCAGGTCTAAAGAAACATGATATGAAGAAAATATATTTCAGAAGAACAGAATATGTGTTGGCCTACTACATGTTATCTGGCTATCATTTACGTCATTTAGCAGACGCTCTTATCCAGAGCGACTTACAAATTGCCATACCATAGACTGTAGGCTTGTTCACTTAGCAGACAAGATCTGCTTATAAGTCCCGTGCAATTATTTGATATTATTTCATAGTAAGAAGAATATAATTGAAAGTATATTTTTCCCACTCCGGAGCAAGTGCGCATATGAAGTGGCTATGGTGAGCATAAAAGTGATAATATGAAACAGGTCCTATACGCTAGATTTAGAGTTTGTCAACTTTAGTTGCGATTGTGAATGATACAAACCTTAGAATGTCTTAGAAATCAAAACATACAGTACCAGTCAAAAGTTTGGACACACCTACTCATTCAAGGGTTTTTCTTTATTTTTATCTATTTTCTGCATTGTAGAATAATAGTGAAGACATCAAAACTATGAAATACACATATGGATTCATGTAGTAACCAAAACAGTGTTAAACAAATCAACATATATTTTATATTTCAAATAGCCACCCTTTGCCTTGATGACAGCTTTGCACACTCTTGGCATTCTCTCAACCAGCTTCACCTGGAATGCTTTTCCAACAATCTTGAAGAAGTTCCCACATATGCTGAGCACTTGTTGGCTGCTTTTCCTTCGCTCTGCGGTCCAACTCATCCCAAACCATCTCAATTGGGTTGAGGTCGGGGGATTGTGGAGGCCAGGTCATCTGATGCAGCACTCCATCACTCTCCTTCTTGGTCAAATAGCCCTTACACAGCCTGGAAGTGTAAAGAAAAACCTTGGAATGAGTAGGTGTGTCCTAACTTTTGACTGGTACTGTATATTATATACATTATTTTGTGTGTGTGTATATATATATCTATTGTATATCTATATTTATTTATATCTATATACACACACTACTAATGGGAGTAAACTAATGGACAACAAAACTTAGACTTCCAGCTTATAAATACTACAGTGCATTCAGAGAATATTCAGATCCCTTCACTTTTTTACACATTTTGTTACGTTATAGCCTTACTCTAAAATGGATTAAAGTATTTTTTTTAAAAATCTTCATCAGTTTACACACAATACCCCATAATGACAAAGTGAAAACAGGTTTTCAGACATTGTTGCGAAAAAAAAATGCAATTGATTGGACAAGATTTGGAAAGGCACACACCTGTTTATATAAGGTTCCACAGTTGACAGTGCGTGTCAAAGCAAAAACCAAGCCATGAGGTCGAAGGAATTGTCCGTGGGGCTCCGAGACAGGATTGTGTTGAGGCACAGATCTGGGGAAGGGCAGCAAAATATTTCTGCAGCATTGAAGGTCCCCAAGAACAGAGTGGCCTCCATCATTCTTAAATGGAAGAAGTTTGGAAGCACCAAGACTCTTCCTAGAGCTGGCCGCCCGGCCAAACTGAGCAATCGGGGGAGAAGGGCCTTGGTCAGGGAGGTGACCAAGAACCCGATGGTCACTCTGACAGAGCTCCAGAGTTCCTCTGTGGAGATGGGAGAGCCATCCAGAAGGAAAACCATCTCTGCAGCACTCCACCAAATCAGGCCTTTATGGTAGAGTGGCCAGACGGAAGCCACTCGTCAGTAAAAGGCACATGACAGCCCACTTGGAGTTTGCCAAAAGACACCTAAATGTTATAGCCTTACTTTATTCATGGCTCTGTTCTTCGGCAAAATTGTGAGTGAGCCCACTCCCTTGGCTGAGAAGCAACCCCACACATGAATGGTCTCAGGATGCTTTACTGTTGGCATGACACAGGACTGATGGTAGCGCTCACCTTGTCTTCTCCGGACAAGGTGTTTTCCAGATGTCCCAAACAATCATAAAGGGGATTCATCAGAGAAAATGACTTTACTCCAGTCCTCAGCAGTCCAATCCCTGTACCTTATGCAGAATATCAGTCTGTCCCTGATGTTTTTCCTGGAGAGAAGTTGCTTCTTTGCTGCCCTTCTTGACACCAGGCCATCCTCCAAAAGTCTTCGCCTCACTGTGCGTGCAGATGCACTCACACCTGCCTGCTGCCATTCCTGTGCCCCGATCCCGCAGCTGAAATCAACTTTAGGAGACGGTCCTGGCGCTTGCAGCAATATCCTTGCCTGTGAAGCCATTTTTGTGCAAAGCAATGATGACGGCACGTGTTTCCTTGCAGGTAACCATGGTTAACAGAGGAAGAACAATGATTTCAAGCACCAACCTCCTTTTAAAGCTTCCAGTCTGTTATTCTAACTCAATCAGCATGACAGAGTGATCTCCAGCCTTGTCCTCGTCCACACACTCACCTGTGTTAACGAGAGAATCACTGACATGATGGCAGCTGGTCCTTTTGTGGCAGGGCTGAAATGCAGTGCAAATGTTTTTTGGGGATTAAGTTAATTTTCATGGCAAAGAGGACTATGCAATTAATTGCAATTCATCTGATCACTCTTCATGACATTCTGGAGTATATGCAAATTGCCATCATCAAAACTGAGGCAGCAGACTTTGTGAAAATTAGTATTTGTGTCATTCTCAAACCTTTTGACCACGACTGTAAAATGACACCTTTGATTTCTAGGCCCTTGATATTATTGTTGGATCTGATTTTAATAGCTAACATTTCGATGGCCATAATAAATAGATACGCCGATAGTGGACAACCTTGTTTTATTCCGACAGTTTAATACTTTCTGAGATAGCCATTATTTACTATTTTACACCTAGGGTTACTAATACACAACTTTAACCTATTGTATAAGAGATTCTCCAAAACTGAAATATTCCAGGAATTTATATATAAATCCCAGTCGTACTTTATCAAAAGCCTTTTCAAAGTCAGCTATGAATACCAGGCCTGGTTTCCCATATTTTCATAGTGTTCTAGTGTTTCCAGTACTTGTCTTATATTAAATCGTTAATGTATCGTCCATGTAAAAAACCTGTCTGATTAAGGTGTAATGTCCGACAACACCTTTAAAATTCTATGCTCTATGCATTTTGCGTCATAACACTGAAGTGTAACAGCCCTCCAATTTTTTTTTATGTACT
This sequence comes from Coregonus clupeaformis, assembly GCF_020615455.1. Classification (NCBI taxonomy): domain Eukaryota; kingdom Metazoa; phylum Chordata; class Actinopteri; order Salmoniformes; family Salmonidae; genus Coregonus; species Coregonus clupeaformis. The sequence continues at coordinate 51,781,535 of NC_059210.1, read as the reverse complement.
GGATCTTTATATTTACCACCTGGGTCCTGTTTACGTAATTGTGAAATCATTCACAAAGTACTGAGTAAAGGGTCTGAATACTTATGTAAATGTGATATAATTTTTTTTATATATATACATTTGCAAAAATGTCCAAACCTGTTTTTACTTTGTCATTATGGGGTATTGTGTGTAGATTGAGGGGGGAAAAAACTATTTAATCAATTTTAGAATAAGGCTGTAACGTAACAACATTTGGAAAAAGTCAAGGGGTCTGAATACTTTCCGAATGCACTGTATACCGCAACTGGTATGCCATCCAGCCCTGGAGTTTTCCCGGACTTAAAGGCTTTAATTGCATCAAGAAATTCCTCCTCTAATTTTGCTTTCAAATGATTCTTTCTGTACAGCTGTTCATTTTCCATTATTAATAGAAAATAAATCCCTACAATTAACTTCGGTTAGTGGAGATGGAGGAGACAAACGAAAATATGCTTAAAGTACGTCGCTTCCTGTTTAAAAATATTGTTTGGTGAATCATGGGTGACTCCATTTGTAAGTTTCAGTAAATTATTTTTGGTAGCATTTCTATGGTGAAGATTAAAAAATAATTTGGTGAATTTTTCCCCATATTCCATCCAGTTCATTTTATTTTTATAATATATTACACTTGATCTTTCTTGAATAAATTCCTCCAGTTCTTTTTATTTTTCCTCTAATTTATTCTGTGCCTCTGTGTTACGGATACAGGTATCCTGTGTTTTTGTGTGTTCCTACTCTTTCTGCCCTAATCACAGGTGCCCTGTATGTTCCTGATTGGTGGTCGTTGAGGTGTCTGCTGATTGGACCAATCAGTGAACATTCCTGTTAATTGCACCACCTGTTATTCGTTTGTTCAATCACACATCCCATTTTATAAAAACCAGACTTGTGTTTGTTGAGAGAGAGAGACTTTTTGCCATATGTGAGTATGGACACGGTGGTGTCCTGTGTGTTGTGTACGCACTAAGTTGTTGGTTACCCTATTGGTAACATTAGTAGAATATATTTCTTTACCTGAGTGTGGATACTGTTGTATCCTGTGTACTTATTTAATTGCTGAGTACCCTGTTTAGTAGTTTTGTGTGTTTTTTTGGGAAAAGGGGGGTTTAAGCTAGTTGCCCTTGGGCGTACATTACCCGTAGGAAGAAATCTGTCTATAAACACCAGTTAGACCTGAGCGGACCACCCACTGTATTTTTGTATGGTAGCAGTAGCCTAGCGGTTCTTTAGGCAGGCTAGATCAGTTTAGGGGGTTTTACACTATTGTTTCATTTCTTGGGTCCTGCTCAGCCCTTTTTCCCAAACCCTTACCGTGTGTTCATAAATAAACACTTTGTGTTTGACGGTAGTTCATGGTAGTTGTGTCTTATTTGTTCTCACTATTCCATGCCACACTTATAATTTACATGAATTTATGTTACGGGTCTCATGTCCATCCACCCTAGATGTTTAGAGCCACGGGGTTCGTAACACTCTGTTATTTTTTTTTATTGCTATCTATCTGTACTGTTAGTCCCTCTATTTCATTTGTTAATATGAACTCTTTGAACCTAAACTGCTTTTGTTTTAAAAGAGGAGTATTGAATTGCATGGCCTCTAAAGGCACATTTAAAAGTGTCCCATACAATAAGGTAATCTGCTGTACCTACAGTGGGGAAAAAAAGTATTTAGTCAGCCACCAATTGTGCAAGTTCTCCCACTTAAAAAGATGAGAGAGGCCTGTCATTTTCATCATAGGTACACGTCAACTATGACAGACAAATTGAGATTTTTTTTTCCAGAAAATCACATTGTAGGATTTTTTATGAATTTATTTGCAAATTATGGTGGAAAATAAGTATTTGGTCACCTACAAACAAGCAAGATTTCTGGCTCTCACAGACCTGTAACTTCTTCTTTAAGAGGCTCCTCTGTCCTCCACTCGTTACCTGTATTAATGGCACCTGTTTGAACTTGTTATCAGTATAAAAGACACCTGTCCACAACCTCAAACCGTCACACTCCAAACTCCACTATGGTCAAGACCAAAGAGCTGTCAAGGGACACCAGAAACAAAATTGTAGACCTGCACCAGGCTGGGAAGACTGAATCTGCAATAGGTAAGCAGCTTGGTTTGAAGAAATCAACTGTGGGAGCAATTATTAGGAAATGGAAGACATACAAGACCACTGATAATCTCCCTCGATCTGGGGCTCCACGCAAGATCTCACCCCGTGGGGTCAAAATGATCACAAGAACGGTGAGCAAAAATCCCAGAACCACACGGGGGGACCTAGTGAATGACCTGCAGAGAGCTGGGACCAAAGTAACAAAGCCTACCATCAGTAACACACTACGCCGCCAGGGACTCAAATCCTGCATTGCCAGACGTGTCCCCCTGCTTACGCCAGTACATGTCCAGGCCCGTCTGAAGTTTGCTAGAGTGCATTTGGATGATCCAGAAGAGGATTGGGAGAATGTCATATGGTCAGATGAAACCAAAATAGAACTTTTTTGGTAAAAACTCAACTCATCGTGTTTGGAGGACAAAAAATGCTGAGTTGCATCCAAAGAACACCATACCTACTGTGAAGCATGGGGGTGGAAACTTCATGCTTTGGGGCTGTTTTTCTGCAAAGGGACCAGGACAACTGATCAGTGTAAAGGAAAGAATGAATGGGGCCATGTATCGTGAGATTTTGAGTGAAAACCTCCTTCCATCAGCAAGGGCATTGAAGATGAAACGTGGCTGGGTCTTTCAGCATGACAATGATCCCAAACACACCGCCCGGGCAACGAAGGAGTGGCTTCGTAAGAAGCATTTCAAGGTCCTGGAGTGGCCTAGCCAGTCTCCAGATCTCAACCCCATAGAAAATCTTTGGAGGGAGTTGAAAGTCCGTGTTACCCAGCGACAGCCCCAAAACATCACTGCTCTAGAGGAGATCTGCATGGAGGAATGGGCCAAAATACCAGCAACAGTGTGTGAAAACCTTGTGAAGACTTACAGAAAACGTTTGACCTGTGTCATTGCCAACAAAGGGTATACAGTGATCCCTCGCCACTTCGCGGTTCACTTATCGCGGATTCGCTATTTCGCGGATTTTCATAATGCATTTTTTTTTTTTTGGTGCATTGTGCTCTGCATTCTGATTCGCTAAAAACTCACTCCCGCTTCTTGTATCAAAACATGCTACGAATTGTGCTATCATTTTGTCGTCTCGTGCAGTTATGTGTACGTACATAAAACAGCTTGGCAAATTTACATTAAGTTGGCCAAATTATCTTGTAATTTCGAACATCTCCTAAACCCATAATGTCGATCGAAACGGCCTGGACCGACAAAAGCACCTGCGGATGGGCCCAAACGGCGGAAGATGCTACCTATCTCAGATAAAGTTAAACTTCTGGACATGCTAAGGGAAGGTAAAAGCTATGCAGCCGTTGCTCGCCATTACGGAATCAATGAATCTTCCGTTCGTTACATAAAGAAGGAGGAAAAAAACATAAGGACGACAGCAGCAGTCAATTTTAATACGAATGCAAAAAGGGTTGTAACTGTCCGCAACAAGACCATGGTACGGATGGAGACGGCATTAGCTCTGTGGACTAATGACTGCAGGAAAAAAACATAACCCTGGATACAAACGTTATCTGCACAAAAGCGAGAATGCTGTATGAAAACTTTTCTGTCAGTGACGGGGAAGAGGGAGAGGATGCCGGGCCCTCAGCAAGTGCTGCTGACACAGTGGGAGAGGATGCCAGGCCCCCAGCAAGTGCTGCTGACAAAGTGCCAAGCGCATTTAATGCAAGCAAGGGCTGGTTTGAAAAGTTTAAGAAACGCTTTGGACTTAAAAATGTTTGTCTGCACGGTGAGATGGCGTCTGCGGATACCGCTGAGGCAGAAGCCTTCGTGAACAATAAATTCAAGGCGATCATTGAGGAGGGGGGATATAAGCCCGAACAAGTTTTTAACATGGATGAGACTGCCTTATTTTGGAAACGAATGCCCTCCCGCACCTTCATCATGCAGGAAGAAGCCAAAGCCCAAAACGCAACCGGAGGCTCGCTTGACGAGGTCCACCACTCTGCCGTAGAAACAGCTGTGAATCTGGCTAAACAGATTGGAGGAGACGGCTTTAATGACATGAGTCCGGATGACATAAACGCCCTGATTGATGGAGACGCACAGCCGCTGACCGATGCAGAGCTGGCAGAAATGACAAAGCCACAAAGCGACGATGAAAGAGAAGAGGGAGAAGAGGACACGAGAGATGAGGAGGAAGGACTAACGCTTGGTCGCTTAGTAACCATGGTGCGAATGGCCACTGAACTTAAGCGAGTAGCTGAGGAATGGGACCCTTTGATGAGCCGTTCGTTACAGTTCTCCAACGTAATCGATGGTGGCATGTCGGTGTACAAGGATCTTTTTGCAAAGAAGAAAAAAGAGCGACAACAGCTGCCTATCACTATGTTCTTCTCCCGAACAAACACACCTGCACCGCGGGCTTCAGAAGAAGAGAACACTGCAGAGCGCAGTCAGGATGCAGCGGCCCAGTCTGAAGAGCAGTGAAACGGCCTACACGTGAGTCACTGTATTTGTATACATGTAATAGTTGCTAATTGTAAAAAAAAAAAGTTTTCTATTTCGCGGATTTCACTTATCGCGGGTCATTTTCGGGAACGTAACCCCCGCGATAAACGAGGGATTACTGTATAACAAAGTATTGAGAAACTTTTGTTATTGACCAAATACTTATTTTCCACCATAATTTGCAAATAAATTCATAAAAAATCCTACAATGTGATTTTCTGGATTTTTTTTTTTCTCATTTTGTCTGTCATAGTTGACGTGTACCTATGATGAAAATTACAGGCCTCTCTCATCTTTTTAAGTGGGAGAACTTGCACAATTGGTGGCTGACTAAATACTTTTTTTCCCCACTGTATGTTATATTGGAAAAAGTAAGTTATAAATGCTTCTGTCCTGGTTAAAAACAAGTTGTCATCCAAAAGGCTTTGATAAAACTTCCAATAACCTTGCCCACGTGAAAATTAATTAAGAGTAATGTATATGCCAATTATATGATGGTCCGACCGCATTCTGTCCCCTATCAACACTTTTTCAACTTTTGGTGCCAGCGAGAATGACTTAAGAAAGTAGTCAAGACGACTAGCTTGATTGAGTCTCCGCCATGTACATCTCACTAGGTCAGGATATTTAAGCCTCCATATATCCACTAGTTCCAATATATCCATGATATTTGTGATTTCCTTAAGTGCATGAGGGTAATAGTTTGTGATGTGATTTCCTTTATGATCCATTGAGGTATTTAAAACAATATTATAATCTCCCACCATAATAATATAGTATTTTATTGCTGGTGGGGAATAAATTATTAGATATATTTTCAAAGAAGCGTGGATCATCATTATTTGGGTCATATAGATTAATGAGCCAAATCTGTTTATGGTCCAATAACATATTTAAAACAATCCATCTACCTTGTGGATCTGTTCGGACAATTTGCACATTCGGATCAAAATGACTGTTAATTAATATCAGCCCTTTTGAGTTTCTTTGCCCCCCCTTTCCACACAACTTGTTCAATGAGTTTCATGTAAACAATATATATTACATTCCTTCTCTTTTATCCAGGTAAATACTGACCGTCTTTTCTTATTATCTGCTAAGCCATTACAATTATAACTGGCTATACTTATTTCACCATTTACCATGAGATACATTTACATTTTTTTTTACATTTTAGTCATTTAGCAGACGCTCTTATTTCAATTCTATTTATCATGTTTGTAAACTTACCATTAAAAAGTACCATGATGATTGAGTGTCCATATAGCTTGTACCATGACATTTGCACTGCTATTGAGTAAACCTCAAATTGTTCTTCACTATTCCACCCGCTAAAACCTCCCCCCATCCCAAGTTGGGTTGTCCTCCCAGTGACTGGCAGACATCCTCTGCCCACCTTTGAGATTGGGATCCATCCTTTAAAAAAGACCACACAGTGCCACCTACAGAACATAAGCAGATTAACAACCAAAAGCATTTCCAACGCCCTCACCTCAATTCTATTGTATGCTGATATTTTAAAAAAATCTTGCATATCTTAATTTATGCTGAACAAAAATATAAAAGACGCAACATGCAACAATTTCAACGATTTTACTGAGTTACAGTTTATATAAGGAAATCAGTCAATTGAAATGAATTCATTAGGCCCTAATCTATGGATTTCACATGACTGGGCAGGGGCGCAGCCATGGGTGGGTCTGGGAAGGCATAGGCCCACCCACTGGGGAGCCTGGCCCAGCCAATCAGAATTAGTTTTTCCCCACAAAAGGGATTTTTTACAGACAGAAATACTCCTCAGTTTCATCAGCTGTCCGGGTGTCTGGTCTCAGACAATCACGCAGGTGAAGAAGCCAGATGTGGAGGTCCGGGGCTGGCGTGGTTAAACGTGGTATGCGGTTGTGAGGCCGTTTGGACGTACTGCCAAATTCTCTAAAACGACATTGGAGGAGGCTTATGGTAGAGAAAATAACACTAAATTCTCTAGCAACAGCTCTGGTGGACATTCCTGCAGTCAGCATGCCAATTGCACGCTCCCTCAAAACTTGAGACATCTGTGGCATTGTGTTGTGTGACAAAACTGCACATTTTAGAGTGGCCTTTTATTGTCCCCAGCACAAGGTGCATCTGTATAATGATCATGCTGTTTAATCCGCTTCTTGATATGCCACACCCGTCTTGTGGATAGATTATCTTGGCAAAGGAGAAATGCTCACTAACAGGGATGTAAACATGTGTACAAAGTGAGAGAAATAAGCTTTTGTGCGTTTCAGCTCATGAAACATGGGACCAACACTTTTCATTTTGCGTTTATATTTCCACAATTAACAAAAAATATGCGTAATAATGTAGGCACTTCATACGAAGGATTGTTACCTATAACCAGGAGTGGCATTACAATGTTACTTTTTTTTGGCAAGCACTTTTTTGGGGGGGAAACAATTATTGTGATTCATCCTATACTGTCCCTAACATCACTACCCCTTAGCAACAGATGTGGGATACATACACACACTCTCCCCACCCTTCCCCCACAAACAACCAAGAGAAGACTTGATGTGCGAATGCATATACAGTTGTAGCTGTTTGAGAAGGCATGCAAAATTTAGCAATGGGGAGATTTGCTTAACCAATGTGGTCCTAGCTGATGGAGCTCAGATACACCCCTTTCCCCTGACCCACACACATGCTTGTCCCCGGTTGTGACCATCTGCCCAAGCAGTTCAAACTTTTTTTCAATAATTTGCCCCCTTTCTGATTGTCCAAGTGTGACCCCCCTCCCGATGGGTTACTGCAGTTGGTGTTGCCAGCACTGCCACTACCTGGGTGGGGGTCTCTACCAGAATTCCCACCAGTTAGGTACAAGGTCGTCAAGGTTCTCATTAGCAGCTTTAATAAATTCCTTGTATATTATGCTCACCCACCCGGGGGCTTTGACTTTGTTGGACCAACTCTGCCAGGCAGGCTCAGACTCTTGAGGGGGCGGTGCTACTTTACTGGGTCTCTAATGTCAAATTAGTTTTGATTTAGAATGGCCCATCATCAAAATGGGCAGGAACAGGGGCAAGTGAAAAAAGACAAATCGAATAGCGAATGGAGACCACTTTCCTGCTCGTTTGTTTTTCACTCATGCCGGGTAGGCTACTCTGGTTATTTCACTCCACACATCAACCACTGTTTGAGGAGCATGCAGCCTCTCGCTGCGTGACAGGTGACATTCCGCCCAAACTCTGTATGCCATGGGCTCTCCAACCCTGTTCCTGCAACTACCCAGTGCTTAATTTGGGAAACTGTTCGGGAACAGCGATAGTAACATGTTTTCACAACTAAACATATTTCATTAAACTGTTGACAGCCCCTCTCTCTGTGCGCTCGAGAAAGGAATGAAGGATATGGGGAGAAGATGGAAACGCACGGTGGTGAGATATTCTAGAGCTAGAAGGTAATGTGTCAGCCTATTAATTATGAACATTTTAAAAATGCCCTATTAGTAGGCTATTCAAAATAAAATACAAAATCACTATAATTGTAGGCTATCTGTGTAAGCTGCCCTACACAATAAATAAACCAACAGCATCGCCTAGGGCTATATGTTCTCTCCCAGACTCATGGACAGAACGTTTGGAGCATAGCATAAGGTAACCAGTCCATCCAGTATGCATAATAATACAGTCCACACTCAAAGAAGATTACTATAATTTATTTAATTTTAGTGTATAGGCTACACCAATTATGTACCAACAATATCTTAAATCTGTAAGGAATAATATGTGGTAGGCAATGTATTGTGTAATGACACAATCATTATTTTTATTCAAAATATTTTTCTTTGGGGGGGCTAGCGTATGCATAAGCTCTAATATGTGAATTGGTATTTTGAATTAATCATCACCTTAGAAAGTGCTGTCCATTTCGTTGTGTTAGGCTTTGAAACAACATCCACAACAACCATGTACTCCACGCAGTTTCAACTTTTGTTGAACTTCTTTCTTCAAATTGATCAATCACAGTGAAGTGAGTTTTAAAAGCACATACTGTTTTGATGATATGTTTTTGATGTGATTTTAGATTGCATTGATGTCAGAGTGGTTAGAGGGACAATAGAGTACCAGGCCATTAGCGACCTGATGATTACTAGCGAGTTGGGTACTACCTATGCATGTCCAGAGTGCATAAGAGGATATTACCGTGACTCAATGGTCTCGTGGAATTTGACTGCGGTCATGACTCATGACTGCCGGTATGGTGGTGATAAGGTCACCGCAACAGGCCTAGTTCACAATCGAATTTAAATTACTGCACACTAAGACGTCATAGAATCAGGTTTAATTTAATCAACAAGATTAAGACTCTACATTTTGGTTCACAGTGCACACAAAGAACTGTGAGCGTCCATCATGGGGTGTGTGTGTGTGTGTGTGTGTGCAGTCCAAACAAAGGCCTATTCTGCAGGATTTGCTGGCTCACGTTGAGTTGTCCTCTCCTAACCATGTCTTCCTGCCATGGCACACATCCATGAGGGGAGAGGAAGAAGTCCTTGAGCTTTTTTCTTGTTTCACTTGCAAACCATGTCGCCCTGGCACGAGAGCTTCTCCCTGGCTCTTGGGAGATTGTTGTCCCCTGCCACAACCCTCCTTCACTCTCCAGGTTGGTAGTTGGGGCATGTCAGCAAAAGTTAGAGGCATGCATCTTGCGTTTGGCTCATGAGCTTCATCCGTGGAGGACAGGTAGTTGTGGAGGGCCACATGCCTTCACAATGTCCTTAGCCTTTTCAGGGGTACACTCAATTGAGCGACCAAGAATCCTCATCCTTGCAGCCATGATGCCAAATGCATTGTCTATGACTATCCGACAACGAGAGTGGCGGTAGTTGTAGGTACGCCCAGGTTCATTGAGATGGACAGCTGTGAATGAGACGTAACAAGAGAATATACTGTATGTCAGATATAAAATATTGCCTATTTGGTCAACAACAAAAAGAACACCATACCATTTTCCAGGAACCATATTCCAAAAGCCTTGATAAAATGGCATTTCTCATATAGAGGTGCACACATGTATGCAGTAACAAGGGAAATTAGAAACAGAAAAAGTGAAATTGATTCCAACATTCTATTATCAACATACAGTACCTGTCACGCCCTGGCTCTGGGGACTCTTAAATGTTGAGCCAGGGTGTGTAGTTTCTATGTTAGGTTTTCTATGTTTAGTTTCTAGATCGTTTAGATCTATGTTGGCCAGGGTGGTTCCCAATCAGAGGCAGCTGTAGCTCGTTGTCTCTGATTGGGGACAATACTTAGGCAGCCTGTTGGCACCAGTTAGTTGTGGGATCTTGTTCCGTGTAAGGTATGTTGTGTGTATGCTACCTTGGACTTCACGCTGCGCCTTGGTCCGTCTCATCCGTAAACGATCGTGACAGAAGATCCCACCAAATTAGGACCAAGCAGCGTGCCCAGGAAGAGAGAATAGCGATGTCTCAGGTGGGCAAATGGTGGTCATGGGAGGAGATATTCGCGGGGAAAGGGCCATGGGCGAAGGTAAATGCCCAGGCAGGAGAGGAGAAACGGCGCCAACCGTGCCGACGACGGACACCCGAGAGGCAACCCCAAGAATTTTTTTTGGGGGGGCACAAGGCGTGGACGACGAGGCAGCGACAGGGCGAATCTGCAGACTAGGAGAGGAGGCCAACAGGTTACGGGGGCTATTGGTCCAGAGGGAGCAGGAGTTAATTGGTCAGAGGGAGGAGCTACAGGAGGCGATAAGGGAGAAGGAGAGTGTAGAGACACGGCGAGAGGAGCTGGTTAGGCAGCAGAAGGAGCGGTGGTTTATAAGGGAACCCAGTCCCGCTCCTCGCACCAAGCAAGTGGTGTGTGTCGCCAGTCCGGTCCAGCCCGTTCCTGATCCCGCACTAAGCCAGTGGTACGTGTTCCCAGTACAGCCCGACCCATTCCTGCTTCCCGCACAAGGCCAGTGGTGTGTGTTCCCAGTAAAGTCCGGCCCGTTGCTGCTCCCCGCACGAAGCCAGTGGTGCGTGTTCCCAGTCCGGCCCGGCCCGTTCCTGCTCCCCGCACCAAGCCAGTGGTGCGTATTACCAGTCCAGCCCGGCCTGTTCCTGTCCCTCGCACCAAGCAAGTGGTGTGTGTCGCCAGTCCGGTCCGGCCCGTTCCTGATCCCCGCACTAAGCCAGTGGTACGTGTTCCCAGTACGGCCCGACCCATTCCTGCTTCCCGCACAAGGCCAGTGGTGTGTGTTCCCAGTACAGTCCGGCCCGTTCCTGCTCCCCGCACCAAGCCAGTGGTGCGCGTCGTCAGCCCGGTCCGGCCCGTTCCTGCTCCCCGCACCAAGCCAGTGGTGCGTGTTCCCAGTCCGGCCCGGCCCGTTCCTGCTCCCCGCACCAAGCCAGTGGTGCGTATTCCCAGTCCAGCCCGGCCTGTTCCTGTCCCTCGCACCAAGTCAGTGGTGCGCGTCGCCAGCCCGGTCCGGCCTGTTCCTGTCCCTCGCACCAAGCCAGTGGTGCGCGTCGCCAGCCCGGCCCGGTCTGTTCCTGCTCCTCGCACCAGGCCAGTGGTGCGCGTAGCCAGTCCAGTACGTCCCGTTCCTGCTCCCCGCACCAAGCCAGTGGTGCGCGTCGTCAGCCCGGTCCGGCCCGTTCCTGTTCCTCGCATCAAGCCAGTGGTGCGTGTGTCCAATACGGCACGGCCCTTGCCTGTCCCACCGGTGCCTGGTCCGGCACCGGTTAGCTGCTCCACTCCGGAGCCAGAGCAATCCGCTCCACCGGGGTCCAGTCCAGCTCCGGTCAGCGGATCCACTCCGGAGCCAGAGCAGTCCGCTCCACCGGTGCCCAGTTCAGCTCCGGTCAGCTGCTCCACTCCGGAGCCAGAGTAATCCGCTCCACCGGGGTCCAGTCCAGATCCGGTCAGCGGCTCCAGTCCGGGGCCTGAGCAGTTCGCTCCACCGTCGTCGGGTCCAGCTCTAGTCAGCGGTTCCAGTCCAGACCCAGACGTCAGCCCCTCTCCAGGTTCGGGGTCTCCCACACCAGGGTCCAGACAGGACTTGGTACGTCGTGGGAGGAAGGAGAGGGGAAGCAGTGCGCCGAGGTCCAGACCAGACCAGGGGCGTAACAGGGAGGCGGATAATAGGTGGTGGTCACGCCCGGAGCCGGATCTGCCTCCGAGGCGGAATGCCCACCCGGCCCCTACCCTGTTATGTTTAGGTTGCGCGGTCGGAGTCCGCACCTTTGGGGGGGTACTGTCACGCCCTGGCTCTGGGGACTCTTAAATGTTGAGCCAGGGTGTGTAGTTTCTATGTTAGGTTTTCTATGTTTAGTTTCTAGATCGTTTAGATCTGTTGGCCAGGGTGGTTCCCAATCAGAGGCAGCTGTAGCTCGTTGTCTCTGATTGGGGACAATACTTAGGCAGCCTGTTGGCACCAGTTAGTTGTGGGATCTTGTTCCGTGTAAGGTATGTTGTGTGTATGCTACCTTGGACTTCACGTTTCGTTTGTTGTTTTGTCGTGTGTTTAGTCGTTAATAAATATGAATGCATATCACGCTGCGCCTTGGTCCTTCTCGTTCATGAACGATCGTGACAGTACCTGGATAAGGGCGCATTAGGTTCTCATGAAGGAGGAATCTCCAGTAAAACATGAGGACTTGGCGTTGTGGTACCTGGCAGGACAGCTGGCGGTGGTAAATCGAGGGTCTTCTGCAGCAGTTTGGACCCAAAATAACGTTTGAAACCATCATTGCTCTCTTGGCCGTATGCCCCTACATCCACCATTTTGTGAACCTGTACCGGACATCACACACTGCTATCAAGATAACGTAAATGGACTGGGTGCCTTTGTAGTTGATGTAGACTCTTAGCTTTTAAGTGACAACCAATTTGGACGGGTTGGACGGAGACCCAACATGTCTCCGTCCAACCCTCCGCATCCCCACCCCACCCGGAAACAATGTTTTCCACCCCGCCTAGCAACACAGGTTGGTCGTCAGTCCCCCACCCCACCATGGGTCATTTTAGATGGAAATGCCCAGAGGTTAAAATCGATTTAGCCGTCCTATACAGCCTAAGGCATAACCCCCACTCCACTGAGCCAGACTTGGCTGAGAAGGGGATTCCACATGTTTATTTTCATCATTTTGCAGATTTCTAGTGTATATCCAGGGTGCAAATAAAAGCGTAAATATTTTCATTAAAGGAGACGCAGCAAGATATTGCCACACGCAGCACTGCAGGTATTGAGATGAGCATGATGCAAGACTTTGCCTTCACACAGTCACACAGAGTATTTGCGCATGTGCACTGGTGGGCTTCACGCTGCTACAACGGATAGCTACGGGACCAAAACATTGGAGAAGTTTAGCCTCGCGCTTCTACGCTCTTAGTTGTTGAGGAAATTGACCCACTACTGCTGTTTACTTCGTGCATCTACGTCATCTCACTGAGTCTACCTCTAAAGCGAAGGCCCTGATTGTCACCTGTCAACACCAAATGCAACATGTTGATCGAGCTGGAACATTTTGCAACAAATGAATAAACATCTCTGGTAAGAAACTGTCATGAGCACTCTCTCTCCCTGGTAGCAACATTAATTGCATTCAATTATCTTCCACTCTGCTCACCTCCCTCTCTCTACTCAGCCTAACTAGCTCCACCTGCCCTGCTCTGCTCTTGTTACCTGGCCAGCTGAACTGCATTTCCCCACTACCTCTCCCAGTATATCAAGCCCTGGTTTTCAGCCAAGCCCTGTCAGATCGTCTTCAAACCCGGACCAGTAACCTGCCTGTCTGCGCTCTGACTCCTGTTTGTGATACCGATCCTTTCTTGACTGCCTCCTTGTTCTACTGCCCCGTCTATCCCAACCTGCCTTCTGGACCTCGACTACTCTCCGATCTTCAGCCCCTCCGGTAACTCGTTTCTGCCTTCTGTCTCTCACCACGATATTTGCCCAGCCCTGATCTGTACTTCTGCCTGCCATTCATATTGCTGTTGTGTGTGTGTGTTCCCCCAGGTCTCCGACCACCAGATGAGCGTGCCCAGACGTTTCACCACCCTCAGCCCGATACGCCGCTCCATCACTGGGGAACACACACACTAAGCACTTGGACTGGACACCCCCGGACATTTGGTGACCCCCGGAGCACAGGTACCCACAGGAGGACCCTGAAAGACCCCTGACACCCCTGGGACTCCTCTTCCCGCCTGTAACCTTGAATAAAGAACTCTGAATTTGAACTTGCGCTCTTGGGTCCTCTTCTGTTCGTGACAGAAACAGAACAAATCTACGAATAACGTGTCCCTGTATACATACCATACATATTCCTTATTCACACAATACGTACACAGAACGCACTTTATGTAAACTTCAATTTGTACGTTCAATTCTAAGAGCCTAAACATCCAGACTACCATCAACTGTCAAGTAGTAGTAGACCAGCCAGATCATAACAGCTATCTATTGTCCAATACACTGTAGCTGTAGATCCCTGCTGTCTCTCTGTGTGTAGCCTATTGCGGTTTCTTTCTAAGCCTACATCTCCAGGCCAGATCAGTTTCTCCCTCTCCTCAACTAAGCCTCATTACACTCTTATTCTCCAACCATATCCCTCTTATAAATTGTTGCCATCTCCTTTCCATCCATCTCCTCACCTTCATCGCTCTTTCAACATCTCTCCCCATCCTTTTCATTATCTCTCATGACCACTTTACTTTCCTCCATCTTTCTCACCTCATTCCTTTCCTCTATCAACCTCACAACTTCTCTCATTACCTCTCCTTTCCTCCATCTCGCTCATGACCCTTCTCCCTATCCTTCCGTCCATCTTTCTCACTTTGCCCCCTCTACATCCCTCTTTTTTTCCCTCCATCCTTCCCTTTTCTTTCCTCAATCCCTCCCTCTCCATACCTCCAGCCCTCTCGTGACTTCCACTTAGACACTCTTTATTTAAGGGAAAACACCACTGGGCATACCTGCTCATTCAAACCCATTTATCTTCACACACACAGCAGAAGAGAATACCATCTAATTAACTCACTCACTGTCATCCCCCATATGTCTAGCCAGGGAGATGTATGGAGACTCATTATGTGGGTGACTCACTCTCCTGTTCCCCCTCAGTGTCAGTCTGTCTGTCTGGCAGGGCAAAGGCATGCAGGATGGGTGGCTTGCTGGGGTTAAGTGAGCCGGTAAATTATTTGGCCTGTGATTGTGTGAGCACTGTAAGGGCACGGCCCTCATGTCTGTCTGGAACACAGTGACTGCCTGCTGACACTCCATGTGAACTGAACTGCTATCACACAACCAGGCACCTCAGAGGGCTTCTGAAAGTATTTACACCCCTTGACTTTTTCCACATTTTGTTGTGTTACAGCCTGAATTTAAAATGGATTATATTGAGATGTTGTGTCACTAGCTTACACACAATACCCCATAATGTGAAAGTGGAATTATGTTTGTAGACCATTTTACAAATGATTTTAAAAGGAAAAGCTGAAATGTCTTGAGTCAAATCAAATCAAATTTTATTGGTCACATGCGCCGAATACAACAGGTGCAGACATTACAGTGAAATGCTTACTTACAGCCCTTAACCAACAGTGCATTTATTTTAAACAAAAGAAGTAAAAATAAAACAACAACAAAAAGTGTTGAGAAAAAAAAAAAAAGAGCAGAAGTAAAAATAAAGTGACAGTAGGGAGGCTATATATACAGGGGGGTACCGGTGCAGAGTCAATGTGCGGGGGCACCGGCTAGTTGAGGTAGTTGAAGTAATATGTACATGTGGGTAGAGTTAAAGTGACTATGCATAAATAATTAACAGAGTAGCAGCAGCGTAAAAAGGATGGGGTGGGGGGGCAGTGCAAATAGTCTGGGTAGCCATGATTAGCTGTTCAGGAGTCTTATGGCTTGGGGGTAGAAGCTGTTGAGAAGTCTTTTGGACCTAGACTTGGCACTCCGGTACCGCTTGCCGTGTGGTAGCAGAGAGAACAGTCTATGACTAGGGTGGCTGGAGTCTTTGACAATTTTGAGGGCCTTCCTCTGACACCGCCTGGTATAGAGGTCCTGGATGGCAGGGAAGCTTTGCCCCAGTGATGTACTGGGCCGTACGCACTACCCTCTGTAGTGCCTTGCGGTCGGAGGCCAAGCAGTTGCCATACCAGGCGGTGATGCAACCAGTCAGGATGCTCTCGATGGTGCAGCTGTAGAATTTTTTGAGGATCTGAGGACCCATGCCAAATCTTTTTAGTCTCCTGAGGGGGAATAGGCTTTGTCGTGCCCTCTTCACGACTGTCTTGGTGTGTTTGGACCATGATAGTTCGTTGGTGATGTGGACACCAAGGAACTTGAAGCTCTCAACCTGTTCCACTACAGCCCCGTCGATGAGAATGGGGGCGTGCTCAGTCCTCTTTTTTTTCCTGTAGTCCACAATCATCTCCTTTGTCTTGGTCACGTTGAGGGAGAGGTTGTTGTCCTGGCACCACACGGCCAGATCTCTGACCTCCTCCCTATAGGCTGTCTCATCGTTGTCGGTGATCAGGCCTACCACTGTTGTGTCGTCGGCAAACTTAATGATGGTGTTGGAGTCGTGCCTGGCCATGCAGTCATGGGTGAACAGAGAGTACAGGAGGGGACTGAGCACGCACCCCTGAGGGGCCCCCGTGTTGAGGATCAGTGTGGCAGATGTGTTGTTACCTACCCTTACCACCTGGGGGCGGCCCGTCAGGAAGTCCAGGATCCAGTTGCAGAGGGAGGTGTTTAGTCCCAGGATCCTTAGCTTAGTGATGAGCTTAGAGGGCACTATGGTGTTGAATGCTGAGCTGTAGTCAATGAATAGCATTCTCACGTAGGTGTTCCTCTTGTCCAGGTGGGAAAGGGCAGTGTGGAGTGCAATAGAGATTGCATCATCTGTGGATCTGTTGGGGCGGTATGCAAATTGGAGTGGGTCTAGGGTTTCTGGGATAATGCTGTTGAGTCAATATGTATTCAACCCTTTTGTTGTTATGGCAAGCCTAAATAAGTTCAGGAGTAAAAATTTGCTTAACAAGTGACATAAGTTACATGGACTCACTCAGTCTGCAATAATAGTGTTTACATGATTTATGAATATTTACCTAATCTCTGTACCCCACACATACAATTATCTGTAAGGTCCGTCCATCGAGCAGTGAATTTCAACCACAGATTCAACCACAAAGAACAGGGAGGTTTTCCAATGCCTCGCAAAGAAGGGCACCTGACTTTAATAGTTGTGATATGAGAAAACTGAGGATGGATCAATAACATAGTAATTACTCCACAATACTAACCTAAATGACAGAGTGAAAAGAAGGAAGCCTGTACAGAATAAAAATAGGCTATTCCAAAACATGCATCATGTTTGCAACAAGGCACTAAAGTAAAACTGCAAGAAATGTGGCAAAGAAATTCACTTTATGTCCTAAATACAAAGCGTTATGTTCAGGGCAAATCCAACACAACACATCACTGAGTACCACTCTTCATATTTTCAAGCATGGTGGCGGCTGCATCATGTCATGGGTATGCTTGTCATCTGCATGGACTAGGGATAAAAATAAACAGAATAGAGCTAAGCACAGTCAAAATCCTAGAGGAAAACCTGGTTCAGTTTGCTTTCCAACAGACACTGGAAGACAAATTCACCTTTCAGCAGGACAATAACCTAAACCACAAGGCCCAATATACACTGGAATTGCTTACCAAGATTACATTGAATGTTCCTGAGTGGCCTAGTTACAGTTTAGACTTAAACCAGCTTGAAAATCTGTGGCAAGACTTGAAAATGGTTGTCTAACAATGATCAACAACCAATTTGAAGAATTAAAAAAATAATAATGTGCAGATATTGTACAATCCAGTTGTGGAAAGCTCTTAGACTTACCCAGAAAGACTCACAGCTGTAATCACTGGCAAAGGTGATTCTAACATGTATTGACTCAGGGGTGTGAATACTTATGTAAATGGATTATATATTTCGGTATTTCATTTTCAATACATTTTCAATAAATTCGAAAAACATGTTTTCACTTTGTCATTATGGGGTATTGTGTATAGATGGGTGAGAAAAAAATATATTTAATCAATTCTGAATTTAGGCTGTAACACAACAATGTGGAATAAGTCAAGGGGTATGAATACTTTCTGAAGGCACTGTACACTATCACACTTAAGAGAACACACACACAATTACACACACTCACACAAATGCTCTTTCTTAGAAAGCACACACCAACAGACTCACTCTCACACACTCGCCAAACCCTCATTCTCAGAATGACAAACTCTATCTCTCCCTCTCACACACATAATTTCTCAAGAAACAGTATATCTGAATAGTAAACCGATCCAGTGGGATGCAGATGTAGCAATCGTCAGACGCTTTTTTTTTATAATTTTTTTTTTTTTTACAGATGTCTGTTATCCCCGTTCCCCTGGGCTGACCTCCTGGTACAGACCGGCAGAAGGAAAACACTCCAAACTTTGTTATCATCCACTTCTTTGCTCCCAGCGAGCCCTTGTATTCATGCCACATCTGGGATAATCATATTTGTAACCATAACAAAGATACGAGGAGGTAAATCAAAGACAGACTTTCCCAGGCCAAGAGAAGTGTTATTTTTTGCTCAAAGAAATAGCAAAATGGAGTTTCCTTGGCTTTCATCACGTGAGTGTAATGTTTACTGTTAATTTTGTATTGTTTATTTCACTTTTGTTTATTATATTTTTCACTTGCTTTGGCAATGTAAACATATGTTTCCCATGCCAATAAAGCCCTTAAATTGAATTGAATTGAATTGAATTGAATTGAGAGACAGAGTGAGCGAGAGAGAGAGTTATGCTTTGAACAAACAAGCACTCATTAGTTTGGTCGTTCTCCCATGGAATCAGACCCTGCCCCGTTCCAAACTGAGTGACCTTCCGGAGTCTCCCTTCCCTTCGAAAAACAAAAAGGCCTATTCTATATTAGGCATGTTAAAACCCACTGAGTGTGACTGAAAACACAGGTTTTGATTTGTCAATACCAGATCAGTATCTGACATACATTGGAGTCAGAAAACACTTATTTCTGTACAATCATACAATTATTATAACATCTATCAATGTTGACCTTAAGAGAGTCATCATCCAACAGGCTGCATTCCATGATAAACTGATGGAAAATCAATGAATTTAGTCTAGTTGTAAGTGGCCAGGAAGATTTCATTTTTATTTTGCGACATGCAGATGTACACTACCGGTCAAAAGTTTTAGAACACCTACTCATTCAAGGGTTTTTCTTTATTTTTACTATTTTCTACATTGTATAATAATAGTGAAGACATTACAACTATGAAATAACACATATTGAATCATTAAGTAACCAAAAAAGTGTTAAACAAATCAAAATATATTTTATATTTGAGATTCTTCAAAGTAGCCACCCTTTGCCTTGATGACAGCTTTGCACACTCTTGGCATTCTCTCAACCAGCTTCACCTGGAATGCTTTTCCAACAGTCATGAAGGAGTTCCCACATATGCTGAGCACTAGTTGGCTGCTTTTCCTTCACTCCGCTGTCCGACTCGTCCCAAACCATCTCAATTGGGTTGAGGTCGGGGGATTGTGGAGGCCAGGTAATCTGATGCAGTACTCCATCACTCTCCTTCTTGGTCAAATAGCCCTTACACAGCCTGGAGGTGTGTTGGGTCATTGCCCTGTTGAAAAACAAATGATAGTCCCACTAAGCCCAAACCTGATGGGATGGCGTATTGCTGCAGAATGCTGTGGTAGCCATGTTGGTTAAGTGTGCCTTGAATTCTAAATAAATCACAGACCGTGTCACCAGCAAAGCACCCCCACACCATCACACCTCCTCCTCCATGCTTCACGGTGGGAAATACACATGCAGAGATCATCTGTTCACCTACTCTGCGTCTTTCAAAGACACAGTGGTATATAAATGCCTGGAGCATTTCAATTTTGGAGAATGTCATAAAATGGGTTAAAATCATGTATAGTAACCCTATGTGTAAAATAGTAAATAATGGCTATTTCTCAGAAAGTTTTAAACTGTCAAGAGGAGTGAAACAAGGTTGTGCACAATCGGCATATCTATTTATTATGGCCATCGAAATGTTAGCTATTAAAATCAGATCTAACAATAATATCAAGGGATTAGAAATCCAGGGCTTAAAAACAAAGGTGTCATTGTACGCTGATTATTCATATTTTCTTTTAAATCCAAAACTTGAATCCCTCCACAGCCTCATAGAGGATCTAGATACATTTTCTAACCACTCTGGATTACAACCAAATTATGATAAATGTACTATATTACGTATTGGATCACAAAAAAATACAATTTTTACATTACCATGTAGTTTACCAATAAAATGGTCTGATGGTGATGTGGATATACTCGGAATACATATCCCAAATGAAATAAATGATCTCGCTCCAGTACACTTAAATAGAAAGTTAGCAAAAATAGATAAGATCTTGCTACCATGGAAAGGTAAATACCTGTCAATTTGTGGAAAAATCACCCTGATTAACTCTTTAGTATTATCCCAGTTTACCTATTTGCTTATGGTCTTGCCTACGCCTAGCAAACAGTTTTTTAAATTATATGAGAAAAAAATATTCCATTTTATTTGGAACGGCAAGCCAGACAAAATTAAACGGGCCTATTTATATAATGAATATGAATTCGGAGGACAGAAATTATTAAATATTAAAGCATTAGACCTATCACTAAAAGCTTCAGTCATACAAAAGTTATACTTAAATCCGAACTGGTTCTCTAGCAAATTAGTAAGATTGTCTCACCCAATGTTCAAGAATGGCCTTTTTCCCTTTATTCAGATTACAACCTACTATTACAATAACTTTCAGTTATTTGAAAAGGAAATAATCTTCCAAATATCACTATTTCTAAAACAAGCCATAGAAAGTTGGTTGCAATTTCAATTGAATCCTCCAGAAACGACAGAACAAATATTGCAACAAATATTGTGGTTAAACTCAAATATACTAAATGATTTTTAAAAAACGTTAAAAAATTAATAAATAAATAAAGGTATAATCTTCGTAAATGATATCATAGGTAGGACTGGTGGAGTTATGTCGCACATGCAGCTAACAAAAACATATGGAAATATCTGATCTACCCAAAATTGCAACCAAATAATTGCAGCATTACCGCAAAAAACGGAAGAGGAAAGTGGAAGGGGGGAAAAGTAAGGAACTTGTCTGTCGGCCCTGCATTAAAGAACATAATTGGTTTCAGAAAATTGTGATAAATAAAAAAGTATACCAGTTTCATTTCAGGACCAAAGGATTGACAGCCGTCCCATATAGATTGCAAAATAGTTGGGAAGAGATTTTTGACGTACCGATCCCATGGAATAGTGTTTATGAATTGATATGCAAAACGACGCCGGATTCAAAACGTAGAGTGTTTCAATTTAAATTATTATACAAAATGCTTGCTTAATGTTATTTATATGGGGGATACAATCTTCCCAGCTCTGCAGATTTAGCTGTGAAGAGACAGAATCATTAGATCATTTGTTTTGGTACTGTCCATTTGTAGCTTGTTTTTGGACACAGGTCCAGGAATGGCTAAAGGATTGCAATATTTACCTGGAGTTAACCTTGCAGATAGCACTACTGGGTGATCTGAAAAGTCATAGTCAATCGAGCAATAATATAATAATACTTTTAGAAAAAATATTTATTTTCAATTTACAATCTGTATAAACAATGAGAATAGAAGGGTTCAGAACTTTTTTTAAACATCACAGTACAGTTGAAAAATATATGGCAAATAGAAATCCAATATGGGTGGTGATAAGAGATAGATGGGTAGTGTTGAATGGAGTTGAAGGATGGGACTAATAACAACTAACAACAACTAATAACAACAAGATAACTAATAATAAGCATACTGTGTCCATAATAAGTATATAGGTTATAGGTTGAGAGCTTTTGTGAAAAAGCACAGTTAGAAAGATATGGCATATCGGATATGGCAAACCGGATGGACATCATGAAAATGATCGGAGAGGTTGAGGGTAGAGGAAGTTCAGGAGTAAAAACAAACAAAATAGAATTATTGTAAAATTGACTGTGTCCATAAAATGTATATACTATGTATAAGCTGGAAGTAGAGGCCTAAGCATTGTTGTTCACTAGTTTACTCCAATTAGGGAAGGGGTGGTGGGGTTGGAAAGTAATAAAGGGAAATATATATATACAGTGAGGGAAAAAAGTATTTGATCCCCTGCTGATTTTGTACGTTTGCCCACTGACAAAGACATGATCAGTCTATAATTTTAATGGTAGATTTATTTGAACAGTGAGAGACAGAATAACAACAACAAAATCCAGAAAAACGCATGTAAAACATTTTATAAATTGATTTGCATTTTAATGAGTGAAATAAGTATTTGACCCCTCTACAAAACATGACTTAGTACTTGGTGGCAAAACCCTTGCTGGCAATCACAGAGGTCAGACGTTTCTTGTAGTTGGCCACCAGGTTTGCACACATCTCAGGAGGGATTTTGTCCAACTCCTCTTTGCAGATCTTCTCCAAGTCATTAAGGTTTCGAGCCTGACGTTTGGCAACTCAAACCTTCAGCTCCCTCCACAGATTTTCTATGGGATTAAGGTCTGGAGACTGGCTAGGCCACTCCAGGACCTTAATGTGCTTCTTCTTGAGCCACTCCTTTGTTGCCTTGGCCGTGTGTTTTGGGTCATTGTCATGCTGGAATACCCATCCACGACCCATTTTCAATGCCCTGGCTGAGGGAAGTAGGTTCTCACCCAAGATTTGATGGTACATGGCCCGTCCATCGTCCCTTTGATGCGGTGAAGTTGTCCTGTCCCCTTAGCAGAAAATCACCCCCAAAGCATAATGTTTCCACCTCCATGTTTGACTGTGGGGATGGTGTTCTTGGGGTCATAGGCAGCATTCCTCCTCCTCCAAACACGGCGAGTTGAGTTGATGCCAAAGAGCTCCATTTTGGTCTCATCTGACCACAACACTTTCACCCAGTTCTCCTCTGGATCATCCAGATGGTCATTGGCAAACTTGAGATGGCCCTGTATATGTGCTTTCTTGAGCAGGGGGACCTTGCGGGCGCTGCAGGATTTCAGTCCTTCACGGCGTAGTGTGTTACCAATTGTTTTCTTGGTGACTATGGTCCCAGCTGCCTTGAGATCATTAACAAGATCCTCCCGTGTAGTTCTGGGCTGATTCCTCACCGTTCTCATGATCATTGCAACTCTACAAGGTAAGATCTTGCATGGAGCCCCAGGCCGAGGGAGATTGACAGGTATTTTGTGTTTCTTCCATTTGCGAATAATCGCACCAACTGTTGTCACCTTCTCACCAAGCTGCTTGGCGATGGTCTTGTAGCCCATTCCAGCCTTGTGTAGGTCTACAATCTTGTCCCTGACATCCTTGGAGAGCTCTTTGGTCTTGGCCATGGTGGAGAGTTTGGAATCTGATTGATTGATTGCTTCTGTGGACAGGTGTCTTTTATACAGGTAACAAGATGAGATTAGGAGCACTCCCTTTACGAGTGTGCTCCTAATCTCAGCTCGTTACCTGTATAAAAGACACCTGGGAGCCAGACATCTTTCTGATTGAGAGGGGGTCAAATACTTATTTCCCTCATTAAAATGCAAATCAATTTATAACATTTTTGACATGCGTTTTTCTGGATTTTTTTGTTGCTATTCTGTCTCTCACTGTTCAAATAAACCTACCATTAAAATTATAGACTGATCATTTCTTTGTTAGTGGGCAAACGTACAAAATCAGCAGGGGATCAAATACTTTTTCCCCTCACTGTATATATATATATATATATATATATATATATATATATATATATATTATATATATATACACATACAGTGGGGAGAACAAGTATTTGATACACTGCTGATTTTGCAGGTTTTCCTACTTACAAAGCATGTAGAGGTCTGTAATTTTTATCATAGGTACACTTCAACTGTGAGAGACGGAATCTAAAACAAAAATCCAGAAAATCACATTGTATGATTTTTAAGTAATTAATTTGCATTTTATTTCATGACATAAGTATTTGATCACCTAGCAACCAGTAAGAATTCCGGCTCTCACAGACCTGTTCGTTTTTCTTTAAGAAGCCCTCCTGTTCTCCACTCATTACCTGTATTAACTGCACCTGTTTGAACTCGTTACCTGTATAAAAGACACCTGTCCACACACTCAATCAAACAGACTCCAACCTATCCACAATGGCCAAGACCAGAGAGATGTGTAAGGACATCAGGGATAAAATTGTAGACCTGCACAAGGCTGGGATGGGCTACAGGACAATAGGCAAGCAGCTTGGTGAGAAGGCAACAACTGTTGGCGCAATTATTAGAAAATGGAAGAAGTTCAAGATGACGGTCAATCACCCTCGGTCTGGGGCTCCATGCAAGATCTCACCTCGTGGGGCATCAATGATCATGAGGAAGGTGAGGGATCAGCCCAGAACTACACGGCAGGACCTGGTCAATGACCTGAAGAGAGCTGGGACCACAGTCTCAAAGAAAACCATTAGTAACACACTACGCCGTCATGGATTAAAATCCTGCAGCGCACGCAAGGTCCCCCTGCTCAAGCCAGCGCATGTCCAGGACCGTCTGAAGTTTGCCAATGACCATCTGGATGATCCAGAGGAGGAATGGGAGAAGGTCATGTGGTCTGATGAGACAAAAATATAGCTTTTTGGTCTAAACTCCACTCGCCGTGTTTGGAGGAAGAAGAAGGATGAGTACAACCCCAAGAACACCATCCCAACCGTGAAGCATTGAGGTGGAAACATCATTCTTTGGGGCTGTTTTTCTGTAAAGGGCTACAGGACGACTGCACCGTATTGAGGGGAGGATGGATGGGGCCATGTATCGCAAGATCTTGGCCAACAACCTCCTTCCCTCAGTAAGAGCATTGAAGATGGGTCGTGGCTGGGTCTTCCAGCATGACAACGACCCGAAACACACAGCCAGGGCAACTAAGGAGTGGCTCCGTAAGAAGCATCTCAAGGTCCTGGAATGGCCTAGCCAGTCTCCAGACCTGAACCCAATAGAAAATCTTTGGAGGGAGCTGAAAGTCCGTATTGCCCAGCGACAGCCCCGAAACCTGAAGGATCTGGAGAAGGTCTGTATGGAGGAGTGGGCCAAAATCCCTGCTGCAGTGTGTGCAAACCTGTTCAAGACCTACAGGAAACGTAAGATCTCTGTAATTGCAAACAAAGGTTTCTGTACCAAATATTAAGTTCTGCTTTTCTGATGTATCAAATACTTACGTCATGCAATAAAATGCAAATTAATTACTTAAAAATCATACAAATGTGATTTTCTGGATTTTTGTGTATCAAATACTTGTTCTCCCCACTATATATATATATATAGCCTGATTGGCTCAAACACATTAAGAAGGAAAGAAATTCCACAAATGAACTTTTAAGAAAGCACACCTGTTAATTGAAATCCATTCCAGGTGACTACCTCATGAAGCAGGTTGAGAGAATGCCAAGAGTGTGCAACGCTGTCATCAAGGCAAAGGGTGGCTACTTAAAATAATCTAAAATATATATAACTTTTTTGGTTCCATGAGATATTTCTGTATTTCATTTTCAATACATTTGCTAACATTTCTACAAACATGGTTTTCACTGTCATTATGGGGTATTGTGTGTATATGGGTGAGAAAACTAAAAATATTTAATTGATTTTGAATTCATGCTGTAACACAAGAAAATGTTGAATAAGTCAAGGGGTATATACTTTCTGAAGGCACTGTAACTATAAGTGTGCCAAATACATTTTCTCCAGCTATGAGTTGGTTTGCTAACTATAGGTGGCTAGCTTGCAAGCTCAAGCTTCTTTGTTACATTAGAGAATCCTGGATCAAGTGTGAGTAGCCTTTTGTGTGAGTAGCCTTGAAATAGTTTGGTCGTTTCATTTGATTTCAATCACTTTTTGACCGCACCCCTTTTGATTTGAACAAAACTTCCCATACATATTTGCCCATGGTAGAAGTGGTCAGAAAGTTACTTTTTGGACCTGAATGCCAAAACATTTAAGGAGACTGAGGTGCTCAAAGTTGACCCATTATGCAAACCCCCACCCTACCATGAGACAGCCATGTCTTCATCACTGGAAAATATAAACGGTTGAGTTTGATTTCATTTAAAAAGCTTATAAACAGGGTAGTCAAATACTTTAATAATTTCTTGAATTATTTTTTATACAAATTGTCACTTTTTTACTTTTACCGTCAAGTATCTAAAAACACGTAAACTCAGATTCTTTGAAATGTTCACAATGGTTGTAGCTTAGTCCCTATTTTACGTCATCTGAGGTGTTTGTTGTGCCCGCTATCGGTTGAGACACAGCATACTCTTGAATGCAGGGTGAGTGTCATTTCAATCATAGAAATATAATTCTGTTACAGGCTTTGGTTTTTCCATTTATGTTTTGAGGTTGGACTTTAGCACGTATTGCTCGTTAGCACGTAGGGCGCACCGATTGGTGTCACCTCGTTAGTCAGTATGTGTTACACCTATGCTGGTTGCCATCTCATTAGTGGGAAGATGTTTCACCAGTGCTGGCCCAGGTGCTATTTAAGAGTGGCTGGCCCAGTGCTCCATTTGTCTGGAGAGCTGTGGAGGGTCAAGACCTTTAGTTGGTATCCCTATTTAATTTCTAGAAAAACATTCCTTTGTCTGATCTTCCCTGTTTTCGTTTTGCTAAACCTTTTGGTGTACTTCCTGTCTAAGTTTGGTGTGGGTTTTAATTTTGTTTGCATGTTAGTGGGCAAATTTAGTGGGCGCTCATGGTGGGTGTCTTTTAGGTTCCACTTGTTGTTGCTAGTCAACTTTCAGTGCATACCCCCATGAGCGTCTTTCAGAATCCCTCCTAAAACCCCACCTGTTTTGTTTTGGTTGTTATCAGTGACTCCTTGTTAGACTCCTTGCCCCATACACTACCCACCACTGTGACCTGTACGCTCTTGTTGGCTGGTCCTCACTACATGTTCGTCGTCAAACCCACTGGCTCCAGGCCATCTATAAATCACTGCTAGGCAAATCCCCGCCTTATCTTAGCTCATTGGTCACCATAGCAGCACCCACCCGTAGTCTGCGCTCCAGCAGGTATATCTCACTGGTCATTCCCAAAGCCAACACCTCCTTTGGCCGCCATTCCTTCCAGTTCTCTGCTGCCAATGACTGGAACGAATTGCAAAAATCTCTGAAGCTGGAGACTCTTATCTCCCTCACTAACTTTAAGCATCAGTTGTCAGAGCACCTTACCGATCACTGCACCTGTACACAGCCCATCTGAAATTAGCCCACCCAACTACCTCATCCCTATAATTGTTATTTATTTTGCTCTTTTGCACCCCAGTATCTCTATTTGCACATATTCTCTTGCACATCTAGCATTCCAGTGTTAATACTATTGTAATTATTTTGCACTATAGCCTATTTATTGCCTTACCTCCATAACTTGCTACATTTGCACCACTGTATATATATTTTCTGTTGTATTTTTGACTTTATGTTTTTACCCCATATGTAACTCTGTGTTGTTTTTATCGCACTGCTTTGCTTTATCTTGGCCAGGTCGCAGTTGTAAATGAGAACTTGTTCTCAACTGGCTTACCTGGTTAAATAAAGGTGAAATAAAATAAAAAATAAATAAAATAAGTGACTTTTGGTTTGCTTGCTGGAGAATGTAACAAAGAATGGACATATCCATTCAGACCACTGCAATTTAGCTGGTACATCATTGACATTTTAACTTCCAATTACTACCACAAAGATGGCTGCCGGTCCACCCACCGTCAACATTCTCTTTTTCAATAAAATACAATAGTTTGACAATCCTGTTTGTAAGCTTTTAACACTAGAACCGCCTGACCTTTCAGCCTATAAGTACCGCTAGAGAAAGTTGCCGGGCGTCTCCTTTAGCAGATGCATATCAACCTGCAAGGTGCAGCAAACATAAGCACCAACACTTGATAAATAGTGCATCAACTATCAGAAAGGATTAATTGCATTTAGAAATATTTGTGGAAATATATACATAAAAAAAAAAATAACAAAACCATTAGTGTAATCCATTTAAAATCAACTTTATTTGTAGATTCGATCAGTAATAATTATAGTAATGACACAGCTTCTTTTGACAAAGTAGAAACGAAAAATATAATAATAATAATAATAATAATATAACCAGGCAGGTGCACAGGTGAAATTATTTGCTGTATTCCTAAACAAAAGCACCAGTGCATGAACAATTGTAATTGGATGAATTGCAAATATATTGGAAATATATTAATGACAAGATATAAACAGTCATTTGTATCGGACACTGTATTGTGCCCTTATACGCGTGCCTTTACGCATTAATCAATCTTGTCTTCTCTTTATGCTTTGGGTCCACAGTCAGCACACAGCTTCGCAGCTGTGTGTGAGCAAGCCCAACAAACAAATTGGTTGCACTGCACAGTTTTCATGGGCCTTGTTTCATGTGCACCTGCCGCAGATATCGCATCATTTCTCTGAAGCAGTTGCGTGGCATGGTTTCTCTGAAAAAGTTCACCCCATAACAGTGGAGGCTCCTCAGAGGAGGAAGGGGAGGACCATCCTCCTCAGTGAAGTTCATAAAAATAAAAATGTTTATTCATTTTTAAAAAGTTATCCTTTTTAGATAAAACTATACTAAATATAATCACTTCACCAAATAATTGATTAAAACACACTGTTTTGCAATGAAGGTCTACAGTAGCCTCAACAGTACTCTGTAGGGTAGCACCATGGTGTAGCCGGAGGACAGCTAGCTTCCGTCCTCCTCTGGGTACATTGATTTCAATACAAAGCCTAGGAGGCTCATGGTTCTCACCCCTTCCATAGACTTACACAGTAATTAAGACAACTTCCGGAGGATGTCCTCCAACCTGTCAGAGCTCTTGCAGCATGAACTGACATGTTGTCCACCCAATCAAAGGATCAGAGAATGAATCTAGTACTGAAAGCATAAGCTACAGCTAGCTAGCACTGCAGTGCATAAATGTGGTGAGTAGTTGACTCAACGAGAGAGAAAGACAATAGTTGAACAGTTGAACAAATTAATTTCTTCCAAAATGAAGGAGAAGCGAGAGAGAGTCACTTTTCACTTTCAGTTTCACTTACTTAGCTAGCAAATGCAGCTAGCTAGTTTAAGCTACTCAAACACCCTGCTCAAACAGAGGAATGCTATGTTAGCTAGCTGGCTATGACTATCCAACACAACACTGGAACTCTTCCAAGTCAAGGTAAGCTTTTACTAATTTATTGCCACCGGGGCCCGTCGGTGTAACTGTTTGCTAACTGTACACTAACGTTACTGCATGATTGTAGCGGGTTTCCTAACGCGTTAGTTAGCTTTGTTGACTATGATGTTACTTTAGCTAATGTGGTGACAACGATGTAGGCTATGTGTAGATGTTATGATATGGTTTGGCTTGGAAAGGCTTTTTCGCCAGATCACATACAGCTGATGTGTTTGTGCATTGAAGTCCACAAGCGAAGGGACAAGTTGAGAGGAGGAGAGCGCATAGATGCGAGAAGGAATACAATATGGCTGCTATGAAAGTGAACTGTGTTTACGCGTGATCAGGGGTGTATTCATTTTGCAGATACTGTTGAAAAATGTTTCTTAAACAGAAGAAAACGGAACAATACCTGAATTTGTCCAATAGAAACTCTCGTTTGCAACTGTTGGGCTAATGATTACACCCTATATCGGCTAGATGCAGGCAAGAGTGCGCAAGGCGGTATTGAATGTGTCACTGTCTGCCAGCTCAAAATTCTCTCGACCTGTGTGCACCTACATTGTAAACTTTCATTCATAGGCTAAGTTGTAGCAACCTCATGATGGGTTTAGGGAAAATTTGAGTATCATGTAGTAGCCTAACCCTATCGCTGTTACATTGAACTGGGTGAATGGAATATGAATGACAGTCATCCAATATGTTGTAATAGAAATAAGGCCATGCACATGAAAAATTAATATCGTCCTCCCTCATCTTAAATGGCACTGACCGCCACTGCCCCATACCTATCAGACCAAAATGACTCCACATCCATGCTCTTTCCGCCGTATGCCCCGCAGAAATACAAGATTGCAATAAATGTTTAGAGTTCATCCATGAGCAACAGTACAATCTCTGATGTGCTGCAACATCTGCATGTCACAAACTCATCCCTTTTTTGTACCCAAACCGTGCCATCCCTCCCAGACTCCTGTCTCAGTTGGCTCTGTTCTGAGGCGAGGCTCACATGCTGACCACACACACGTTACATGCGCGAGCGTTGCAAAATAAATGTACACATACAGGTTATTCAATCATTTCATCAAAACTGCCCGTGAGCGTCTGTGTAGTATTCAGACCCCTTGATTAAATTGTTTCTACACACAATACCCCATAATGACAAAGCAAAAAAAGGTTTTTATACATTTTGAAATATGACATTTACATATGTATGCAGACCCTTTCCTTAGTACTTTGTTGAAGCGCCTTTGGCAGCGATTACAGCCTCGAGTCTTCTTGGGTATGACGCTACAAGCTTGGCACACCTGTATTTGGGGAGTTTCTCCCATTCTTCTCTGCAGATCCTCTCAAGCTCTGTCAGGTTGGATGGGGAGGGTCGCTGCACAGCTATTTTCAGGTCTTTCCAGAGATGTTAGATTGGGTTCAAGTCCGGGCTCTGGCTGGGCCACTCAAGGACATTCAGAGACTTGTCCCGAAGCCACTCCTGCGTTGTCTTGGCTGTGTGCCTAGGGTCATTGTCCTATTGGAAGGTGACCCTTCGTCCCAGTCTGAGGTCCTGAGCACTCTGAAGCAGGTTTCCATCAAGGATTTCTCTGTACATTCATCTTTCCCTCGATCCTGACTAGTCTCCCAGTCCCTGCTGCTGAAAAACATCCCCACAGCATGATGCTGCCACCACCATGCATCACCGTAGGGATGGTGCCAGGTTTCCTCCAGACTTGACCCTTCGCCCTCATGGCTTGGTTTTTGCTCTGACACTTTCAACTGTGGGACCTTATATAGAAAGGTGTATGTTTTTCCAAATCATATCCAATCAATTGACTTTACCAGAGGTGGACTCCAATCAAGTTGTAGAAACATCTCAAGGATGATTTTTACATTTTAGTCATTTAGCAGATGCTCTTATCCAGAGCGACTTACAGTTAGTGAGTGCACACAAACTAACCCACAACCCTGGCGTTGCAAATGCCATGCTCTACCAACTGAGCTACACGGGACCAATGGAAACAGGATGCACCTGAGCTCAATTTTCAGTCTCATTGCAAAGGGTCTAAATACTTATGTAAATAAGGTATCCGTTTTTTTTTTTTTTTTATAAATGTGCAAACATTTCTAAAAACCTGTTTTGGCTTTGTCATTATGGGGTATTTGTATATTGTATTTATTACGGATCCCCATTAGCTGCTGCCAAGGCAGCAGCTACTCTTCCTGGGGTCCAACCACAATTTACATACAATAAAACAATACATAGCACAACACCTTATTACATTGTGTGTAGATTGATGAGGATTATTCTTTTTTAAATCCATTTTAGAATAAGGCTACAACACCCAAGGCGTGCTGTCAAATTATTTGCTGCTGATAAATAGGCATAACAAACTCATCATTACACTATTGTCTGTGTAAATTAAATCAACCTCTTCACCCTCCTTATCATTCAGTTAGGCCTAATTTAAATTAAATTGTGAAGTAAGGTGCACAATTATCGCCCATTCATCCATTTGTCATTCATTCAGTGATGAGAGAGACTCATTAGCACCTGGATGGGTACCAATGTCCTACAGCACAAAGTATTGGCAGGTTAAGCAGGGAATAGGTGTTTAAAAAACAGGGAATTTCAACATTCGGACAAATGAACAGTGTAAAATACAAACATGTCAGTGGCGGTTCTAGTGTTAAATGATATCAAACTCAACCTTTCATATTTTCCAGTGATGAAGACGTCGATGTCTCAAGGTAAGGTGGGGTATGCAAAGTGTGTCAACTTTGTGCACCTCGATCTCCTAAATGTTTTGGCATTCAGGTCCAAAAAGCTACTTTCTGACCACTTCACCATGTGCAAATATGTATAGAAAGTTTCATTCAAATCAAAAGGGGTGCAGTCAAAATGCGATTTGAAATCAAATGGAATAACCCAGTTGTATAACTGTATGAGCTGGGTTGTTTGTCCTTGCATTTCGTTTATGTTCGCTTGCACTTGTTAGCATTTAGCTAGCGTCCTCTATGGGAATTCGCTAGTACTTTTTAGCATTTGTTTAGAAATAAATAGCGCCCGTTGTGTGTGCACTGCCGGTAATACCATTTAGTAGGGCTGCACAATTCATCTAATTCATATCGAAATTGCGATATTGACGTGCAATATCCATATAGCAAGAGGCTGCGATTCTCCTTTCTTTGACACTCCGTTAATACAAGAAAGACTGCGGTACCTTCTCCAGTGAGATGTGCTAGACTCCATTCATTCACTCTCTACATGCACAGATGATGCGGACCAATCACAAGCGGGCTCTCGCACTCTCTGCATGGCATGCACATGCTGGCCAATTATAAGTGTTCCCTCAGAGTGTGCAGTTAGATGCTGGTGAGGAGAGAAAGGGCTTCACCTCACGGGAGCTCCATTGTAGGCCGAGTGTGTGTCGGAAACATAAGTGCTGCTAGTGCTAATGAGAACATTGATTCAGTGCCAAAGAAGGGCGCACCTTCAGTGGTATGGCAGTATTTCGGCTACAGGCAAACAGATGTCAGTCAACCAAATGCAAGTGTTTTGCAAAAAGTGCCTCAGAGTTGTGGCGACAAGACGCAACACAAAAAATTTATTAAATCATTTGAAGAAGAACCATCCCCTACTTTACAATGATTGCATGACAACAGCAAAGCCCCTCAACCACTAACATTAAACTGACATTGATTGCCGATGCGTTTTCAAATGTAACGCCCCTACGAAAAAGCATCCCGCCGACACACAAAAAAAATATTGAGGCTATCACCCATCACATAGCCAAAGACATGGTTCCTATTAATATTAACACAGTCAGCAAAGATGGCTTCAAGAAGATGACAAACAAGCTGGACAGGAGATACAAGATTCCATCTCATATTTCTCCAAAGTTGCCATACCAACACTGTATAACAAAATTAAGAGAGAAGTTGTAACAGAGCTCACACATGTGGATTATAACGCGGCTACATCAGACTTTTGGTCTAGTAGAACATTTGGTTTAGTGGGTCATTCTCACGAAACTGACA
The DNA here is from genome assembly GCF_020615455.1 of Coregonus clupeaformis. Classification (NCBI taxonomy): domain Eukaryota; kingdom Metazoa; phylum Chordata; class Actinopteri; order Salmoniformes; family Salmonidae; genus Coregonus; species Coregonus clupeaformis. The sequence continues at coordinate 51,748,554 of NC_059210.1, read as the reverse complement.
TTTGATGGAAAAAATGTAGTGTCATTTTTTATTAAATTAACTCTTGGATCACTGAGATCATGATCTTTACTTATCTATTTCACAATTATTATTCGTTTTTTCATCAGATATTATGCATTTTACCACAATTTCCACAAAATTCTCATTACAGTCCAAACAAGTAATTAACAAATCAATTTCAAAATATGTTTTAATATTGCTCCCGTAATGAAAAGGCCTGAGTTAAACATAACACTGAAAATAAAATAATTCTAAAATATATATATATATTTTTTTTTTTTGGGGGGGGGGACTTTTTAGCCGTTTTGTTAATGAGAAGGCCAAATGGGGTAAAGGGATTGTTTGAGAATAAGAACCTCATTCTGAAGGCATAAAAGCGAATAAATTAACTTCTACTAATCCTCTAGATCAGGGGTGTCAAACGTACGGCCCGCGGGCCGGATCAGGCCCGCAAACGGGTTTAATCCGGCCCGCGAGATGATTTTGAAAAAAAAAGAGAAAAAAAAGATGTTAATTTTTTTATTTATTTTTTTATGTATAAAAATGCGCTGCAATTTTTCAATAAAATAAAATGCTGTTCCAATTGCGTCCACTGGATGGCGCAATAGCAATTGTGTTAAGCAAGCAAACTGTTTATACCGGGGCAGAGCAAGTAGGTCAAGCACGTGCAGCCAATGAGCTACTTTGTTTTGCCCGCGATATTTATTTCGGCTTCTACTTTTAACATTATGTGCTTTGGCACCCTCATTGCCCCAATATGTCTCTGTCAAAAAAGAGAAAAGTGGACGCAGAGTGCAGAGTGCAGAGTGCAGTGTTCCAAGAAAAATTGTCATCCTATTTAATCACGGAATTGAATGGGAAAGCTGTATGTTTGGTGTGTTCAGAGCATGTTGCAGTGCTGAAAGAATATATCCTTCGTCGCCACTATGTGAGTCTTCATGCCGACAAATATGACAACTTTCAAGGACAGCGGAGATGAGAGAAGGTGAATGAACTGTTGGCGGGTCTGAAGAAACAGCAGTCTGTGTTTACTCACAGCCGAGACATCAGTGACGCTGCAGTGAAAGCTAGCTACCTCATTGCTAATGAAATCGCAGTGGCTTCAAAACCATTTAGTGAGGGTGAATTTGTAAAAACATGCATGATGAAGGCAGCGGAGATTGTGTGCCCTGAAAAGCGGCAGGCTTTTTGCAAATATCAGCCTGACAAGAAACACAGTTGCAGACAGGATTTCCGATCTTTCAGTGGATTTGGACAGCCAGTTGAAGCAAAAAGTAAAGTCATTTATTGCGTTTTCGGTTGCAATTGATGAAAGCACGGACATTACAGATGTTGCACAACTGGCCATTTTTTCATCCGCGGAGTTGATGACACATTGACCGTCACCGAGGAGTTCGTGGAGTTGGTGCCGATGACAGATACAACGACAGCAGCTGATATTTTTACCGCACTCGTCGGCGCGCTGGACAGGGTCGGAGTGGACTGGTCCCGCGCTGTCAGCCTGGCTACAGATGGTGCGCCCTCAATGATCGGGAAAAAAGCAGGCGTTGTGACAAAGTTCAGAGAGAACGTGCAATCTGCAAATGGAGGACGTGATTTTTTGACTTTTCACTGTATTTTGCACCAGGAGGCTTTGTGTTGCAAGTCATTAAAGATGGATAACGTCATGAAGGTGGTCATCCAAACTGTTAATTTCATCTGATCCAGAAGCCTGAATCACCGTCAGTTTGACAGCCTTCTCAGAGAGAAAGACCACATCTATGGCCTGCCATACCACACTGAGGTAAGATGGTTAAGCCGAGGTGCTGTGCTGAGGCGTTTCTTTGATTTACGAGAAGAAATTGAACAGTTCATGGAAGAAAAGGGCAAAACAGTGTTAGAATTTCATTCCGCAGAATGGATGCCGGACCTTGCATTTATGGTGGATGTTACAGAGCACCTGAATAACTTGAACAAACAGCTGCAAGGGCGCAACAAAGTTGTCATGCAGTATTATGACAGCATACGTTCTTTCAAGTTGAAGCTGTCATTGTGGGAGACGCAACTCACCGGTGGTGATGCAGCTCACTTCCCCTGTCTGAAAAATGTGTGCGCGACCCAACATGTGGCAGACATGAAGTGGTTCAAAGATAAAATAACTGGACTGTTACGGGAGTTTGAGCAACGCTTTCAGATTTATGTTTATATGTTTTTATGTTGATGTGCTATTGTTTTTAATTGATTTTATTTTATTTGTATATTTAACCTATTCTTGACTCTGTGGTTCTTGCACTTGTTTGGGGAACAGGATTTCATTATTTTTATCTACATTTCTGCCTGAGAAATGACACCCTGATATAGTTCTGTGATCTGTGAAACAGTTCTGTTAATCACTGAGGCATTGTGTGTTTGTGTGTTCTTTTTCTTTAGAATTTTCAAATAAACATGACGTGTTTTATGATTAATAGTGATGTTGTGCTTGTACTATTTTGGACACACTGTCCTCAGGCTCCAGCTTTATGTTGTATGTTGATCGTATTAAAACAAAGAAAACAATCTGAAGTTGTTGTTTTTAAGTTATATATACCATGATTTTTCCGGTCCGGCCCACTTGGGAATAGATTTTCCTCCATGTGGCCCCTGAGCTAAAATGAGTTTGACACCCCTGCTCTAGATGATGCATCATGGGTGAATACAACTTTATTTCAAAACTGATTGGTGTTTTTACAGGAACTTCAAAAAGTATTACGGTTATTAGACATGTCCACAGACACTGTTTGTACATAATATTACAGTTTAATGTAAACTTCAACTAGTATAAACATTTTATGATTTATGGCCAAACTACAGCAACATATTTTGTGATTTATTCAAATAAGTTAGATTTTTCTAAAGTATAACTGTATAAAATGACCTGATAATTTAATTTCGGTAAGGAGAATTTGGGGTGAAAATGTACAAAATTCTGGCAAAAATGTCAAATCTATTTAAAATAAGACCCTTTGCCAAAAACTATACATCTTAGTCCTCAGAATGATCATTGATTTTTGCAGATGCGTCATGTATTTTGTAACTCAATTTGCTACAGACATGTTTAAAACTGGTTTCATGAGAATCACCCTTGTATTCAGTTAGCACAGTATGTATTAATTCATATGATCTAATTTTAGAAGTGATGTTCTCTACCCTGACACTTATTTTAAGCATGTCTGACAGAATAAATAAAAAACACTTAGGTGGTTGTTGGTTGCTTACCATATTTACCACATTACATAAATTCTGTCTAAAACAGACGTGACCACTTCCATGTACAGTTTAAATTGGGCACACATTAAAGAACATTAATCATGAATTGTTACGTGAATGGAACCGGCAAATGGCGGCAACCCAGTAACATACAGTGGGGAAAAAAAGTATTTAGTCAGCCACCAATTGTGCAAGTTCTCCCACTTAAAAAGATGAGAGAGGCCTGTAATTTTCATCATAGGTACACGTCAACTATGACAGACAAAATGAGAAAAAAAAATCCAGAAAATCACATTGTAGGATTTTTAATGAATTTATTGGCATACGATGGTGGAAAATAAGTATTTGGTCAATAACAAAAGTTTCTCAATACTTTGTTATATACCCTTTGTTGGCAATGACACAGGTCAAACGTTTTCTGTAAGTCTTCACAAAGTTTTCACACACTGTTGCTGGTATTTTGGCCCATTCCTCCATGCAGATCTCCTCTAGAGCAGTGATGTTTTGGGGCTGTCGCTGGGCAACACAGACTTTCAACTCCCCTCCAAAGATTTTCTATGGGGTTGAGATCTGGAGACTGGCTAGGCCACTCCAGGACCTTGAAATGCTTCTTACGAAGCCACTCCTTCGTTGCCCGGGCGGTGTGTTTGGGATCATTGTCATGCTGAAAGACCCAGCCACGTTTCATCTTCAATGCCCTTGCTGATGGAAGGAGGGTTTCACTCAAAATCTCACAATACATGGCCCCATTCATTCTTTCCTTTACACGGATCAGTCGTCCTGGTCCCTTTGCAGAAAAACAGCCCCAAAGCATGATGTTTCCAACCCCATGCTTCACAGTAGGTATGGTGTTCTTTGGATGCAACTCAGCATTCTTTGTCCTCCAAACATGACAAGTTGAGTTTTTACCAAAAAGTTATATTTTGGTTTCATCTGACCATATGACATTCTCCCAATCCTCTTCTGGATCATCCAAATGCACTTCAGACGGGCCTGGACATGTACTGGCTTAAGCAGGGGGACACGTCTCGCACTGCAGGATTTGAGTCCCTGGCGGCGTAGTGTGTTACTGATGGTTGGCTTTGTTACTTTGGTCCCAGCTCTCTGCAGGTCATTCACTAGGTCCCCCCGTGTGGTTCTGGGATTTTTGCTCACCGTTCTTGTGATCATTTTGACCCCACGGGGTGAGATCTTGCGTGGAGCCCCAGATTGAGGGAGATTATCAGTGGTCTTGTATGTCTTCCATTTCCTAATAATTGCTCCCACAGTTGATTTCTTCAAACCAAGCTGCTTACCTATTGCAGATTCAGTCTTCCCAGCCTGGTGCAGGTCTACAATTTTGTTTCTGGTGTCCTTTGACAGCTCTTTGGTCTTGGCCATTGTGAAGTTTGGAGTGTGACTGTTTGAGGTTGTGGACAGGTGTCTTTTATACTGATAACAAGTTCAAACAGGTGCCATTAATACAGGTAACGAGTGGAGGACAGAGGAGCCTCTTAAAGAAGAAGTTACAGGTCTGTGAGAGCCAGAAATCTTGCTTGTTTGTAGGTGACCAAATACTTATTTTCCACCATAATTTGCAAATAAATTCATTAAAAATCCTACAATGGGATTTTCTGGATTTTTTTTTCTCAATTTGTATGTCATAGTTGACGTGTACCTATGATGAAAATTACAGGCCTCTCTCATCTTTTTAAGTGGGAGAACTTGCACAATTGGTGGCTGACTAAATACTTTTTTCCCCCACTGTATAGCGGTGCGCAAAGGCACGCTCGCTCCTGCCACACAACTCAAATTACACAGACAAGACAAGACACACGGAGCTCCGACACAACGTGGGAAGTATGAACAAAGGAAAGCATTAACTAAATGAAGCAAACAGTTTCTTGCTCGTGAGTGTTAAGATGATTCTGTGCACAGAAACAACGTTTCAGTCTGGTAGGCTTGAGACACAAAAATAACCGCATTTCTGTGTGGAACAGATTATACAAAACATGTCCTAACGAACTGGGCATGAACTTCAAACAGTAGTTTATTGCTAACAAAAAAACTAAAGAATAATAGTCATGTACGGTATAATGCTTCTAGGAAGAAATGGCTAAATGCATAAGGGAAATAGAACACGCTATTGTAAAATAGGGCCTAATGGCAGATTAGACAGTGTGCCTGTTTGTGACGAGTCGGCATAAATCCACATCACAGATTATTTTTTTTAAATAGCAAAAAGCCATTTCTCAAGCAAGAATTTTGCTAGGTCTGTCTGGGAGTGGTCTGAGTGAGGAGCTTAATGGGAGGGATATGTAACCTGAAAATTAGCTGTTATTGGCAGTGAAGTTTGAAACTCTCGTTGTTATTGGTCTGTACCACCTGGTGATGTCGCCAGTCGGTCCAAACCCCACCCATGCAAAATGAGCTGAAATTTCAGGTGGTCTTTTCAAACAGCTCTTACACGAAAAGGTCATTATCATAATTTTCTACATTTCACAGTATTATTCTAACTTCATAGAAATATAAATAAAACACAGCACTGCCACTTTAAAATAATTGTATTATTAAAGTTTCTGGATTGTGCATCACATTGCACCTTCATGGGAATCATCCAAAGAACACCAATGTAGAGTTCCTGGGAGACCACTCATCATCCTCCCTTCTTTCTTCCCAGTAGCTCTCTCCAAACCTCCCCTTCTGCATTACAACACCCACTCTATAAGCAACAGCCTAATGAAATACCTTTCCAAAAGCCTAACCCTGTTGATGTTGCTGTGACAGTGGCAACCATAGGCTAAGCCAGGGTTTTTTCATTCAGGCCCACTTTCCAGCATTGGGGAACATCCCCCCCCCCCATGCGCACGTGCCACGTCTATTTTTATGTGCACAAGCACTGTTTATGACAACCCCCCCACCCCTTGCTGGCGGAGAGAAAATATTGCAGGTTTAAAGCTAATTTCCTGCAATTCCACACATTTTTGCCATGTCTTATGTGTGTTCATGTGATATTTGAGTGACTCAAACAAAATCAATGGGCTAAAATTAGCTGACATGGGCTAGTTGATCTGGACATTTCTGACAAGTTATAAATAGCTCTCTAAGGTCTGCAATGACTGACTTGACTAGGAAAACTGATGCACTACCCAATTTCGAAATTGCACCTTGTGTTTTCTACTGTTACAACTTTCAGGAGTAAGTTGAAAGCCAGACAGTTCCTTGCCGTTTCTAGTGGCCGTGCTCCACAGTTTGGGAACCACTGGGCTAAGCTACCTCACACCTACAGTCAATAGTGTGCAACTGCAGCCCGCAATTTGGGACGTTCCTGCATCTGCACCATAACGTTGGATGCCATCTGCAAGCAGGTGGGAGGCTGGAGCGACACTGTGTGCTAACTAGCTAGCTTGCTAGTTAGCGACACCATGTGCTAGCTTACTAGTTAGCTAGCTACACACTGTGTCGCCTACGCCTCCTGGAAGCTGTGTACCGGAGAAAACTGCTAGCTACTCCGGTACACAGCAGGCAGCACCCACGCCTCCCTCCTGCTGTGTACTGGAGTCCTCCTTAGGGCTAGCTGGCTAAGCTAGCACACAGTGTCCTTCGCTCCTGCCTGCCGAACACCTGCCCTTGCCGTCGTTAACAGAACTGTGGGAAAACAGTGGCTGACAGGCAGGGGGCGAAGGACACTACGGGTGTGTTTTTCGCCACTGCCTGCTGTGTAGCGGAGTCCTCTTTGCTAGCTAGCGGGAGCGACACCGGTAGACCGTGTCCTTCGCTCCTGCCTGCCGAACACCTGCCCTACCGTTGTCACCCCCGCCGCTTCTTCTTCCGTGTGGTTTATCGGCGGTTGGCATCCAACGTTCTGGTCATTACCGCCATCTACTGTACTGGAGCTCCCCTGCCTCCCACCTATGTACTGGAGTCATAACTTTAAAATGTACCAATAGAAGTATAAGGAGGGGTTCCTGCATATGTAGGAACGCCCCGAATTGCGGGCTGCAGTTGCACCTTTCTCCCTACAATACCAACCATGTGCATGTGCCACTGAATGCAGTTGTTCGTGTGACATGGGGATACGTCATGTATCACATTTTAAATTCCACTATGTAGTTGGATGAACAATTTGCACACAATAAATACTGTGTAGGCTACCTCATTTGCGCATAAAACATATCCTCCACCTCGCTGTATCGCATTAGTGGGATTTGACTGTTCTCAGGGAAAGTCTGACGGTTTTGACTAGCAGAATAAACTTTCCATGGCAGGTTAGGAAAAGGGTTATGCCTCGATCACACTGATAGCATCATTGCACAAAATAGTATACAGCATCACCTGGATATGTGTGCAACAAAAGTTCAACATTCACCTTCTGCTACCATTTATGTCAAGCCGTCTACACATACAGTTTGACGCATACATTTGATAAATCCAAGGTATGCACCACACAGAACGCACTGCAGCTGCCTCTGCAACGCAATGCTGCAAGGCAAACGTAGCATTACATTGGAAATTAATGTACTTCTGGTGTACCAAAATGCAATGATGCTGTTGACAAATCCAATGTATGCACCACAGGAGGTTGGTGGCACTTTAATTGGGGAGAACGTGCTCGTGGTAATGGCTGGAACGGAATCAGTGGAATGGTATCAAATACGTCAAACACATGGTTTCCATGTGTTTGATGCCTATCCATTCACTCCATTCCAGCTATTATTATGTGCCTTCCTCCCCTCAGCAGTCTCCACTGATATGCACCACACAGAACATACTGCATCTGCCTCTGCAACGCAATGCTGCAAGGCAAAGGCAGTGTTCCATTGGAAATGAATGTACTGCTGGTGTATCAAAATGCAAGAACACTGTTGGTGTGATCAAGGCTTTAGCTAAAATTGTCCCAGACACGACTCGAACATATCTAACTGTACAACCATGCCTGCCCTGAGAACAGTCTTGGTTTCCACTATTGCCTCCACATGAATGGGCTCAAAATAGCGTTTAAAAATCATATGAACTAGCCTACTGCACCAATGTAAATGCAATAAATGTCACCGTAAACGGTCTATTTAAGAAGTACATATTTGTCAATTTAGCAGGTTACGAGCTTGTTACCCGACTGAACCTGTCAAAAGTTGTTTAATTCTCACGTCACCACTTCCGAAAGTTCAACGTGAGGACAATGCTGTGGTTTCCAAAACCGGCTCGGGAAAGAGAGGACGCATACAATGTCGTTTTCAGAGGTTAAACTCACCTACGACTTCCAAATGTAAGATGTCCAGGCTGCAATATGAGCTGTCATTTATCTTTCCGTCAGAACTGTAAACTACACTTTTCTTGTCTCTGCTCGAGCCACAGTGCAACCTTCCTGCTCGAGCCCCAGTGCGCGGAGATTCCCTCCCCACAACCAAAGATTATATATAACCAACACAAGATAGACCACAGTTTATTGTTTCCAATGGGAGCAAATTAATCCTAGTGGGCAGAACAAGCAAGGAGGTGGGCAGAGCCAAACACGAGCTAGCGAGAGCCTTTTGGCGCGTTCTAGTATATGTTTGCATATTTCCATTAGGGAACGCCTACTCTGAAGTGCGTGTGTGTTATAACTCAATTCGCCCTTGCACTCCTTCTGAACAACGCATTTAAAAAAAAGCTTTGGCAAAGGATAAAGTCAACAAAACGTAGTCCACTTTGTTCGTAACAGATTCTAGTTTTGGAAACAGAAAACTGTATTGAGATCAAATGTTTAATCGATGAGAAAATTAGCAGAATTTCGGCCAAAATCTATCTCTCTCCATCTTCTCCCACTGCCAGCTACTGGGCTTCCTCTCACCACCATATTTGGTAGTGAGTGGAAACGCCAACCGGATGCTTCACATTTATATATACATCCGATGAATATCTGTCTCATTGTTCTATCTGTGGCGTAACTACTGCTCGTCCGCAGGAGAAAGGGTCCCTGCTATCCGGAATCATTGGGACGTCCCTAGCCCCATTGAAGTTGAAATGTAAAATGGTTAAGGCCAGGTAAGGGTTACTGATGGACTTTCTTGTAATTTGGGGAATATATTCTTATAGGGCCTAGTCTATCACGAATAATTCTTTAGAGGGCTCGGTGCCAAATTAGGCTATGTAGTGTAGGCCTACATCATTTAATTTTTATTTTTTGAAAGGTAGGCGCGCGCACTACACCTGTGCGTCCGCATCTCACTCATCACTGCATGTTTAGGCTACTCCGCCCAATCCAGTTGTGAAAATTGGCCATTTTGAACAGATCTTGCCACACAGAGGATGCAATGTCAAAATATCCAACAATCTCATGTTGAAGACAAGTAAAACATGTTGTGTACAAAAAGTATCCCTAAAAACAAGTGTCACAACAGGCATTTTCCTTCATATGAAACAGACTCTTGGAGTTGAAATGTTGCATAAACTGTGCCTAATGTAACAAATTAAGCAGACTGTCAGATTTATTCAAACATTTAATCCAATATGGGATAGTTCACCTAAATTACACAAAATGACAAATTGGTTTTCTTACCCTGTAAGCAGTCTATGGACAAGGTACCCCAATCCATGCTTTGGTTTAGTTTCCATGGCACTGTTTCCAAAATGCTATTTAAAAAAATTGCATTCAAGTCATGGTACCAATATTAACATTTTTCGCGCATCATGTTCAAATCATCTATAAGTGACTTTGTTAAGCTTCACAATCAATTTTAGATACTTTTCTGGATGATTTTTGATGTGCGGTCCTCTCAAATATGTTTTGCTCTCCTCTGTGTCGTCCCACTGGGCAAACTGGTTGAATCAACATTGTTTCAACTTAATTTGTCATCTTATTTTGACGTGGACTCTACGTAGAAAATACATTGGATTTGTTGTTTTGAGGGGGAAATTTCAACCACAGGATTGTGTCATCATGGTAACCAAATTTCAACATAGACAACCCTTGTATAAAATATGTTGAATTTGTACCTTTAAAACAACAACAGATTTTCAACTTTATATCCACTATCAGAAAAAGAAAAAAAAGGCTGGGCAGCACCTCCTGGAGAATTGATCTATCTACAGCAACCCTCTGGTCTCCTATCCAGGGTGTTAACCAAGCCCAGGCCTGTTTAGCTATGATATTTGTCACTGCCTATTACCACCCGCTATTGTGAGTATGATTGTTGTGAGATCTCCACTTAAAAACTAAATAGATTCACTATTGCTATCAAAGTTATTCCAAGGGGTAGGTTTACTAGAGCAAATGAAATGTGACCATACTTTCACTCATACATCATCAATGATGCTATTAAGGTAAATATAGAGCATTTTGCAAAGTCCTCAACAGCTACAGTATTGTTTCAGTTCAACACAGAATTCAACTAAAAACAGACAATACAATAAGCTCTGATTGATTTCAAATGTAATTATATTTAGTGATACTGAATTGTGTTTGGTTATCAACGCAACCAAATATCAACATTTGAAGGAGATGTACCTTCTGCTTGCACTGGGGGCCAGTATGAAAAATGGATGCACTCACTAATTGGAAGTCGCTCTGGATAAGAGCGTCTGCTAAATGACTAAAATGTAAATGCTTGGATAGTTCCATCTGTGCCACTGACTTAGTCTGGGCTGGAGATGTGAATCAAAACATATACATTCTTAATTTGTTGACAAACTGAAATTAAAGCCAGACTCAGTCAGTGGCACAGATGGAACTATTCAAGCAGAAGATAAATAAATAAATGTTGATATTTGGTTGCATTGACAAACACAATTCAATATCAGTTTTGAAATACAATAAATAGCCTATTAACTTGTTGACAAGTTAACAAATGATATGTTGGATTAATGTCTCCAACTCAACCAAAAATAAAAGTTAAAGAATGGGAATTAAGCCATTGTTTGTATGATGTAGTCGTTTGTATGTTTTGTATTGTTTATAAAATATTAAATAACGTTAAAAAAATAATAATCTTGAATGGCATTAATCACTTGCACCATGTATTTTTTATGTAATCTCAACTGCAATCCTGCGCATTTGGTTCTACTATTAGATGAAGCACAGTGATACCACATTAATCTGTTGTATAAATAAAAAAAATATCTGGCATTGTATTCCCATTTAAACTTTGTTGTGCTTTTAAATGGTTGAAAGCGCAGTGATAGACATTTGGGTGAAAACTAAACCAAAAATCAGACAATGTTTTTCCATTTGGTTGTGCTTTTAATAAATGATTATAAGCATAGTGATAACACATTAGAAATTCAACTAACTTTTGACTGTCTTTTTGAGTGGGTGAATATAGGTTGTAATCTCTGATCAACGTCTCAACCAAATATTACCCAGTTATCCACGTTGAAATTACATGGTGTGCCCAGTGGGCTTGGCCTGGCTTCCTCAAATACTCAATATGCATATTTCCTCCTTCACTTCACTGATGCAACACAATTGAATAGGTTTAAGTAATGGTTTAACTTTTATCACAGTTTTCACCCATCATGTTATATTGGCAATTACTTCAAGGGAAAGAGAATTTATAGGAAAGAGAATTTAACACCCTTGACTATTCCCATTAGAACGCCAGGTGTCTTGATAGTTAACCTACAGCTGGAACGTCTTATTGGCTCAGTGCAGTGCAGTCCTGTTGGTGGTCTCCACTCTCCAGCCTGCAGGTAGTTGGATAAATAATGGGAGCTGGAGTTCCTCAGACTCTCAGTGATCCCCATTTCTGGATGATCAATGTACCTGTCATGTCCGTGGACAACTCCACACAACATATGACATCTCCAGGCACTCAATGACCCAATTCTCTAATCAAACCAGCGTAAACACAACGCAAACACTCACATTTACTCATTCCCTAGTCAACATACAAACAATATCTCTCAACCCTTACCCAGCCACAAATCCCCTTGCACAAGACAGATTCATTCTACAGGGACACACACAGTTTGTCAGAGCCTGGGAGATGTAAAAGGGGTGGTGAGGAAATGTGTTAGCCGTAAACAGTGACTTCTCGGCCCTGGTGTTTCAGCTGAGTGTGTGCCAGCATCCGAGACATCCTGGCTCTGGGGGACTTTGTTTTTACAAGATTATAACAAGTGCTGATTTATTTCCCTGGAAACCCTTCATGTTTGGCTTTTATTTTCATTTCAGTCCAAACTATGTTCTCCGCATTTTATGTATCCCAGGATAACCCTTATCCTTATTGTAAAACTTCACTAGGGGGGAGATCTCCAAGGCATGGAAGCGAATAGTTCCCTGGTAACCTGGTCCCAGAATGTGCTTTAGCCAACTTCCCTGACGGCCGTTGTCATGCTATACATACAACTCATTGGACAATTGTTGGATCATTCATGGCACTCTGAGGAGTTGGCTAAGTACATACCGATCTACGATCAGGCTGGATGCTTGATGGGCCTGCCATCAAAAGAACATGGGAATATGTAGGTAGGGTGAAATGACTCCCTTCTCTCAACACCTCTCTCTTATTCTGGTCTCTGCCCATCCCTCCCTCCTTTAAACTCAGCCACCCCATCCCTCCATCATTCATCGCTGTTTTTCAGCAGATTACTGTGGTGGCGCCCAGAAGGCCCATGTCGTTTCTGTGGCAACCGCTCCAGTCCCCTGGCCAGGGCCCAGGGTTGTAAAAAGTGAAGGTTCCAAGCCGTTACGTCCAAGGCTGTTATCCTCAGCTTCAGGAAAGAGGACGGCCAGGTCCCCCTTGGAGGGATGGAGGAAGGGGGGAAGAGCAGGCCAGGGGGAGGCTGGGGCTGTCCATGCCAAGACTTACTGTTCCACAGTGTCAAAGAATGTGAGAGTCAGAGTCAGACAGAGGAAGAAGAGGCAGACGAAGAGAGAAACCAAGTGGGTTTGAAACAGAGGAGAGGCAGAGTGGAAGCAGACAGAGACACAGAGAAAATAAAAGGAAACCGTGTAGAGATGATTCTATCAAGTTCTGCTCTCCGAGTACGACTGGTACTTGCTGTCACTCCAAAATACACCATTACATCACACTGTGTGTGGGAAATCTCCCTGAAGCACAAAAGTGTTTTCTAAAGAGCCCCATTTATTTCCTCTTAGATATTCATCACTGGAACAGAATCGCTCCTTACACACAAATGCTGTATGCATGCACACGCGTGCGTGTGAGCGCACACAGAGGAAGTGAATGCTTTGAAGGTATGGAATAAATGAATAAATGATCAGTAGAATTAATCTATTTGAGCTGACAAAGTGTGGAAACTTACATCAGGTAACGTAAGCCATCCAGTAATATTACCCCACTGTGAATGTGTACATTTTAGTCATTTAGCACACTTCTCCAGAGTGACATACAGGAGCAATTAAGGGTACAGCGACAGATTTCTCATCTAGTCGGCTTGGGAATTTCGTACCAGCGACCTTTCGCTAACTGGCCCGACACTATTAACCACTAGGCTACCTGCCGCCCCAGGTATATTCCACCCTGAGCATGTCTAACGCTATGTAGCTGCATGTCAATCTTTATCAGTGTATCATGGTTCTTCGTAGCGTTACAATACATTGGTAATGTTTCTTTACCTGGATTGCATTAGATGGAAGACAGACCAACATGAGCGTCGGCCATGTGTAGTAGATCACCTGCTGAGTGTTGACAAACACTGGCGATTCAACATGTAGAATTGTTGGGTAATTCGTAGAAAATAATGGCTGATGTTCTGTGGTCAGAGGCGATAGGACGGCCACCCGCTTGAACACAACCATCATTTGTGATGGTTTGTCTTCCCTCTTAGAGAGGATAGGCCTTTAGAGTGCATTGAACACTGTTAAAACAATATTGCACAACATTATTGACCTCAATCGCAATTTAAATGGAAAAAAACACAGACTAGCTCAAAAATAGCACAGCAATAGCATATCATCACACACCATAGACCCAAACACCCAAGTGCGTTACATCACACTCCCCTTACGGAAAAACAACATGAATTTCCAAAAACACATTTTCATGTGATCTTATGTGAAGCGAATGTAATTTTTTAAAATTTTCTATTTTACCTTTATTTAACTAGGCAAGTCAGTTAAGAACCAATTCTTATTTACAATGACGGCCTACACAGGCCAAACCCGGACGACGCTGGGCCAATTGTGCGCCGCCCTATGGGACACCCAATCACGGCCGGTTGTGATACAGCCTGGCAACATATGACAACATGTAAAGCAACATGTGATAACACTAAACTACACATGTGAAATGTGATCACCTGAGGTATTCCAAAAACATGTTTTCACATGTGAAATCATGTGGTTTTTCTGTAAGGGTTAGCACTGAGCACTCCCTCACTCTTTCAACATCTCCACAGAAGCATATTTCTGTACTAGAGGATTTAAAAATACATGTCAAAGTCAACATCAAACATTTTGGAGCTTGTTTTGGAGTTTGTCGACCACTGTCTATGGAGAGGAGATTAAAATACCATTGAAATGCAAGAGCAAAACACACATTTGTGGCAACCACAAAACATTTTATTCACACGAATATATCCTTCACAGAAATATAGCAGGAAAAACAAAAAAAACTAAAAATAATTCTGGGTACTCTACATGTAACTCATTGTCATGTATTATCATGAACATCATCTTTGCTATTTCATGGTCGTCTACCTCCAACCAAAGCTCTGCAAATATTTAGGCATGGTACAATTATGTACATGGAACAAACAAACAAAAGCTATGTGGGTTAACCAATATGAAAAAAATATGGGAAAAGATGGCGAAGAAAGTCGGGGTCCATCCCAGAAATGATGTACAAACAGAGAGAAAGAAAAAAAGACAGAAAACTCAACCATGAGTAAGTGCCTGTCTTGGCTTGTTCTACTTTCCACAGTAGTCCGGCATGACACGATTGCAGGATGCTAGAGAGGAGAACAGTACAGTATTGGTTGTAAGAAGTACGGGTCCAGGGCGTTAGCCTAGCCTACTGTAACCCCTCAAGAGGGGGATATTGAGCCGAGCGGCTTAACTTCTAATAGCTCCATGCTTTTCCAGAGTTGACGTAAACATTTCACGCTGATGCTGAGGTGTAGGCAGTGATGGTCTGCCTGAGCAGCATCCTTTATGGGTAGGATTTAATCCCCTGCACTGTGCCCAGGCGAGGTCTTCTGGTCCTCTTCCTGTTCTGATGACGACAATGTGAGTTAACTAGTTCTTGATAGAAGCTGTAAAAAAGTCTGTGTGCTCTATGGACATTTCCATACTGTTGGTTGACAATGAACGAACAGAGTGGTTGCTGGACCAAGTCAATATAAAATAACAAAAACACTTCTCTTGATCTCTTCTGTTGACATTTGCTAACTTTCTCATTTATTTAATTGTATATTTAACGATCTGTCTATGAACCCCCCCACTTCTCCATCCCTTCCACCTACACCTCTGTAGCTCTGTCGTAGGGTGCTGGCCATCTCTCTCCAGGCCCTCGGGGGCCCTTATGTGCCCACAGTGGTGACGATCTGCAACACCTCCCCATTCTCCCCCGCTGGCAGATGGAGGGATCCCTCCTTCACCTCCATCTCACCCTGCATTGCTGGGGCCAGCTCCGCCACCTGGGAGGGGAAAGAAAGAAGGATGGAGGGGACGGGGGTGATTGGGGAGAGAAGAAACAAGGGAGGAAGAGGGGTAGGAGAAATGCAGGAGTGGATGAGGGGAAAGAGAGGGGAGGGAGAGAGGGGAAGAAAGAGACGGGGAGAAAGGTAGGAAGTCAGAGAAGAGAGAGTCAGTGGAGGACAGCGGAGGAAGGGGAGAGGGGTGAGAGAGGGAAGATGGAGAGAGAAAAAAAGGGAGAAAGAGAGACAAGTTATAAATAAAAAGCAGACATGTTATCTCCTGGGCCAACCTCAGATCAGAGAGGCACGGAGATGTGGAATGGGTAACCCCCAGTAAAAGATGAGAATAGTCAAGGATGAGTCACTGTGCTGGGAGAAAAAGAGAGGACCTCGTCTGGTCTGGTGAGTCATTCCTTCCTAGCCGAGATGCCAAAGTTCTCCCCAACAGCAAACCTGCATCTTTTAATCCTCCACTCAAATCAGCACAGCGTGTGCTCTCACAGGCTAGTGCGCACAGGGGAAGTGTCTGGTGCACCAGACTAGCCAACACAAGATAAAGGTGAGTGGATACCATCTGGCGTCTGATCTGGACAACAGTATTCTATCCACAATGAAGTGGTTTCACTAAATTAAAACAAACTCTCTTGACATCGACATTAGTAACAGCCATGAAATTGGCCCTGCAACAGAAACATCTTCAGCTTAAACTACCTAGCTACAGCATCCAACCAAACACACCTAATCAGTTGTAACATATCACACAAACATACCCAAGGATCGTATTCATTAGAGCACACCAGAGCAGGTTTTTCAACTGAAAACGAAAACAAGCGGTTGTAATTGAGCAAGTACAGGTAGTACCTCCTTGTTTTAGTCAGCTTTCTTCCGTTTGGTGCATAATGAATACGACCCAGGTGTCCAACTAAAACCTTTCCTATTCATCTCTCCATTTGATGGGCAATTGTTTTTCATCTGGCATATAACAGATGCCTCTGGCACTGTATGAGGACCCTGCCTGGGACCAGACCCTGTTGGGTTGTAGTAGGGCCAGCCATAGACTTGACCCGTGTCTGAACCATCACAAGGCTAATGTCAAAAACTTTAAACACTGTTCTGTCAAGAGGCGCCGCCAAACAACAGGCCTTCCTATTCTGAAATATGATCTTATTTGAGTCCGTTTTTTACTTTATTTTATCTAGCTTGTGTAATGGAAACTATTAAATAAAGAGTGGGATATTTTTTGGGGGAGATAAATAAAGAAAAAGCTGAAACAATTTATCAAGAGCTCTTAGTTATAAATGCTACCATATGTTAGGGAAAACAGATGAGAGCGATTCGCTTGGGTTCAACACTTTTTGGGGAGAGGGGAAAAGGCTGTTGTGACCTTTCCCTGACCTTTGGTTTATTTTAACAGTGAGAGACAGAATAACAACAACAAAAAATCCAGAAAAACACATTTCAAAAATGTTATAAATTTATTAGCATTTTAATGATGGAAATAAGTATTTGACCCCCTCTCAATCAGAAAGATTTCTGGCTCCCAGGTGTCTTTTATACAGATAACGAGCTGAGATTAGGAGCACACTCTTAAAGGGAGTGCTCCTAATCTCAGTTTGTTACCTGTATAAAAGACACCTGTCCACAGAAGCAATTAATCAATCAGATTCCAAACTCTCCACCATGGCCAAGACCAAAGAGCTCTCCAAGGATGTCAGGGACAAGATTGTAGACCTACACAAGGCTGGAATGGGCTACAAGACCATCGCCAAGCAGCTTGGTGAGAAGGTGACAACAGTTGGTGCGATTATTCGCAAATGGAAGAAACACAAAATAACTGTCAATCTCCCTCGGCCTGGGGCTCCATGCAAGATTTCACCTCGTGGAGTTGCAATGATCATGAGAACGGTGAGGAATCAGCCCAGAACTACACGGGAGGATCTTGTCAATGATCTCAAGGCAGCTGGGACCATAGTCACCAAGAAAACAATTGGTAACACACTACGCCGTGAAGGACTGAAATCCTGCAGCTCCCGCAAGGTCCCCCTACTCAAGAAAGCACATATACAGGGCCATCTGAAGTTTGCCAATGAACATCTGAATGATTCGGAGGAGAACTGGGTGAAAGTGTTGTGGTCAGATGAGACCAAAATCGAGCTCTTTGGCATCAACTCAACTCGCCGTGTTTGGAGGAGGAGGAATGCTGCCTATGACCCCAAGAACACCATCCCCACCGTCAAACATGGAGGTGGAAACATTATGCTTTGGGGGTGTTTTTCTGCTAAGGGGACAGGACAACTTCACCACATCAAAGGGACGATGGACGGGGCCATGTACCGTCAAATCTTGGGTGAGAACCTCCTTCCCTCAGCAAGGGCATTGAAAATGGGTCGTGGATGGGTATTCCAGCATGACAATGACCCAAAACACATGGCCAAGGCAACAAAGAAGTGGCTCAAGAAGAAGCACATTAAGGTCCTGGAGTGGCCTAGCCAGTCTCCAGACCTTAATCCCATAGAAAATCTGTGGAGGGAGCTGAAGGTTCGAGTTGCCAAATGTCAGCCTCGAAACCTTAATGACTTGGAGAAGATCTGCAAAGAGGAGTGGGACAAAATCCCTCCTGAGATGTGTGCAAACCTGGTGGCCAACTACAAGAAACGTCTGACCTCTGTGATTGCCAACAAGGGTTTTGCCACCAAGTACTAAGTCATATTTTGCAGAGGGGTCAAATACTTATTTCCCTCATTAAAATGCAAATAAATTTATAACATTTTTGACATTCGTTTTTCTGGATTTTGTTGTTGTTATTCTGTCTCTCACTGTTCAAATAAACTTACGATTAAAATTATAGACTGATAATTTCTTTGTCAGTGGGCAAACGTACAAAATCAGCAGGGGATCAAATACTTTTTTCCCTCACTGTGTGTATATATATATATATATATATATATATATATATATATATATATATATATATATATATATATATATATATATATATATATATATATATATAACTACCAGTCAAAAGTTTGGACACACCTACTCATTAAAGGGTTTTTCTTTATTTTTTACATTGTAGAATAATAGTGAAGACATCAAAACTATGAAATAACACATATGGAATCAAGTAGTAACCAAAAAAGTGTTAAACAAATCAAAATATATTTTATATTTGAGATTCTTCAAATAGCCACCCTTTGCCTTGATGACAGAAAAACGCTGGAATGAGTAGGTGTGTCCAAACTTTTGACTGGTACTGTATATATGGTGACATTACAAGCAAACACCAGCCTGGTCAAAGCGAGGAGGGAAAAATTAATCAATTTAGGATGTCAAATCACATCAAATGTTATTTGCCACATGCGCCGAATACAACAGGTGTAGACCTTACACTGAAATGCTTACTTACAAGCCCTTAACAAACAATGCAGTTTTAAGAAGAAAAAAAGTGAAGTAAAAAATAGATAAGTAAAAAATAAAAAATAAAAAATAATTAAAGAAGAGACGGTGGCAGAAACATTATGTACAGAATAAATTACAAATTATGCGAAAAAACACACATAATAATAATAATAGCACAATTGGTTAGAGGGCCGTAAAACGGCAGCCATCTCCTCCAGCGCCATCTTTCTATTGTTCTAAGAGAGGAATGGGGGTACGGGTGTGACAAATTACAGAGCTGACAGAAAGGGACACAAGTGGTTATCGAGGATGCCATACCTCATTCAGCTACACTCATTCAGCTACACTAAACGCAACATGCAACAATTTCAAAGATTTTACTGAATTCATATAAGGAAATCAGTCAATGGAAATAAATTCATTAGGCCCTAATCTATGGCTTTCACATGATTGTGAATACAGACATGCATCTGTTGATCACGGATACCTTTAAAAAAAGATAGGGGCATGGATCAGAAAACCAGTCAGTATCTGGTGTGACCACCATTTGCCTCATGCAGCGCAACACATCTCATTCGCATAGAGTTGATCAGGCTGTTGATTGTGGCCTGTGGAATGTTGTCCCATTCCTCTTCAATGGCTGTGCGAAGTTGCTGGATATTGGCGGGAAATGGAACACGTTGTCGTACACGTCGATCCAGAGCATCCCAAACATGCTCAATGGGAGACAGGTCTGGTGAGTATGCAGGCCATGGAAGAACTGGGACATTTTCTGCTTCCAAGAATTGTGTACAGATCCTTGCGACATGGAGTCGTGCAGTATCATGCTGAAACATGAGGTGATGGCGGCGGACGAATGGCACGACAATGGGCCTCAGGATCTCGTCACAGTATCTCTGTGCATTAAAATTGCCATCGATAAAATGCAATTTTGTTTGTTGTCCGTAGCTTATGCCTGCCCATACCATAACCCCACCACCACCATGGGGCACTCTGTTCACAACGTTGACATCAGCAAACCGCTCGCCAACACGACACCATACACACTGTCTGCCATTTGCCTGGTACAGTTGAAACTGGGATTAATCTGTAAAGAGCACACTTCTCCAGCATGTCAGTGGCCATCGAAGGTGAGCATTTGCTCACTGAAGTCAGTTACAATGTCGAACTACAGTCAGGTCAAGAACCTGGTGAGGATGACGAGCACGCAGATGAGCTTCCCTGAGACGGTTTCTGACAGTTTGTGCAGAAATTCTTCGGTTGTGCAAACCCAGTTTCATCATTACTCCGGGTAGCTGGTCTCAGACGATCCCGCAGTTGAAGAAGCCGGATGTGGAGGTCCTGGGCTCGTGTGGTTACACGTGGTCTGCGGTTGTGAGGCCGGTTGGACGTACTGCCAAATGATCTAAAACGACGTTGGAGGCGGCTTATGGTAGTGAAATTAACATTCATTTATCTGGCAACAGCTCTGGTGGACATTCCTGCAGTCTGCATGCCAATTGCACGCTCCCTCAAAACTTAAGACATCTGTGGCATTGTGTTGTGTGACAAAACTGCACATTTTAGAGTGGCATTTTATTATCCCCAGGACAAGGTGCACTTGTGTAATGAGTATGCTGTTTAATCAGCTTTCTGATATGCCACACCTGTCAGGTGGATGGATTATCTTGGCAATGGAGAAATGCTCACTAACAGGGATGTAAACAAATTTGTGCACAACATTTGAGAGAAAGAAGCTTTTTGCTTGTATGAAACATTTCTGAGATCTTTTATTTCAGCTAATGAAACATGGGACCAACACTTCCGTATAGTTGCCCAGAAGAGTGATAGGTGGTGGGGAAGGATACTCTCTGCATATGCCTGCATTTAGCCAGCAGAAAGTATACAATCACTCACACTAAATGAACAAGAAGACTCAAATTACTCCAACTCCAGGTAGGATTGGCATTTCTACAAACAGCTAAACAACAAGTCAATTTTAAAAAGAGCCAAGAAGCTTTTTTTCGGGTCCTATTTTTTATAATGTTGCACAGCATGAAAATAATGCCTTTGCTAAGGATGAGACGAATCAGCGATACCTATAAAAAACGTGACTTCAGGGAAAAGTGAGCAAACCGAACATTACTGAGGATGTGACATTTAACATGCTTTGGAAAAACAGAGGAAAAAACTGAGTCTCCTTCGTTTCTGGAAGTGCCAAGCCGGCCACTTAAAGGAGGACCTGCTGTGGGTGCATGTGCACCCTTCCTGCTTCCAACACATGGCTCCCAGTCTCAGAGCTCAATCATCAAGGGATTCTAAACTAATCTAGTAATTATTACTTTCCTCTTTCTGACGCTGCGTCTGTGCATTTCACATTGTTAAATGCCTGTTAACTAAACACCAGCTGTAGGACTGAAAGGATAAGGGCATTAGCTTTGAGTGAAAGCATTATAATAGGGAGAATAGCTGTGCGTTGAGTACATGTAAGCAGTTTGATGAAATTGCTAGGTATTACGCTGGTATTTCGATTTCAACATGTCACTAATTATAAGGAGAAATATGGCAGTGCGCCGCATAACCAGTCTTACTGGGAGACTGCACAATATATGTTTCTGTCATTTAAAGAGCAAGTGAGAGACTGAGGGCTCTACAGTCGTGGTCAAAAGTTTTGAGAATGACACAAATACTAATTTTCACAAAGTCTGCTGCCTCAGTTTTGATGATGGCAATTTGCATATACTCCAGAATGTCATGAAGAGTGATCAGATGAATTGCAATTAATTGCAAAGTCCCTCTTTGCCATTAAAATGAACTTAATCCCCCAAAAACATTTCCACTGCATTTCAGCCCTGCCACAAAAGGACCAGCTGACATGTCAGTGATTCTCTCGTTAACACAGGTGAGAGTGTTGACGAGGACAAGGCTGGAGATCACTCTGTCATGCTGATTGAGTTAGAATAAAAGACTGGAAGCTTTAAAAGGAGGGTGGTGCTTGAAATCATTGTTCTTCCTCTGTTAACCATGGTTACCTGCAAGGAAACACATGCCGTCATCATTGCTTTGCACAAAAGGGGCTTCACAGGCAAGGGTATTGCTGCTAGTAAGATTGCACCTAAATCAACCATTTTTCAGATCATCAAAAACTTCAAGAAGAGAGGTTCAATTGTTGTAAAGAAGGCGTCAGGGCGCCCAAGAAAGTCCAGCAAGCGCCAGGACCGTCTCCTAAAGTTGATTCAGCTGCGGGATCGGGGCACCACCAGTGCAGAGCTTGCTCAGGAATGGCAGCAGGCAGGTGTGAGTGCATCTGCACACCCAGTGAGGCAAATACTTTTGGAGGATGGCCTGGTGTCAAGAAGGGCAGCAAAGAAGCCACTTCTCTCCAGGAAAAACATCAGGGACAGACTGATATTCTGCAAAAGGTACAGGGATTGGACTGCTGAGGACTGGGGTAAAGTCATTTTCTCTGATGAACCCCTTTCCGATTGTTTGGTGCATCCGGAAAACACCTTGTCCGGAGAAGACAAGGTGAGCGCTACCATCAGTCCTGTGTCATGCCAACAGTAAAGCATCCTGAGACCATTCATGTGTGGGGTTGCTTCTCAGCCAAGGGAGTGGGCTCACTCACAATTTTGCCTAAGAACACAGCCATGAATAAAGAATGGTACCAACACATCCTCCGAGAGCAACTTCTCCCAACCATCCAAGAACAGTTTGGTGATGACCAATGCCTTTTCCAGCATGATGGAGCACCTTGCCATAAGGCAAAAGTGATAACTAAGTGGCTCGGGGAACAAAACATCGACATTTTGGGTCCATGGCCAGGAAACCGCCCAGACCTTAATCCCATTGAGAACTTGTGGTCGATCCTCAAGAGGTGGGTGGACAAACAAAAACCCACAAATTCTGACAAACTCCAAGCATTGATTATGAAAGAATGGGCTGCCATCAGTCAGGATGTGGCCCAGAAGTTAATTGACAGCATGCCAGGGCAGATTGCAGAGGTCTTGAAAAAGAAGGGTCAACACTGCAAATATTGACTCTTTGCATAAACTTAATGTAATTGTCAATAAAAGCCTTTGACACTTATGGAATGATTGTAATTATACTTCAGTATACCATAGTAACATCTGACAAAAATATATCATAACACTGAAGCAGTGAACTTTATGAAGAACAATACTTGTGTCATTCTCAAAACTTTTGACCAAGACTGTATTCTCGGCTGGTGCTAAGGAGGCGCAAGTGTCAAACGCACGTTAGTTTGTAATTTCATAATGTAAAAACTGGCGCACTGGCCTTTTCCAGCCCTAACGCCAGGTTCGGCAATTTACCTGTCTAACAGGTGGGAGGGGTGGCAATATCAGAGGCGTGTCCTAAAAAACAAGCGCAAAAGACCCATAAAAAGCAGGCGTTAACGGTAACGCAGTTGATAATGGCATGGATTTTGAGAACGGAAGGGCAGCCTATCCAGCCATGACTCGCAGTGCCCATGGACGGAGAGATGTGCCCTTTGTGCCGGTGAATCTCATATTTAGAAACATAAAAAAACGTTTGGCTTCTCCCCATTGATTAAAAACCAAGCATAGCCTACACTCCCCTTAATCAAGGCTGGTTTAGCGTTGCATAGTTGCGTCTTTTTATCCTGGCCATTAGCCAAAAGTACCCTATGAATAAAGGGGTTTTAAATGGTCTACTGAGTGTGCTTTGTAATATTTCGCCCTGATTCTTTTTCAATATTCACATACCTGCATTTCACTTGTTCAAGTAGGCTATCCATCCCCATTTTCAAAGAGTTCCCCTCGTCCGATTACCAAAGACACACGACTCCAACCTATTCAGTCCTCCTATAATGCCATATCAATGTCAGATTTCTTTCCGAATCTGTCTCGCACATAGGCAAAGACACAATTGACAGAAGCCTAGTATTTTGTATAGACATGCGAATGTTATGCGTAAAGACATTTAGGCCTACGTGTGTACACAATGCCATGGAACGAGAAGCGATTTATGATATCATGCTTCTGACCAAATCCTATTTAAAAATATTATTGTTGGTTTAAAAAAACAGTGATTGTTTTTCGTTTAATTTAATTAAAAAACAAACTTATTAGAAAGATTCACCGTCCATGGGTTTATGGTAAGAACGTACATGGCTCGAATGCAATGCAATTTCGTCTGCTATTTCTGGATAAGTGCAAATACGATATGTAAGATGGTTCCTTGATGTTTATAAAACATAACATTTGCGTATAAAGGTGAGTGGACATTCCCCCTTTCTCTTTATATTGGAGCTTTATCCAGCTCCTGTGAAAAGTTTGGATTTGCGTACAACCCTCTATAGTCTAAGTTGCCTTGTCTCTATTATATGCCCAGCCTATTTAAAATAAGTTGTCGTTTTGTTTCCAATTTTTTGGCTTTATCAATAGCCTAGTGATTGTAATCTTGCTTATTGACTACATGTGGCATGTCCAGTTCTAGACTGCAATTTACAGTAGGCCTAGCCCCTATATCAGTGTGAATGCTATAGCCTATATTTAACAATGTATTTCCATATTGAAGCAATGCAATTAGAACAAAACATTTTCAACATATTTAACAAATATGGGGCAGGCTCTTTAACGAACTAGGCTATAATGGACTAACATTCAAATTGGAGTTGATGACAACGCAATACATAAAAGAGTGTAAAGACAACTTGAAGCAACCACATACGCAACATGACCAAAAGTATATGGAGACCTGCTCGTGGAACATGTCATTCCAAAATCATGGGCATTAATATGGAGTTGGTCCCCCCTTTCCTGCTATAACAGCCTCCACTCTTCTGGGAAGGCTTTCCACTAGATGTTGGAACATTGCTGCGGGGCCTTGCTTCCATTCAGCCACAAGAGCATTAGTGAGGTCGGGCACTGATGTTGGGTGATTAAGCCTGGCTCACAGTCGGCGTTCCAATTCATCCCAAAGGTGTTCGATGGGGCTGAGGTCAGGGCTCTGTGCAGGCCAGTCCAGTTCTTCCACACCGATCTCGACAAACCATTTCTGTATGGACTTCGCTTTGTGCACGGGGGCATTGTCATGCTGAAACAGGAAAGGGCCTTCCCCAAACTGTTACCACAAAGTTGGAAGCACAAAATCGTCTAGAATATCATTGTATGCTGTACCTTTCAGATTTTCCTTCACTCAAACTAAGGGGCCTAGCCCGAACCATGAAAAACTGCCCCAGACCATTATTCCTCCTCCACCAAACTTTACAGTTGGCACTATGCATTGGGGCAGGTAGCATTCTCCTGGCATCCGCCAAACCCAGATTTGTCCGCCGGACTGCCAGATGGTGAAGCGTGATTCATCACTATAGAGAACGTGTTTTCACTGCTCCAGAGTCCAATGGCATTGAGCTTTACAACACTCCAGCCGACACTTGGCATTGCACCTGGTGATCTTAGGCTTGTGTGCGGCTGCTCGGCCATGGAAACCCATTTCATGAAGCTCCCGATGAACAGTTCTTGTGCTGACGTTGCTTCCAGAGGCAATTTGGAACTTGGTATTGAGTGTTGCAACCGAGGTCAGATGATTTTTACGCTCTACGCACTTCAGCACTCAGGGTCCCGTTCTGTGAGCTTGTGTGGCCTACCACTTCGCGGCTGAGCAGTTGTTGCTCCTAGACGTTTCCACTTCACAATAACACTTACAGTTGACTGGGGCAGCTCTAGCAGAGCAGAAATTTGATGAACTGACTTGTTGGAAAGGTGGCATCCTATGACGGTGCCACATTGAAAGTTACTGAGCTCTTCAGTAAGGCCATTCTACTGCCAATGTTTGTCTATGGAGATTGCATGACTGTGTGTTCCACTTTATACACCTGTCAGCAACGGGTGTGGCTGAAATAGCCAAATCTACTTATTTGAATGGGTGTCCACATACTTTTGTATATATAGTGTATTTAACCATGGAACACGTTCTGATTGGCCAGTGAGGGGCCAAGCCTCGACACACCACAACTTGTTTATTAATCAAAACCCAGCCCTTTCGCGCCACCGCCAGCTACTGCAACCATAATTCTGGTTCAGAAAATAGCAAAACATATTTGACACAGGCAGCGCAAATATTTACTAATGCGTTAGGTTTGTTTAAATAGAGCCCAGAATGTCTTTGTGTGAGCTCTTAACCGTCCTCAGGTATATTTAGAACCCAACCCTCTATACTCCTCCCTTCCTCACCTCAACCACCCCCCAAACATCCCTAACACTTCAACAAAATTCTCTGTCACATCTCATCTGAACCACCCCCTACACACAAAAGCCATAACTATCAACCACCTAATCTAACATCTGCAAATGCTTACTCCATCCATTTCCCCCTCACCTCCACAATACCCTACACTAATCCACCCCCCTCCCCCTCTACTCCAGAGCCAGGACCTGTGATGGTTCCATCAGCCCCTCGCTCTCCCCTGATGTCTGAGAACACCAGTGTAAACCGCCCACCGCCCTGACTTTGATACTCTATAATGGCATCATGGGGGAATGATTAATGATCTCCCTCCGCAGATAGACGAAGGGAGTGGGGGATGGATAGATAAAGAGAGGCTATTTATTATGATTTGTTTAAAAAAACGAAATGCATTGTGTAGTGCAATTGGTGTAGATTAGTGGTGAGGACCTGTTTCACCTCACCGCGAGGGAGCTGTGCCATGCTCACGCCCTTGGAATGTTCACAGTCAACTGGGCTGACTGACTGTAAACTCCGTACAGCCCTGTACAGTGTAAACTTAATGTGTTATGTTTTGTATTGTATATAACTGCCTTAATGTTGCTGGACCCCAGGAAGAGTAGCTGCTGCCTTGGCAGCAGCTAATGGGGATCCTTAATAAATACAAATGTAGCCTCTCTGGGTGAGCTCACAGATATGGCCTGGGCTGGGGAGATACGTTTCATAGGTATGTACAGAATAGCATGGAAAATAGATTCTATACACCATGCATGTTTGAAGTCTACTCTACTGGATGTGTGGAAATGTAAATGTCACAGGTGTGTCTCAGGAGTTTGAGCGAACAGTAAGTCGGAACCGTAGCTGGGATGCAAAAGAGAAACAGTCAGGAATGTTGCTGTCAGGTCCGGCAGACTCAACGACTGGTTGTGATCCTCACCTGTACAGTAGCGGTGTGGTCGTTGACTTGGGCCAGTTGGACATACTGCACCTGTATGTCACTGGCCTGTAGGGGGGAGCCCTCCACTGCTGTGGTCCCCCCGTCAGCTGACGCCACCGCTATCAGTTGGGCCCCACGCAGCACCTGACCATGGGGAGGAGAGATAGGCAGGAAGGAAGGGGAGGAGAAACAGAGAGAAAGGTAAAGAAATTATGAATATAAAATGGAATTGGAAAAATGCTAAATTGGAGCAAATATTTATTATCACAATGGCAAGACTATGATTTGTATAATTAATCACAAAACTATGATTAATATAACTGCAAGAAAAATATTGCCTCTGGTGAGAGCTTGTGCAGGGGTCAGCCAATGTGTCTGTTTGTACATGGCTTCAAACTTTCTCACACACACACAACCCCTAGCTTTCTCTCCCATGATATGGGGCGGCAGGTAGCTTAGTGTGCCAGTAACCGAAAGGTCGCTGGTTCTAATCCCTGAGCCGACTAGGTGAAAAATCTGTCGATGTGCCCTTGAGCAAGGCACTTAACCCTAATTGCTCCTGTAAGTCGCTCTGGATAAGAGCGTCTGCTAAATGACTAAAAATAAAAAAAAATAAAAAATGATATCACATCATCATCATCATCATGAGAGAGCAGCCACTATGGTCTTGAAGATGTCTGCTTAGCATTACAGTGCCCACAATGGCACCCTATTAATACCTTTTAGTGTACTGCCATAGGGCTCTGGTCAAAAGTAGTGCACTATGTAGTGCACTATGTAAAGAACAGGATGCCATTGCAGATGCAGCCAGTGTTAGCTGCCTCTGCCAACTAGCTAATGCTTTGAATCAAGAGTTTACTGCCAGGATCTGGGTCTGCTCTCTAGCTCACTGATTGGCTACACTTCCCTGAAGAGAGGCCAATTAACAACAAACAGCAGACAGAAGTATTTATGCCCGATCTGATGTGTGTTTACATTCTTTCATTAGACACAGTTTTCAGGGTGTAACAAGCACAGACTAGCGCACACACACGAAGACACACAGATCACTGAACATGTCCCTCTCATTGCCACCTGAGCGAGAGAGATGGACAAAGAAAGAAAGAAAAAGAAAGAAAGATGGAAAGAGAGAAACAGAGAGAAGAGGAGAGAGGGGAAACCCCTAAACTCTGTTGTGTTGAACTACAGCCAAGCTGTGCCAAAGCTCGGCTTTTAAACACACTCATTAATAACAGAGCAGGATAGTGCAGCTGCAACATGGTGTGGAGTATTCCGATAGATTTACATTTATACACACACACTGAAGGGCCTTGGGGCTATAGATTTAGAGCTATGATGTCTAGGCCTAATTGGATAACATACAGTAGGCCTACTGTAATAAGTTGTGGAATGTTTAAAACAGTCATGCAAAGCTAACATACAATCATACTGTCACACCTGACCCAGCAAGATTGATGGAGGAAAATATTAAATGAACTCTTTGTGTGTGTGTAAATGAAACCATGCATCTCTCTTGCAATTACTACTTTACACAGCACTACAACATGGTCTGTCTCGCTCTCCTTTTTGCATGACCTACATGTCCTCTGGCATGTGTGCTTTGTCTCCAGCTCTAACCAGTCTGACTTACTCCCATGCCAGTAGAGTAGAGCAGAGCAGCTGGGTGCAGGCTTAACAGACATTCCCAATTTGGGGATGAATCAGAATCTGCTTGTCTGCAGAAAAAACCCAAACCTCACAAACCCCAATTACAGATGCTGTTTGTGCCCCCTTTCCATATCAACCCGCCCCGTTCCACCCCCTCACCAAACCCCAACCTTCGCTTTGAAGTTGGTGACTCGGTTACGTGTTTCATGAGTCGTGTTAACCCCCCTGGAGCCCGGTGGGTTGTGTCAGGCTCCGGGAGATTTTGCCAGATTTTTCTGTTTCACCACAATGTCTGATGCCGCCATGCCGGCTCACCAGGACACGCCAGTTCCAGCCGGCCTGATGGGAACTATTAGATGAGGAGGAAGACTCCCTGGCTACGCTAGCAGGATCAGAGACACAAAACGGACACAACATAGGGAACCACATAGAGGGTGATTGGGGGCGAAGGTAATCTTGAGAGGCGCACCAGTAAACCGAGAGTTGCTGGTTCAAATCCCAGGGCTGACGGAGGAATTCTGCAGGGAATGAGCCGGCAGCTGGAGGCTTCCTGGCTTCAATATCCCATGTGCTACCTACTGCCATTGTGCCCTTGAGCAAGGCACTTAACCCTCAAAATCTGCTCCAGGGCCACTGCTTTACGGCTATTGGCACTGCTCTGCGGTATTGTAATTGACTGTGGGAGTATATACACAAACTGACAGGGGGTGTATGTGATTGGACAAGGGGTCCGTATACACACTGACCACTTAGAGAGCAATAAATAGCCTTAATCTGAGTGGTCTTGCTGAGTGAGTGTCATCTGAGTGAACATACACTAACTGACCGAAGGGCTATAGATCGTAGTCTGAATAACGGTAATGACAGACTATACACAAACTGACCACAGGGAAACTGACCCTTCTGTGAGAGAATAAACACACTGACCACAGAGACAGACTGACTGACTAAGGGCCTGTCATATTCATCTGCATCTAATACGTTCTGTCATATGCATCTGCGGTCCATCAAAAGTTAAACCTTTTTCCACTCTTCAGGCAAGTCAGCTCTGCTCTGCACAAAAAGACAAACAGCTGTGAAAGAAATGTGGATAGACCATCTGTCATATGAACCCTGTAGAAAGACACACTAGGCTAATCTGTTTATTAGGGATACACACTTTGTCTGAACAGGCCCCTAAATCTGAGAGACAAATTATCAAAGTAAAACTGACCCTAGTTATTTACATAAATCTCTGAAGCTGGACACACTTATCTCCCTCACTATCTTTAAGCATTAGTTGTCAGAGCAGCTTACCGATCACTGCACCTGTACACAGCCCATCTGAAATTAGCCCACCCAACTACCTCATCCCCATATTGTTATTTACATTGTTATTTATTTTGCTCATTTGCACCCCAGTATCTCTCTCTATTTGCACATCATCTTCTGCACATATATTTCTACAGTGTTAATACTAAATTATAATTGTAATTATTTTGCACTATGGCCTATTTATTGCCTTACCTCCATAACTTACTACATTTGCACACACTGTATATAGATTTTCTATTGTGTTATTGACTGTACGTTTTGTTTATTCCATATGTAACTCTGTGTTGTTGTTTTTTCCGCACTGCTTTGCTTTATCTTGGCTAGGTCGCAGTTGTAAATGAGAACTTGTTCTCAACTGGCTTACCTGGTTAAATAAAGGTGGAATAAAAATACAACAATAAATACAGGTGGAGCAGGAATGTCGTGAGAGTACGCTTGGAATGTAGTAGGTAGGCAGAGGTAATTAATTTAATTAAACTTAATTTTTAAGCCCACGTTTTATCATAATTATTTATTTATTTATAAAAATATCTGTCAGCTATATTTTGCGGAGGGGGCACACTGACTGGACCAGGCAAAGAGTACCTCCCCTTATTCTCCCTAGTAAGTGGTTCCTTCCAAGGTGCACCACAGAGCAAAGACATGCTAGGCAGGATGCTAGATACTCTAGTGCTTGCAGACAGTCTCGTCAGTAGAGAAGGAGAGGGAGTGTCGAGGGACACACAGCATTTGATTTGATTTAAGCTGCCGGTATGTTAGTAAATTAATATGATCAAGCTATGTAGCCTATTTATTTATTCATCAAGAAGGAATCAAATGAAAATGTTTTGTTGTTCTCTGTAATATTAGCCACTTAGCAATTTTATGAAGTTGGCTTTAGCTAGCTAGCTAGCTAGCTAGATACACTACATGACCAAAAGTATGTTGACACCTGCTCGTCGAACATCTAATTCCAAAATCATGGGTATTAATATGAGTCGGTCCCCCCTGTGCTGCTATAACAGCCTCCACTCTTCTGGGAAAGCTTTCCACTAGATGTTGGAACATTGCTGCTGGGACTTGCTTCCATTCAGCCACAAGAGCATTAGTGAGGTCGGGCACTGATGTTGGGCGATTAGGCCTGGCTCGCAGTCGGCGTTCCAATTCATACCAAAGGTGTTCAATGGGGTTGAGGTCAGGGCTCTGTGCAGGCCAGTCAAGTTCTTCCACACCGATCTTGACAAAACATTTCTGTATGGACCTCGCTTTGGCAACGGGGTCCTTGTCATGCTGAAACAAGAAAAGGGCCTTCCCCAAACTGTTTTCATGAAGTTGGAAGCACAGAATAGTCTAGAATGTAGTTGTATGCTGTAGCGTTAAGATTTCCCTTCACTGGAACTAAGGGGCCTAGCCCGAATCATGAAAAACAAATTCAATTGATTGGACATGATTTGGAAAGGCACACACCTGTCTATATAAGGTCCCACAGTTGACAGTGCATGTCAGAACAAAAACCAAGCTATCAGGTCGAAGGAATTGTCCGTAGAGCTCTGAGACAGGGTTATGTCAAGGCACAGATCTAGGGAAGGGTACCAAAGAATGTCTGCAGCATTGAAGGTCCCCAAGAACACAGTGGCCTCCATCATTCTTAAATGGAAGAAGTTAACCACCAAGACTCTTCCTAGAGCTGGCCGCCCGGCCAAATTGAGCAATCGGGGGAGAAGGGCCTTGGTCAGAGAGGTGACCAAGAACCCGATGGTCACTCTGACAGAGCTCCAGAGTTCCTCTGTGGAGATGGGAGGACCTTCCAGAAGGACAACCATCTCTGCAGCACTCCACCAATCAGGCCTTTATGGTAGTGGCCAGACGGAAGCCACTCCTCAGTAAAAGGCACATGACAGCCCGCTTGGAGTTTGCCAAAAGGCACCTAAAGGACTCTCAGACATGAGAAACAAGATATTATAATTTTTTTGGGTCATTTTTAGCAGACGCTCTTATCCAGAGCGACTTACATGAGCAATTAGGGTTAAGTGCCTTGCTCAAGGGCACATCGACAGATTTTTCACCTAGTCGGCTCGGGGATTAGAACCAGCGACCTTTCGGTTACTAGCACAACGTTCTTAACCACTTAGCTACCTGGTCTGATGAAACCAAGATTGAACTCTTTGGCCTGAATACCAAGCGTCACGTCTGGAGGAAACCTGGCACCATCCCCACGGTGAAGCGTGGTGGTGGCAGCATCATGCTGTGGGGATGTTTTTCAGTGGCAGGGACTGGGAGAGTAGTCAGGATCGAGGGAAAGGTGAAGGGAGCAAAGTACAGAGAGGTCCTTGTTGAAAACCTGCTCCAGAGCGCTCAGGACCTCAGACTGGGACGAAGGTTCACCTTCCAACAGGACAACGACCCTAAGCACACAGCCAAGACAACACAGGAGTGGCTTCGGGACAAGTCTCTGAATGTCCTTGAGTGGCCCAGCCAGAGCCCAGACTTGAACCCGATCGAACATCTCATCCCCTGAAAATAGCTGTGCAGCGACGCTCCCCATCCAACCTGACAGAGCTTGAGAGGATCTGCAGAGAAGAATGGGAGAAACTCCCCAAATACAGGTGTGCCAAGCTTGTAGTATCATACCCAAGAAGACTCTAGGCTGTAATCGCTGCCAAAGGTGCTTCAACAAAGTACTGAGTAAAGGGTCTGAATACTTAGTCTCTCTATTTCTAAAAAACAGTTTTCGCTTTGTCATTATGGGGTATTGTGTGTAAATTGATGAGGAAAAAAAGTAATTTAATCCATTTAGAATAAGGCTGTAATGTAACAAAATGTGGAAAAAGTCAAGGGGTCTGAATACTTTCCGAATGCACTGTATAGTGTAGGTTGGGAACCTCATAACTACCTACAAAGAAGCCATTTCAGGCTATCGATCAAGTTAGAGTAGCTTGTCTAACTATATTACCTGGCATGCCTGCTGGCAAGGTTGCTAGAAAAAATGTGCTTTCATTCTTGGGTTATGATACTACACTGAGTGTACAAAACATTAGGAACACCTGTTCTTTCCATGACAGACTGACCAGGTGAATCCAGGTGAAAGCTATAATCCCTTATTGATGTCACTTGTTAAATCCAGTCCAATCTGTGTAGATGAAGGGGATGAGACAGGTTAAAGAAGGATTTTTAAGCCTTGAGACAATTGAGAGAGGGATTGTGTATGTGTGTCATTCAGAGGGTGAATGGGCAAGATAAACATTTTAAGTGCCTTTGAACTGGGTATGGTAGTAAGTGCCAGGCGCACCGGTTTGAGTGTATCAAGAACTGCAACGCTGCTGGGGTTTTCACGCTCAACAGTTTCCCATGTGTATCAAGAATGGTCCACCACCCAAAGGACATCCAGCAAACTTGACACAACTGTGGGAAGCATTTGAGTCAACATGGGCCAGCCTCCCTGTGGAATGCTATCAACACCTTATAGGAGTCCATGCTCCGACGAATTGAGGCTGTTCAGAGAGCAAAAGGGGGTGCATCTCAATATAAGGAAGGTGTTCCTAATGTTTTGTACAGAGTGTATATACACCAGTGTCAATGTGCATCATTAATTGAAATGACAATTAACATAGAATTAGGCATAATGATTATTGCTCTAGAGGGCAGGAAAAAGCTGTTTTAGGCTAAATTCTCCAACTTCCGGAGGAGGGACAGCCCACTCAAGGACATTCAGAGACTTGTCCCGAAGCCACTCCTGCGTTGTCTTGGTTGTGTGCAAAGGGTCGTTGTCCTGTTGGAAGGTGAACCTTCGACCCAGTCTGAGGTCCTGAGCACCCTGGAGTAGGTTTTCATGAAGGATCTCTCTGTACTTAGCTCCGTTCATCTTTCCCTCGATCCTGACAAATCTCCCAGTCCCTGCCGCTGAAAAACATCCCCACAGCATGGTCTAAGAGTCCTTTAGGTGCCTTTTGGCAAACTCCAAGCGGGCTGTCATGTGCCTTTTATTGAGAAGTGGCTTCCGTCTGGCCACTCTACCATAAAGGCCTGATTGGTGGAGTGCTGCAGAGACGGTTGTCCTTCTGGAAGGTTCTCCCATCCTGACAGAGGAACTCTGGAGCTCTGTTAGAGTGACCATTTGGTTCTTGGTCACCTCCCTGACCAAGGCCCTTCTCCCCCGATTGCTCAGTTTGGCCGGGCGGCCAGCTCTAGGAAGAGTCTTGGAGGTTCCAAACTTCTTCTATTTAAGAATGATGGAGGCCACTGTGTTCTTGGGGATCTTCAATGCTGCAGACATTCTTTGGTACCCTTCCTCAGATCTGTGCCTCAACACAATCCTGTCTCGGAGCTCTACGGACAATTCCTTCGACCTCATGGCTTGGTTTTTGCTCTGACATGCACTGTCAACTGTGGGACCTTATATAGACAGGTGTGTGCCTTTCCAAATCATGTCCAATCGATTGAATTTACCACAGGTGGACTCCAATCAAGTTGTAGAAACATCTCAAGGATGATCAATGGAAACAGGATGCACCTGAGCTCAATTTCGAGTCTCATAGCAAAGGGTCTGAATACTTATAGTCTCTCCATTTCAGTTTTTTACTTTTAATACATTTGCAAACATTTCTAAAAACCTGTTTTCGCTTTGTCATTATGGGGTATTGTGTGTAGATTGATGAGGAATTTTTATTTATTTAATCATTTTAGAAGAAGGCTGTAACGTAACAAAATGTGGAAAAAGTCAATGGGTCTGAATACTTTCCGAATGCACTTTATGTTGTCTATGTGAACTAAAATGATTTATGGTTGTGGGTGTGCTTAATGATCAGAGAATAATGATTAAATGATTCTGGTCTTGTCAGGTAAAGATAAATTCTAAGTGTGATTGAGTTTGCTAAGTGTAGTATTTGAGTGTCTGCTGCTAAGTCTACTAGTATATTTAAGTGTGTAATCAAGGAGGACAGGGGGGTTCAAGGGTTGACTAAAACTTGTCTGATTCAATTAAAGGTTGGGACTTCAAGCCTCCATGAGAGAGCTGTTAGGGTTCATCACTACAGCCATTACATGAAGTCTCCCAGGGCCCACTTCCTATCCTACAACGCGGTTTGTAAAGAAAACGAATCTCTTTCCCAATTTGTCTTTCTCTGATTCCTCAAATCGTCTCCTCACCTACTTCTCAGAATGCATTGGAGGAAAAGATAAGAGGGGAGGTCTTCTCCTCCAATGAGGTTTGAGAAAGAGGTGAGAAGAGGACAAGTAATTGATGAAATACGAATTGAGAAAGAGCCATCATCTCCCATATCTGGGCTAAGACTGATATGTCTGGAAGAAGAATGTGTTCTGATCAAAAACACAAACTGTCGTATGAAATTATGGATCTGACACTCACGAGATACACAATGACCACATATAACCCAAACACATGATGGAGATCTGTAAGCAATATGGAGCAAACAACACACCATCTCACACTCTTTCACAAACACTGGCACACAGTCTGAGAGACACACACACACACACACCCGGGGGGCCAAATCCATTCAGTGCCATATTCTGACTTATACACAGGCACACAATTCTTACAATGCTTCCAATGGCCTAATTCGTGTTAAGGCCCAAGTTCGCACAAGTCCAAATCACATCAACATGCAGTGAGTAGAAATAAATATCAAACTTGGCGAGAGAAAAGCAGCACAAATCAGAATAGACCGTTGTGGTTGGGCGGCTCTTAAGTGCATTAGTTACTGTTGACCTCCGGCTTGCAGGATTGGGGTACCTAAATAATAAGAACTGGCTGGCCACATCAGTACTGTACTGGCAGGGCCCACTGAGGTGTGTGTGTGTGTGTGTGTGTGTGGGAAGGATTAGAAGGCTGCATCAGACAAGCCAACGCTGTCTCCGTGCCAAGGAGAACTGGAGGAGAAAATACACCGAACAATCAAGAGGCATCTCAAATTCACTTCAGCAGAGTTTGCTAGTTGCTAGGACCTGAAAGTAACAAAAAAGTGGATAAAGCTTTCTTTTTTGTTGTTGATGCCAATCTTTCTTTTTTTGTTCTTGATGCTTTCAACAGTAACGGAGACAGGATACTGAAGAAATACAGCAACGGGTGAGAGAAGACAGAACTAAACAACAACAGCAGCTTAATGCAAAAAAACAGATAGAAAGGCCAGATTGAAACACAATACCCAACTGTGCAAACAAGGGCCTTTTCTGTTGTTGCAATCTGAACGGTACCTTTGGGTGCATATGAATATGGTTAAGATTAAATAATGCAAGATAGAGGACAATAAGATAGTTGTTCGAAAACAAAAGAAAGCATATTTGTTATGATACCCCTCGGTCTTCAACTGTTACAATTAGATCACAGTCCTTGGCCTAGCTGATGCATTTTTACAAGGGCCTTTAAATCGATCTATTCACAATTATATTTTTTAGGGGGTAGATTAGCTTTAATATTGCAGATAGATTGTGGCTTCTATCAGTGTAATTGTCTGTATCATTTCCAATCCCCCATAATTTGTTGTGTGTATAATATATATATATATGTATATATATACTGTGGGGGAAAAAAGTATTTAGTCAGCCACCAATTGTGCAAGTTCTCCCACTTAAAAAGATGAGAGAGGCCTGTAATTTTCATCATAGGTACACGTCAACTATGACAGACAAATTGAGGAAAAAAAATCTAGAAAATCACATTGTAGGATTTTTAATGAATTTATTTGCAAATTATGGTGGAAAATAAGTATTTGGTCACCTACAAACAAGCAAGATTTCTGGCTCTCACAGACCTGTAACTTCTTCTTTAAGAGGCTCCTCTGTCCTCCACTCGTTACCTGTATTAATGGCACCTGTTTGAACTTGTTATCAGTATAAAAGACACCTGTCCACAACCTCAAACAGTCACACTCCAAACTCCACTATGGCCAAGACCAAAGAGCTGTCAAAGGACACCAGAAACAAAATGGTAGACCTGCACCAGGCTGGGAAGACTGAATCTGCAATAGGTAAGCAGCTTGGTTTGAAGAAATCAACTGTGGGAGCAATTATTAGGAAATGTAAGACATACAAGACCACTGATAATCTCCCTCGATCTGGGGCTCCACGCAAGATCTCACCCCGTGGGGTCAAAATGATCACAAGAACGGTGAGCAAAAATCCCAGAACCACACGGGGGGACCTAGTGAATGACCTGCAGA
The DNA here is from genome assembly GCF_020615455.1 of Coregonus clupeaformis. Taxonomy (NCBI): domain Eukaryota; kingdom Metazoa; phylum Chordata; class Actinopteri; order Salmoniformes; family Salmonidae; genus Coregonus; species Coregonus clupeaformis. Next base: position 51,711,123 of record NC_059210.1, on the reverse strand, counting down.
GAGCTGTGACCAAAGTAACAAAGCCTACCATCAGTAACACACTACGCCGCCAGGGACTCAAATCCTGCAGTGCTAGACGTGTCCCCCTGCTTAAGCCAGGACATGTCCAGGCCCGTCTGAATGCATTTGGATGATCCAGAAGAGGATTGGGAGAATGTCATATGGTCAGATGAAATCGAAATAGAACTTTTTGGTAAAAACTCAACTCGTCGTGTTTGGAGGACAAAGAATGCTGAGTTGCATCCAGAGAACACCATACCTACTGTGAAGCATGGGGGTGGAAACATCATGCTTTGGGGCTGTTTTTCTGCAAAGGGACCAGGACGACTGATCCGTGTAAAGGAAAGAATGAATGGGGCCATGTATCGTGAGATTTTGAGTGAAAACCTCCTTCCATCAGCAAGGGCATTGAAGATGAAACGTGGCTGGGTCTTTCAGCATGACAATGATCCCAAACACACCGCCCGGGCAACGAATGAGTGGCTTCGTAAGAAGCATTTCAAGGTCCTGGAGTGGCCTAGCCAGTCTCCAGATCTCAACCCCATAGAAAATCTTTGGAGGGAGTTGAAAGTCTGTGTTGCCCAGCGACAGCCCCAAAACATCACTGCTCTAGAGGAGATCTGCATGGAGGAATGGGCCAAAATACCAGCAACAGTGTGTGAAAACCTTGTGAAGACTTACAGAAAACGATTGACCTGTGTCATTGCCAACAAAGGGCATATAACAAAGTATTGAGAAACTTTTGTTATTGACCAAATACTTATTGTCCACCATAATTTGCAAATAATTTCATAAAATATACTACAATGTGATTTTCTGGATTTTTTTCTCCACATTTTGGTCTGTCATTGTTGACGTGTACCTATGATGAAAATTACAGGCCTCTCTCATCTTTTTAAGTGGGAGAACTTGCACAATTGGTGGCTGACTAAATACTTTTTTCCCCCACTGTATATATAGTTGAAGTCGGAAGTTTACATACACCTTAGCCAAATACATTTAAACTCAGTTTTTCACAATTCCTGACATTTAATCCTAGTACAAATTCCCTGTTTTAGGTCAGTTAGGATCACCACTTTATTTTAAGAATGTGAAATGTCAGAATAATAGTAGAGAGAATTATTGATTTCAGCTTTTATTTATTTCATCACATTCCCAGTGGGTCAGAAGTTTACATACACTCAATTAGTGTTTGGTAGCATTGCCTTTAAATTGTTTAACTTGGGTCAAACGTTTCGGGTAGCCTTCCACAAGGTTCCCACAATAAATTGGGTGAATTTTGGCCCATTCCTCCTGACAGAGCTGGTGTAACTGAGTCATGTTTGTAGGCCTCCTTGCTCACACACACTTTTTCAGTTCTGCCCACAAATGTTCTATAGGATTGAGGTCAGGGCTTTGAGATGGCCACTCCAATACCTTGACTTTGTTGTCCTTAAGCCATTTTGTCAGAACATTGGAAGTATGCTTGGGGTCATTGTCCATTTGGAAGACCCATTTGCGACCAAGCTTTAACTTCCTGACTGATTTCTTGAGATGTTGCTTCAATATATCCACATCATTTTCCTTCCTCATGATGCCATCTATTTTGTGAAGTGCACCAGACCCTCCTGCAGCAAAGCACCCCCACAGCATGATGCTGCCACCCCCGTGCTTCACGGTTGGGATGGTGTTCTTCGGCTTGCAAGGTCCCCCTTTTACCTCCAAACTTAACAATGGTCATTATGTTCAAACAGTTCTATTTTTGTTTCATCAGACCAGAAGACATTTCTCCAAAAAGTACGATCTTTGTCCCCATGTGCAGTTGCAAACCGTAGTCTGGCTTTTTTATGGCGGTTTTGGATCACTGGCTTCTTCCTTGCTGAGTGGCCTTTCAGGTTATGTCGATATAGGACTCGTTTTACTGTGGATATAGATACTTTTGTACCTGTTTCCTCCAGCATCTTCACAAGGTCATTTGCTGTTGTTCTGGGATTGATTTGCACTTACACCAAAGTAAGTTAATCTCTAAGAGACAGAACGCATCTCCTTCCTGAATGGTATGATGGCTGCGTGGTCCCATGGTGTTTATACTTGCGTACTATTGTTTGTACAGATGAACGTGGTACCTTCAGGCGTTTGGAAATTGCTCCCAAGGATGAACCAGACTTGTGGAGGTCTACATTTTTTTTCTGAGGTCTTGGCTGATTTCTTTTGGTTTTCCCATGATGGCAAGCAAAGAGGCACTGAGTTTGAAGGTAGGCCTTGAAATACATCCACAGGTATACCTCCAATTGACTCAAATGATGTCAATTAGCCGATCAGAAGCTTCTAAAGCCATAACATCATTTTCTGGAATTTTCCAAGCTGTTTAAAGGCACAGTCAACTTAGTGTATGTAAACTTCTGACCCACTGAAATTGTGATACAGTGAATTATAAGTGAAATAATCTGTCCGTAAACAATTGTTGGAAAAATTACATATGTCATGCACAAAGTAGATGCCCTAACTGACTTGCCAAAACTATAGTTTGTTAACAAGAAATTTGTGGAGTGGTTGAAAAACAAGTTTTAATGACTCCAACCTAAGTGTATGTAAACTTCCGACACACAAACACACACACACATATATATACTGGTCAAAAGTTTTAGAACACCTACTCATTCAAGGGTTTTTCTTTATTTTTTACTATTTTCTACATTGTAGAATAATAGTGAAGACATCAAAACTATGAAATAACACATTTGGAATCATGTAGTAACCAAAAAAGTGTTAAACAAATCAAAATATATTTTATAGTTGAGATTCTTCAAATAGCCACCCTTTGCCTTGATGACAGCTTTGCACACTCTTGGCATTCTCTTAACCAGCTTCACCTGGAATGCTTTTCCAACAGTCTTGAAGGAGTTCCCACATATGCTGAGCACTTGTTGGCTGCTTTTCCTTCACTCTGCGGTCCTACTCATCCCAAACCATCTCAATTTGGTTGAGGTCGGGGGATTGTGGAGGTCAAATAGCGATGTTTTGGAGATAACTGAAAGTTAGAGGTTGTAATCTGAATGAAGGAAAAAAGGCCATTCTTGAACACAGGATGAGCCATTCTTACTAATCTACTAGAGAACCAGTTTGTATTTAAGTATAGTTTTTGTATGATTGAAGCCTTTAATGAGAGGTCCAATGCTTTAATATTTAATCATTTTTGCCCTCCGAATTCCGTTTAAACTTTGTCTGGCTTGCCGATCCAAATAAAGTGGAATATTTTTTTATCATATAATTTAAAAAACAAGTCATTAGGTGTAGGCAGGGCCATAAGTATATAGGTAAACTGGGATATGACTAATGAATTAATCAGAAATAGACAGGTGTTTTTCTTTCCATGGTAGCAAAATCTTATCTAATTTGGCAAACTTTCTATTAAAAATGTATTGAGGTGAGATCATTTATTTATAATTTCAACGTCGGCGCATTTTAAACTAAACGGTAATGTAATGTTGTATTTTTAAGAGCTCCAATACATAATATGGTGCATTTATCAAAATTCGGTTCTAATCCAGATGTTAGAAAAATTATCTAGATCCTCTATTAGGGCTGTGCAGGGATCCAAATTGCGGATTTAAAAGAAAACATGAATCGTCAGCGTACAATGACACCTTTGTTTTTAATCCCTGGATGTCTAGCCCCTTGATATTATTGTTGGATCTGATTTTAATAGCTAACATTTCAATGGACAAAATAAATAGATATGCTGATAGTGGACAACCTTGTTTTACTCCTCGACAGTGTCATGACTTTCCCTCATGGGCTGAGGATCAAAGATGCCGGCTAGGCAAAGGTTTGAACACCCCCTCTGCTGGGGGCCAGTTTTATGACCGGTGGTAAATTCCTTGCAGAAACGTTATTTTCCATGCCATGCAGTATTGGGAGAGGGAATTTCCCTGTGAGACAAAGGAAGTCTTCCCGCCAAGACTCGAACATCCAAAAGTGGATAATGAAACAATATTCCTACTTAAAATAATGTGGGAATTGGTCAGTGGGGACTTAAAGAACAACGTCATTAAAGACGGTGGAACAACATAACTGTATCTCTGGGGGTGTACACATCCCAGTTATGAGGTTTGCATCTAATTGTTGTATAAAACAAATTATTAAGTATAATACTTTTGTGAAGATAACAATGTGATTTTAGCATTCTAGATGAGATGATTGTTTCCATATTGATTTGTTCTCAGTCAGTGGCCACGCCCAGATGAGCACATGATGAAACACCCCCTTTTCTACTCAAATATAAAACCCCTCGTGACGAAATTCACCTCAAACCAGGAAGCCCTACAGACCAGCAGACGTGAAGCGTGAACTAAACGTTACAAAAACAACAGCATGTAGTAGGAATTCTACATTTTTGTCAAAAGATGCATACACTCACTTACTCACCCCACCCAAACAAACACCTCTGCCCCACTCTTCCTTTCCACCCATAGATCGACCTACACCCCCCCACCACCACACACACACACACACACACAACCACAAATGTTCAACAGTTGTTCCATCCCCGAGCCCAACTCATGAGAAGACTTGATGTGTGAATGCGTATACAGTTTGGTTGTTTAAGAAGGCATGCCAAATTGAGAAGGAATGGGAATATTTGATTACCTAATATCTAGTCCTAGCTGATGGAGCTTGGATACCCCTCTTCCCCCCAACACCCACACGCGCTGGTCCCCCGTTGTGACCCATCTCCCCAAGCACCTCTGCGCAGTCAGACCGTTTGATTATTCTGTGCCGCCAGGGCCACAATAATATGCCCCATCTCTGATTGTCCAAGTGTGACTCCCTCCCCATGGGTTACTGCAGCCAGTGTTGCCAGCACTGCTACTACCTGGGTGGGGTACTCCACCGGAATTCCTTCGGGCTAGGTCCGAGGTCGTCAGGGTTCTCATTAGCAGCTTTGAGAAAATCCTTGTATATTATGCTCACCCATACGGGGGCTTTGGCTTTTGGACCTATCCTGCCAGGCAGGCTCTGACCGCGTTCACCTTTCTGTCAAGGCTGTGTAGGCTACTTGCAGTAGGCCTATAAAATGGATAAGGACTTCTTATTTTTATTTTATTTAACCTTTATTTAACTAGGCAAGTCATTTAAGAACAAATTCTTATTTACAATGACAGCCTACCAAAAGGTGGGGATGGAGGCAGGGATGGAGGCTCGGATTAAAAATAAAAATATAGGACAAACCGCACATCACGACAAGAGACACCACAACACTACATAAAGAGAGACCTAAGACAACAACACAGCATGGTAGCAACACCACATGACAACAACTAATGTGGGTGGGTCGCTCAGGTTGGTGTCTAGGATATAGAGTTGGCACCGTTCCATAAAGACATTATAAAAATAAACAAACTACATATTTTTATTGTAAAATGTATATCCCATATTTGTGCAAGAGTAAAGACTTCCGCTCTGTCACATCTCCTGCTCGGAGACACACAATGATGATTTTATGATGGTTCTAATTAGCTTGTTTCTTTAGATTGAGCGTGTAGACCTGATATACAGTGGGGGAAAAAAGTATTTAGTCAGCCACCAATTGTGCAAGTTCTCCCACTTAAAAAGATGAGAGAGGCCTGTAATTTTCATCATAGGTACACGTCAACTATGACAGACAAATTGAGAAAATAAATTCCAGAAAATCACAATGTAGGATTTTTAATGAATTTATTTGCAAATTATGGTGGAAAATAAGTATTTGGTCACCTACAAACAAGCAAGATTTCTTGCTCTCACAGACCTGCAACTTCTTCTTTAAGAGGCTCCTCTGTCCTCCACTCGTTACCTGTATTAATGGCACCTGTTTGAACTTGTTATCAGTATAAAAGACACCTGTCCACAACCTCAAACAGTCACACTCCAAACTCCACTATGGCCAAGACCAAAGAGCTGTTAAAGGACACCAGAAACAAAATTGTAGACCTGCACCAGGCTGGGAAGACTGAATCTGCAATAGGTAAGCAGCTTGGTTTGAAGAAATCAACTGTGGGAGCAATTATTAGGAAATGGAAGATATACAAGACCACTGATAATCTCCCTCGATCTGGGGCTCCACGCAGGATCTCACCCCGTGGGGTCAAAATGACCACAAGAACGGTGAGCAAAAATCCCAGAACCACACGGGGGGACCTAGTGAATGACCTGCAGAGAGCTGGGACCATAGTAACAAAGCCTACCATCAGTAACACACTACGCCGCCAGGGACTCAAATCCTGCAGTGCCAGACGTGTCCCCCTGCTTAAGCCAGTACATGTCCAGGCCCGTCTGAAGTTTGCTAGAGTGCATTTGGATGATCCAGAAGAGGATTGGGAGAATGTCATATGAAACCAAAATATAACTTTTTGGTAAAAACTCAACTCAGTCGTGTTTGGAGGACAAAGAATGCTGAGTTGCATCCAAAGAACACCATTCCTACTGTGAAGCATGGGGGTGGAAACATCATGCTTTGGGGCTGTTTTTCTGCAAAGGGACCAGGACGACTGATCCGTGTAAAGGAAATAATTAATGGGGCCATGTATCGTGAGATTTTGAGTGAAAACCTCCTTCCATCAGCAAGGGCATTGAAGATGAAACGTGGCTGGGTCTTTCAGCATGACAATGATCCCAAACACACCGCCCGGGCAACGAAGGAGTGGCTTCGTAAGAAGCATTTCAAGGTCCTGGAGTGGCCTAGCCAGTCTTCAGATCTCAACCCCATAGAAAATCGTTGGAGGGAGTTGAAAGTCTGTGTTGCCCAGCGACAGCCCCAAAACATCACTGCTCTAGAGGAGATCTGCATGGAGGAATGGGCCAAAATACCAGCAACAGTGTGTGGAAAAACTTGTGAAGACTTACAGAAAACATTTGACCTGTGTCATTGCCAACAAAGGGTATATAACAAAGTATTGAGAAACTTTTGTTATTGACCAAATACTTATTTTCCACCATAATTTGCAAATAAATTCATTAAAAATCCTACAATGTGATTTTTTGGATTTTTTTCGCTCATTTTGTCTGTCATAGTTGACGTGTACCTATGATGAAAATTACAGGCCACAATTGGTGGCTGACTAAATACTTTTTTTCCCCACTGTACACACGCTGTAAAACAGTGAGCAAAAAATCATCCTGACCTCCCGCCAACCAACTGAGGGAGCCCAACAGGGAGCGACCACACACTCGCCTCTGTGCTTTTCACACGCAGCCCACATGGCCCATGATACAACTGTCACCGCTGGGTTTTCATGTCTTCCATGAAAGATCATCTCTGGCTTATGTACAGGTGTAAATAATCTTTATCCATCATACAGGGTGTTTTACTGCTGTTTATACGAGCAGGCTTCATCAGAAATGGAAACAAAAAGATCAAATAAAATGTTATTTGTCACATGCTTCGTAAACAACAGGTGTAGACTAAACAGTGAAATACTTACTTACGGGTCCTTTCCCAACAATGCAGAGTTAAAGATAAAAAAATAATACAATTTGACACGAGGAATAAATTCACAGTGAAAAACAATAAGGAGTAAGAATAACATGGCTATATACACTGTACAGTTGAAGTCAGAAGTTTACATACACTTAGGTTGGTGTCAATAAAACTTGTTTTTCAACCACTCCACAAATTTCTTGTTAACAAAGTCGGTTAGGACATCTACTTTGTGCATGACTCAAGTAATTTTTCCAACAATTGTTTACAGACTATTTCACTTATAATTCACTGTATCACAATTCCAGTGGGTCAGAAGTTAACATACACTAAGTTGACTGTGCCTTTAAACAGCTTCGAAAATTCGAGGAAATGATGTCATGGCTTTAGAAGCTTCTGATAGGCTAATTGACATCATTTTAGTCAATTGGAGGTGTACCTGTGGATGTATTTCAAGGCCTACCTTCAAACTCATTGCCTCTTTGCTTGACATCATGGGAAAACCAAAAGAAATCAGCCAAGACCTCAGAAAAAAAATGGTAGACCTCCACAAGCCTGAAGGTACCACGTTCATCTGCACAAACAATAGTACGCAAGTATAAACACCATGGGACCACGCAGCCGTCATACCTCTCAGGAAGGAGACGCGTTCTGTCTCCTAGATATGAATGTACTTTGGTGCGAAAAGTGCAACTCAATCCCAGAACAACAGCAAAGGACCTTGTGAAGATGCTGGAGGAAACAGGTACAAAAGTATCTATATCCACAGTAAAACAAGTCCTACATCGACATAACCTGAAAGGCCACTCAGCAAGGAAGAAGCCACTGCTCCAAAACCGCCATAAAAAAGCCAGACTACAGTTTGCAACTGCAAATGGGGACAAAGATCGTACTTTTTGGAGGAATGTCCTCTGGTCTGATTAAACAAAAATAGAACTGTTTGGCCATAATGAACTTCGTTATGTTTGGAGGAAAAAGGGGGTTCTTGCAAGCCGAAGAACACCATCCCAACCGTGAAGCACGGGGGTGACAGCATCATGCTGTGGGGGTGCTTTGATGCAGGAGGGTCTGGTGCCCTTCACAAAATAGATGGCATCATGAGGAAGGAAAATGATGTGGATATATTGAAGCAACATCTCAAGACATCAGTCGGGAAGTTAAAGCTTGGTCGCAAATGGGTCTTCCAAATGGACAATGACCCCAAGCATACTTCCAAAGTTGTGGCAAAATGGCTTAAGGACAACAAAGTCAAGGTATTGGAGTGGCCATTACAAAGCCCTGACCTCAATCCTATAGAACATTTGTGGGCAGAACTGAAAAAGTGAGTGCGAGCAAGGAGGCCTAAAAACCTGACTCAGTTACACCAGCTCTGTCAGGAGGAATGGGCCAAAATTCACCCAATTTATTGTGGGAAGCTTGTGGAAGGCTACCCGAAACGTTTGACCCAAGTTAAACAATTTAAAGGCAATGCTACAAAAAACGAATTGAGTGTATGTAAACTTCTGACCCACTGGGAATGTGATGAAATAAATAAAAGCAGAAAATAAATCATTCTCTTTACTATTATTCTGACATCTCACAATCTTAAAATAAAGTGGTGATCCTAACTGACCTAAGACAGGGAATCTTTACCAGGATTAAATGTCAGGAATTGTGAAAAACTGAGTTTAAATGTATTTGGCTAAGGTGTATGTAAACTTCCGACTTCAACTGTATATATACAGTGAGGGAAAAAAGTATTTGATCCCCTGCTGATTTTGTATGTTTGCCCACTGACAAAGAAATGATCAGTCTATAATTTTAATGGTAGGTTTATTTGAACAGTGAGAGACAGAATAACGTCAAAAATGTTATAAATTGATTTGCATTTTAAATGAGGGAAATAAGTATTTGACCCCCTCTCAATCAGAAAGATTTCTGGCTCCCAGGTGTCTTTTATACAGGTAATGAGCTGAGATTAGGAGCACACTCTTAAAAGGAGTGCTCCTAATCTCAGCTTGTTACCTGTATAAAAGAAACCTGTCCACAGGAGCAATCAATCAATCAGATTCCAAACTCTCCACCATGGCCAAGACCAAAGAGCTCTCCAAGGATGTCAGGGCCAAGATTGTAGACCTACACAAGGCAGGAATGGGCTACAAGACCATCGCCAAGCAGCTTGGTGAGAAGGTGACAACAGTTGGTGCGATTATTCGCAAATGGAAGAAACACAAAAGAACTGTCAATCTCCCTTGGCCTGGGGCTCCATGCAAGATCTCACCTCGTGGAGTTGCAATGATCATGAGAACGGTGAGGAATCAGCCCAGAACTACACGGGAGGATCTTGTCAATGATCTCAAGGCAGCTGGGACCATAGTCACCAAGAAAACAATTGGTAACACACTACGCCGTGAAGGACTGAAATCCTGCAGCGCCCGCAAGGTCCCCCTACTCAAGAAAGCACATATACAGGCTCGTCTGAAGTTTGAATCATTCAGATGTTCATTGGCAGAGGAGAACTGGGTGAAAGTGTTGTGGTCAGATGAGACCAAAATCGAGCTCTTTGGCATCAACTCAACTCGCCGTGTTTGGAGGAGGAGGAATGCTGCCTATGACCCCAAGAACACCATCCCCACCGTCAAACATGGAGGTGGAAACATTATGCTTTGGGGGTGTTTTTCTGCTAAGGGGACAGGACAACTTCACCGCATCAAAGGGACGATGGACGGGGCCATGTACCGTCAAATCTTGGGTGAGAACCTCCTTCCCTCAGCCAGGGCATTGAAAATGGGTCGTAGATGGGTATTCCAGCATGACAATGACCCAAAACACACGGCCAAGGCAACAAAGGAGTGGCTCAAGAAGAGGCACATTAAGGTCCTGGAGTGGCCTAGCCAGTCTCCAGACCTTAATCCCATAGAAAATCTGTGGAGGGAGCTGAAGGTTCGAGTTGCCAAACGTCAGCCTCGAAACCTTAATGACTTGGAGAAGATCTGCAAAGAGGAGTGGGACAAAATCTCTCCTGAGATGTGTGCAAACCTGGTGGCCAACTAACAAGAAACGTCTGACCTCTGTGATTGCCAACAAGGGTTTTGCCACCAAGTAATAAGTCATGTTTTGCAGAGGGGTCAAATACTTATTTCCCTCATTAAAATGCAAATCAATTTATAACATTTTTGACATGCGTTTTTCTGGATTTTTTTGTTGTTATTCCGTCTCTCACTGTTCAAATAAACCTACCATTAAAATTATATACTGATCATATCTTTGTCAGTGGGCAAACGTACAAAATCAGCAGGGGATCAAATACTTTTTTCCCCTCACTGTATATTCACATATATACACACACACTACCAGTCAAAGGTTTGGACACACCTACTCATTAAAGGGTTTTTCTTTATTTTTACAGATTTTTACATTGTAGAATAATAGTGAAGACATCAAAACTATGAAATAACACATATGGAATCATGTAGTAACCAAAAAAGTTTCAAATATTTTATATTTGAGATTCTTCAAATAGCCACCCTTTGCCTTGATGACAGCTTTGCACACTCTTGGCATTCTCTCAACCAGCTTCATGAGGTAGTCACCTGGAATGCATTTCAATTAACAGGTGTGCCTTGTTAAAAGTTAATTTGTGGAATTTCTTTCCTTCTTAATGCGTTTGAGCCAATCAGTTGTGTTGTGACAAGGTAGGGGGGTATACAGAAGATAGCCCTATTTGGTAAAAGACCAAGTCCATATTATGGCAAGAACAGCTCAAATAAGCAAAGAGAAATGACAGTCCATCATTACTTTAAGACATGAAGGTCAGTCAATACGGAACAATTCAAGAAGTTTCTTCAAGTGCAGTCGCAAAAACCATCAAGCGCTATGATGAAACTGGCTCTCATGAGGACCGCCACAGGAATGGAAGACCCAGAGTTACCTCTGCTGCAGAGGATAAGTTCATTAGAGTTACCAGCCTCAGAAATTGCAGCCCAAATAAATGCTTCACAGAGTTCAAGTAACAGACACATCTCAACATCAACTGTTCAAAGGAGACATTAGGCCTTCATGGTCAAATTGCTGCAAGGAAACCACTACTAAAGGACACCAATAAAAAGAAGAGACCTGCTTGGGCCAAGAAACACGAGCAATGGACATTAGACCGGTGGAAATCTATCCTTTGGTCCAAATTTGAGATTTTTGGTTCAAACCGCCGTGTCTTTGTGAGATCTCCACATGTGTAGTTCCCACCGTAAAGCATGGAGGAGGAGGTGTTATGGTGTGGGGGTGCTTTGCTGGTGACACTGTCTGTGATTTATTTAGAATTCAAGGCACACTTAACCAGCATGGCTACCACAGCATTCTGCAGCGATATGCCATCCCATCTGGTTTGGGCTTAGTGGGACTATCATTTGTTTTTCAACAGGACAATGAGCCAACACACCTCCAGGCTGTGTAAGGGCTATTTTACCAAGAAGGAGAGTGATGGAGTGCTGCATCAGATGACCTGGCCTCCACAATCCCCCGACATCAACCCAACTGAGATGGTGTGGGATGAGTCGGAAGGCAGAGTGAAGGAAAAGCATCCAACAAGTGCTCAGCATATGTGGGAACTCCTTCAAGACTGTTGGAAAAGCATTCCAGGTGAAGCTGGTTGAGAGAATGCCAAGAGTGTGCAAAGCTGTCATCAAGGCAAAAGGTGGCTATTTGAAAAATTTCAAATAAAATATATTTTGATTTGCTTAACACTTTTTTGGTTACTACATGATTCAATGTGTTATTTCATAGTTTTTATATGTCTTTACTATATATATAGTACATGTGTCCAAACTTTTGACTGGTACTGTATTTATATAGAAACTGACCCTTTTAAAAGATCCTCTTGATCATCTTTAATTGCTTGTGTCATCAAAGCGTGACGGGATGAGACGTGTTTCTATTGGCCGTGTCTATTCTTAAAGAGATAGTTAATCCACAATTGAGTTGTGTCTGGCTGTAATTCATGGTACCGATGTTAGGAAAGCTGCATTGCAGGCCGAAACCTCCTCAAAAACACTTCCAGTGGCCACCGTCCCCTAGGTGGTCCACCGCTGCTAAATGAATATAGGGAAAACACTGACTTCAAACTAAATTCATGTAATTCATGGTACCGATGTTAGCAAAGCTGCATTGCAAGCTGAAAAACACTTAACTAAGTTTGGTAGCTGTTTTTTTTCATACTGCTGGAATAGTCACTGGAATTTTGTTACTCAAAACTGGAACTATTTCCTCATGCAGTCTCACAGCCACATCTGTGTCTGTTGTTTGCTGTAACATAGACAAAGTTGTATTGTATGCTTTGTCTTCTATTGGGCACTCAGACGCAGATTGATTACCAGAGCTGTGAACAAACTCACCGATGGCTTGATGGAACTATCAAGAGCATTGAAATTTTCTGATATTACTGCAAAAGATTATGACATTCTCGCTGGAAAGAAAACATGGACAGATTCTTCTCGAGTATCGACGCTACAAAACTTAGTTTGAAGTCAGTGTTTTCCCTATATTCATTTAGCAGCGGTGGACCACCTAGGGGACGGTGGCCCACTAGAAGTGTTTTTGAGGAGGTTTCGGCCTGCAATGCAGCTTTGCTAATATCGGTACCATGGATTACATTCATTTTTTGCGACGATGCTTATCATGCTACCTCCTGGCTGTGGCAAAAGTAAACAGATTATTGTGCATGCTGTCACTACTTGCCTACAGACAGCTATGTGTCACATTTTCACTTAAGATTGAATTGATGTCAATGGGAGACTGAGAACATTTTTGACTTAAGTGGTAGTTACGATTAACCCCCAAAAATGGGGAATAGGGTGTAATTAGAGACTCTCCATCCCTCTCTAAGCCCTGCTGTGGTGCATCTTCCTGGGGTAGCTGTGGGCTTGAACCCAGCAGGAGTCTGGAGGTCTGGTGTGGTGGTGATGCTCCAGGCACAGTAAAGTTGCTACCAGAGGCATCTGGTTCTTGTTAACACACTACCAGGGAGCCGGGCAGGCTCCACAGATCGTATCTGCCCAGGGGACGACACACTACTGGGGACATGATATGAACACCAACACAGCATACACCAACTAGACAGTAGACAGACATATTTTGACATGCGATCTGTGATCTCCATCTTTGATCTCGGATATCTACAGAGTGATCTGTGATCTGAGAGGAAAGCCCCTTATCGTCCTCCTATAATGACATAGGTCTATTGGAGACAGTGCAGACTCCCTATTAAAACAAGGCTCTTTTGAAAGGGGAACCTCTTTAATAGCACAAGCTTTAAATCCTACACCGCTAACATGCATTACACAAACATGGATATAAAACATACATCTCTCTGTATGTACATTACACTGTTTCCAAGTATGCAACTCTCTCTTCCCCTCCCCTTATGGATGTAATTTACTCCCTCCCTCCCTCCCACATTCTTGGACAGGGAGAAATAGGAAGATTAAATAACAATTCAGGCTGTGGTCCAGCGGTTCGATCCGGAGTGTCTTATGTTCTTAACCCTGTAGAACACCCCAGCATCTGCTCTGTGTGTTAGACATCAGTAACAGTAGAGCTGGACAAACATCAATTTTGCGATAAATTACCTTAACGATAAATAGAACTACCAATGAGTGATTGGTATGGTCAGTGTCACACACACACTCCACGCTGCCAATGGCATTTACTAGTTCGAGTGCAATCTCCTGGTGCTTTTCTTATATTCTCTGGGCAATGAACTAAGTGCAGTCCAGCCCAGAACTCCAGTGTTAGAAGCAGAGAGAGCGGAGCTCCAAACAGCCATACTACAGTATGGTGCTGTTTCCCCTTTTCTCATCCCTCTACCTCTCCTTGTCCCTCTAGTCCCTCTACCTGTCCCATCCGCCCTCTCGCTCTCTCACATACTCTGTACCTCCATTTCTACCCCTACTTGTTCCTTTCCTTGTCACTCTAACTCTACCTGTCCCATCCTCCCCATCACTTACTCTGCATCTCCATTACTCTCCTTCTTCCCCGCTACTTACCTTTCTTTCCCTCACCCCCTCCCTCCCATCCACTTCTCCCTCTCTCTTTCTTTCCCTTCCACTCCTCTCTAGTGATTAAAGCCCCTGACTGATAGACGGGCCTGGGGAAGTGAGAGGGGACTGGGTTTCTGGACAGACTCCAGGACACACAGTCGTCCGTCCTGGCAGGGACCACTCAGTTCCCTGACCCGGTTCCCACACTGCTGATCCACAAGAGCACAACGTCAGAACGTTCCAGGTGTTACGCCACATCTGCCTGACAGGATGAGGCCTGGCCCGAGTCTCTACCGGAGGTTGCATGGAAGGGGGGAGAGCAAAAGATGGGGAGAGAGGATGTGGGGGGGTTCAAAGCCACTTCCTCCTGCCTGAGCACCAAGTGGGTTACCTCAGTATCACTTAAGGAATGTATACATCTATGACCATATATATATATATATATATATATATATATATTCATTTAGCAGGTGCACGTCCTGTCACTCCTTTTATGTGTGTGTGAGGAGTGCCACACCGGCATTGGGTATCGTGTGTTTGTGTACGTGTCTAGCTGTGTGTGTGCATGAATGACACAGAGTTCTGCCTGCCTCTCAATTTCCCCTCAGTGTCGGCATGAACATCATTTCCAGAATTTCTCTCCCTCTCATCAGCCTTTCCTTTTTATCTCTGAATCCTCCAGTCGGTCATCAGGGCATGGGTTAGATCCCAGCAGAGAGGACAGGGGGGAGCAGATAAGAGGTTTAAGGGGGGCTGAGGAGAGCTGAGGAGGAGTGCAGTAAAAGTGTAGCTCTTTATGGTTTCACAGGCCAGCCTGCTCTTCCAGCAGCATGAAAGAGCTTTTATGGGACAGCCAGGTGGCAGGTGCTTTGGATCCATCATCCAGCCCTGCCCATACCTCAACAGCAATATGAGGGTTACACACACATACAAGCGCACAGACCGACCGACGACACACACACAAACACACAGTGAGTGATATACCATGCCGCTGTCTCTTAGCAAGCAGTACAGTGCCTTGCAAAAGTATTCATCTCCATTGGCGTTTTTCCTATTTTGTTGCATTACAACCTGTAATTTAAAATTGATTTTTATTTGGATTTCATGTAATGGACATACACAAAATAGTCCAAATTGGTGAAGTGAAATGAAAAAATTAACTTCTTTCAAAAAGTTCTACAAAATAAATAACGGAAAAATGGTGCGTGTATATGTATTCACCCCCTTTGCTATGAAGCCCCCAAATAAGATCTGGTGCAACCAATTACCTTCAGAAGTCACATAATTAGTTAAATAAAGTCCACCTGTGTGCAATCTAAGTGTCACATGATCTGTCACATGATCTCAGTATATATACACCTGTTCTGAAAGGCCCCAGAGTCTGCAACACCACTAAGCAAGGGGCACCACCAAGCAAGCGGCACCATGAAGACCAAGGAGCTCTCCAAACAGGTCAGGGTTGGGTTATGAAAAAATATCCAAAACTTTGAACATTCCACGGAGCACCATTAAATCCATTATTAAAAAATTGAAAGAATATGGCACCACAACAAACCTGCCAAGAGAGGGCAGCCCACCAAAACTCACGGACCAGGCAAGGAGGGCATTAATCAGAGGCAACAAAGAGACCAAAGATAACCCCGAAGGAGCTGCAAAACTCCACAGCAGAGATTGGAGTATCTGTCCATAGGACCACTTTAAGCCATACACTCCACAGAGCTGGGCTTTATGGAAGAGTGACCAGAAAAAAGCCATTGCTTAAAGAACAAAATAAGCAAACACGTTTGGTGTTCGCCAAAAGGCATGTGGGAGATTCCCCGGGGGCAAACTACCCGCCCTCCAAGACACATACAACACCCGATGTCACAGGAAGGCCAAAAAGATCATCAAGGACATCAACCACCTGAGCCACTGCCTGTTCACCCCGCTATCATCCAGAAGGCGAGGTCAGTACAGGTGCATCAAAGCTGGGACCGAGAGAATGAAAAACAGCTTCTATCTCAAGGCCATCAGACTGTTAAATAGCCATCACTAGCACATTAGAGGCTGCTGCTGCCTATTGAAATCACTGGCCACTTTAAGAAATGGAACACTAGTCACTTTAATAATGTTTACAGTCACCTTAATAATGTTTACATATCTTGCACCACTCATCTCATATGTATATACTGCATTCAATTCTATAATATTCTACTGTATCTTAGTCCATGCCGCTCTGTCATTGCTTGTGTACACATTCTTAAATCCCATTCCTTACTAGTTTTGTGTGTATTGGGTATATGTTGTGAAATTTAAAGGGAAAACATTTAAATGTCTTGGAATGGCCTAGTCAAAGCCCAGACCTCAATCCAATTGAGAATCTGTGGTATGACTTAAAGATTGCTGTACACCAGCGGAAGTCATTCAACTTGAAGGAGCTGGAGCAGTTTTGCCTTGAAGAATGGGCACAAATCCCAGTGGCTAGATGTGCCAAGCTTATAGAGACATACCCAAGAGACTTGCAGCTGTAATTGCTGCAAAAGGTGGCTCTACAAAGTATTGACTTTGGGGGGGGTGAACAGTGATGCACGCTCAAGTTTCCAGTTTTTTTTGTCTTGTTTGTTTCACAAGAAAAAATATTTTGCATCTTCAAAGTGGTAGGCATGTTGTGTAAATCAAATGATACAAACCCCCCAAAAATCCATTTTAATTCCAGGATGTAAGGCAACAAAATAGCAAAAATGCCAAGGGGGGTGAATACTTTCGCAAGCCACTGTAAATCTTTGTACCGTCACAGAAGGGTAGAGGGCAAGGAGGGAGCAGACAGGGGGTCAGTCTGCACCCCTCTCAGCTTTTTTAACTCTTTCTGTTTGGCTAAAACATTCTTATCGCAGTCTTCCCCTCTCTCTGTTCCCCTTTAACCCCAGAGCCCTTCTTCCACCCTCACCAATCAACTAGCCCGCAGACCACTGACAGGGAGTCACAACCCCCAGTATGCAACACATACAACACTGCAATGAGACAGCCCTATAATATAACTGCTCTGTCTGGACCAAGAATACACGCCCCTTACACAAGCCACAATGTCCTAAACGACCACAGTGGATCCCACCGCCACAGAAACACCAGTCACCACATGAAACATAGCATCCCCGCCACCACCCACCCTCCCACCCCCGGACACACACACCACCCTCGCACACTCACCAACCACCCCGTCACTAGGGGGCCTCAGGGGGCAGCAGTCTGCAGCTGTGACAAGAGGAAGTGAGCATTGCAGAGGGAAGCACCCTGCTGCCTGATAGGGCCAGTCTATCTATAACAGAAGGAGATGAAAAAAGCGAGGGAGGGAGAGAGGGACGAGGAGAGCCCCGGATAAGAGAGAGAGGGAGCATCGGGGGGAGGGAGGAAATGTGGAGGCCTTCCAGCAGTGTGATATAGGCTATACTAACAAAGCATGAGTGAGCAGTATCCCACTGCGCTGGAGGAACAATGACATCACACAGAGACTAAGTGTAGCTGTAGCCTACGTACTCAGAAACAGGCCTTGTAGATTCATGCGCAGACCCAAATGGACAGGCTGCAAATTGGACAATGACATTTCTCTATGGTCTTTTGACAATGTGTGCTGTGCTCTCACCATGTTAGAGCAATCCTCATTACCGACGCACAATGAACAGAACACAATCCGGGATGCGATCAAATCGAGTTATTCTGAGAAATCTGACTTCACTTATAAGTAAGTGACTCATAAGTCAGAAGTGAAACAACTTCACGCTCCGTTCCTCTGTGCCTTTCTCCGTGTGTGTGTGTCCTTCCTTTAATCTGATCTGGGTTGCATCAACGTTCAAAGCAATCAGTCACACATAAAAACACACCAGGCTCATTTGAGAACAACACTGTCAGTCTGAGTCAGCTAGTGCTATTCCTGTCTCACTCCCTGGGAAAACACACTAGCAAGGAGGGGAAGATACCCTTGAGTCACTGTGTGTGTGTGTGTGTGTGTGTGAAAAGCCAGACCTGGAACACAAGGTTAGAAGAAGTCGTCAGTGTGTGTTTGTTTTGGCGCTGGCCTCATATCATTTTACAGACACAATCAAAATACGAGCTATAAAGTTAAGCGGGAAAATAAAAGAGTGGGTCTTTATTGGACAAGGTTCTCATGCTCTGCCAGGGGGATAGAGGTCCTGCCTCATTAAGTCCCTATACACAGCTAGGGAGGGTGCGTCCCAAATGGCACCCTATTCCCTATGTAGTGCACTAGTAGTACTCTATAAAATAGGGGATAGAGCGCCATTTGAGACACTGCATCAGCGACACTCTGGCACTGTGAGGGACAATTAGATCTAAGACACACTCTGCTCTTCAGTGGGACTTAGTCAAATGTTTACACAGTGTGGCAGGAGCTAGTGTTAATGGCAGTAGTTGGTGTTTTACATCAGGCTAACAGAGGAGTGTGTTGCGGTGGGTGGGTGGGTGGGAAAGGGGGATACCTAGTCAACTGCACAACAGAATGCACTCAACCGAAATGTGTCTTATGCATTTAACCCAACCCCTCAATCAGAGAGGTGGGGGGCTGACTTAAATCGACGTCCACGTCATCAGGGCCCGGGGAGCAGTTGTTGTTGGGGGTTAACTGCCTTGCTCAAGGGCAGAACTACAGATTTTTCCACCTTGCCAGCTCGGGGATTCGAACCAGCGACCTTTCGGTTACTGGCCCAATGCTCTTAACCACTAGGCTACATGCCGCGATGGTTGGTGTGTGAGTGTGTGTGTGTGTGCGCGCATTTGATAGTCAAACCGATGAGGAACCAGCCCTAACCTGACAAGTGAGACGTACTGGCAGAAAGCCTAAGAGTTAACAACACGTTATTGCTGAATAACATCGGAAACAGGGTTGTACAACTACTGTAGAACTTGGGTTAAGGCGGCTTCAAATTCAGAACAAGAACAGAGTCGTAACCGGAGCCAAGATACAAAAGAGAAACAGTCCGGAATGCTGCTGTGCCGTCACGCCCACCGGACTCAACGACCGGTTCATCTGAGGATGTGTGTGTTTGTGTCTCCGTCTCAGTGTGTGTGTGTGTCTCCATGTGTGTGTGTGTCTCCGTCTCAGTGTGTATGTGTGTCTCCGTCTGTGTGTGTTTGTGTGTATGCGTGCAAGAGTGTGTTTCTGTAAGGGGTAAGGGACGAATACCTCAATCTGTGGAAATGAGAACACATGTGCAACCGGAAAATAATAATATAAAAAACAATGAATGCTTGAAATGCAGATCTAATATAAACCAAAACCATGCCACACACACACACACACTATCACACAGGTGTCATTAAAGAGACTCACACTGAGGCCCTGACTAGAACAGACAAATGGCTCCAATAACTCTGATCCAAGCTAGCCTGGTCCCAGATCTGTTAGTGCTTTTGCCTTCTCCATTGTCAAAGTCAACAACATGTTTGGAATAATAATTCCATAAGGAGTTGGCAAAAGAGCAGAAACAGACTGGCATCCAGGCTAGATTTTTAACTCGCACTCATTTTAATATCACTGAGTTCAAGGAGTTATGGAGATACTGAGAACAGCTGGAGTTGAATATAGGTTGATAACTGATAAACTACCATTTGTGGAAAGTACCATTGGCACCCCTAGGGCCATTAACTCCAATCTAGAGTTTGGAGTTGCCAGGACTGTTGGAGTTCCTTACCCAACTCTCGCTCCTTTCCAAACGCAGAGAGCACCTTGGAATAAGGGGTGAACTAATTGGCTGAAAAATAGCTTGGGTTTAGTAAAAACAGTTCTCATAAGCTGAGAAGGAGTTAAACTTCACACAATCGGTGCTGTGCATACACGCACCTATCCTCACAGAGAAAAACAGTCTAGGGAGCGTGAGAAAGAGTGTGAGCCACTTCCTCTACGGCCAGGCTTCTAGACGATCGCAATGAGATCATGAATATTAAATAATGCCTGGTCTGCACAGCGCCCATCTGTGATGTGTGATCTGTGATCATCACACAGCCCTGGTGCTTTGATCAGGAGGCTCTCTTTGATCCCAGAGGAAAGAACAGAGAAACAGGAAGAACAGGGCCCTCTGTATCATACACACCATCCCTTCCTCTACCCACAAAGAGAGAAGGGAGGGATGGACAGAGGAGGAGAAAGACTGACAGGAAGTTGAGAAAGCATGTGAGACAGACGGCGAGAGAGGCTGGGTAAGACAGAGTGAGAGAGAGAGGGAAGGAGAGAAAGACATGAGAGAGAGAGAGGCAAACAGGGTACGACAGAGAGAAACATAAGACCGAGAGAGAGAAAGGGAACAATTAGATAGAAAGACATTTGAGAGAGAGAGCGAGACACACAGACAGGCAGGCCAAACAGGGATGGAGAAATACTGTAGCTCCTCTCTATGTGTGTTTGAAGGATCCACAGGAAAGAGGAGGACCAGCACATGGAGGTAACCCAGAAGTAATGAAGAATTTGGGAACTAAACTAAACCTCCATGGGTCGTATTCATTAGGCACCAAACAGAACAAAACGGCCTGAAACAGGGATGGGCTACATGGACTCGTCCAATAAGAACCACTAGTTCACATGTTCCATTGCTAAATGTTTTCCGTGATGAAGCTTGGGGGTAAAATATGAGGGGAGAGTTACTGTAGGGACTTACCTGTCCATCCTGCCCAACATGCACCTGGTGGATCTGAAGATTCCCCTGAGAGAGAGAGCGCGAGAGAGAGCGAGAGAGAGAGAGAGAGAGCGAGAGCGAGAGAGAGCGAGAGCGAGAGAGAGAGAGAGAATTCAGACAGCATCACAGTCACTTGACATTGGCAACACCACATGAAAAACAAGCCCAAATAAGCGCCATTTATTCCCTCTGTGCTATTTTCCTTCCTAATTGTATTTCATTCATATCCAATGCTGTCTGAGCTGCCATATGGACAGGCAGCATGGTAATCTCTCCCAAATAGCCTAATTTCCTTCTCCAACATGATGAAACCAATCGCTTTGATGAGGAGGGCCCCATTCCTAATGAAAACACACACTGTGAGTGGCAGTTAGGAGAAGTGGGATTTTGTTGCTAAGCTTTGAACTCCCAAAACAAACAAGATCATCCAGTGGGAAGGAGACAAAAAAAATACTTTTCTGGCATCCAATCACAAAGAGCAGAAAGGCTTTTCAAGCTTTTCTTCCTCCGTCTCTCTCGCTCTCTCCTTCTCCCTGCTTGTATTGGTTAAGAACCTCTGTAGAATACCTGGTCAGTGTGTCAGCCCTATTTGCATGAGTGCAGGTGTTTATTTATTTGTTTGTGAGTGAGTTTAGGCATGCTTTTGTGCTTGAGTGAGTATTCAAGTGTATGTGTGTTTGTGCGTGCGTGTGTATATTCAAGTTTGTGTGTATAAATGAACGCTCATATATACACACAAACTTGAATATACACAAACGTGTTTGTCTACTCAAGTGTGTGTGCACGCGCAGTGGCGCCTTGAAATAAATATCTCTCCCCCCACATCTTATTAAACAAAATGTTTAACTATGATGCTGAGGCAGAGAATTCTTTCTCAGACACTTGGTGTGGTTTTGTGAAAGATTCTTATAGAGCCAATCCATTGTGTGCATGCAAGGCTGTCTGGTGAGAGACACGGGCCATCTGGGTATTATGTGGAAACAAATAGTATAATAACCCATGCATAAGCACGCAGTAGATCTAAACAAGCACTCTTAACATCTGCTTGTGGTGAACTCCTGCCTAATGACTTTAATACTTGCTACCATTACTGACTATTACCATGCAATTTCGATTTACTGACTGGGATACCCGGATAGACAGACAGACAAACAGATGGACGGACAGACAAACAGACAGACAGAAACACTTACCTCACTGTCCTGTGTGATCTGCACCTCTTCCCCCTGTGGCACCTGGGCAATGTGGAGATGTCCCTGAGGGATCTGATAATGGCGAGAGATAACAAGATGAAGGAAGGAAGGAAGAAAGAAAGAAAGAAAGAAAGAAAGAAAGAAAGAAAGAAAGAAAGAAAGAAAGAAAGAAAGAAAGAAAGAAAGAAAGAAAGAAAGAAAGAAAGAAAGAAAGAAAGAAAGAAAGAAAGAAAGAAAGAAAGAAAGAAAGAAAGAAAGAAAGAAAGAAAGAAAGAAAGAAAGAAAGAAAGAAAGAAAGAAAGAAAGAAAGAAAGAAAGAAAGAAAGAAAGAAAGAAAGAAAGAAAGAAAGAAAGAAAGAAAGAAAGAAAGAAAGAAAGAAAGAAAGAAAGAAAGAAAGAAAGAAAGAAAGAAAGAAAGAAAGAAAGAAAGAAAGAAAGAAAGAAAGAAAGAAAGAAAGAAAGAAAGAAAGAAAGAAAGAAAGAAAGAAAGAAAGAAAGAAAGAAAGAAAGAAAGAAAGAAAGAAAGAAAGAAAGAAAGAAAGAAAGAAAGAAAGAAAGAAAGAAAGAAAGAAAGAAAGAAAGAAAGAAAGAAAGAAAGAAAGAAAGAAAGAAAGAAAGAAAGAAAGAAAGAAAGAAAGAAAGAAAGAAAGAAAGAAAGAAAGAAAGAAAGAAAGAAAGAAAGAAAGAAAGAAAGAAAGAAAGAAAGAAAGAAAGAAAGAAAGAAAGAAAGAAAGAAAGAAAGAAAGAAAGAAAGAAAGAAAGAAAGAAAGAAAGAAAGAAAGAAAGAAAGAAAGAAAGAAAGAAAGAAAGAAAGAAAGAAAGAAAGAAAGAAAGAAAGAAAGAAAGAAAGAAAGAAAGAAAGAAAGAAAGAAAGAAAGAAAGAAAGAAAGAAAGAAAGAAAGAAAGAAAGAAAGAAAGAAAGAAAGAAAAAGAGAAAGAAAAAGAGAAAGAAAAAGAGAAAGAGAAAAGAACTCACAATATGAGGTGTGTATGTACTATAATGTGCACTACTCTTCTGGCACCGTTAACACATACAGTTAGTGAGTCCACTCTCACCCCTCCACCATCAGCCACTAGTCTGAGCCCCGCTGCAGTCGCTGCCTGACAGATCATATGCTTTACATTTCCTCAACTGCATTAGCAGCACTCGTATATTTTAGGCTCGGATGCACCCGCTAATACTCTAGAACAGTGTTTACCAACTCCAGTCCGACCTCGAGTACCCCCAACAGCACACATTTTTGTTGTAGCCCTGTACAAGCACACCAGATTCAACTTGTCAACTAATCATCAAGCCCTTGATTAGTTGAATCAGTTGAGTTTGTCAGAGGTAACAACAAAAATGTGTGCTATTGGGGGTACTCGAGGACTGGAGTCCGATGCCATTTTAAATCTTTCAAAAATGTACTTTGAACGTTTGCTCTAGCCTGCCTGGAGTGCCAGATAGTCCTAAAACTTAAAAGCCCATCTATTACATTTGTCCATTAAGCCAGGCAAGCTCAATTATAAACAGATTGAGTATTTAAATTAGTTAAAATAGTATTTGAACCCAGGTCTACTCACTAATACCACTTCCTCTCCTCCCTCTTCCTCTTTAATAACACGAGGGACTGATCAGCTTTGAATAAAAGCAGAGTAGAAGTTTACCAGGAAGATCAATCGAAAAGTCTGACAATGGTGTAATGTTGCATTTTCATTGGATTTTGACTCACAACTAAACTGGACTTTTCATTTGAAACACAAATAATGATTGTTTACTTTTTTTTTTTTGGTCGGCAAGGGTGGAATTCCAGCATTAGTCTGTTCTTAGCCTGTCTTTTTATGCATTACTACACTCGTCCATTTTTGAGAAACCGGTTCCAGAAAGCGTTTTAGTGTGCACGGGGCACGGACCTGACAGAGAATATAATATTAGCAGTATTTCCAGTAATGCTCTCTGCCTCTATACCACGTATAAACATTTACGACAGAGTCAACCTGCTAGCCTGGTCCCAGATCTGTTTGTGCTCTTGCCAACTATTTGGCTGTCATTGTCAAGCCAAACAGTCTGACTGGCCTCACAGCAATCTTCAAATAGCTTATAAACATAATTTTCCCCCAATTTGGCATGACAATAAGTAACACAGAGTTGGCATGATAGCACAAGCTGCTGCTTCACTCAATAACACATTCCAGCCCGGTGGAAGAGGTGAGATCTCGGAGTAGTACAGTACTTGCTCCTTAGTTGGGCTTCAACACATTTGAATGGCATACATAAGATTTACTTGTAGGTCCTTTACCTCATTAACACTGAAAGGTCAAAGCACATTTCTTCTTTCTAAGTAATAGTGTGGACATTGGAATAGTGCCACAGTGTGACTCCATGAAGATGCACAGGGAACAGGAAGTGATCAGACACAGGTTACTTCCTGTTGGCCCACCCACCCATAGTGATGTAGTGGGCCTGAGTGTGACCTCTGACCCCTACAGCTGTATAAGGTTGTCCAATCAAATCCCTGAGCATGATGGAACTCTGCTACATTGACACACTGTCTTCCTGTGGAGCGGTGGACAGTCTCAGTGTAGTAGGGTGAGGTGATCTACCCACACAACATAGATAAGAGACTCACTCTGGGACTCTCAGATGACTAAGGAACTGGAGGAGGGTTGTGTGTGTGTGTGTTTGTGTGGAGAGAAGGAGAGTGTGATAGAACCAGAACAAGACAGAGAGAATCGAGACAGAAGGCAGAGAGATAGGTAGTGCAAAAGAGGAGAGGGGAAAAGAGTGACAGATAGAAATGAAAGCGGGATCACGAGAGGAGAAAGAGAGAAAAAGAAGAGAGCTACGAGGCCCAAGAAAGAAATAGGTCCGGTTAGAGATTGAGAGGAAAGCGAAAGAGGATGAGAGAGATTATCAGAGAAATTGGGTAGTAGGGCAGGAAGGAGAGAGAGAGAGCGCGATGGAAGGAGAGAGGAGACGCAGACAGAGGGGGGAGACAGTGACACTCACCACTTGCACCTGTCCATCCTCTCCTATGCGGTGGATCTGGACCTGCTGGACAGCCTGGTTGGCCAGGGTGTAGTGTAGAGTCTGTTGGGCTGCCTCCACCACAGCGCCACCCTCTGGGCATGAGCACAGGGCAGATGAGTTAACAACAGTAAGGTGTGGTAGAAAATATACTCTGGATAGAAGTTACCCAGCCCCATTCACCTCTGAAGGAACACTTGGCATAGGCCAGGTTTCCCGATAGCGAGGGAACTTAGGCTTACAAGTGTTTTAACGATGTACAGTGAGGGAAAAAAGTATTTGATCCCCTGCTGTTTTTGTACGTTTGCCCACTGACAAAGACATGATCAGTCTATAATTTTAATGGTAGGTTTATTTGAACAGTGAGAGACAGAATAACAACAACAAAATCCAGAAAAACGCATGTCAAAAATGTTATAAATTGATTAGCATTTTAATGAGGGAAATAAGTATTTGACCCCTCTGCAAAACATGACTTAGTACTTGGTGGCAAAACCCTTGTTGGCAATCACAGAGGTCAGACGTTTCTTGTAGTTGGCCACCAGGTTTGCACACATCTCAGGAGAGATTTTGTCCCACTCCTCTTTGCAGATCTTCTCCAAGTCATTAAGGTTTCGAGGCTGACGTTTGGCAACTCGAACCTTCAGCTCCCTCCACAGATTTTCTATGGGATTAAGGTCTGGAGACTGGCTAGACCACTCCAGGACCTTAATGTGCCTCTTCTTGAGCCACTCCTTTGTTGCCTTGGCCGTGTGTTTTGGGTCATTGTCATGCTGGAATACCCATCTACGACCCATTTTCAATGCCCTGGCTGAGGGAAGGAGGTTCTCACCCAAGATTTGACGGTACATGGCGCCGTCCATCGTCCCTTTGATGCGGCGAGTTGAGTTGATGCCAAAGAGCTCGATTTTGGTCTCATCTGACCACAACACTTTCACCCAGTTCTCCTCTGAATCATTCAGATGTTCATTGGCAAACTTCAGACGAGCCTGTATATGTGCTTTCTTGAGCAGGGGGACCTTGCGGGCGCTGCAGGATTTCAGTCCTTCACTGCGTAGTGTGTTACCAATTGTTTTCTTGGTGACTATGGTCCCAGCTGCCTTGAGATCATTGACAAGATCCTCCTGTGTAGTTCTGAGCTGATTCCTCACCGTTCTCATGATCATTGCAACTCCACGAGGTGAGATCTTACATGGAGCTCCAGGCCGGGGGAGATTGACAGTTATTTTGTGTTTCTTCCATTTGCGAATAATCGCACCAACTGTTGTCACCTTCTCACCAAGCTGCTTGGCGATGGTCTTGTAGCCCATTCCAGCCTTGTGTAGGTCTACAATCTTGTCCCTGACATCCTTGGAGAGCTCTTTGGTCTTGGCCATGGTGGAGAGTTTGGAATCTGATTGATTGATTGCTTCTGTGGACAGGTGTCTTTTATACAGGTAACAAACTGAGATTATGAGCACTCCCTTTAAGAGTGTGCTCCTAACCTCAGCTCGTTACCTGTATAAAAGACACCTGGGAGCCAGAAATCTTTCTGATTGAGAGGGGGTCAAATACTTATTTCCCTCATTAAAATGCAAATCAATTTATAACATTTTTGACATGCGTTTTTCTGGATTTTTCTGTTGTTATTCTGTCTCTCACTGTTCAAATAAACCTACCATTAAAATTATAGACTGATCATTTCTTTGTCAGTGGGCAAACGTACAAAATCAGCAGGGGATCAAATACTTTTTTCCCTCACTGTATCTTTCCTGCAATGGCCGAAGATGTAACATGTGTTTCCCAAAACACCACGCAGAAAGAACGTTCGCTAAGTGCCTCATTGAGGCATGTGTCGATAATGACAGGTTCGAAAGAAAGGCAGCGCTGCTCTCGGATCAGCTTTCTCCATTAAAATCTTACCGTAACATTATAATTATTCCACAATACTGATGACGGATCACGTCCTAGAGAGATATTATCACCTATGGATGCAAATATTGAGGCAACTTATTCTAATGCTTACCCAATAATATTGCACTAAATCAAGATTTGGCACACCTGTTAGGCTACACATCATCAAATATATTGAGGCAAAAAAATACAGACAGTAGCCAAATAGCCAAATAAAACTAAATTGAATGGACATGAAATTGATTTTAATATCATTGAAATATATAGGCCTATGTAACCTATACTTTTGGTAGGCTATTTATCTTTTATTGCAGTCATCTCGGTTTTCATTTCAAGCATCTTTTTATCCTTCGCTTGTTTGTAACAACTGCAAAGACATTGGTAACTTTGTATTTGTAGTCAACTTCGTTGTGAAGTTATCGGCGGTCACAGAGAGACAGAAACATCTTGATTTATGTTCAGTAGAGATATTCTGGGGGAAATGCATCTCAACATGCACTTAACTGCTCTACGAGTGGTCTGAGGCAGTCGGTAAATAACGAGCGTTTTTTTTGTTTTTGGAAACGATACCCCTACGAAGGTTCTAATGATGAACTTTAGCCTTAAGAGGCTTTTGGAAAACTGGGCCCATCTGCTGGATGATGCCGTGTGTTTATACTGTATCAAACATGTCTAAATAACACAAGGACTCTCAAGCTAGCAATTCAAAATACACACACGACCCTGCAGCCAAACACAAACCCCAGCCTCAGTCTAAACACCCACCACTATCACACCCACAGCCCATAACGTCCCCCATCGGCCCACCACAGCTTCACCTATTATCTCAGTGTGTGTGTGTGTGTGTTTACACTGGTGCATGCGTGTGTGCCTGCTCGCTATGAGAATTGTTGCTAGATTGATGTAGGCCTACATTGAGGAAATCCCACCACAATGAGAAGTAACAAAGTAGGCCTAAAGAATTCACTCAAAATAATAATATAATGATATACAAAACATATGTAGCACAGATATCTGCTTGGTACAGCTCATATCATAGATGTGTTGTGTTTACTGCCAGCGAGTTCTTTCTCCTGTCCTTCAGCATGACCATGGCTATGTCCCAAATGGCACCCTTTACCTTATGTACAGGTAACTGACAAAATAAAGGAAACACTTGAGTAAATGAGGGATAAAAAGTATATTGAAAGCAGGTGCTTCCACACAGGTGAAGTTCCTGAGTTAATTAAGCAATTAACATCTCATCATGCTTAGGGTCATATATAAAAATGCTGGGCAGGTCAGTATTTGTGGCCATTATTTTGGCTACCATGACTTTGCCCCCATCCACAGGGCACGAGTGTTCACTGAATTGTTTAATGAGCATGAAAACGATGTAAACCATATGCCATGGCGGTCTCAGTCACCAGATCTCAACCCAATTGAACACTTATGGGAGATTCTGGAGCGGCGCTTGAGACAGCGTTTTCCACCACCATCAACAAAACACCAAATAATGGCATTTCTTGTGGAACAATGGTGTCAGATCCCTCCAATAGAGTTCCAGACACTAGTAGAATCTATGCCCAGGTGCATTGAAGCGGTTCTGAGTCGTGGCGGCCCAACGCCCTATTTAGACACTTTATGTTGGAGTTTCCTTTATGTTGGCAGTTACCTATAGCACACTACATTTGACCAGAGAGAGCCCTATGGGCCCTGGTCAAAAGTAGTGCACTATATAGGGATTAGGGTGCCATTTGAGACACAGTCCAAGTACTGCAGTATGTAAATTATCCCCAGCCCAGTTATTGACAGTGAGGCGAGAGCCAGGTGGCTCGTGGAGACTGTACTTTGTGTTAGCCCTCTCTCCCCGTTCATTAATAAATAACTGTTTAAAAACAGACCCAGTCACCTCTTTCCAGCCCATTAGTTTAATGTTGAAGCAGTTTTACTAAGGGGAGTGCGAGAGAACTTTCTCTGGGGTGTGTGTGCTCTGGTAGATGTGTGTGTGTGTTTATTTTACAGTGCTGTGTGTGCTGTTTGAGTGTGTGTGTGTTTAGTTTACAGTGCTGTGTGTGCTCTGGTGGGGTGTGTGTGGCCAGGGAGGAGAGCGGGCTGTGACTGTATAATGTACACACAGTGGGCTCACAGGATATTTGGGTTTCCCCTGCTGTCCCACTCTCTCCGGTCAGGGGTGAGAGGTGATGGATCTCAGGGAGGGGAGGACAGGAGGCGTTGTTGTGTTGTGGAGATTATAACCATCTGCTACACTCTGCATCTGCACTACTCGCTGGGTTCCTTACATACGCATAAGTGAAAAGCTATGTGTGTGTCTGTGTGTGCATGTGTGTCTGCGTGTGTGTGTGCTTGCTATTTCCAGGAATTACCTGAGCTTCCCGGTGCGTTGGTGCTACGTCTGGAGAAGCTCTTGACCGCCAGACTCTGGCCGCGCTGCTTGCGTCTCCACGCAGTGCGACACTTGGAGTCAATGCTCTGCTTGATACGGTACCAGTCCGACTCAGTGATGCCAAACTTATAGAACAGGTGACCTGAGGGAAACAACGACAGAGGGCACATCAGTTCAGGGTCATGTAATTTAACAATCTTAAGATAACCATTGTAATCTTAAACTAAAGCTAACTCACCATGACAAGGTAGTATAAGTCACATGCATTGCTTAGGGTGGACAGGAGTTCATGCCAAGTCTGTGTGTGTAGTTTGTACAGTGCAACCTTGTCCCACTATCAATGAAACTCTGCCTGAGGTATCAAAATGTCAGAACCACTGAAAACTCTAGATAGATTCTAAATCTGGTGGTCAAGGTACAAGTGGTCAGGTACTCTGATAGTACCACATATCATCCTAATCCCTGACACATGCCCCTATACAATGTAAGTGTGTATATAGTATGTGAGAGAGTGCGGTTACGTTAGCGGGGTGTTAATAGCTGGTTTGAGGGCGTGACAGAGTTGATAACTTCTTTCTACCTCGATTAACCCCTGTAAGTCTAAGACGTTGGGGGGAGGTATGTAATTGTTTTAAGATGGTCATACTATGGATCATTCAGCTATTTGATTTAAAATTTTAGGACCCCTTTAGGTATCAAATAATTTTTTTAAATGATTTGCTAAAATATTGAATTTGACCTTTGCTACTATAGCGCAGAGAAACAGATTGAATAACACACATTCATAAATGGCAAAAAAGACAGCTTCTACCAGCCCACAGCGAAGTTGATAGTCGTCTCTACTGTGTGAGATTTCAAAACTTTAAAAAACATGACTAGAGAGAGACTGTCAATGAATACAGCAAAGAGCTAATGTTTTTATGAGTGAGTTCATGTTTAAGATTTTATTCAGCACTGTCAACACTTATAAGCCATAAAAACGCCCTCCCCTCTGCAGTCTCCCCTCCCTCCTTTCAGCTGTCTCCCCTCCACCGTCTCCCCTCCCTCCCCTCTGCTGTCTCCCATCTGCTGTCTCCCCTCCCCTTCCTCCCTTCCGCTGTCCCCTCTCCCCTCCCGCTTTCTTCCCTCCGCCGTCTCCCCTCCCTCCCCTCCCTCCCCTCTCCCATCTGCTTTCTCCCCTCCCTTCCGCTCCCCCCTCTGTCTGCCCTCCCTTCCCCTGTTTCTCCTCCGCTGTCTCCCCTCCCTCCCTCCGCTGTCTCACTCCCTGGTCAACGGAAGGGAATTTGATGGTCAGTTAGATGGTTTTCTGTCAGTTGGTTAACCCTTGGAGTCAATGTCCACGCCACAGCGGAAATCTAATTAGCATAATAATAATAATAATAAAACACATAATAAATACATCTGTTAGTTTAAGCTAGATAACTTTTTTTTTTATTGGATGCGTCTCAATCCACCACCTCCACCGATGTCGCACTTCCGCATCTGCGGTGAAAGGTGACAGAGCTAGAGTGGTGTTTGTCAGACCATGAGACATCCCATAAATCAGTCTTCTCAAAAGAATTGTCTGTAGCGTCTGAACGGTTTGGCCTACAAAACGATTATGACCCCTCTATGGAAAGAAATACTCTCACGAACACGATGGTGTTCTCCGTTTTCCTCTTAGAACCCCACAAGCATCTTGGGACTCGTCTGAAGGTACAGCCGACCTGCCAACTTCTGTCTGTTGAGTCTGAACACTTTGGGCAACACACTAATATGACCCCTCTGTGGAAAGGTGAGACTCTCACGAACACGTTTAGCTCTAGGACGCCCACAGGCCTCACAAGACTCGTCTGAAGGTCCCCCGGTACCAGTTGAAAAATATCATGGAAGTATATGGAGACTGTTTAGTGCCAAAAATAAGGGGTTACAGAGCATTCGTAAAGTATTCAGACCCCTTGACTTTTTCCACATTTTGTTACGTTATAGCCTTATTCTAAAATGGATGAAATAGTTTTTTACCTCTTCAATCTACACAACCCCATAAAGAAAATGCAAAAACAGGCTTTTATATATTTTTGCAAATGTATAAAAACATTTAAACTGAAATATCACATTTACATAAGTATTCAGACCCTTTACTCAGTACTTTGTTGAAGCACCTTTGGCAGCGATTACAGCCTGGAGTCTTCTTGGGTATGACGCTACAAGCATGGCACACCTGTATTTGGGAAGTTTCTCCCATTCTTCTCTGCAAATCCTCTCAAGCTCTGTCAGGTTGGATGGGGAGCGTCGCTGCACAGCTATTTTCAAGTCTCTAGAGATGTTCGATTGGGTTCAAGTCCAGGCTCTGGCTGGGCCACTCAAGGACATTCAGAGACTTGTCCCGAAGCCACTGCTGCGTTGTCTTGGCTGTATGCTTAGGGTCGTTGTCCTGTTGGAAGGTGAACCTTAGCCCCAGTCTGAGGTCCTGAGTGCTCTGGCATAGGTTTTCATCACGGATCTCTCTGCACTTTGCTCCGTTAATCTTTGCCTCAATCCTGACTAGTCTCCCAGTTCCTGCCACTGAAAAACATCCCCACAGCATAATGGTGCCACCAACCTGCTTCACCGTAGGGATGGTGCAAGGTTTCCTCCAGACATGACGCTTGGCATTCAGGCCAAAGAGTTCAATCTTGGTTTCATCAGACCAGAGAATCTTGTTTCTCATGGTCTGAGAGTCCTTTAAGTGCCTTTTGGCAAACTACAAGCGGGCTGTCATATGCCTTTTACTGAGAAGAGGCTTCCGTCTTGCCACTCTACCATAAAGGCCTGATTGGTGGAGTGCTGCAGAGATGGTTGTCCTTCTGGAAGGTTATCCCTTCTCCACAGAGGAACTCTGGAGCTCTGTCAGAGTGACCATCAGGTTCTTGGTCACCTCCCTGACCAAGGCCCTTCTTCCCCGATTGCTCAGTTTGGCCGGGCGGCCAGCTCCATGAAGTCTTGTTGGTTCCAAACTTCTTCCATTTAAGAATGATGGAGGCCACTGTGTTCTTGGGGACATTTTTTGGTACCCTTCCCCAGATCTGTGCCTCAACACAATCATGTCTCGGAGCTCTAAGGACAATTCCTTCGACATCATGGTTTGGTTTTTGCTCTGACATGCACAGTCAACTGTGGGACCTTATATAGACAGGTGTGTGCCTTTCCAAATCATGTCCAATCAATTCAATTTACCACAGGTGGACTCCAATCAAGGTAGAAACATCTCAAGGATGATCAATGGAAACAGGATGCACCTGAGCTCAACTTCGAGTCTCATAGCAAAGGGTCTGAATACTTATGTAAATAAGGATTACATTTGCAAAAAATTCTAAAAACCTGTTTTCGCTTTGTCATTATGGGGTATTGTGTGTAGATTGATGAGGAAAAACATTACTTATCAATTTTAGAATAAGGCTGTAACGTAACAAAATGTGGAAAAGGGAAGGGGTCTGAATACTTTCCGAATGCACTGTAAATACATGTAAAACAAAATGTAGTGAACCTGTTATTAAATGCGTTTGTATGGGCTAATAGCAGTAAGGCCAAAAATATGTTTTTTAGCAAATATATATATATATATATTTTTATACTTCAGGGGGTCTTAAAACTAAAACTAAAATAGCTAAATTACCCTAAATGACCCCCTCCCCCCCCGCTTAGTCAGGACAGGGTTAAACAGCAGTGTGAGTAATGGAGTGAGTGTGTAGGTGTGCGTGACTCACAGCGTATGCCGTAGATCATGAGTGGGTCGAGCTGCTTCTTGCCGTGCTTGCCCTGGCCCGACAGGTTGGAGATGGCCTGCACCTCGCGGTGGAATAGGTAGTCCAACAGTGTCAGCGCCATCTTCTCCGCCGTGCGGCAGTTGGTGCTGATGTGGAGCATGTCGCCAGGCGACACTGGGCAGCGCACGCGCATCTCTGCATTGTTCTCGTCGCCAAGCCACGTACCTGCTGGGTAGTCATCTATAAAGAGAGAGGGGGGCAAGAGTATAGTGGTAATGATATGACCCCTAAAGCTGCTCCCAGTCTGTTGTATGTGTGGGTCTGTGTCTATACTAAATATATACAGTACCAGTCAAAAGTTTGGACACACCTACTCATTCCAGGGTTTTTCTTTATCTTTACAATTTTCTACATTGTAGAATAATAGTGAAGACATCAAAACTATGAAATAACACATATGGAATCATGTAGTAACCAAAAAAAAGTGTTAAACAAATCAAAATATATTTTATATTTGAGATTCTTCAAAGTAGCCACCCTTTGCCTAGATGACAGCTTTGCACACTCCTGGCATTCTCTCAAACAGCTTCACCTGGAATGCTTTTCAACAGTCTTGAAGGAGTTCCCACATATGCTGAGCACTTGTTGGCTGCTTTTCCTTCACTCTGCGGTCCAACTCATCCCAAACCATCTCAATTGGGTTGAGGTTGGGTGATTGTGGAGGCCAGATCATCTGACGCAGCACTCCATCACTCTCCTTCTTGGTCAAATAGCCCTTACACAGCCTGGAGGTGTGTTGGGTCATTGTCCTGTTGAAAAACAAATGATAGTCCCACTAAGCCCAAATCTCAAATTTGGACTCATCAGACCAAAGGACAGATTTCCACCGGTCTAATGTCCATTGCTCGTGTTTCTTGGCCCAAGCAAGTCTCTTCTTCTTATTGGTGTCCTTTAGTATTGGTTTCTTTGCAGCAATTCGACCATGAAGGCCTGATTCATGCAGTCTCCTCTGACCTTGTCACAACACAACTGATTGGCTCAAATGCATTAAGAAGGAAAGAAATGACACAAATTAACTTTTAACAAGGCACAACTGTTAACTGAAATGCATTCCAGGTGACTACCTCATGAAGCTGGTTGAGAGAATGCCAAGAGTGTGCAAAGCTGTCATCAAGGCAAAGGGTGGCTACTTTGAAGAATCTCAAATATAAAATATATTTTGATTTGTTTAACACTGTTGGTTACTACATGATTCCATATGTGTTATTTCATAGTTTTGATGTCTTCACTATTATTCTACAATGTAGAAAATAGTAAAAATAAAGAAAAACCCTGGAATGAGTAGGTGTGTCCAAACTTTTGACTGGTACTGTATATCAAATCAAATCAAATTTTATTGGTCACATGCGCCAAATACAACAGGTGCAGACATTACAGTGAAATGCTTACTTACAGCCCTTAACCAACAGTGCATTTATTTTAAACAAAAAAAAGTAAAAATAAAACAACAAAAAAAAGTGTTGAGAAAAAAAGAGCAGAAGTAAAATAAAGTGACAGTAGGGAGGCTATATATACAGGGGGGTACCGTTGCAGAGTCAATGTGCGGGGGCACCGGCTAGTTGAGGTAGTTGAGGTAATATGTACATGCGGGTAGAGGATATGTAGGGATATGTGTAGGGATATGTGTGTGTGTGTGTGTGTGTCAGGGAGAGCAGCTGTAATATATCTAACACCTGTTCATGTGTGAGGGTTTTTGGGCTCAATGTTTTATGAATATTTATTCTTGTAGTCTTCGTATATACACAGATCCCACATGCATGTGCATGCACTGAAATACTTCACAGATAGGCCTACACCTTCCTAATCTCTGCTTGCGCTTGAGCACAACCTTGTGGCGACCATCAGGACTACACCGGCATACAGTTCTGGAGGTTATTATGAGTGTTGTTGTGTGACATTCTCTAACATTAGAATGTCATCTCCACGGAGCATTACAGAGTTCAACAAGGAACCGATCAGTGGAACATCAGACTTCCTATATATTATATCTATATAAAGTTTAGTAACCTGAGAGCTCACTTTGTCTATGGAGAGGTGTGGAGAGGCAGACAGCTGACAGTGACATTGATATAGAGAGTAAAATGCAGGGAAGTCGAAGGATCGCACACACACACACACGATTCCTTTTGGAGAAAAACATGGTGCCCTCTGGCTAATGCTGACTAAAACACATTGTCATGTAAACTTGCAGCTGCAAATAAATGAATGTATGCCAAAGGAACGTCTTTGAAGCTAACCAAGGAACCACTCAAAACAGCCCAAACAACATAAACAACAGCATGCGCTGTAGTCAGAAACTTTGCTCAATCATAAAAACCTTTCCTCTCCTCAGGCTTGTCCGTGACTACTGGGAAAGCCACTGAGTCCCGAGACATCATCCTAGAAGACTTAAAAACAAGTCCGAGTGAGACAATAGCTACCACAGATGCCTCACCACAGATGTCTACGCTGGTAATAATATAATATAATATAATATGCCATTTAGCAGACGCTTTTATCCAAAGCGACTTACAGTCATGCGTGCATACATTTTTGTGTATGGGTGGTCCCGGGAATCGAACCCACTACCTTGGCGTTACAAGCGCCGTGCTCTACCAGCTGAGCTACAGAGGACCAATGATAGTGAAACATCACTACACATCAACACAGCACCATTATACACCAAGACAGGTGGTAGTATTTGGCAATTAAGGCAGAAGTAGCCAGGCAACATATCACATTCACAAATCAAAGTCAAGCTGCCTTTGAGTTCAAATTTGTTTGATGGTATCCGTCTCACTGATAAGACTCCAGCCGGATTCACAACGATGAACAGTTCATCAAGTGACTTGTTCTTTACACACTTTAAGCCACGTTTGGGACACGCGTGTGTGTTTCAGTATGTGTTTGTGTGTGCGTGTTTCTTGGTTTCTGTGTATGTGTGCACGTGTTCTGACAGGGCCGTACCCTCTGAGTTGAGGGTGATGAGGGTGACGTTCTGGGTGCTCTGGGCGTTGTTGGTCTGGCCGCTGTTGGACACCGAGTCACTGGCCTCTGAGCCGCTCTCCTGGTCCTCCTGGCTGTCCTCCGGCACTGGCACCTTCACCAGGAACGTGTTCTGCCTCCGCCCGCCCACCGTGCTGACGGAACACACACACGCATAGAAACACACACAGGCTGAGTTAGAACCACGTACCAACACAGGGACCTGTGAGCCGAGCTGATATGTGTTCCATTGTGTTCTGTGTGAGCCACTAAACTCTGCAGGGTTCAGAGAACCATTGTATTATGAGGGTTCTGTGTAGATTAAACATTAGTGGGGATCACAGTTTCGTGCACAACAGTGTTTGTTCTATACTCAATTCTACATTCTGCATGATGACAGAAGAAAACAGGTGTCAATCACTCACTTGCTAAGGAGGTTCTCCAGGGAATCTGCCCCTCGAGCTACTGGCTCCTCCTGGCCCTTTGGTCGGTCTTGGCTCACTATCACATTGGTCTGTGGAACAACACTGCAGGGGCAGACAGGGAATTCTTCACTGTCAAATACCTCAACAGGCTCCAGTGTCAAATTGTCTTCATGGGAATAGGCGCATTCTACTCTAGCACTCACTTGTAAGAGAATGAGTACTCCCCCACAACTCCATAACCCTCATAAAGCACAAGTCAACCATTGTCATTGTCCCCCAGTGTACCACCCTCAACTCACCCTGACCAGTCCCAGTCTAAGTCCCAGCGTTTTATCCCACTACAATCCCCAGTCCTAACCAGGGTCGTATTCATTAGGCACCAAGCGGAAGAAAACGACAGGGAAAGACTACCTCAACTTGTCCAAATTGTCAGTTGCAAAATGGCCTGCTACGGTGTGCCCTAATTAATATAGGCCCAGGTCCAAACCTCAACTCACCAGCGCACTTTATTCCAGGTCTGGGTGGCCCCCAGAGGGGAACCGGCCACCATGGGGACCTGGATGGGCGCCTGGTTCTTGTTGACGACGGCATCCAGCTTCCTCTCCAGGGCCCGGCACGTCGCCTCCACCACCTGCAGCTTGGCCTCCATGTTGTCCAGACGCTGGCAGATCGTCTGGCTGATGGAGTACAACAAGGTCTGGAGAGAGGAAGGGGGAAAGAGGCAGAGGCAGAGGGAGAGAAAGTTCATTGCGTGTGCGTAAGAAAAGGTGGGTGCTACATGTTACACATTGGTGGTTGATGAAGTGAGCTCCCCTCTTAAAAAGCAGAGAGCTTAGAGACCTTGTAAAAATCACTACAGTAGGCCTTTATAAATGCAATGTATGATATATTTTCATAGGACAAACAAGCGGACATGCTCACATGACTGATTCAGTTTGGAAGTACATACTGAATCCAATCTCTCACAGCAACATACCTTTAGAGATGCATCCTGGGAGCCGTTGTCCACCCTTGGCCTTTTCCTGTCAGGCTTGTCATCACAATCTTCATGATTGTCCAACACATCTAAAACAAATCCCAAATGCAGTCACGCACAGTAAAACATACACACAATCATGAAAAAACTACCAGATGCACTGTTGCTGCTTATAAGTAGCTCTTCCAAATCAAGCGATTTAACCAAATGTACCCAAATGGTCCATAACTACCATCAAGATAAAACAACTTAAGCCAGAAGTAAAGCTGAACCATTAGCCAATGGATAGTCAGTCAGTGGTGACCCTTCCTTTACAATACAGGCAAATGGTTGTAAAGAGACAACTTCGGAGGGATGAGCATGACATTTATCTTGAGCCAGCAATTTCCCCCTAATGGTTTTCCTGGCCAGGTCACATGGCCCTAGTTATGGTGATTGGACAGAGCTTTGTGGTCTGTAATATAGATCTTACCAGTCTGGTCACCCTGGCCCAAGTCCTCCACTGCTATCTGTACCATCTCTGCCAAATCTTGTTCCGACATCATTCAGACCTGTAAAGCCAGAGAGAGCCACAAAACAACATCATTATTGCAAATAAAAGAGCATTGACATTCTCTGGCTGTTCAACCCCAACATAAGTGAATTTATGACTGTCAGTAATAAGCAAACAAAACAAAGGGGGTTGTTTTAAAAGAAAACCTGATATTTGCCTGTGGTTTGTTCTGTGCCTTTTGTTTACCTGGACCTCATGATTCAAGAATGAGTCAGACACCACCACTCACTGCATTGGCTCCATCTTACACTGACTCTAATCACACTCACAAGACTATATCCACTCATTCACACAAACACTCATAACACACACACACGCATACCGACACCACAGACATACACACACTGATCATATAGTGCTGCTACCCTGGTCTTCATTTTACTCTTATTATCATCTATCCTGATGCCTAGTCACTTTACCCTTGCTTATATGTCCATATCTACCTCAAGTACCCCTGCGCATTGATATGGTTCTGGTACTCCCTGTATATGGCTTAATTATTGTGCATTTTATTCCCCTTGTGTTATTATTTGTATTTTTCTTATTTTTAACTCTGCATCGTTGGGAAGGGCTCGTATTTAAGCATTTCACTGTAAAGTGTACACGTGACAAATACAATTTGATTGGGGACTGGGATGCATTTATTTCAATATTGGTTGGGTCATGTGAATTTACTAGGCTTATTTAGAGGGCCATATATCCTGATTTGGCATAGAATATGCATATTGTATCATTTCAATATTACAACCTGCCATTATATTACAGGCAAATTACCACAAGGTCAATATAACATGACTGAAGGACTGACTACCTGAGCCATTCGCTGCAACTGAGATATATTACATTTGCTCTGAGCCCGGTAGCTAGTAAAAGTATTTATTTTATTTTCTATTTGATTAAATGTCTATCAACTCAGGTAATGAAATGCTGTTGATAGTAATAATGACTGGTTAATGTCTGGTTCTATTTTTCAAAACACCTGATTTCCACAAGAGGGCACTCAACTCCCACCCTGTTTGAAATTCAGGTTGACTCTCAAAGCTCTTTCCTTGACAGGATGTAGCCTTGATTTTTCACAATGAATCAAGGTGAGAATCTCAATTTCATTTCCTTGACTCCTCATGTCCTCTCTCCTCACCTACCTCTCAAAACCCATCGGAGGAGGTCATAAGCAAACGATCTCTGACTTTCTAATCCAATGGGTTTTGAGGAGGCGAGAGGACATGAGGAGTCAAGGAAATGCAATTGAGATTTTCCCAACGGCTCTGTCCAGAAACAACCCCTAGCTACTTGTGGAGATCAAATAGGATATGATGAGTTAAAAATAATATGATGATAGCTCCACCTTGGCCTCTGACATGCTAGATTAAATGTTTGTCAAATTGCTTACACCTGTTCAATCCTCTCAAAGGACGAGGAGTCAAGGAAATACAACTGAGATTCTCCAAAGGGCCCTGTCCAGAAACAACCCCTAGCCACTTGTGGAGATCAAAGAGGGTATGGTGATAGCTCCACCTTGACCTCTGACATGCTAGAAGAAATGTTTGCCATATTGCTTACACCTGTTCAACTCTCTCAAATCTCCACAATTGTCCAGATGTTAGGGGGTGTTTCTAGACAGGGCCCTGGAATCGAGGACAAAACAATTGAGAAAGAGCCTTTTTCATTGATATTCTGTGTGCTGGGGTGAAGTTTTACCTGAGTGGGTCTGAGTCATAGAACAAATAACACTATTTATAAGCCACTCACTAGTGTTGGCTTCTTGTTGAGCAAGACTCCTAATGTGGGTGCATCTGGAAAGGAGAGGAAGTTACTTTATACTCCTGAGAATGATGTACCCTATGGTTCCTTGAAATAAACATGTATTTTAAAAGTTATCAGTTTACACATCAATTTCTCTTCTTTCACAGTTCCACACCAATGTTTAATTAGTTGAATATACTGGAGAACGGTTCAATGAGTATGTGCCATGGTCTAACTTTGCCTGCTAATCATGGAATATTGTGTAGTGCCTAGTGGCACAAAAAGTACACCACTACCTAAATGCAGATACGTTTGTGGATTTTGGTGTGAAGGCCACCATGTGAATGGGTGTAAAAATGAATTAACAATTTAAACTGAGTAATGGTCATTACCATGTTGACAATAACATGACAGGCACTAAAATTATGTCAACTTGATCAAACGGGCAAATGGACCAGAGGCTCCTGACAACGAGCTGTTTATTTGCATTAGCTTGATCATGGTTGTAGACAATGTTAGATTGCAAGCTACATTTTAAGACGAAGTTGCAGATACATGTATTAGGTCTTCTTGATATTTATTCTTAGCTATCTAAATCGAGACTCCCTAAAAACACGCCACTTCCATCTACGACCGGAAGTTACTTTTTCGTAGCAGGTTAGAACTTAAGCAGCAGGTTGGGAGAATTATGTTATGGTTAGGAAAAGGGTTCGCGAAAAGTAACTTCCGGTCGTAGCTGTAACGAAGTGGCGTGTTTTAAGAGTCCCGCCTGGTCCTAAATCATGACTGTCCACCATTGCATGTAGCTAGCTTGTGAACTGTAAAGTAGCTTGCTAACTGACAAGTCTCATTTACATTCTAGATAGGCCTAGATTTATCAATGCATTGTGCATTTTGATGTAGATGCTATTGGATTTCTTAGTTAAATTGAAATTATGTAAGGGTAACCATTGCATGGCAAACCATTACTGAGCAGTTAGCAGGCGTGCGCTACTTTGCTAGTTTGTTGGGCTAGTATCTATGCAGGGTAAATAGGGAAACATAACGTTAGCTGACATATCTTCCACAACAGGCTACAAATTGAGTCACAGATAGCAGTGTATTTAGATGTGATGTATCCGGGCAAAAACATTGCCATTCCATCAGGTAAACTAGCTAGCGACCTCACATTAGCTATTTGTAGACGGAAGAAGAGCGTTAGCTGCAGCGTGCTACTAGCCAGAAGACACAAGCACGCAATGGTAGCTAGCTAGGCCTCAATGTCTGTCCGTAGCCGCGGAATAGATATATGTTGCGGTTTGTATCATATTAATAGTCCTGTGAAATAACATTTTGAATGCGGGTTCAAAGCACCCAGTATCTCCACTTCTGGCTCACGAGATATGTACCGTGTTAGATTGGGTTATATTACCGTGTGAATGATGAATTCTCGTGTTGTTTGTAGGGATTCCGATAACGGCGTCCTTCCTCGCGAGAGAAAAAGCCTGAACATCGCCTCGCTTCCTCGCCTTCTTTCTTCTTTTTTTGGGAGGGGCGGATCGCAACCAACTGACATGTGCATACACCGCCACCTACTGTACAGGAGTGTGAGTCCGGTCACGACCGATCTATACCACTATATTCTCTTATGAACCTCTTAAATGTAAAGTGCCCATATTTGGGGACCCTATTTGATTTGTTTTATTCAATTCAGTCTGGTATGAGAACGGAAGCCCCTATCTGCAAAAGCAGGGTGTCTGCGGAAAGCTGAGTATCTTGGCTATTGATCGGTGCCTTCAAATCTTTAGTTCGACTTACAAACATATATGGGCATACACATTTATAAGGGCAGGCTGACCCAATGACCTCATTTCAAGATGGCTGCTACCTACATTCCGGTTAGCGTTGTGAAGCATAAACGAAATAAAACACGGAATACATTGATACACACCGAAAGCCGGGACTCCACAGATCATGAGGATATCATATTTGTCTGCCTGTGACCTACCGTTATTGATCACCAGCCCAGAGTGTCAAAATGTTTATTTTTCACCAAACATCTAACAAGGTAAGCTTCCATTTGGTCTGTGTTTGAGCTATAGCTACATGGGGGGTATCAAATTAATCCTTAGGTTGGTAAGGACAAATCTAGCCTATTGCCAATGTAATCTTAATGGGAACATCGAATGTCCACCGAGTGACTATATCTTTGCATGTCAGAATCATGTAATTACACATGAATAGCAGTTACTTTTGGGTATGTGTATTTAGGCGCAAATCTACATTTTGCCATTATATTTAAGAGGAGTGTGAGGCCGATCACGACCTATCTATACCACTATATTCTCTTAACTAACCCTGAATTTCTAACAAAATTAAACAATTCCCTACGAACCTCATTACTCCTATCACCCCCACCAAAAATACCACCCACTCCCCATTCCCGTCCAACCTCTCTGACCCTGTCAAACCAGCTCTCCCTTTCTACATCATACATTTCACAAAATAATAATACTTGGTTCAACCGTTTCCTCTACCATACAGCCATTACACATTCCAGTACCATGTTTCTCTATCAATTTCAGAGGTATTCAATCCCGTATGCCCTAATCTCTTCCTACACAACATAACCTCAACATAACTATTCCCATTATATGACACTATCTCCCATACAGATTTCCTTGTACTATAAAAATGTCTGCCCTTACTACTTTCATCCTATTATCTCTGCCAGCAGTCTAACCCATTTTTCAGAATCAATGTTTTAATGCCCTTCTACCCAACTGCACCTGTATATCCACAATATTATTTTTTACTGCTTTTTTTGCTATTATATCGACTATCATTTCCATAAACTCCTGTATGAGCCAGAATCCAACAGAACTGAATGTCAATACCATTTCTTTGCAAGCCCAACAACAGCCTCATTATTTCTAACCATAAATCCTCACGTTCTGACTTTCCAGATCTTAAACTACACAAAACTGATGCAGAGTCCGAACATATTACTATTCTTCTTGGTTGCACCTCCTCTATTCATTGCAATCCAACAATTATCGCAACCATTTCTGTTGAATATACAGATTAATCATTTGTTAGTCTCTTGCATAGAATAACATTGAACTCAGGAATAAATACACCTGGTCCTGTCTTCCCAATTATGGGATCCTTTGAACCATCTGTATACACTGCAAGGCAAGAATAAAACAGATTACTAATATATTGATCCACTATTGTTCCTACATTATCTTCTTCACACCACTGTTTCTTTTATTCGATCAGGCTAAGATCAAAATGTGGTCTTGTATAAAACCACGGTGGCACATTTTCTAGGTGTTGATCTGCGGGTGTTAGCAACTGGGGCTCGCTGAACGTGAGAGAGAAGTAAGTGTCATAATGTGTTAAATGTGGTGTACCTGGATCACTGATTGCTGCGAAGAAGGAGGAAGTCAAAGGGTGGTGAATGTTACCGATGTGAAAGGGCTAGCTAGTTAGTGGTGCGAACTAGTAGCGTTTAGAGTGGTGACGTAACTTGCTCTGCGACATGGAAGTAGTTGTTTGCCTTGCTTTGCAAGGGTCGCGGCTTTTGTGGAGCTACGGGTAACGGTGCTTCGAGGGTGACTGTTGTCGATGTGTGCAGAGGGTCCCTGGTTCAAGCCCATGTAGGGACGGAAGCAAAACTGTTCCATTGATGCTATTGACCTAGATCACTGGGTGAATTGATACGATTATAGGAAAGGGATTGTCTTACCAACACATGGCGGCATAGGATAACATAGTAATTAAAGTTGCATCACTGTGAACAGATGTTTTGTTTGTTTTGACTATAACTTAAAAATAATTTGTCATATGCTAAAGTACCGTTAGATGGAAAGTCAGCGATAGAGAATAATAGATATTGTAGAGGGTTTTCTGTGTTATAAGGATAAGTAGGTTCATTGGGAGATGAGAAATGTTGAATTGGATTGTTTGAAGAAGGAAAGTAGGTTAATTGGGAGATGAGAAATGTTGAATTGGATTGTTTGAGTAGAGTGGTATTAAAATAATGCTTTCTAGTTAGGTGAATGAAAATATGTTATTAAGTAGTAGTGGTTTGTGGATAGAATTTACTAATGCCATGATTTAGTAAGAGGGTGAAAGAGAATAATGCTAGTTGGGCTATATTGAGATGTACAGGACGCAGAGGGTAATGTGGAGCACATGTCTAGATAGTTGAATATAGAACGTTCTTTGACAATTTTTAATTATTATTATAAAATTCTATAGTTTGTTTAGACAACAATGAGTTATGCAGGCAGTTCATTAATTCTAAAAACTATAATATGTTTCTGGTACATTGAACAATGGCAGATAGTTTTTACTATTAGGCTGATGGAGTAGTAAACATTTTTTTGTAAGTTCTGAAGTTATTAAACAATACGTTTTTGTTTTAAGACATCAATGCAACAAGTGGAGGAGATTACATTACTGAAAAGGGGTTATAGGTTTATATTAGTAGGTGTAGTGAGGTCCCCTACAGTATATGTTAAGGGAAAAGTAGGAGACAATGTCTCAAACAATTGTTTTAATGCCTGGGATAAAATATAACGGTTTCCTTACGCAGAG
Source organism: Coregonus clupeaformis (assembly GCF_020615455.1). Taxonomy (NCBI): domain Eukaryota; kingdom Metazoa; phylum Chordata; class Actinopteri; order Salmoniformes; family Salmonidae; genus Coregonus; species Coregonus clupeaformis. The sequence goes on along the minus strand of NC_059210.1, from coordinate 51,666,504 downwards.
TAATTGATTATATTGGCGAATGAATAAAATATGACATTTAGGGGGGTGACAGGAACAATATAAGGGGAAACAGATATTTCCTATGTTATTGATCAAGTAACGATACTAGCATAATTTCATATGGGATCAAACGGAGCTGATTTTGGGGTTGAATAATCATTGTGAGCATTACAGAGGATGAAGTCTAAAGGGTAATCAAGTAAAAATACTCATTGTAAACTCAGGGAAACGTGAGTGATTTTCATCTTTTGAGATATTTTAGGTAATCTTCTTCTGGAGTAGTTATGAGGAATTAGATTGAAACAAATGATTATTGGTGTGAGGTAGGATGGTGTACATCTGCATCATGTTTAGTGTGTAATTACCATTTTTGGATTACTGATTGTAACTGAATGTTAATGAAATGTATACTTTCTCTTCCAGGAGAATGGGGATTTCCTTATCTCTCATTGGAATGTTTCCCAAGTCTGTGGGCTGGGGGGAGCAGTTAGTAAAATTCGGCACTCTTATAATTAGGCCGTAAAAGGGAGCTACCAAATTAAATAAGGCCTGGCTATTTTTGTTTGTTGTTTTCCAATTGGGTTTTTCAAATAACCACACACAACCCACCTATTACAATGGTTATATAGAGTTGTTATTTTGATTTTAGGGGGTTTTAACAGGTCAAAGATGTTACGTCTTAAAGGAGCACACACATGGAGCTTTATTAAGTTTATTTTCTTTTATGAGTAAGTTTTGGGTAAACACGTGATTTATTTTGAGAAGAAATGTCATGAGGACTTAATGTACACTTGGGATAAGTAACATTTATGAAATGTTTTGACTGTTAGTGATTAGTTTATACTATAGAATGGAACATTTCTTTGAAGGGTTTGAATGACCTCTGAACTCTGTCCTGACTTTCTAGTGTGATTTGATCACCCACACTGGAAAACCGAGAGACATAGGATGAGGAATTTAAGGTAATTTATTATACAGAGTTGAGGATAATTTATAATACTGATAATTATGAAGAAGTTTATAATTTGGCAATAGTCATATATATGATTCGGACCATAATAAGGTCAGAGTTAGAGAGCTAGTCCTGAATGAGGAACACCTGGCGCTAGTCAATGTTGATATTACTTGAATTACTTTATGGGATACAAGTAAGTTAAGGTATTATCAAATGTTGTCATTTTAATTTCATTTATTATTTTGGTTTAATAGGCAATGTTGTTGTTTTGTTTTTGAACGCATTAATCAAGATGTGAGTCATGTGTCCTAAGGGGCGAAGTACTGATCGCATAATGATTTTTGGTCAATATGCAAATTGTAGTAAGAATATGAGCAGTAGTAATTAATGTGTTATGGGTTAGATTTTTTTTTTTGTGGTGTAAGGCGGGATGTAGAGGAGGCCTGTCTATGGAACGAGTGGACTGCAACAAGCTGCAAGAGGTGCACTTCCTAATATCAAGGCTTCTCCTGACTGATGAGAAGACAGGGTATGGTAGCATATGGTGTCTCACCTAACAATGTGGCTTTCTTCCCAAGGGTGAAGGCTTCTCTGCCAACCTCAGGAGAATCTGAGCATTTTCTGTGCCTTGGAGACTATGTGGCAGTAAAGGATTACAGAAGTCAGAGATGGACAAAACCTACGTGGGGAGGTCAGTACTAGGTGTTGCTGGCTACCTCGATGGAGGGGAAAGTAGCAGAGACAGATTCCTAGATCTATGTGTCCCATTGTAAGAGTTTTCTAACTCAGAGGAGGAAGATGGCATCGCCACTGCGGAGCATTGTTTTCTTTTATGTCTGTGTGTTTTTGCAGCAGGGACACTCAACTTCCCTTTGGTAAGCTGCCAGAAGGACACTCTCCGAAGACCGATGTCGATGGATTGAGAGGGACTCTGGATGATCCAGAGACCCTAGTGACGGAAGAAGATTCAGAGCTAAAGGGACCATACATCGTCACCCAGTCATACACCAACGGATGTACGGATAGAGGGGAGATCGACCTGATATCATGTAAACCACTCCAACAGACTACTACGAGGAAACGACGAGATGAGGATAATGGATCTGACAAGGATTAGGTGATGGGAGACGATGTCAAGGGGAATGCTACTGATGAGCTATGTGTTATAGCTGATTCCCTCGGTGGAGGCAGACCTCCAAGTACTTCAAGATCTTCCAGATTTTCAAGAATCACCTGACTGTCACACCATTCAGTTCTATGTCTGTGGAGGGTTTACCTGACAGAAATTGGGGAGTATATTAGTAATTGGTATTAAGAATAATTGGTAAAACATAATAATTTGTTATATAGGCAATGCTTATATGGATTTATTGGATTAGAAATGAACTCAACTAAACTGTTATGTTCTGTCTTCTAGTGAGGTAAATACAGATGGTGTCTTGATGCATAGCAGGGATAGAATGGTGTGAACCTTTAAAAGAAACAACCTCTGAACCGGCTGAAGATGTTCCTGTACAGCACCACTTCTACATGCAACCGGTCTACAACAGCCAATCGAAGCTATCAACGGATTTTCTCTCATGTTTTTATCTCGAGGGAGTGGGACAGAAGTCCACCATTGAGTGAGAAGGGAGAAATATCTGTTCAAATGCAACATTTCTCATGTTGGTGGTATAATGGTTGGCAAAATGGACAAGAGACAATGAGGTTGTAGGGATGGTGGTGACTCGGATGAGACATTGTAATTGTGACATTGTCATGGGCAATTCATTTTGAAATATGAAGCTGTCTGAAGAACATAATGAAGGGACGCCAGAAGATTTAAGTGCCGGAGAAAGAAGGGGTTGCTTAGCTGGGTTGATAATACATTTGGATTTATCTAATTTAGCTAATTTGGGTAGGAGGTATACACACTGCTAAATTAATAGTACTAGGAATGCATTGAGATGATGGTCTGTAATTATTCTCTGGATGAGGAAAATAATAATAGCATTATGGAGATATATAATGTATGTTAATATAAGTGTTCATTCTGACAGTTGTAATGGGTGATAGAGTTGTGGGTTTTAACTTTGATTGATAAGGACCAAGTGAATCAATAAGAATTGTCATTCTAAATTTGGTTGAGTTAAGTAATTTGGTTTTGGTTATAATTCATAAGATGACTGAGTGATTTAAGTAAATCATTAGTATAACTATTTTCAGCATGCAGGGTATTCTTTGTACAATTGTGATAACAGTCTTATATAGATATTATGGTTAAAACAGCTAAACATTATGGTACTGTTTTGGGATACACTTATATGATTTATTTTAAGTAGACATTTTTTAATCTTAAAGTTTGAAACATGTAAGTTAATGTGAGCATTGTGACTGAAATCATGAATATGTTGATTATTAAGTTACCATATTAACATATTAGTCACTATATACATCTGAAGTATTGGGTGGTATTGAAATGGAGGTTTAGTGTGGTACATATCTCTGATGCTAGGCAATAACTTAAGTGGTTCCTATCATGGGGTTTTGGTATTTGAGACATAGGAATGTTTAGGCTATTTTCATCTGATCTGACTTTGGTTGAATTCCTCAATCCTAACTAGTCCAAGGAGGTACTGATTTAACAGGGACTGAAAACAGAGTGTTATCCTTTATCTCTATCTCAGGCATATTATGGTAATGGAGTCAGGGTTGAACAGAGTTCGGAGTAAACATGGTACATATTAATAGTCTTGGATTTTCAAGCAATTGGGTCTGAAATGTCACTCATTGGGCACTATGCAATTGATAATCGCATAGCATTGGATGCTATTACAGTAGATAACGGGGGAATGTATGCGATTATATGCCAGTGATTACAGCTAGAGATGTATCAGTCAATATTAATGCAAGGAGGGAAAGTACTAATTATGAATCTATATCATCTTATTCCAGTGTAGAGTTCATTGATAATGTTGATTGAATGGGGAATGTTAAGTTGGAACTGTATAACGTGGAATTTAAGGTTTACAGGATTGAAGATGGGGAAACAAGACTCTCAGTCGATCAGATAGCGCCCCAAGTGACCAGAGAAAAGCTTGGGGTTCCTCTTAATGAACATGGATGAAGAAGACTGACGTTATTTTTATTTAGATATATTCATCTGACCATATTATAATATCCATGTAACGTAGAAAGTGTCATGTATCATTGTATTTGTGTGGATGATGTCATGATGTTAAGAATTTATTTGTTTTCTTGGTAGCATGTCTAAGAGGATGGGTATATTTGAAAATGATGTATACAAGGGTGTCATTTTAAAAAATAGGGATTGTCTATGTGGGATTTTTTCCTTATATATCAGTAAGGTTTTGACTACATATATTTTTAGCATGAATATATAGTAGTTAATCATGTATCTATCTTTTACCCAGACTGACTACATAAAGGTTAGAGAGGTTTGATGGTGCATGAGATAAGTGACTGAGAATGTATACCTTTGTTGATTAAATATATTGAGAATCTGGTTGGATTCAGGTATAGAAAGTAAGGGGGATGAATTCTCAGTTATCTATCATAGTTTAGACTCTAATCATATATCTATACTACTGGTTGGAGAACATTTTATTTTATATGAAGTTTTAGGTGAATTGTTGGGGTTAAGTAAATGTTATATCTGAGTATTGTTACTTACCACAAAGAAAAAATAAAATAAGGATTGTTATGATGTCTTTTCATGGTGTTGTGGGAACAAGGTTAAATCTAGTAGATAGGTGACTCTTGGTGCCACACAGTCTGAATAACAAGGATTCCAGGATGTTGAGGGAGATTACTGAGGTTTATCTTAGAATGATTGATGGACATAATATACTGACTTGGGGTACAAGGTAATAACATCAAAGAAGGGAGGGCCCACTGATGGTTAACAGATGTTGTGGAAGAAACGTTTAACTTGACGTATATAAACTGAGAGGTTTTCTTTGTCTAGTAGTTGGTATGACAAGAGGCAGAACAGTACTAGCCTTTTGTTAGATGAACCCGGTACCGTACCTATTAAATATTTGTATGAACTCTCCATCTAAGTGTTAAATATCTTCTTGCATCATGAATTGCTTGATACCCGAGAAACTCATCATAACACCAGGTGAGGCCACAGACAAACACAGAGATTCCTGTTGAACTCTTTGTTACTGAGAAAATAAGGTATTTAGTCTCCCTCCCTCACTTCATCCCTCTTCCCCCTTCTCCCTAAATCCTCTAGATTATGTAATCTGTGTCAGTGAACCCCTCCCCTTCTGAACTGCCTGACACAGAGGGCACAGCATGATCAAAGAGGTGAGAGGTCACTTGGTCGGGTCAACAGGAAGTATTATTAAAGAGATGCTTTACATTGTAATACCGATATAAATGTAGTAGTCCCAGAGTTAATGATCAAAGGTCAGTTTAGCATTTCACCTGATGATTATGATGACTGAGATAGTGTTAGAATTAAAAAGACACAAGGCTTAATCATGCCATCTCTCTCGCCATCTGTCTCTCATCTGTAGGTATGTTTTGATGTCAGTCCCGTCATCGCCACCTCACTCACTCTAAGATAACCCTCAGGCCAACTGGGGGCCCAAGGCCTGTTAGGAGACACCGCTAGAGACACTATTATGGAATTGTGATGACCTGAGAGAATATAAAGTTTAGTAGCGCTGTAATTCATTAATCATATACTGTCTTCCCTGCTCCTCTGTTCTTAACTCTTTCCCTTTCTGTCTTTTACACTCTCTCACACCTCTCTCCCAGTCCTCTCTTTCTTCCCCTCTCTGTTTTTATAATGCACACCAGATGTTCATTGAAGTACAGATTGAACTTGTATTTATAATATAATAAATATTACAATTATCATATTTATAATGCATGTCTTATGCATTTATAACACTTGGATAATGTACTTATTTCAATAAACCTTTTCACATTCTCTACTGGAATTGGTTTACTTTCTCTTCTGGTTGAAATTAAGTCTTTCATTCGATGAAATACTACACCTATCCTGAGTCCTCAGATCAGTGCTAATAAAGGAACTGAGATGGTGGGATGAACCTGTTTTACATTATTTAAATGATGCATAGGAAGTGTAGTGTACTGTTTTTTAATTCTGGTCCTATATATTTGAATTATAAATCAGCCTTTAACTAGTTAAATCATGTGTCTTAGTCTACTGCAGAGTTACAATGTGTAACCATTGATGTCCCAGGAACAGGATTGGTAAACACTGTTGAAGTGTATAATTGTAATACATACATGCGGACACAGCATCATTCAAAGACGTTTGGAGTTTGATACTCCTGGTATTGGATATGACTGAAAAATAATGTTTTACAGACATTCATAACTGAACAGCACCTTTATTTTCCAAGGCATAATAACTTAACAACAATAACAATAATGACAAACACACACACACACTAGAGATGTACAGTTCGCAAACAACTCTTTACTGACTCGATAGTCATGATTCGCTTTTCTGAGTGACGCGTTCATTTTAGTCGTTCGTTTGACCTGGGTCTAGTGAGAATGTGCAGCAACAGCTTGCAGAAACGAATCATGCTGTCACTCTGTTTTTCAGCGCGTCACTTGTCTCCGTGCTACGCTGTTTGTTGCTGCTTGGCTTCCTGCCGTTTAATCTATCTTCACTTAACATATTTTACCAACGTCTTAGTTATTTTTATATATTTTTTTTTCTTCCTCGCTCAACTTTTTTCATTCAACTTTTTCACCCCAGACGCTTTATCTGGACATGGTTCTACAGGACCTCCACCAGCCGAAGCTAAGTAGTAACATTACACTATGCCATCTAATTGCAGTCGCTGTACTCATAATATACAGGAGAACTATCGCCTTATGGTGAGGATAGCCGTGCTGCAAGCACTGCTTCTGTCGCAATCGTTCGGCAAGGGCAATGTAAGTGTAGGAAAGGATGAAACAGCATCTGTGCCACCAGTAAGTACAGATAGTAGTATAAATCCCCTTGCACAGTCCCCGCAGCCGGACAATTTTCTCAAGGCTTCTGGAAAGAAATGCTGGCATGCTCAACCGGTCTTGCTCATTCAGCCGACAGAAACTTTCAACCGGTTCTCCCCATTAAGCAACGAGTCGGAGTCAGACGAGTCGGAGTCAGAGCCCGAGCCTTCTCAAGTCTCTCCTCCACCCGTTACTGGGTCTGAGCCACCGAAGCCTCGCACCATTAGCTCTGACAAATTGAAAACCCTAGCCATTGGCGACTCCATTATTCGCAATATTAGACTTAAAAAGAATCATTCAGCGATCATACCCTGTTTACCAGGGGGCAGGGCTACCGACGTAAATGCTAATCTGAAGATGATGCTGGCTAAGGCAAAAACTGGCGAGTGTAGAGAGTATAGGGATATTGTTATCCACGTCGACACCAACGATGTTAGGATGAAACAGTCAGAGGTCACCAAGAGCAACATAGCTTCAGCGTGTAAATTAGCTAGAAAGATGTGTCGGCATCGAGTAATTGTCTCTGGCCCCCTCCCATTTAGGGCGAGTGATGAGCTCTACCGCAGAGTCTCACAACTCAATCGCTGGTTGAAAACTGTTTTCTGCCCCTCCCAAAATATAGAATTTGTAGATAATTGGCCCTCTTTCTGGGACTCACCCACAAACAGGACCAAGCCTGGCCTGCTGAGGAGTGACGGACTCCATCCTAGCTGGAGGGGTGCTCTCATCTTATCTACCAACATAAACAGGGCTCTAACTCCTCTAGCTCCACAATGAGATAGGGTGCAGGCCAGGCAGCAGGCTTTTAGCCAGCCTGCCAGCTTAGTGGAGTCTGCCACTAGCAAAGTCAGTGTAGTCAGCTCAAATATCCCCATTGAGACCGTGTCTGTGCCTCGATCTAGGTTGAGCAAAACTAAACATGGCGGTGTTTGCCTTAGCAATCTCACTGGAATAAAGACCTCCTCCATTCCTGTCATTATTGAAAGAGATTGTGATATCTCACATCTCAAAATAGGGCTACTTAATGTTAGATCCCTCACTTCCAAGGCAGGTATGGTCAATGAACTAATCACTGATCATAGTCTTGATGTGATTGGCCTGACTGAAACATGGCTTAAGCCTGATTAATTTACTGTGTTAAATGAGGCCTCTCCTCCTGGTTACACTAGTGACCATATCCCCTGCGCATCCCGCAAAGGTGGAGGTGTTGCTAACATTTACGATAGCAAATGTCAATTTACCCTCCCAAAAATGACTGCGTTTTTGTCTTTTGAGTTTCTAGTCATGAAATCTATGCAGCCTACTCAATCACTTTTTATAGCTACTGTTTACAGGCCTCCTGGGCCGTATACAGAGTTCCTCACTGAGTTCCCTGAATTCCTGTCGGACCTTGTAGTCATAGCAGATAATATTCTAATTTTTGGTGACTTTAATATTCACATGGAAAAGTCCACAAACCCACTCCAAAAGGCTTTCGGAGCCATCATCGACTGGGTTTTGTCCAACATGTCTCCGGACCAACTCATTGCCACAGTCATACCCTGGATCTAGTTTTGTCTTGTGGAATAAATATTGTGGATCTAAATGTTTTTCCTCATAACCCTGGACTATCGGACCACCATCTTATTACGTTTTCAATCGCAACAAATAATCTGCTCAGACCCCAACCAAGGACCATCAAAAGCCGTGCTATAAATTCTCTGACAACCCAAAGATTCCTAGAGGCCCTTCCAAGACTCCCTCCACCTACTCAAGGACGTCGGAGTACAGAAATCAGTTAACAACCTAACTGAGGATCTAAATTTAACCTTGCGTAATACCCTAGATGCAGTCGCACCCCTAAAAACAAAAAACGTTTGTCACAAGAAACTAGCTCCCTGCTATACAGAAAATACCCAAGCCCTGAAGCAAGCCTCCAGAAAATTGGAACGGAAATGGCGCTCCACCAAACTGTTAGTCTTTCTACTAGCTTGGAAAGAAAGAACAGAGCAATATCGAAGAGCCCTGCTGCTCGATCCTCCTATTTTTCCAACCTAATTGAGGAGAATAAGAACAATCCAAAATGTATATTTGATACTGCCGCAAAGCTAACTAAAAAGCAGCATTCCCCAAGAGAGGATGCCTTTCACTTCAGCAGTGATGAATTCATGAACTTCTTCGATGAAAAGATCATGATCATTAGAAAGCAAATTACGGACTCCTCTTTGAATCTGCGTATTTCTCCAAAGCTCAGCTGTCCTGAGTCTGCACAAAACTGCCAGGACCTAGGATCAATGGAGACACTCAAGTTTTTAATCCTATATCTCTTGACACATTCATGAAAATAGTAATGGCCTCTAAACCTTCAAACTGCATACTGGACCCTATTCCAACTAAACTACTGAAAGAGCTACTTCCTGCGCTTGGCCCTCCTATGTTGAACATAATAAATGGCTCCCTATCCACTGGATGTGTACCAAACTCACTAAAAGTGGCAGTAATAAAGCCTCTCTTGAAAATGCCAAACCTTGACCCAGAAAATGTAAAAAACGATTGGCCTATATCGAATCTCCTATTCCTCTCAAAATGTTTTGAAAAAGCTGTTGTGCAGCAACTCACTGCCTTCCTGAAGACAAAAAATGTATACGAAACGCTTCAGTCTGGTTTTAGACCCCATCATAGCACTGAGACCGCACTCGTGAAGGTGGTAAATGACCTTTTAATGGCGTCAGACCAAGGCTCTGCATCTGTCCTCGTGCTCCTAGACCTTAGTGCTGCTTTTGACACCATCAATCACCACATTATTTTGGAGAGATTGGAAACCTTAATTGGTCTACACAGACAAGTTCTTGCCTGGTTTAGATCTTATCTGTCGGAAAGATATCAGTTCGTCTCTGTGGATGGTTTGTCCTCTGACAAATCAATTGTACGTTTCGGTGTTCCTCAAGGTTCTGTTTTAGGACCACTATTGTTTTCAATATATATTTTACCTCTTGGTGATGTCATTCGGAAACACAATGTTAACTTTCATTGCTATGCGGACGACACACAGCTCTACATTTCGATGAAACATGGTGAAGCCCCAAAATTGCCTACCCTGGAAGCATGTGTTTCAGAAATAAGGAAGTGGATGTCTGCAAATGTTTTACTTTTAAACTCGGACAAAACAGAGATGCTAGTTCTAGGTCCCAAGAAACAAAGAGATCTTTTGTTGGATCTGACAATTAATGTTGATGGTTGTACAGTCATCTCAAGGACCTCGGCGTTACTCTGGACCCTGATCTCTCTTTTGACGAACATATCAAGAATATTTCAAGGACAGCTTTTTTCCATCTTCGTAACATTGCAAAAATCAGAAACCTTTTGTCCAAAAATGATGCAGAAAAGCTCATCCATGCTTTTGTCACGTCTAGATTATACTACTGCAATGCTCTACTCTCCGGCTACCTGGATAAAGCACTAAATAAACTTCAGTTAGTGCTAAACACGGCTGCTAGAATCTTGACTAGAACCAAAAAAAAATTGATCATATTACTCCAGTGCTAGCCTCGCTACACTGGCTTCCTATTAAGGCTAGAGCTGATTTCAAGGTTTTACTGCTAACCTACAAAGCATTACATGGGCTTGCTCCTACCTATCTCTCCGATTTGGTCCTGCCGTACATACCTACACGTACGCTACGGTCACAAGACGCAGGCCTCCTTATTGTCCCTAGAATTTATGAGTTTAAACTTGGGTCAAACATTTCGTGTAGCTTTCCACAAGCTTCCCACAATAAGTTGGGTGAATTTTGGTCCATTCCTCCTGACAGAGCTGGTGTAACTGAGTCAGGTTTTTAGGACTCCTTGCTTGCACATGCTTTTCAGTTCTGCCCACAAATGTTCTATAGGATTGAGGTCAGGGCTTTGTGATGGCCACTCCAATACCTTGACTTTGTTGTCCTTAAGCCATTTTGCCACAACTTTGGAAGTCTGCTTGGGGTCATTGTCCATTTGGAAGACCCATTTGCGACTAAGCTTTAACTTCCTGACTGATGTCTTGAGATGTTGCTTCAATATATCCACATAATTTTCCTTCCTCATGATGCCATCTATTTTGTGAAGTGCACCAGTCCCTCCTGCAGCAAAGCACCCCCACAGCATGATGCTGCCACCCCCGTGCTTCACGGTTGGGATGGTGTTCTTCGGCTTGCAAGCCACCCCCTTTTTCCTACAAACATAACAATGGTCATTATGGCCAAACAGTTCTATTTTTGTTTCATCAGACCAGAGGACATTTCTCTAAAAAGAAAGAAATGTTCCATTCGCACAAAAATATTATTTCTAAAAAATTGGCGGTTTTGGAGCAGTGGCTTCTTCCTTGCTGAGTGGCCTTTCAGGTTATGTCGATATAGGACTCGTTTTACTGTGGATATAGATACTATTGTACCTGTTTCCTCCAGCATCTTCACAAGGTCCTTTGCTGTTGTTCTGGGATTGATTTGCACTTTTCGCACCAAAGTACGTTCATCTCTAGGAGACAGAATGCGTCTCCTTCCTGAGCGGTATGACGGCTGCGTGGTCCCATGGTGTTTATACTTGCGTACTATTGTTTGTACAGATGAACATGGTACCTTCAGTCATTTGGAAATTGCTCCCAAGGATGAACCAGACTTGTGGAGGTCTACAATTTTTGGCTGATTTCTTTTGATTTTCCCATGATGTCAAGCAAAGAGGCACTGAGTTTGAAGGTAGGCCTTGAAATACATCCACAGGTACACCTCCAATTGACTCAAATGATGTCAATTAGCCTATCAGAAGCTTCTAAAGCCATGACATCATTTTCTGGAATTTTCCAAGCTGTTTAAAGGCACAGTCAACTTAGTGTATGTAAACTTCTGACCCACTGGAATTGTGATACAGTGAATTATAAGTGAAATAGTCTGTAAACAATTGTTGGAAAAATTACGTGTCATGCACAAAGTAGATGTCCTAACCGACTTGCCAAAACTATAGTTTGTTAACAAGAAATTTGTGGAGTAGTTGAAAAACAAGTTTTAACGACTCCAACCTAAGTGTATGTACAAAGGGCTTTATAAATAAAATGTGATTGATTGATTGATTCAACTTTGAGGCACGCGTGGTGTGAATTGAACTTGATATCAATACCAAGAACACTGATAGTGAGCTCAGTGCAAAAACCACAATTTCCAACAGCCAGATAGATTATCAATAGGAATAAAACAGCAAAAACATTTTTTGCCGGTTATTGTATTACACTCCTGAGTGGCGCAGTGGTCTAAGGCACTGCATCGCAGTGCTAACTGTGCCACTAGAGATCCTGGTTCGAATCCACGACCGGGAGACTCATGGGCGGCGCACAATTGGCCCAGCGTCGTCCAGGGTAGGGGATGGAATGGCCGGCAGGGATGTAGCTCAGTTGATAGAGCATGGCGTTTGCAACTCCAGGGTTGTGGGTTCGATTCCCACGGGGGGCCAGTATAAAAAAAAAAAAATGTATTCACTAACTGTAAGTCGCTCTGGATAAGAGCGTCTGCTAAATGACTAAAATGTAAATGTAAAATCCGTAATTAACATTTCAGACAGTGAGTGATCATCACGCCAAGCATTACATTAAACTAACATTGCTTCTGTAACCATTTCCATTTCCATTGATTCTTAGTTTCAATTTCTGAAGTGTATATATAGTCGGGGGCCAGACACACACACACACGCACAGCTAGTCCTCCTTGGCCTCTGCTTCATAAATGATCCTATGGATGTGGATTCTGACGGCTGCTTTTTTGGCAATGGTCAGCTTTTTCATGGGTGGGAGTAAGCTTTTAATAAAAAGATTGTCCTCATCCAGATCCAGAGGGGCCTGGATTGGGGCCTGGGTGTGTGGTGGTGATGGTCGACACGCCAACGCCTTCCTTGGTACTACAAGGAGCTCTTTCTCGAAAAGAGTCATTGGTTTCTGGGGGGGACTCGTCTCTTGACAGAGGGGGCTTCCGGCTCAGCCCTGGGAGGGAACACTGAGTTGCTTGTGGTTGCTTGTGGTTGACCATTTCCCTCACCGTCACTATCCTCACTCTCTGATGATGTGGCTTCTCCTCCGTCTCTCCCTCTTTCTCTCTTTGCCCCTGCCACTCCTCCTTCGTCGCTGCTACTCCTACTTCTCCTCCCCCTGCCGCTGCTCCTACTTCCCCTCTCCCTGCCACTGCTATTGCTGCTCCTTCCCCCGCCGCTCCTCCTCCCCCTGCCGCTACTACTGCTGCTCCTCCCCCTGCCGCTGCTACTGCTGCTCCTCCCCCTGCCGTTGCTACTGCTGCTCCTCCCCCTGCCGTTGCTACTGCTGCTCCTCCCCCTGCCGTTGCTACTGCTGCTCCTCCCCCTGCCGCTACTACTGCTGTTCCTCCCCCTGCCGCTGCTTCTGCTGCTCCTCCTGCCACTGCTACTGCTGCTCCTCCTGCCACTGCTACTGCTGTTCCTCCTGCCACCTCTACTGCTGCTCCTCCGCTCCTACTTGTCCTCCTCCTGGCGCTCCATGGCTGTCCATCGCTCCCCAACCCCTCCAGCCATGTTGGAAGTGGTCTGGCGGGACTCAAGGAAGAGGTTGAGGAAACTCATGACAGCCATGATGCGCCATGACCGGTGTTGTACTGCCCCTGCCCCACTCCTCCTCAACTCCTTCTCCATGTTTCTTTGCTTGACGAAATTGTCCCTGAGGTTCTTCCACTTTCTCCTGCAAAGTTCATCTAATGAAAACTGGTGAAAAACGAAATTAATGAAATTAAAGTAACATTATCACATTTTATGTACTTGAACCAGATTTATTAAATGATCTAAATGTGTCACGACTTCCGCCGAGGCTGCCCCCCCTCCTGGTTCGGGCAGGCTTCGGCGTTCGTCGTCACCGGAGTACTAGCTACTGCCGATCCCATTCTCATCACTCCACTTGTCATGTCTTGACAGTCACACACACCTGGGGCTCATTCCCCTAATAGGCCCTTTTCACGATGACGTCATCTAACTTCCGCCTTTCCGCGTAGCAGGTTAACTTCACTTCCGTTCGCCCGTAACCTGAGACTTCTCAACGAAAATACAACTGTTGACCACTAACTAGCAAGCTAGCTACTTGAAGAAATTCCAAAAGGTACGTTTAAGTTAAATTAGTAAAGTTAAGAGTAATAATGTTTACGTATATGCAATGGTTTGTAACTTGCTAACGTTATTGTTAATTCATAATTGTTCACTGCCTTAGTTACTTAAAAGTGGGCTAACGTTAGCTAACAACAACTTAGTACCAGATACCGATAACGTTAAAAGGTAGCGTTACATTGCTGCCTGGCTGTAATGTAACAAGTTTACTTAGCTAGCTATCTAACCCTTTGTTAGGCAGTTAGTTTATTCATGAATGTATAGTAACTCACCTATTCAAATACTGTTGTGCATGATAGCTAGATAAATATTGATTCCTGGTCAAAGCTGAATGTTAATTTAGCTGTTTCTTTTCTCTCGGTGTCTGTATCGCAACAGTATCCCATCCAACTGTTTATCTGAGAAACCTGAAGCCGATGAGCCTCCTCATTTTTCTTCATGGACCTGTAACATCGCCCTCTCACTGTCACCTCACCGTTAACTACACTTGAGACTGTTTCAATACAGTGATTGGGAGAAAGGGCGCAGCATTAGCCATTAATACATTACTGACTCTTATCTTACGGTCGATACAAACAGCAGTAATATTAAAAAGAGGCTGCAAAACAGAAAACTCGTCAGCTCATAACCTTCGCTAGCATAGGGCTAATTTAAGCTAAATAAAGATAAACACGTACCTTCATAATCAAACAGGTAACCTTCAACGAAGAACTTGTAGCCTTTATCAAGCTTCGATCTTGAAGTAAGGGACCACTTGTCAGCAAGTCGTTCTACGTCGTTAAGTCGTATTGGTGGCAGATGTGAAAGGGACTGGGTGAACTCCATAATGATGTGCTACTAGCTAAGCGTTCCTAAGCGACACCGGATGTAAACATAACCTGCATCGCGGCAGAACGGAAGTTGTCTGACGTCACGTGAAAAGGGCTTATTAGTATGTGTATAAGTGTTCCCTCTGTTCCCCTTGTCTTTGTGAGTGATTGTTTGTTGTGAGAGTATGTAGCTCGGTTGAGCTACTATTCACTGTGTTTATGCCAAGGTAGATGTTTTCCCTTGTAATTGTTTTGTTTGACGCTTTGGGCGTTTGATTTATGTAAACGGCATAAACTCTGGACTTCGGTATTTTACCTCCTGCGCCTGACTCCTTCATTCACACCTCGTCACAAAATGTTACTTTTTACGGTGATAGATTGAGCATATGTTCTCACTGAACAAAGAAATGTAACTACAAGGTCATATCTGAAACTCATTAATGGTATGTAACACAGAGAATAGACTACATGATCAGTGAATATATTCAATGTATAGGCTACAATGTGGGGAACTCATGCTTGGTAATAACATGTAGCTATATACGACTTGCATCCTTATCCAACCATAAGTTCAGTTATATTCTACTCAATCCATAGGCTTCATTGATGCCATTCATAGTGTCTTGAAGTCAATTGTCACGCCCTGGCTCTGGGGACTCTTAAATGTTGAGCCAGGGTGTGGATTTTCTATGTTTAGTTTTCTATGTTTTTTGTTCTAGATCGTTTAGTTCTATGTTGGCCAGGGTGGTTCCCAATCAGAGGCAGCTGTAGCTCGTTGTCTCTGATTGGGAACCATACTTAGGCAGCCTGTTGGCACCAGTTAGTTTGTGGGATCTTGATCCATAAAGGTTTGGTGTGTGTAACCTCAGGATTTCACGTATCGTTGGTTTGGTTTTGTTCGTGTGTTAAGTACTAATTAAAGATATACGCTTATCACGCTGCGCCTTGGTCCGTCTCATCCAATAACGATCGTGACATCAATACAACCGGCTATGCTAGCTGAGGTTTATAGCTAGCCAGCCAGTCATCTAGTTAGCCAGCTAGCTAATATTGACATTATATTTAATATTGACATATATGTTATTTTATGAAACCCACCAGGGACACCAACGACTTCTGCCACATTCCTCCACGCTGTGTTTTGTTTGTGTCTCTATAAAAAGAGTCACGTCATAGAGTTCTGGGAACCCCATCACAACAATAATCAAACTCATGTCAAAACGCCCATAAAGCAAACTAGCTGGCTAATATTAGCTATTCAGCTAGCTTGTTATATAGCAATTTTCGTACATATACTTTATGGTGATTTGCATAAAGTCGGGAAATGCTGAACTTTTTCACCGCCTACCACGCCACGTTCGCGCCGCCAACGTTCCCCCGCCCACTCGGAACCGTTCCATTTTCAATGGAAGGAAAGTGGTGAGAAGCGGTGTTTCACCGCACGGTTCCGCCCCCTAGTGTGCACTGGCCGTGGCGGCCGCCTATATGGTGGCAGATTGAGGATCGAAGCTGACCAAGGGCAGCCACATAAAACACATAAAACCTCACATAATTCTGCCCGAAAACAACTTCTCTCAATCATATGGGCTTTTTAGGTGAGCGCTGATGCCGCCCTGTAATAAGCAGTGCCCACTTTGTCTTGTCCATTCCCAGCACGCCTCTCCCGGGTGCTGTTGGAGATACGCATCGCTGCAGCGCTCCACCAACATTCTGTCAAAAAATTATGTTGCAGATATAGCATATGGTAGAAATAGTATGTGGCCTTTTCTGTAGCCTACAGACTGGACATAAAATGTATGACAATGTAATGAGACGGGAACTTTTTACATCAGGTTTCTCCGATCAAATAACCTAAATGGCGCCCAATTAAATAAAAATACGCTGACAAACAACATATTCTAAAAACAGGACAGGTCAAAGTAAAATGGACAATATGGAATGGACAATCAGGCTACCAACAGCTGCTGTCCAGGAGTTTCATTCTGTGGGCTAAATTGTCACGATCAGTGGTTGGAAGTTTGTATCCTTCAATTTTTTACGAGCTGATTACAGCGAAAAATTAAATACTTCTGCATTTCCCACTGTGTAAACACATTGCCAATAGGCTCCTCCGCCCACTTCGCTTCTCACCGCTTTCCTTCCATTGAAAATTAATGGGAAGCGGGGTTCGCCCCCTAGTGTATAATAATAATAATAATAATAATATGCCATTTAGCAGACGCTTTTATCCAAAGCGACTTACAGTCATGCGTGCATAAATGTTTGTGTATGGGTGGTCCCGGGGATCGAACCCACTACCTTGGCGTTACAAGCGCCGTGCTCTACCAGTTGAGCTACAGAGGACCACTGTATACTGCCCTTTTAGTATCGTGGAATGTGCATGGTCTCGGGCACGCGCAAGAGGGGCATGGTATTTGGGGCGGCGGGTAGCTTAGTGATTAAGAGCGTTGTGCCAGTAACTGAAAGGTCGCTGGTTCTAATCCCCGAGCCGACTAGGTGAAAAATCTGTCGATGTGCCCTTGAGCAAGGCACTTAACCCTAATTGCTCCTGTAAGTCGCTCTGGATAAGAGCGTCTGTTAAATGTAAAAATGTATTTAAGCACTTAAAATCACTTGGTGCTGACAATTTTTATCAATCACCCTTCTCTGCCAAGGCTAGAGGTGTTGCTATTTTCTTTTATAAAAACATCCCTTTTCAACTCTCGTCCATGTCTACAAACCCGTACGGTAGGTGCATCCAGTGGTGTAAAGTACTTAAGTAAAAATACTTTAAAGAACTACTTAAGTAGTTTTTTGGGGTATATGTTCTTCACTTTACCATTAATATTTTTGACAACTTTTACTTTTACTTCATTGTATTCCTAAAGAAAATCATTTACTTTTTACTCCATACATTTTCCCTGACACCTTTTGAATGCTTAGCAGTACAGGAAAATGGTCAAATTCACGCACTTATCAAGAGAACATCCCTGGTCATCCCTACTGCCTCCGATCTAGCGGACTCACTAAACACAAATGCTTTGTTTGTAAATTATGTCTGAGTGTTGGAGTCTTCCCCTGGCTACCCCTTTTTTTTATGGTGCCGTCTGATTTGCTTAATGTAAGGAAAATTGAAATGATTTACTTTTACTTTTGATACTTAAGTATATTTTAGCAATTACATTTACTTTTGAGGCTTAAGTATATTTTAAAACAAATACTTTTAGACTTACTCAAGTAGTATTTTACTGGGTGACTTTCACTTTTACTTGAGTCATTTTGTATTAAGGTATCTTTACCTTTACTCAAGTATGACATTTGGGTACTTTTTCCACCACTGGGTACATAATACTATCACCCTATTGAACGTCTATGGCCCAAACATTGATGACCCAAATTTATTTTGTAATGTTTTTCATTTACTCCCAGATCTTTATACCACTGATCTAATAATTGGAGGCGATTTTAATTGTTACCTTGATCCGTATCTTGACAGACTGTCTACATGTACTCCACCAAATATCACCTCTGTCCAGGTTCTAAATAATCAAATCAAATCCAGGAATCTAGTGGACATCTGGAGACTGCAACATCCCACAGACAAAGACTAATAATTCTCAGTGGCGATTTTAGCATGTCAATCTTGGCTGGGGAAACGTTTTTATGCCAGCAAAGCCACACAACACAAAATAATACATTAAATGCACTATAACGGTGACAAATGGTGCCCACAAACTGTTAGGGCCTACATAAAGCTGTCCCAACTGCAGAGTCCCAACAGCAGTCCCAACACCTTACCACTGCTATCAGCGGAGCCTTGTCTGGCAGAGAAACAGTTCATTCAGCCTCATTTACTGCCTTTTAAAAAACATAGCTAATATGGCAGACTTGCTTAAACAAATGTGGTTTCTACTGACAATTGAGATATACAAACTATGGCATAAGGGAATGACAAGTGGATAAGAGGCAATCTGTAATTTTGATTAAGACATTAATGAGCGAGCAAGGATGGATGTAGTCAATATAACTATTTGTTCAGCACTTTTGAAATGTACAGCGACAGAATTCAGAACATGGGTCGTTCTTACAGTATCCTCCCTGAACACCAAGTCAGAACCGTAGGATAAATAAAGGGGACATACAGTGGGGAGAACAAGTATTTGATACACTGCCGATTTTGCAGGTTTTCCTACTTACAAAGCATGTAGAGGTCTGTAATTTTTATCATAGGTACACTTCAACTGTGAGAGACGGAATCTAAAACAAAAATCCAGAAAATCACATTGTATGATTTTTAAGTAATTAATTTGCATTTTATTGCATGACATAAGTATTTGATCTCCTACCAACCAGTAAGAATTCCGGCTCTCACAGACGTGTTAGTTTTTCTTTAAGAAGCCCTCCTGTTCTCCACTCATTACCTGTATTAACTGCACCTGTTTGAACTTGTTACCTGTATAAAAGACACCTGTCCACACACTCAATCAAACAGCCTCCAACCTCTCCACAATGGCCAAGACCAGAGAGCTGTGTAAGGACATCAGGGATAAAAGTGTAGACCTGCACAAGGCTGGGATGGGCTACAGGACAATAGGCAAGCAGCTTGGTGAGAAGGCAACAACTGTTGGCGCAATTATTAGAAAATGGAAGAAGTTCAAGATGACGGTCAATCACCCTCGGTCTGGGGCTCCATGCAAGATCTCACCTCATGGGGCATCAATGATCATGAGGAAGGTGAGGGATCAGTCCAGAACTACATGGCAGGACCTGGTCAATGACCTGAAGAGAGCTGGGACCACAGTCTCAAAGAAAACCATTAGTAACACACTACGCCGTCATGGATAAAAATCCTGCAGCGCACGCAAGGTCCCGCTGCTCAAGCCAGCGCATGTCCAGGCCCGTCTGAAGTTTGCCAATGACCATCTGGATGATCCAGAGGAGGAATGGGAGAAGGTCATGTGGTCTGATGAGACAAAAATAGTGCTTTTTGGTCTAAACTCCACTCGCCGTGTTTGGAGGAAGAAGAAGGATGAGTACAACCCCAAGAACACCATCCCAACCGTGAAGCATGGAGGTGGAAACATCATTCTTTGGGGATGCTCTTCTGCAAAGGGGACAGGACGACTGCACCGTATTGAAGGGAGGATGGATGGGGCCAT
Source organism: Coregonus clupeaformis (assembly GCF_020615455.1). NCBI lineage: Eukaryota > Metazoa > Chordata > Actinopteri > Salmoniformes > Salmonidae > Coregonus > Coregonus clupeaformis. The sequence goes on along the minus strand of NC_059210.1, from coordinate 51,646,496 downwards.
GTATCGCGAGATCTTGGCCAACAACCTCCTTCCCTCAGTAAGAGCATTGAAGATGGGTCGTGGCTGGGTCTTCCAGCATGACAACGACCCGAAACACACAGCCAGGGCAACTAAGGAGTGGCTCCGTAAGAAGCATCTCAAGGTCCTGGAGTGGCCTAGCCTGTCTCCAGACCTGAACCCAATAGAAAATCTTTGGAGGGAGCTGAAAGTCCGTATTGCCCAGCGACAGCCCCGAAACCTGAAGGATCTGGAGAAGGTCTGTATGGAGGAGTGGGCCAGAATCCCTGCTGCAGTGTGTGCAAACCTGGTCAAGACCTACAGGAAACGTGTGATCTCTGTAATTGCAAACAATGGTTTCTGTACCAAATATTAAGTTCTGCTTTTCTGATGTATCAAATACTTATGTCATGCAATAAAATGCAAATTAATTACTTAAAAATCATACAATGTGATTTTCTGGATTTTTGTTTTAGATTCCGTCTCTCACAGTTGAAGTGTACCTATGATAAAAATTACAGACCTCTACATGCTTTGTAAGTAGGAAAACCTGCTAAATCGGCAGTGTATCAAATACTTGTTCTCCCCACTGTATGTGGTAGTTACGCTTAACATAATGTAAGAGAACAACGTAGATTGTAGAAAGAGCGGAGAGCACCAAAGTAGGGCAAAATATCAGATAGGGCCTAACGTGTTTTTTCCCCCCACTCCTCTCCAATGCCGGATGATCATGGGACTTTTGCAGCGGACACTCTGTTGTCTGGCTTATTGTTTTATATTCTTAATTTAAGTTTTTCTTCCCAATCCCCATTCGATGTCAATGTGACTTGATGGCCGAGGCATAGCCTACTCTTTCATGATCAACCATTGATTTAATCTATAGGCCTAACGGACTTCCATCTCAGAAAGTTGTTTGCGAATAGCCTAAATAACACCTAGTATAGTAATAATGAGAGAGATAACAAACAATTGCAAGATAGACTAATCGAATAAGAAGTTTAAACAAACCTGATACGTTTCTGCTTTACTTGAACAAAGTGTAGGAAAAATACATTGTGCATTTAACTAAAAGTCAACAATCAGATCATACAATGTGATTTTCTGGATTTTTGTTTTAGATTCCGTCTCTCACAGTTGAAGTGTACCTATGATAAAAATTACAGACCTCTACATGCTTCGTAAGTAGGAAAACCTGCAAAATCGGCAGTGTATCAAATACTTGTTCTCCCCACTGTTTAAGCAGACTGTCACGATCGTCGACAGATGCGGACCAAGGCGCAGCGTGATAGGCGTACATACTTTGAGTGTACACAACACGAACCGAACCGAACCAAAACAATAAACGAAACGATACGTGAAGTCCTAGGTCATAACACAAACCTTTCGGATCAAGATCCCACAAAGTAACATGCCCGCAGGCTGCCTAAGTATGGTTCCCAATCAGAGACAACAAGCTACAGCTGCCTCTGATTGGGAACCACCCTGGCCAACATAGATCTAAACGATCTAGAACGCAAACATAGAAAACTAAACAATGAAACCTACACACCCTGGCTCAACATAAAGAGTCCCCAGAGCCAGGGCGTGACAGTACCCCCCCCCCAAAGGCGTGGACTGCGACCGCGCCACACCAACACAACAGGGTAGGGGCCGGGTGGGCATTCCGCCTTGGAGGCGGATCCGGACCACCACACTCTCTCTACCCCCCCGTTGCGCCCCTGGTCTGGTCTGGCCCCGCTGGCCGGATCTGGACTGAACACCGGTGGAGCGGATTGCTCTGGCTCCGGCGTGGAGCAGCTGACCGGTGCCGGACCAGGCACTGGTGGAACAGGCACGGACCGTGCCGGACTGACGACGTGCACCACTGGCTTGGTGCGGGGAGCAGGAATGGGCCGGACCGGGCTGACGACGCGCACCATTGGCTTGGTGCGGGGAGCAGGAATGGGCCGGACCGGGCTGACGACGCGCACCATTGGCTTGGTGCGGGGAGCAGGAATAGGCCGGACCGGGCTTGCGACGCACACCACTGGCTTGGTGCGGGGAGCAGGAACGGGCCGGACCGGGCTGACGACGCGCACCACTGGCTTGGTGCGGGTAGCAGGAACAGGCCGGACCGGGCTGACGCACGCGCACCACTGGCTTGGTGCGGGGAGCAGGAACGGGCCGGACCGGTTGACGACGCGCACCATTGGCTTGGTGCGGGGAGCAGGAACGGGCCGGACCGGGCTGACGACGCGCACCATTGGCTTGGTGCGGGGAGCAGGAACAGGCCGGACCGGGCTGGCGAGGCGCACCATTGGCTTGGTGCGGGGAGCAGGAACAGGCCGGACCGGGCTGGCGACGCGCACCACAGGCTTAGTGCGGGGAGCAGGAACGGGCCTGACCGTACTGGGAACACACACCACTGGCCTTGTGCGGGAATCAGGAACGGGCCGGACCGGACTGGTGACACACACCACTTGCTTGGTGCGAGGAGCGGGACTGGGTTTCCTCATAAACCTCCGCTCCCTCTGCTGCCTACTCAGTTCCTCTCGCCGTGCCTCCACACTATCCTTCTCCCTCGTGACCAGTGGCCCCCGTAACCTGGAGGCCATGCAATTCAGTACTCATCTCGAAAACAAAAGCAATTTAGGTCAAAAGAGTTTATACTAAGAAAGGAAATAGAAAGTCTAACAGAACAGATAGATGGCAATAAAAACTGTAACATAGAGGCTCAGAATAAATTAGAGGAAAAACAAAAAGAAACGGAGAAACTTATTCAAGAAAGATCAAGTGTAATATATTATAAAAATAAAGCAAACTGGATGGAATATGGGGAAAAATGCACAAAATTCTTTTTTAATCTTCAACATAGGAATGCTACCAAAAAGAACTTAATGAAACTGGTTACAATTGATGGAGTCACCCATAATTCACCAAATGATATTTTGAAGGAAGAAACAAAGTACTTTAAGCATATGTTTTCTTTTCAGTCGCCTCCATCTCCTCTAACTTAAGCTAATTGTAGAGATTTTTTTTCTATAGATAATGTCAAATTAACAGCCACACAGAAAGACTCATGTGAAGGTGAAATTACAGAGGAGGAACTTCTGGATGCAATTAAAGACTAAGTCTGGGAAAACTCCAGGGTTGGATGGCATACCAGTCGAGGTATACCAAACCTTTTTTGATATACTAAGAGGACCGTTATTAGCATGTTTTAACCACTCCTATGTAAATGGTAGATTATCTGACACTCAATGTCACGCTCGTCGGGAACAGAGGACCAATGCGCAGCGTCATTTGCGAACATGCTTTTATTTATGATTACACTAACAAAATAACAAAATCGATACGTGACGTCCAAAGGTGCAAAACACAAACCTACACAGAAACAAGATCCCACAAATACTGTGGAAAAACAGACTGTTTAAATATGGTTCCCAATCAGAGACAACCAGCAACAGCTGACACTCGTTGCCTCTGATTGAGAACCACTCTGGCCAACATAGAAACACAATAACTAGAACACCCTAGAAACACAAAACTAGAACAACACAAAGAACACTCACACCCTGGCTCAACATACAAGCGTCCCCAGAGCCAGGGCGTGACAGTACCCCCCCCCCAAAGGCGCGGACTCCGACCGCGCCACCAGAACACCACAGGGGAGGGACCGGGTGGGCACTCCGCCTTGGCGGCGGATCCGGCTCCGGGCATGATCCCCACTCCCTCTCTAACCCCCCACCGTACCCCTGGTCCGGTCTGGCCCTGCTGGCCGGAGCTGGACTGAACACTGGTGGAGCGGATTGCTCTAGCTCCGGCGTGGAGCAGCTGACCGGTGCCGGACCAGGCACCGGTGGAACAGGCACAAGCTGTGCCGGACTGACGACGCACACCACTGGCTTGGTGTGGGGAGCAGGAACAGGCAGAGCCGGGCTGGCGACGCGCACCATTGGCTTGGTGCGGGGAGCAGGAACAGGCCGGGCCGGGTTGGCGACGCGCACCATTGGCTTGGTGCGGGGAGCAGGAACAGGCCGGGCTGGCGACGCGTACCATAGGCTTGGTGCGGGGAGAAGGAACAGGCCGGGCCGGGCTGGCGACGCGCACCATTGGCTTGGTGCGGGGAGCAGGAACAGGCCGGGCCGGGCTGGCGACGCGCACCATAGGCTTGGTGCGGGGAGCAGGAACAGGCCGGACTGGGTTGGCGACGCGCACCACAGGCTCGGTGCGAGGGACAGGAACAGGCCGGACCGTACTGGGGACACACACCACTGGCCCTACGCGGGGATCAGGAACGGGCCGGACCGGACTGGTAACACACCCCAGTACCTCTCGCCGTGCCTCTACACTTTCCTTCCCCTTTGTGACCAGCGGCCCCCGTAACCTGGCGGCCTCCTCTGCCAACCCGCTGGACCGCTCTATTGCGGCCTCCTGCTGCCCCGTCGTCCACGGCGTGAGCCCCCCCCTAAAAAAATTCTGGGCGGCTCTCCTCTTGGACCAGGCCTCCATGTCTCTAGCCAGACACTCACTCCACTGCTTCAAAGTCCAACCTCTCTGCTCTTCACTTGGCTTGGCCCAGTCGAGACTCTTACTCCACTGCTCCAAAGTCCAACCTCTCTGCTCTTCACTTGGCTTGACCCAGTCGAGGTTGCAACGGAGATCCGCTAGAGATTCCCCTGGCGATGGCTCCTGGACACGCTGCTTGGTCCAGTTTTGGTGGGATCTTCTGTCACGCTCGCCGGGAACAGAGGACCAATGCGCAGCGTCATTTGCGAACATGCTTTTATTTATGATTACACGAACAAAATAACAAAATCGATACGTGACGTCCAAAGGTGCAAAACACAAACCTACACAGGAACAAGATCCCACAAATACTGTGGAAAAACAGACTGTTTAAATATGGTTCCCAATCAGAGACAACCAGCAACAGCTGACACTCGTTGCCTCTGATTGAGAACCACTCTGGCCAACATAGAAACACAATAACTAGAACACCCTAGAAACACAAAACTAGAACAACACAAAGAACACTCACACCCTGGCTCAACATACAAGCGTCCCCAGAGCCAGGGCGTGACACTCAAGAAGAAGGTCTGATCTCATTATTACTGAAACAGGATACAAGTGGAAAATATAAAGATCCAGTCCATTTACAAAATTGGAGGCCCCTTACACTTCAGTGTTGTGATGCAAAAATCCTAGCAAAATGTTTAGCGCATAGAATTAAAAAGGTATTGTCGGATATTATTCATTCTAATCAGACAGGTTTTTTACATGGAAGATACATTGGAGATAATATAAGGCAAGTATTGGAAACAATAGAACACTATGGAAAATATGGGAAACCAGGCCTGCTATTCATAGCAGACTTCGAAAAGGCATTTGATAAAGTTCGACTGGGGTTTATATATAAATGCCTGGAGCATTTCAATTTTGGAGAATCTCTTATAAAATGGGTCAAAATCATGTATAGTAACCCTAGGTGTAAAATAGTAAATAATGGCTATTTCTCAGAAAGTTTTAAACTGTCAAGAGGAGTGGAACAAGGTTGTCCACTATCGGCATATCTATTTATTGTGGCCATCGAGATGTTAGCTATTAAAATCAGATCCAATAATAAAATCAAAGGATTAGAAATACAGGGCTTAAAAACAAAGGTGTCATTGTACGCTGATGATTCATGTTTTCTTTTAAATCCACAACTAGAATCCCTCCACAGCCTCATAGAGGATCTAGATACATTTTCTAACCTCTCTGGATTACAACCAAATTATGACAAATGTACTATATTACGTATTGGATCACTAAAAAATACAATTTTTACATTACCATGTAGTTTACCAATAAAATGGTCTGATGGTGATGTGGATATACTCGGAATACATATCCCAAAGGAAATAAATGATCTCACTTCAATACATTTTTATAGAAAGTTAGCAAAAATAGATAAGATCTTACTACCATGGAAAGGAAAATACCTGTCAATTTGTGGAAAAATCACCCTGATTAACTCTTTAGTATTATCCCAGTTTACCTATTTGCTTATGGTCTTGCCTGCGCCTAGCGAACAGTTTTTTAAATTATATGAGAAAAAAATATTCAATTTTATTTGGAACGGCAAGCCAGACAAAATTAAAAGAGCATATTTATATAATGAATATGAATTCGGAGGACCGTAAATTATTAAATATTAAAGCATTAGACCTATCACTAAAAGCTTCAGTCATACAAAAGTTATACTTAAATCCGAACTGGTTCTCAAGCAAATTAGTAAGATTGTCTCACCCAATGTTCAAGAAAGGCCTTTTTCCCTTTATTCAGATTACAACCTCTCACTTTCAGTTATTTGAAAAGGAAATAATCTCCCAAATGTCACTATTTCTAAAACAAGCCATAGAAAGTTGGTTGCAATTTCAATTTAATCCTCCAGAAACGACAGAACAAATAATGCAACAAATATTGTGGTTAAATTCAAATATACTAATTGACAAAAAACCTTTCTTTTTTTACAGAATGTTTAAAAAAGGTATAATCTTCGTAAATGATATCATCGGTAGGACTGGTGGAGTTATGTCGCACAAGCAGCTGACAAAAACATATGGAAATGTCTGCTCTACCCAAAATTACAACCAAATAATTGCAGCCTTACCGCAAAAGTGGAAGAGGAAAGTGGAAGGGGGAGAAAGTAAGGAACTTGTCTGTCGGCCTTGCATTAAAGAACATAATTGGTTAAGGAAAATTGTGATAAATAAAAAAGTATATCAGTTTCACTTAAGGACCAAAGGATTGACAGCCGTCCCATATAGATTGCAAAATAGTTGGGAAGAGATCTTTGACGTACCGATCCCATGGCATAGTGTTTATGAACTGACACGCAAAACGACACCGGATTCAAAAATTAGAATCTTTCAATTTAAATTATTATATAAAATTCTTGCTACCAATAGAATGTTATTTATATGGGGGATACAATCTTCCCAGCTCTGCAGATTTTGCTGTGAAGAGACAGAATCATTAGATCATTTGTTTTGGTTCTGTCCATTTGTAGCTTGTTTTTGGACACAGGTCCAGGAATGGCTAAAGGATTGCAATATTTACCTGGAACTAACCTTGCAGATAGCATTACTGGGTGATCTGAAAAGTCATAGTCAATCAATCAATAATATAGTAATACTTTTAGCAAAAATGTTTATTTTTAATTCACAATCTGTAGAAGCAATGAGAATAGAAAGGTTCAGAACTTTTGTAAAACATCACAGTACGGTTGAAATATCTATGGCAAATAGAAATCCTATATGGATGGTGTTAAGAGATAGATGGGAGGTATTGAATAGAGTTGAAGGATGGGACTAATAACAAATAACAACAAATAATAACAAAGATAGCTAATAATGTAAGCATACTGTGTCCATAATAAGTATATAGGTTGTATGTTGGGAGCTTTTGGGAAAGAGCACAGTTAGAAAGATATGGCATATAGAAGCAAACCGGATGGACATCATGAAAATGATCGGAGAGGTTGAGAGTAGAAGAATTTCAGGAGCAATAAAAAAAAAATATATATATATATATATATATATATATATATATATAATATAATTATTGTAAAATGAACTCTGTCCATAAGGTGTAGATAGTAAGTATAGACCGGAAGTAGAGGCCTGGGCATTGTTGTTCACTAATTTACTCCAAGTAGGGAAAGGATGGTGGGGTTGAAAAGTAATAAAGGGGAGTGTATATATATAAAAAAAATAAAAATAAAAAAATACATGGGGGATTGGAAGTGATGCAGACAATTACATTGATATAAGTTACAATCTATCTGCAATATTAAGCTGATCCATAAAAAAAACTTTAAAAGATTTTTTAAAAATTAAATTTTTTTTACATAAACAAAAATTTATAAAAACAATTTTTTTTTTTTAACCAGGCGGCCTCCTCTGCCAAACTGCTGAACCGCTCTATCGCGGCCTCCCGCTGCCTCGTCGTCCACGGCGTGAGCCCCCCCCTAAAAAAATGTTGGGCTTGTCTCTCCCCCGTGCTCATGGCCTCCATCCCTCTTGCCAGACTCTCACTCATCTCCTCCCAGGTCCATCCTCTCTCCTCGTCACGCTGCTTGATCCAGTCGAGGTGGGATCTTCTGTCACGATCGTCGACAGATGCGGACCAAGGCGCAGCGTGATAGGCGTACATACTTTATTGAGTGTACACAACACGAACCGAACCAAAACAAGAAACGATACGTGAAGTCCTATGTCATAACACAAACCTTTCAGATCAAGATCCCACAAAGTAACATGCCCGCAGGCTGCCTAAGTATGGTTCCCAATCAGAGACAACAAGCTACAGCTGCCTCTGATTGGGAACCACCCTGGCCAACATAGATCTAAACGATCTAGAACACAAACATAGAAAACTAAACAATGAAACCTACACACCCTGGCTCAACATAAAGAGTCCCCAGAGCCAGGGCGTGACACAGACAATGAAAACTCTTACAATATTCGATGATTATGTTTCTCTAAAATAGGTTATAGGCTATATGTGCACCACCAAGTAAGAACAGTAGGCAAAATTAAGAGGTGAAAACAGACCAAATTATTAGGGTGAGGCACATGGGCGACTAACAGCTTACTACACAACATACACTTAGTGTAACAGTGCCTTGCAAAAGTATTCATCCCCCTTGGCATTTTTCCTATTTTGTTGCATTACAACCTGTAATTTAAATGGAAAGAATATGGCACCATAACAAACCTGCCAAGAGAGGACAGCCCACCAAAACTCACGGACCAGGCAAGGAGGGCGTTAATCAGAGAGGCAACAAAGAGACCAAAGATAACCCTGAAGGAGCTGCAAATCTCCACAGCGGAGATTGGAGTATCTGTCCATAGGACCACTTTAAGCTGTACACTCCACAGAGCTGGGCTTTATGGAAGAGTTGCCAGAAAAAAGCCATTGCTTAAAGAAAAAAATAAGCAAACACGTTTGGTGTTCGCCAAAAGGCATGTGGGAGACTCCCCAAACATATGGAAGAAGGTACTCTGGTCAGATGAGACTAAAACTGAGCTTTTTGGCCATCAAGGCAAATGCTATGTCTGGCGCAAATCCAACACCTCTTATTACCCCGAGAACACCACCCCGACAGTGAAGCATGGTGGTGGCACCATCATGCTGTGGGGATGTTTTTCATTGGCAGGGACTGGGAATCTGGTCAGAATTGAAGGAATGATGGATGGCGCTAAATACAGGGAAATTCTTGAGGGAAACCTGTTTCAGTCTTCCAGAGATTTGAGACTGGGACGGAGGTTCACCTTCCAGCAGTACAATGACCCTAAGCATACTGCTAAAGCAACACTCGAGTGGTTTAAGGGGAAACATTTAAATGTCTTGGAATGTCAAAGCCCAGACCTCAATCCAATTGAGAATCTGTGGTATGACTTAAAGATTGCTGTACACCAGCGGAACCCATCCAACTTGAAGGAGCTGGAGCAGTTTTGCATTGAAGAAAGGGCAGAAATCCCAGTGGCTAGATTTGCCAAGCTTATAGAGACATACCCCAAGAGAAAAGGTGGCTCTACAAAGTATTGACTCTGGGAGGGGGTGAATAGTTATGCACGCTCAAGTTCTGTTTTTTTGTTTTATTTATTTATTGTTTCACAATAAAAAATATTTTGCATCTTCAAAGTGGTAGGCATGTTGTGTAAATCAAATGATACAAACCCCCAAACATTTTAATTCCAGGTTGTAAGGCAACAAAATAGGAAAAATGCCAAGGGGGGTGAATACTTTCGCAAGCCCCTGTGCTTTCTTAGCTACAGTATACATATCTCCCTGGCATATTTCATCATTTATGCAGAAGCAAACAAGACATTTTTGTTGCTCACTTGAACAGGAAGGTGGCGCGGCGGTCCTTCGTGGGCAAATTTGTCATCAAACTTTGTCATCAAAGTATGCCATTCTCTGGATTTATGGTGCTTTCAAGACAACTGGGATCTCAATGTCAAATCTAGAAAGAGACCCGAGTTCCCGACTTACAATTCCGAGTTGGATGACCGTTCAAAATGTATTTTCCCAGTCGTAGCTCGTTTTTTCCCGAGTTCCCAGTTGTCTTGAACTCACTGTAGTCAGATTTCCCAGTTCCGAGTTAACAGTTGTTTTGAGTGCGGCAGAAATCATGCTGGATTGACAGCATGGCCAATGTTGAATGTTTATCATTTTAAGCTTGGAAAAGAGACCCTTAAACCCAGACTTGGGACCACACAGCCACTCCACTGAATAGCAGGCTAGTGATTGATTTGCAATGCTTGCAGTTAGCCACTGATTCCTTCCAAACCACTCATTGTTGAATTTGCGATTTCCAACTTGTTGCGTAATGTTTATGTCCATTGGCCGATTAGCACCGATATGTTTTATCTATAATTTCTCTTCATTATTTCTCTTCATATGACAAGGATTAAAAAAGATTTGCTAGTAGATTGTCAACTTGATTCATGATGATGACTGCTAGCTAAGATTTTGAAAGTATGATGTTGACATGATCAGTCCAATCAAAGCTACTGTAGATACAACGTGATTTGACGTCATTTTATCTCTGGCCAATGAACTTGAGCCTTCTTGGATGGGCACTTCTAGTGTAACTCTATGGCAGCACCCAAGGGGCTTGAATTTTCGAGCTCTACCCTTAGATTTGGCGGTGATGTACTGACCCCATTAGTGACAGAACACTGAGCCAATCACGGCGCAACTAGACCAACCCCTACGCTCCGTATTTTCTGCTGGCTGCCACACCACCACAGAAAGCACTGAGCTAGGCTGAAACACTTGCCTTTTGGAGCTGCCTTACTCAATATTTGTTTTTTACATTGTTTGCAAACTGATATGTGACACGTATTAATGCTAAAATAACATGTAAAACAGGCAACCCCCCCAACAAAAGTAAAATATGTGGGGGCTCAAAACTGCCCCACCTGCCCTGAATGACGGGTCGCCAATGCTTATTCTACTCTCATTGTCACGAATTCAGCCGAGGCTGCCCCTCCTCCTTGCTCAGGCAGGCTTCGGCGTTCGTCGTCACCGGAGTACTAGCTGCTACCGATCCATGTTTCTATGTTCGACTTGTTTTGTCTGTATTGGTCTCACCTGTTTCCCATCATGTAATCATGTCTTCCCTATTTAACCCTCTGGCTCTCACTGTGTGTTGTGCGTGTTTGTCCATGTTTTGGTTGTCGTATGTGAGCGGGTTTGTTCCTCCCTGCATGGAGGTATGTTCATTAAGATACCTACGAGTAAAGTACGTTTTTCGATTAGCTCTGTGTCCTGCGCCTGACCGCATTACACTGACACCTTGACAGAAACACGCACCTAATATGGAGTCAGCAGGTACAGCCATGCCAGCCGGATCGATGGAGGAACGCGTCCAACAACAAGCAACCATGATCCAGGCTCTCGGCACCACAATGGAACGCGTGGTGAATACTATGGAGCGATGGGAGAGAGGAGGTTTTCCTATACCTCCTCCAACTACACCACCACCTACACCGCTGTCCACCTTTTCACCACCTGGGTCCAGTGGGATTCGGCTCTCGCTCCCGAGGGAATACGACGGTACAGCTGCCGGGTGTCAGGGTTTTCTGCTCCAGGTAGAGCTATACCTGGCAACCATTCACCCGGCTCCCTCGGGATACGAGAGCGTGTCCGCTCTCATCTCTTGTCTGTCCGGGAAAGCGCTCAAGTGGGCCAACGCCGAGTGGGGAGGAATAGACGCAGCATCTGTATGTTATGAGGAGTTTACCCGCCGCTTTCGGGCGGTATTCGATCATCCACCGGAGGGGAGAGTGGCGGGCGAACGTCTATTCCACCTCAGAAAGGGGAAGAGAAACGCACAGGATTTTGCACTGGACTTTAGGACTCTGGCTGCCAGCGCGGGATGGAATGAGAGGACCCTTATCGACCACTACCGATGGAGCCTAAGGGAGGAAGTTCGTCGGGAACTGGCCTGCAGGGACACCGACCTTAACCTGGACCAACTGGTGGATATGTCAATCAGGCTGGATAACCTGTTGGCCACCCGCGGACGTCCGGATCAGGGGTCGTCCATTCCATCCCCCACCACTTCCGACCCTACCCCTATGGAGCTCGGAGGTGCTGCTCTTAGAGAGACCGGTAGAGGGGCCGTCCCCTGCACCAACTGTGGCCACAAAGGACACACTGCTGGTCGGTGCTGGGGAGGGTCTTTAAGGAATGGTGGATCATTTCAGGTGAGTAGGCACCCGACTCACCCAGAGCTCCCTGTTGCGCATATGTGTATAGATGTTGTATTTTCAGAGTTTTCCCCTCATTCCCAGCATAAGGCGCTAGTAGATTCAGGCGCAGCTGGGAACTTTATTGATCGTCAGTTTTCCTGTAGTTTAGGGATTCCTATTGTGCCTGTTGCTGTGCCCTTCCATGTACATGCCCTAGATAGTCGCCCTTTAGGATCAGGTCTGATTAGGGAGGTCACAGCTCCACTCTGGATGAAGACGCACGAGGGTCATGAGAAAAAAAATAAAAATAATAATATATATATATATATATATATATATATATATATATATATATATATAATATATATATATATATATATATATATATATATATAAATTGTAAAAGTGGTTATCCCACTGGCTATAGGGTGAATGCACCAATTTGTAAGTCGCTCTGGATAAGAGCGTCTGCTAAATGACGTAAATGTAAATGTAAATGAAGAAATTAGTCTCTATCTGATTGATTCTCCTGTGTTTCCAGTGGTGTTGGGGCTTCCCTGGTTAGCCTCTCATGACCCCACTATTTCATGGCAACAGAGGGCTCTCAAGGGACGGTCAAACCTGTGCTCGGGGAGGTGTGTAGGTGTTTCCATAGGGGCAACTACGGTGGAAAGTCCAAACCAGGTTTCCACCATGCACATTCCGCCTGAATATGCCGATTTGGCTCTCGCCTTCTGTAAAAAGAAGGCGACTCAATTACCACCCCATCGACAGGGGGATTGTGCGATAAACCTCCAGGTAGGCGCTGCACTTCCCCGGAGGCACGTGTATCCTCTGTCACAGGAGGAGATGGCGGCTATGGAAACATATGTCACCGAATCTCTGATGCAGGGATACATTCGGCCTTCCACTTCCCCTGTCTCCTCGAGTTTCTTTTTTGTGAAGAAGAAGGATGGTGGCTTACGCCCATGCATTGACTACCGTGGTCTTTATCAGATCACTGTGAAGTACAGCTATCCACTACCTCTGATTGCTAGTATGACGGAATCATTGCACGGGGTGCGCTTCTTCACGAAATTGGATCTCAGGAGCGCGTACAACCTGGTGCGTATCCGGGAGGGAGATGACTGGAAGACCGCATTCAGTACCACCTCTGGGCACTATGAGTACCTCGTCATGCCATACGGGTTGATGAATGCTCCATCAGTCTTCCACTCCTTTGTTGATGAGATTTTTCAGGGACCTGCACGGACAGGGTGTAGTGGTGTATATTAATGACATTCTCATATACTCCGCTACATGGGCCGAGCATGTGTCCCTGGTGCGTCAGGTGCTTGGTTGACTGTTGGTGCATGACCTGTATGTGAAGGCGGAGAAATGTCTGTTCTTCCAAGAGTCCATCTCCTTCATAGGGCACCGCCTGTCCGTGTCAGGTGTGGAGATGGAGATTGACCGCATTTCGGCCGTGCGTAATTGGCCGACTCCAACCACGGTGAAGGAGGTGCAGCGATTCTTGGGTTTTGCCAACTACTACCGGAGGTTTATGCGGGGCTTTGGTCAGGTAGCGGCTCCCATTACTTCCTTGCTGAAGGGGGGACCGGTGCGACTGCAGTGGTCAGCTGAGGCGGACAGGGCTTTTGGTCATCTGAAGGACCTGTTTACCTCAGCTCCAGTGCTGGCTCATCCGGATCCCTCCTTAGCATTCCAGGTTGAGGTGGACGCGTCTGAGGCTGGGATAGGAGCTGTACTGTCTCAGCGCTCGGGTACGCCACCAAAACTCTGCCCCTGTGCTTTCTTTTCAAAGAAGCTCAGTCCGGCGGAGCGCAACTATGATGTGGGGGACCGGGAGCTGTTAACTGTGGTTAAAGCTCTGAAAGTGTGGAGGCATTGGCTTGAGGGGCTAAACACCCTTTTCTCATTTTGACTGACCATCGCAATCTGGAGTACATCCGGGCAGCGAGGAGATTGAACCCTCACCAGGCAAGGTGGGCCATGTTCTTCACTCGTTTTGTGTTTACTCTTACTTACAGACCAGGTTCCCAGAACACTAAGGCAGACGCCCTGTCCCAACTGTATGACACAGAGGAGAGGTCCATTGAGCCCACTCCCATACTTCCGGCGTCGTGTCTGGTGGCACCGGTGGTGTGGGAGGTTGACGCGGACATCGAGCGGGCGTTACGTACCGAGCCCACTCCCCCCAGTGTCCAGAGGGTCGTATGTACGTGCCGCTCGAGGTTCGCGATCAATTAATCTATTGGGCTCACACGTCACCCTCCTCTGGTCATCCTGGCATCGGTCGGACAGTGCACTGTCTTAGTGGGAAGTACTGGTGGCCCACTTTAGCCAAGGACGTGAGGGTTTATGTTTCCTCCTGCTCGGTGTGCACCCAGTGTAAGGCACCTAGACACCTGAGGGAAATTACAACCCCTGCTCGTTCCACAACGGCCGTGATCCCACCTATCGGTGGATTTTGTTACGGACCTTCCCCCCTCACAAGGGAACACCACGATCCTGGTCGTTGTGGATCTGTTTTCTAAGTTCTGCTGTCTCATTCCTATGCCAGGTCTCCCTACGGCCCTACAAACTGCTGAGGCCCTATTTACACACGTCTTCCGGCACTACGGGGTGCCTGAGGATATCGGATCGGGGTCCCCAGTTGGGTGGGGAGCCTGCAGTATCTCGTGGAGTGGGAGGGGTACGGTCCGGAGGAACAGTGCTGGGTCTCTAGGAGGGACATCCTCGATCCCTCCATGTTGAGGGATTTCCACCTTAGTCATCCGACTCGCCCTGCTCCGCGTCCTCCTGGCCGTCCCCGAGGCCGGGGTCGGCACACGGCTGGAGCCGCGCATCAAGGGGGGGGTACTGTCACGAATTCAGCCGAGGCTGCCCCTCCTCCTTGCTCGGGCAGGCTTCGGCATTCGTCACCGGAGTACTAGCTGCTACCGATCCATGTTTCTATGTTCGACTTGTTTTGTCTGTACTGGTCTCACCTGTTTCCCATCATGTAATCATGTCTTCCCTATTTAACCCTCTGGCTCTCACTGTGTGTTGTGCGTGTTTGTCCATGTCTTGGTTGTGGTATGTGAGCGGGTTTGTTCCTCCCTGCGTGGAGGTATGTTATTTAAGATACCTACGAGTAAAGTACGTTTTTTCGATTAGCTCTGTGTCCTGCGCCTGACTTCGTCCTACCGCATTACACTGACGCCTTGACACTCATGTTCACAAGTCTAGAAAGTAGTCGAAATTGATACCCAATGTGCTCAATTCGAAGTACCATAGCATCTTAATAAGTGATAACAGTCCAATTATGTTGTCCCTCAATCGTTCTTTACCAAAATATAATTACAGTTGGTGTTTTAACCCCTCCTTGCTCACTGACCAAGCATTCATTGATTTCATGACAGCCAAGTTGAATGAGTTCCTCAAGACTAATGACACAGAAGTGGTATCTCATTCTACACTATGAGAAACTTTTAACTGCCATTAAAAAAAGGGACTTGCATGAGACTGGATGAGATAGAAAAAACACTCCCAGCATTGGAGGAGACATACAGAACTTCACTCTCAGGTTGACTACAACAATATTTTGAAATTAAAATATGAATACAATTCTATTCTTGGTTCTCAGGACAGCAACCTCTTGTTAAAGCTGAGACAAAAACAATTTGAACTAGGTGACAAAACGTTTCTGGCTAGACAACTAAAGGGAGCACAGGCAAATAGAGCAATCCATAAAATCCAGTTTTGGGGTGGGCACCTTGCTTACAGATCCTAAAGAGATAAACAACTGCTTCAAAGAATTTTACTCAGAGCTATATTCTTCCAGATCCGATGCCTCTAGTTCTTATGTATAAGCCTTCTTTGATTCCATCAGCCTGCCAAAACGTGATGATAGCGGCAAAAGATTATTGTACTCAAATTTCACAACAGAGGAAATACTTGAGGTAAAAAAAGCTTTCCCATCTGGAAAGGCTCCAGGCACTGATGGTTCCGGCTGTACATTTGATAAAACATTCAGTGAAGTTCTCGCTCCCCTCTTACTCAGGGTGATCACAGATTCAACAGAAAATAATATTTTGCCGAAATAATTCTATGAAGCAAATAATTGCCTTCTGTTAAAAAGCAGAAAGGAAACAGATCCTGTAAATTATAGACATTTACATTTTTACATTTTACATTTTAGTCATTTAGCAGACGCTCTTATCCAGAGCAACTTACAGTTAGTGAGTGCATACATAGCATTGCTCAATTTCGATAAAACAATTGCTAACAGGTTGAACAAACATGTAACACCCATTATTAATCTGGATCAGATAGGGTTTATCCCTGGAAGGTTCTCTTTTTCTAATGTGTGCAGGCTGCTTAACATTCTATATGCAAATTATGGGAAAGGCTCTAAAGCGGCTATTATATCACTAGACGCTCAAAAATCGTTTAACCAAATAGAATGGTCATACGTGTTCGAAGCACTCACTAGGTTTGGATTTGGCGACTCATTTCACGCCTGGGTCAAAATGCTTGCCCAACATTCTTTATTCTGACAAACAGCGACATATCCAGTCTGTCACGGATTCAGCCGAGGCTGCTCCTCCTCGCTCGGGCAGGCTTCGGCGTTCATCGTCCCCGGAGTACTAGCTGCTACCGATCGATGTTTCGGTGTTTGTCTTGTTTGGTCTTTATTGTTTACACCTGTTTCCCATTATGTTACATTGTATTCCCTTTAAAAACCCCTGTCTCTCATTGTTTGTTGTGTGTGATTGTTTTCCGTAAGGTCGGCAGTTGCTGTTTGTATGCGTGTATTGTTCCTCCCTGTTAGGAGGTTTTGTTTTGTATGTTCCTTTACTGTGCTAGTAAAGTACGTCTGCCAGTAGCTCGGTGTCCTGCGCTTGACTTCGTTCACCGCATACACGTCACCTTGACACAGTCCCTTTGAACTACATAGATCTGTCCAGCAGGGTTGCCCACTCAGTCCTCTGCTCTTCGCTGTCACCCTTGAACCCCTAGCAATACAAATAAGGGATCATCCTAATAATTAAAGTAGGAAACATAGAAAGACACATTTCGTTATATGCAGACAATGTGCTTCTATACCTCTCAGACCCAATATGCTTCAAACATTATTTTGTCTGATAAGGTGTTTGTTGAGTGGAGGGAGAAGGGACTGGCCACAATTGAAGACTTATACATACAGTGGGGGGAAAAAGTATTTAGTCAGCCACCAATTGTGCAAGTTCTCCCACTTAAAAAGATCAGAGAGGCCTATAATTTTCATCATAGGTACACGTCAACTATGACAGACAAAATGAGATTTTTTCCCCCAGAAAATCACATTGTAGGATTTTTCATGAATTTATTTGCAAATTATGGTGGAAAATAAGTATTTGGTCAATAACAAAAGTTTCTCAATACTTTGTTATATACCCTTTGTTGGCAATGACACAGGTCAAACGTTTTCTGTAATTCTGTAAGGTTTTCACACACTGTTGCTGGTATTTTGGCCCATTCCTCCATGCAGATCTCCTCTAGAGCAGTGATGTTTTGGGGCTGTCGCTGGGCAACACGGACTTTCAACTCCCTCCAAAGATTTTATTAATTATTAATTAATTAATTAATATTAATATGAATATGCCATTTAGCAGACGCTTTTATCCAAAGCGACTTACAGTCATGCGTGCATACATTTTTTTTGTGTATGGGTGGTCCCGGGGATCGAACCCACTACCTTAGCGTTACAAGCGCCGTGCTCTACCAGCTGAGCTACAGAGGACCACCCATTTTCTATGGGGTTGAGATCTGGAGACTGGCTAGGCCACTCCAGGACCTTGAAATGCTTCTTACGAAGCCACTCCTTCGTTGCCCGGGCGGTGTGTTTGGGATCATTGTCATGCTGAAAGACCCAGCCACGTTTCATCTTCAATGCCCTTGCTGATGGAAGGAGGTTTTCACTCAAAATCTCACGATACATGGCCCCATTCATTCTTTCCTTTACACGGATCAGTCGTCCTGGTCCCTTTGCAGAAAAACAGCCCCGAAACATGATGTTTCCACCCCATGCTTCACAGTAGGTATGTTCTTTGGATGCAAATCAGCATTCTTTGTCCTCCAAACACGACGAGTTGAGGTTTTACCAAAAAGTTCTATTTAGGTTTCATCTGACCATATGACATTCTCCCAATCCTCTTCTGGATCATCCAAATGCACTCGAGCAAACTTCAGACGGGCCTGGACATGTACTGGCTTAAGCAGGGGGACACGTCTGGCACTGCAGGATTTGAGTCCCTGGCGGCGTAGTGTGTTACTGATGGTAGGCTTTGTTACTTTGGTCCCAGCTCTCTGCAGGTCATTCACTAGGTCCCCCCGTGTGGTTCTGTGATTTTTGCTCACCGTTCTTGTGATCATTTTAACCCCACGGGGTGAGATCTTGCGTGGAGCCCCAGATCGAGGGAGATTATCAGTGGTCTTGTATGTCTTCCATTTCATAATAATTGCTCCCACGATTGATTTCTTCAAACCAAGCTGCTTACCTATTGCAGATTCAGTCTTCCCAGCCTGGTGCAGGTCTACAATTTTGTTTCTGGTGTCCTTTGACAGCTCTTTGGTCTTGGCCATAGTGGAGTTTGGAGTGTGACTGTTTGAGGTTGTGGACAGGTGTCTTTTATACTGATAACAAGTTCAAACAGGTGCCATTAATACCGGTAACGAGTGGAGGACAGAGGAACCTCTTAAAGAAGAAGTTACAGGTCTGTGAGAGCCAGAAATCTTGCTTGTTTGTAGGTGACCAAATACTTATTTTCCACCATAATTTGCAAATAAATTCATAAAAAATCCTACAATGTGATTTTCTGGATTTTTTTTTCTCAATTTGTCTGTCATAGTTGACGTGTACCTATGATGAAAATTACAGGCCTCTCTCATCTTTTTAAGTGGGAGAACTTGCACAATTGGTGGCTGACTAAATACTTTTTTCCCCACTGTAGATACAACAATGATATCAGGTTAATTAAAGTTTAATTCCCAGATAACCTATACAGGTATGATTAATCAATAACATTGCTTTTGCAAGTTCGTTAAAAGCCAACTCCAACATTACTGATCCAGTATTGATGATTCATTGTCATCTTTAAACCGAATAAAATCGTTTTTGCAGCTTCCAACGACTCAAAACCCAAAATTGTACATAAGATTAAACAACTAATAATCATCAAAATGAGCACGCTATCAGAGGGGGTGCCATCTATTCCCCAGCTAATAAGTGAACCCTCACCCACAGAAAGATTGATCGCTGACCTCAGCAGTGATGCAAATCCAAACTATGCCGAAGGGTTGAGAATGTTAAATCACAATGCCATAAGCGCCCTCCAAAATAGGCCGGCAGGCACAGGACTTGTAAAGGTTCTTTCCAGTTTAGCCGTGAACTATGCCCACCAGCAGAGATGGGCATTGGTCCAATACCGCTGTGCTCAGCAGAAGCACGAGCAAGAAACTGTTGAGATGAAGGGACAGGTGGAGAGAACCAGGAAGCTAATGACAAAAAACGACAAAGACAAGATGCTGCTAGCCGAGGAGCTGCATTTGAGAACGGATCAATTAAAAGATCTGGCAAACACTTATGATGAAGAATGAGCACAAACTCTCGAACAAATCCGTTTTCTACAAGAACAACTTGATTTAGCCAACAGTAAATACGACGAAGTCCACGCAAAACTAGATGAATCTGACGAGCTAGCTAAAAACAAGGGCGACCAACTTGATGCCCTGCAAGCAGTTTTAAATGACACCACTCAAAGCAATAATGTTCTATTCCAAAAGCTGTAGACCAAAGACGATCAGTTAATGAACACCTTGACCAAGTTCGATGACAAAACAGCGGAACTCATTGAAGTCGCTGACCGAATGAACGATAAGAGAACCCAGGTGAGGAAGTTGGGAAACTTGACCTCTAAGCAAGCGGAGGCCATCTCATCACTGAATCTCTCGTTCCGCACTTGAGACCTCTCCCTGTTTACCATGACAGATAAGTACGAGGCCGAATGGAGCAACTGCGACACTCACGCGTCTAAAATAAATACCCTCAGCTCCCAAGTGGACTCTGCGATGCAGCAGAACACCACCCTTAAGTATCATCTGGAGGAACTCCAGAACAGCCACGCGCTACCGCGTGACTACCCAACAGAGCAACCAAGCTCGCAACCGGAGCCTGGGGAACGAAGGAGTGTAGACGACAGGAGGTTTCAGACTTCACCTCTCTTAGGGGTCCCTCAGTCTTTTCATCTTGGTCGTTCGGCCCAGAGTAACATGGCTCCTCTTCGCCAACTAAATTTAAATTTGGCTTTTCCTCTTGGCCCTTCGGTCAAAAATTCCCCACGGGAGGAAGCAGACGCTCCCCGCGCACTTGGCGCGGAACACCTTGAGAAAATCGTCAAAAACGTCTGCATCTTTGACGGGGTTCCAGGTAAGCCAAATGACACTGAGACGTTCTTAGCAGACATAGAGGACGCCTAGGATGGCTACCTGAACGCTACGAATGCTGACAGGCTTTACCTGTTGAAGCGAATGTCCAACAGACACGTGACAAGGTTAATCTGTCTACAACAGCAACACGTGCAAATGACTACTCTAAACTTGCCACAGCTTTGAAAATAGAATTCAGTGGTTCTGCGACTCACAAACACGACAGCTCACTGGCTAACACTGTCAAACAATCTCGGAATGAACACCCACAAGCCTACTATCATAGGCTTCGTTCAGCTTAGTTTGGCATGCTCACTGAAACAGGAATGGAAGAGCTATTACCATTCAAACAAATGTTTCTGTCAAACATGTATCCCAACTTCATTAACTACTTGGGCCCTACCGCCCACGTTGGTTTGCCAATCTCGGCACTCCGAGAGCTTGCGAGCACAGCTTTTGATGCATCCAAAGCGGGCTGGGCTGAGAGACAGACACTTCGGTTTTCAAGATTGGGGGGGTGCAATCACTCCAGTTGGAAGGTACGGCATCAGGGACAGGAGCGGGAAAAGATGATGCACCAGGTGTGCGGCTACCACGTACATACCACACCGATGACCACCGCAGTAACGATAGCTACAAAGAACGTCCCCAACCAAACAGGCCCCGCAGAGGTCGATCTGGCCACTACGTTCCTGCATCTAACCCTCACAAATGGTCAGGGAACAAGGGTAACAAGCGTATCAAGAGTAACAAAGGGTTCGATGACGACCAAAACGCAACCCAAGCCCTCTAGAAGCTCTGATAAGAGATGTACTGCAGCAAAAAAAAAAGAGAAAGGGGGAAAAGATAAGTCACCATGACTAGGTGTGAAATTGCCGGAGAATGGGTCCACGGAAATTAACACCATTTGCGAGGTCGGAAACGTTCACCTTAACCCCGCCCTCACTCAAATCCCAGTCCAGGGCCCGCTCGATCTAGACACAAGCCCATGGGCTTTGTCTAGAGACCATGATATAGATGTTGCTGGGTCACGAAGTACAGCAATCTGTCTTAAAAATTGACACAGATAACTCACCACTCCGTTCTGCCAACCCACACCACTTTGTTGGCGATATGACAAGAAAAACCGACTCTAACAGGCCATACCTCAAAGCTGTCTTAGAGGACTGTTTGACCTGTGATGCACTGATAGATTCGGGTTCGACTATTTCCCTCATATCTCAAACTTTGCTCGATGAACTCAAAAGGACAGTGGACCCAGCGAAACGTTGGTTAAAAACAGAACGATGCGACATTAAACTTCGAGGTTTCACTCAGGCTCTCGCCTCTTACCAAGCGTATCCTACTAAAACGGAACTTCTAAAGTGTGTCACTTGTCCACCCTGTGTACGTGACTTGCAATACGTTATGCAATACGTTATGCAATACGTTATGCAACGACGACGGTTCGGCGTCATCAACTGACATACCCCAAGTAAACTAGGTAACGAGTCCGCCATTTGTGGCAGATGACAGGGTGGCTAGTTCAACTCGGAAACTAACCGAACATGAGGTTTTCCTATGTAGCTTGGGTGAATCACCAGCTGATACATACCGCCCGCCTAAACAGCACAATGGTTGAGGATGCCATACTGGCAACCTGGTCCGAAAAACCTGCAATCAGTTTGGAAATGTTCAACAACATTTCAAAAGCGGCTAACTGCCACCCCCTTGTTCCGAAAACGTTCAGATTCCCACTGGAAACAACTCCCCAGACGACACTCACCGCTTTAGGGGTATGTGCGCTGTCGATCCGCATTGGAAACAAGGAACAATTTCACTACTTACTGGTTGTCGCGAACCTCCCGCATACAGTCTACAGTGAGGGAAAAAAGTATTTGATCCCCTGCTGATTTTGTACGTTTGCCCACTGACAAAGAAATGATCGGTCTATAATTTTAATGGTAGGTTTATTTGAACAGTAAGAGACAGAATAACAACAACAAAAATACAGAAAAACGTATGTCAAAAATGTTATAAATTGATTTGCATTTTAATGAGGGAAATAAGTATTTGACCCCCTCTCAATCAGAAAGATTTCTGGCTCCCAGGTGTCTTTTATACAGGTAACGAGCTGAGATTAGGAGCACACTCTTAAAGGGAGTGCTCCTAATCTCAGTTTGTTACCTGTATAAAAGACACCTGTCCACAGAAGCAATCAATCAATCAGATTCCAAACTCTCCACCATGGCCAAGACCAAAGAGCTCTCCAAGGATGTCAGGGACAAGATTGTAGACCTACACAAGGCTGGAATGGGCTACAAGACCATCGCCAAGCAGCTTGGTGAGAAGGTGACAACAGTTGGTGCGATTATTCGCAAATGGAAGAAACACAAAATAACTGTCAATCTCCCTCGGCCTGGGGCTCCATGCAAGATCTCACCTCGTGGAGTTGCAATGATCATGAGAACGGTGAGAAATCAGCCCAGAACTACACGGGAGGATCTTGTCAATGATCTCAAGGCAGCTGGGACCATAGTCACCAAGAAAACAATTGGTAACACACTACGCCGTGAAGGACTGAAATCCTGCAGCACCCGCAAGGTCTCCCTGCTCAAGAAAGCATATATACAGGCCCGTCTGAAGTTTGCCAATGAACATCTGAATGATTCAGAGGAGAACTGGGTGAAAGTGTTGTGGTCAGATGAGACCAAAATTGAGCTCTTTGGCATCAACTCAACTCTCCGTGTTTGGAGGAGGAGGAATGCTGCCTATGACCCCAAGAACACCATCCCCACCGTCAAACATGGAGGTGGAAACATTATGCTTTGGGGGTGTTTTTCTGCTAAGGGGACAGGACAACTTCACCGCATCAAAGGGACGATGGACGGGGCCATGTACCGTCAAATCTTGGGTGAGAACCTCCTTCCCTCAGCCAGGGCATTGAAAATGGGTCGTGGATGGGTATTCCAGCATGACAATGACACAAAACACATGGCCAAGGCAACAAAGGAGTGGCTCAAGAAGAAGCACATTAAGGTCCTGGAGTGGCCTAGCCAGTCTCCAGACCTTAATCCCATAGAAAATCTGTGGAGGGAGCTGAAGGTTCGATTTGCCAAACGTCAGGCTCGAAACCTTAATGACTTGGAGAAGATCTGCAAAGAGGAGTGGGACAAAATCCCTCCTGAGATGTGTGCAAACCTGGTGGCCAACTACAAGAAACATCTGACCTCTGTGATTTCCAACAAGGGTTTTGCCACCAAGTACTAAGTCATGTTTTGCAGAGGGGTCAAATACTTATTTCCCTCATTAAAATGCAAATCAATTTATATATTTTTTTACATGCGTTTTTCTGGATTTTGTTGTTGTTATTCTGTCTCTCACTGTTCAAATAAACCTACCATTAAAATTATAGACTGATCATGTCTTTGTCAGTGGGCAAACGTACAAAATCCTCGGCACATTCCATGATTTTGAACTTGTTGTTCCCGTAATTGGGCCTCTTCCTTCCTCCCTAGACCTATGTGGTGAGGAAGGGACGCTTTTTACTTGTCCGTCAAAGGCAATCGCAATAACTCCCGTATTGCCACTGGACGACACATCAACGTTCAGGCTGGATGTCAATTCTGACAACGACCTGTTGATACACTCCATCGTCACGGAGGATAATACTGCATCTTCTTCTGCACGTGAAGTACACACTGATAACGTAACAGCTAATGATTCCCCCACCATTGACAAGTCATCACCACCTGATGAAGACCTGTACAATGCTGCTGAACCATATCCTGGTTTCGATGCACAGGTACTACAGCTACTGATGGAGGCAGACGCACTTGTCAATGACACTGAAAGACATCAGTTGCGGGACTTATTTAACAAACTGAGAGATCTGGTCGACAGACTCACTGGATTGCGGGGTTACGGGTATTCATGTCGTGCGTATTCCTACGCCACCCGGAGCAGCTCCTACATTTGTGAGACAATACAAAATTCTGCTTGCAGCGTACTCGGCGGTAAGAGATTATAGACTCCCTATTAGCTAAACAGATAATCAGGGAATATAACAGTACGTACAGCGCTCCCGTGTGGCCTGTTTTGAAACCAACAGGTAAATGGCGTCTTACCATTGACTATAGACAACTCAACAAGCTGGTTCCGTTGTCTTGTTGGCCTATGACACAGCTCGACCAAGAGTTGCCAAAGGTGACAAACGCCAAATACAGTGGGGGAAAAAAGTATTTAGTCAGCCACCAATTGTGCAAGTTCTCCAACTTAAAAAGATGAGAGAGGCCTGTAATTTCCATCATATGTACACGTCAACTATGACAGACAAATTGAGGAAAAAAAATCCAGAAAATCACATTGTAGGATTTTTAATGAATTTATTTGCAAATTATGGTGGAAAATAAGTATTTGGTCACCTACAAACAAGCAAGATTTCTGGCTCTCACAGACCTGTAACTTCTTCTTTAAGAGGCTCCTCTGTCCTCCACTCATTACCTGTATTAATGGCACCTGTTTGAACTTGTTATCAGTATAAAAGACACCTGTCCACAACCTCAAACAGACACACTCCAAACTCCACTATGGCCAAGACCAAAGAGCTGTCAAAGGACACCAGAAACAAAATTGTAGACCTGCACCAGGCTGGGAAGACTGAATCTGCAATAGGTAAGCAGCTTGGTTTGAAGAAATCAACTGTGGGAGCAATTATTAGGAAATGGAAGACATACAAGAGCACTGATAATCTCCCCTCGATCTGGGGCTCCACGCAAGATCTCACCCCGTGGGGTCAAAATGATCACAAGAACGGTGAGCAAAAATCCCAGAACCACACGGGGGGACCTAGTGAATGACCTGCAGAGAGCTGGGACCAAAGTAACAAAGCCTACCATCAGTAACACACTACGCCGCCAGGGACTCAAATCCTGCAGTGCCAGACGTGTCCCCCTGCTTAAACCAGTACATGTCCAGGCCCGTCTGAAGTTTGCTAGAGTGCATTTGGATGATCCAGAAGAGGATTGGGAGAATGTCATATGGTCAGATGAAACCAAAATATAACTTTTTGGTAAAAACTCAACTCGTCGTGTTTTGGAGGACAAAGAATGCTGAGTTGCATCCAAAGAACACCATACCTACTGTGAAGCATGGGGGTGGAAACATCATGCTTTGGGGCTATTTTTCTGCAAAGGGACCAGGACGACTGATCCGTGTAAAGGAAAGAATGAATGGGGCCATGTATCGTGAGATTTTGAGTGAAAACCTCCTTCCATCAGCAAGGGCATTGAAGATGAAACGTGGCTGGGTCTTTCAGCATGACAATGATCCCAAACACACCGCCCGGGCAACAAAGGAGTGGCTTCGTAAGAAGCATTTCAAGGTCCTGGAGTAGCCTAGCCAGTCTCCAGATCTCAACCCCATAGAAAATCTTTGGAGGGAGTTGAAAGTCCGTGTTGCCCAGCGACAGCCCCAAAACATCACTGCTCTAGAGGAGATCTGCATGGAGGAATGGGCCAAAATACCAGCAACAGTGTGTGAAAACCTTGTGAAGACTTACAGAAAACGTTTGACCTGTGTCATTGCCAACAAAGGGTATATAACAAAGTATTGAGAAACTTTTGTTATTGACCAAATACTTATTTTCCACCATAATTTGCTAATAAATTCATTAAAAATCCTACAATGTGATTTTCTGGATTTTTTCCCCTCATTTTGTCTGTCATAGTTGACGTGTACCTATGATGAAAATTACAGGCCTCTCTCATCTTTTTAAGTGGGAGAACTTGCACAATTGGTGGCTGACTAAATACTTTTTTTCCCCACTGTACTTCTCCACTGTCGACGTGGCGAATGGTTTCTGGACCATGACAGTCGACCCTCGTGACCAACACAAGTTGGCTTTCTCTTTCTCAAACAAGCTCTTCACGTTCAATCGTTGCCCATTCGGGTATTCGAACTCCGCCGCAGAGTTCAACATCTTCCTGCACAAGGCAATGCCAGATGCAGCCACCAGGGGAACCATAATCTATGTGGACGATGTTCTCATGAGGAGTGAAACTTGCTCACATCACCTCAACGAGATGGACCACGTTCTTAACCAACTAGGGACGGCAGGGGCTAAGCTGGCTATCATGAAAGGACAATGGTGCAGGACCAATGTCAACTATGTTGGACTTCTTTTGGGTGCTGAGGGCATCCTGCCACAATCTAGCAGAATCCAAGCAGTCCGCAACATCAAAACACCTGCTAACCTAAATGAGGTACGCAGCTTCTTGGGAGTATGTAATTACTCCCGTCAATTCATCGAAAATTGTGCTGACTTGTCAAAACCTTTGACCCGTCTTCTTCAGAAAGACACCCAGTTCATTTGGGATGCCACTCACAACGAAGCTGTGACTTCCTTGAAATACCTTCTTTGTGCAGCACCCTGCCTGGTCTACCCCAACAAAGACAATATGTTATTTTTGGAAGTAGGTTTCTCAGAGCACTGCCTTAGTGATGGGTTGTACCAAAAATACGACCAAGACATACGTGTGGTTGCTTACACAAGCAAAACACTCAACCCTGCTGAACACAAGTACTCAGACTGCGAAAAAGCGCTGCTGTCGAAATTCTGGGTGGTCAAGCACTTCACCTCTTATGTCAGAGGACAAAAGGTGATCATAGAAACATGTCACCAGCCGGTGACTTGTCTGAAAAGCCAAAGAAACAGTGAGGGTGCTGTACACAACAGCAGTATAGCAGCTTGGCTCATGACGCTGGAAAGCCATGATGTGGTTGTCACCCTTTGGGTGGTGCTTTGGCGGTGTGTCAACGCTGCGGTGAAGATGAAACCGACTTCGCACCAGCCATCGAACCATCACTACTTCGAAGACAACGTGTGTCTTGGCATGCCGATGGCATTTGTAGATGGCTGTTCTTACCGTCAGCTAGACCACTTGCAAGCTGGTGTGGGATTGGTATGGCACGACGACATTCCATGCAAACCGCTTCAATTTCAGCTAGGCAACAAGACCAGCCAGTTCGCAGAAATAGATGGTTTACTTATCACACTGCAAACTGCGGTAAAACACGACTTGTCAGAACTGGCAATCTGCACCGACTCAAACTATGCCAGACTCACCTTCTTATGCCACTTGCCGTTTTGGAAACAAAAGCACATGACTACTTCAAGTGGCAAAGAAGTGAAAAACAAAGAGCTCATTCTAGCTTGCGATGACCTCATAACCAAACACAACATACAGGTGTATTGGAAAAAAGTAAAGGGACACTCCAAATCACCTGGTCGTGACAAACTTGGCAACGATCATGCTGACAGCATGGAGAAATCTGGTGCAATTCACGGCACCCCTTGGGTGTTCGATGCTTGGGATGCAATGATCACTGAGGAGCCCATGTTGTCTGCAGTAACGCGTAGCCATGTAGCACCGCAGGAATAATCTTCGCACAAACATAATGTGTTGCTAACTCATTCATTCTTGAATGGTGACCTGGAAGCAATGCAACACCAAGATTAGTCCCTCGCCACTTTCATGGCTTTCTTGTCTGATCCCATCAATCACCCAGTGTCCGAGCTGGCGTTCGCTGTACGCAACTAAACAGCACCTCACACTTGTAGATGACCTATTGGTTTATGTTTCAGAAACCGACACCACACAAAGGTGGGTGGTTCCTAAAACACAGAGGGGGATAATGATAGCTTATGCCCACGACGAGCCATGTGGGGGCCATAGGAGGGTCAAGGCTACATGTGAAACATTGCAACAGGTGGCCCACTGGCCTCACATGGAACAAGATGTGGCAGAATACATGAGGGGGTGTCTAGTTTGCTGCCAGTTTCAACCCTCCAAGCTACGTCACAGAGCACCCTTGCAGTGTAAGGGTGTGTCTTACCCTTGGAGCTTGATCCAGATCAACTGGGTCGGCCCAGTTGCCAGGTCGGCAAGAGGCAACAAGTATCTCCTCACAGTGACTTGCGCATTCACAAAGTGGGTAGAGTGCCTGCCCGCACCCAATGACACAACGGAAACCACAGCCGTTCTTTTGCTCAACCACGTTTTCTGTCATTTCGGCCTGCCAGGAGAAACCATGGACAGCGACAGAGGAACCCATTTTTCGGCTGCTGTAATGACCGAACTGTGGCGGCTCCTGGGAGTCAAAGCTAAACTCCACATTGTGTACCACCCTAGGAGCTCCGGCAGGGTAGAAAGGAGCAACCAAATAATCGTCACAATCTTGAGGAAATATGTGGCAGCCAACCACAAAGATTGGGCCCTCAAACTCCCACTCGTATTGATGGTGATCAGAGCCACAAGCAACAGGTCTACAGGAATAACACCATTTGAGATGATGACGGGCCAGCAAATGACGCTTCCACTGCATCTCCTGTACCAACCGGGAGATGTCGCCACGGCCACTGCGTACACGGCCCATCAATACGTGACAGACTTGCGAACCTACCTCCAGACTACCTTTGCGTACGCTCAAGGAAAGTTGGAAAGAAGTGCGGAAGATGACAAGACCCATGTCACGGTTTCGGCCGAGGCTGCTCCTCCTCCTTGTTCGGGCAGGCTTCGGCGGTCGTCGTCTCCGGAGTACTAGCTGCCACCGTTCTTTGTTTTCGATGTTTGTTTGGTTTGGTCTGTTTGGGACACCTGTTCACGTTTAGTGTTGATTATGTGTCCTATAAGTTCTCGTGGTTTCTGTCATGTGTTGTGTGTAATTGTTTCACCGGTCAGCAGGAGCTGTGAGTTATATTTCTCCATTTGTTTATTGAGAGAGTGTCCGCACTTGTGTGCGCATTTAGTTTGTACTTTGTGGTTTACGCAGTGTGCGTAATTTTCACTTGCCTCCGGCTCTTTTGTAGCCGTTTGTTTTTTCGTGTCTTTACTAAAGACTTTTGGACGAAGCCTCTGTGTCCTGTGCTTGATTTCCCACACCACATCCACGCTCGAACTGACAGAATTACACACCGCCTACATGGAATCAGCAGGAGCAGCAGCAGCGGCCGAGTCATTTGAGGAGCGCGTCCGCGGACAGGAGGACAGGATAAACCAAATCGGGACCGCTCTGCAGGGAGTAATAAATACCCTGCATAGATGGGAGACCAGTGGGGTACCCACGCCTCCCTCTACCTCACCACCACCATTGGTCAGTCCGCCCGTCCAAGCTCCGGAACCCAGTGGGATTCGGCTCTTGCTCCCGAGGGCGTATGATGGCACCGCTGCCGGGTGTCAGGGTTTCCTCTTACAAGTAGAACTCTACCTTGCCACCGTACACCCGGCGCCCTCGGGACACGAGAGCGTTTCCGCCCTCATCTCCTGTCTCACCGGCAAGGCGTTGGAATGGGCCAACGCCGAATGGAGGAGGATAGACGCCGCGACGATCACCTATGCGGAGTTCTCCCGCCGCTTCAGGGCTGTGTTCGACCATCCACCTGAGGGGAAAGCGGCGGGGGAGCGTCTATTCTACCTCCGGAAGGGGAGGAGGAGCGCCCAGGAGTTTGCACTGGAGTTCCGGACTCTAGCGGCAGATGCAGGGTGGGATGAGCGGGCCCTCATAGACCACTTCCGATGCAGCCTACGGGAGGACGTCCGTCGAGAGTTGGCTTGCAGGGACACCACCCTCACGTTCGACCAGTTGGTTGACATGGCCATTCGACTCGACACCCTGCTGGCCACCCGCGGACGTCCTGAGTGGGGGTCGTCCATTCCACCCTCCAGCACCTCCGAGCCGAGTCCTATGGAGCTCGGGGGTGCTGGCGCTAGAGAACGGAGGAGGAGTCCGAGGGGGGCCGTCCCCTGCACCAACTGTGGCCGTGGAGGAGACACTGCGGCTAGGTGCTGGGGGGGGGTCTCCAGGGGGATGAGAAGGCAGGCCACGCACTTGGGGAGTCCTTCCAGGTGAGTAGGCGCCCCACTTACCCAGAGCTCTCTGTTGTGCACCTAACCATACCTGTTTGTTTTTCACAGGTTGCACCTCGTTCCCAGCATAAGGCGCTAGTAGATTCAGGCGCAGCTGGGAATTTTGTAGATCGGAAATTTTGTGTAGAGTTAGGGATTCCTCTCCTTCCTGTCAACAATCCCTTCCCTGTACATGCTCTAGATAGCCGTCCGTTGGGATCGGGGTTGATTAGGGAGGTCACAGCGCCACTTAGGATGGGGACGCAGGGGGGTCATGAGGAGACTATTCAGCTATATCTGATCGACTCTCCTGCGTATCCGGTGGTGCTGGGGCTTCCCTGGTTGATTACCCATAATCCCTCTATTTCGTGGCAACAGAGGGCTCTTAAGGAGTGGTCTGCCCAGTGTGTGGGGCGATGTCTGGGTGTTTCCGTGGGGGCGACCTCGGTGGAGAGTCCAAACCAAGTGCCCGCAATGCACGTTCCCCCCGAGTATGAGGATTTAGCACTCGTGTTTAGCAAGGCGAGGGCGACGCGATTGCCATCACATAGACAGGGGGATTGTGCGATAGACCTCCAGGTAGGAGCTGCGCTTCCGCAGAGCCATGTGTATCCTTTGTCTCAAGAGGAGAAGAGGGCTATGGAGACTTACATAGCCGAGTCTCTGAGACAGGGATACATACGGCCCTCCACTTCCCCTGCGTCCTTGAGCTTCTTTTTTGTGAAGAAAAAGGATGGAGGTTTGCGCCCGTGTATTGATTACCGCAGTCTCAATCAGATTACTGTGAAATACAGTTATCCACTCCCTCTGATTGCGACTATGACGGAGTCATTACACGGAGCGCGGTTCTTCACAAAGTTGGACCTCAGGAGCGCCTACAACTTGGTGCGCATTAGGGTGGGCGATGAATGGAAGACAGCATTTAGTACCACTTCGGGTCATTACGAGTATCTCGTCATGCCATACGGGTTAATGAATCTTCCAATCCTTCGTGGATGAGATCTTCCGGGATATGCAGGGGTAGGGAGTGGTCGTGTACATTGACGACATTCTGGTGTACTCTTCTACCCGAGCCGAGCATGTAGCCCTGGTACGCCGAGTGTTGAGGAGGTTGTTGGAGCATGACATGTATGTCAAGGCAGAGAAATGTCTGTTTTTCCAGGAGTCTATCTCCTTTTTGGGTTATCAGTTGTCCACGTCAGGGGTGAAGATGGAGGTTGACCGTGTGTCAGCCGTGCGTAATTGGCAAACCCCAACCACGGTTAAAGAGGTGCAGCGGTTCTTGGGCTTTGCGAATTACTACCGGAGGTTTATCCGGGGTTTTGGACAGGTGGCAGCTCCCATAACGTCCCTTCTGAAGGGGGGTCCGGTGCGCTTGCAGTGGTCTGCTGAGGCGGATAGGGCTTTTAGGAGACTGAAGGACCTGTTTACTTCGGCCCCGGTGCTGGCGCATCCGGATCCCGCGTTACCATTCCAGGTAGAGGTGGACGCGTCTGAGGCCGGTATAGGGGCCGTGCTCTCGCAACGGTCCGGCACGCCACCTAAACTCCGTCCCTGTGCTTTTTACTCTAAAAAGCTCAGCCCGGCGGAGCGAAATTATGACGTAGGGGACAGGGAGCTGTTAGCCGTGGTACAGGCCCTAAAGGTGTGGAGGCATTGGCTTGAGGGGGCTCAACACCCTTTTCTCATTTTTACTGACCACCGTAACCTGGAGTACATCCGGGCAGCTAGGAGACTGAACCCTCGCCAGGCTCGGTGGAACATGTTTCTGGTCCGGTTCGTATTTAAGATCACGTACATCCTTGGGTCCCAGAACGGTAAGGCAGACGCCCTGTCCCGGCGGTATGACACGGAGGAGAGGTCCATTGAGCCCACTCCCATACTACCGATGTCTTGTCTGGTGGCACCGGTGGTGTGGGAGGTCGATGCTGAAATCGAGCGGGCGTTGCGTACCGATCCTAGTCCTCCACAATGTCCTGTGGGTCGGACGTACGTTCCGCTCGAGGTTCGGGATCAACTTATTTATTGGGCTCACACGTCACCCTCCTCTGGACATCCAGGTATTGGCCGGACAGTGCACTGCCTTAGCACTAAATACTGGTGGCCAACGTTAACCAGGGATGTGAGGGTTTATGTTTCCTCCTGCTCGGTGTGTGCCCAGTGTAAGGCACCCAGACACCTGCCCCGGGGTAAGTTACAACCCCTGCCCGTTCCACAACGACCCTGGTCTCACCTCTCGGTGGATTTTGTTACAGACCTTCCCCCCTCACAGGGGAATACCACCATCCTGGTCGTTGTGGATCGGTTCTCGAAGGCCTGTCGTCTCCTTCCCATGCCGGGTCTCCCTACTGCCCTACAGACCGCTGAGGCACTATTCACCCACGTCTTCCGGCATTACGGGGTACCCGAGGATATAGTGTCAGAACGAGGCCCCCAGTTTACCTCCCGAGTCTGGAGAGCGTTCATGGAGCGCATGGGCAGGTCGAACGTGTAAACCAGGATGTGGGTAGGTTTCTGAGGTCGTATTGCCAGGGCCGGCTGGAGGAGTGGGCGAGGTATGTTCCCTGGGCCGAGATGGCACAGAACTCTCTCCGCCACTCCTCCACCAAACTAACTCCTTTCCAATGTGTGTTAGGGTACCAACCGGCTCTGGCACCTTGGCATCAGAGCCAGATCGAGGCCCCTGCGGTGGATGAGTGGGTGCAGCGCTCGGAGGAGACGTGGAACGCTGCACACGTCCATCTGCAGCGGGCCATCCGTCGACACAAGGCAAGCGCCGATCTCCACCGCAGTGAGGGGCCGGTGTACGCACCGGGAGATCGAGTCTGGCTCTCGACCAGAGACCTACCCCTCCGCCTGCCCTGCCGGAAGCTGGGTCAGCGGTTTGTGGGGCCTTTTAAAGTCCTGAGGAGGTTGAACGAGGTGTGTTACAGGTTACAACTGCCTATTGATTATCATGTTAACCCCTCGTTCCATGTGTCTCTCTTCAGGCCGGTGGTAGCTGGTCCACTCCAGGACTGTGAGATAGGAGAGACTCCTCCGCCCCCGCTGGACATTGAGGGGGCTCCGGCGTACACAGTTCGGTCCATCCTGGATTCGAGACGTCGGATGGGGGGTCTCCAATATCTCGTGGAGTGGGAGGGGTACGGCCCGGAGGAGCGGTGCTGGGTGCCGAGGAGGGACATCTTAGACCCGTCTCTTCTGACTGAGTTCCATCGTGGTCATCCCACGCGCCCTGCTCCGCGTCCTCCTGGTCGTCCCCGAGGCCGGGGTCGGCGCACGGCTGGAGCCGCGCGTCAAGGGGGGGGTACTGTCACGGTTTCGGCCGAGGCTGCTCCTCCTCCTTGTTCGGGCAGGCTTCGGCGGTCGTCGTCTCCGGAGTACTAGCTGCCACCGTTCTTTGTTTTCGATGTTTGTTTGGTTTGGTCTGTTTGGTACACCTGTTCACGTTTAGTGTTGATTATGTGTCCTATAAGTTCTTGTGGTTTCTGTCATGTGTTGTGTGTAATTGCTTCACCGGTCAGCAGGAGCTGTGAGTTATATTTCTCCATTTGTTTATTGAGAGAGTGTCCGCACTTGTGTGCGCATTTAAGTTTGTACTTTGTGGTTTACGCAGTGTGCGTAATTTTCACTTGCCTCCGGCTCTTTTGTAGCCGTTTGTTTTTTCGTGTCTTTACTAAAGACTTTTGGACGAAGCCTCTGTGTCCTGCGCTTGATTTCCCACACCACATCCACGCTCGAACTGACAACCCATTACGACAAAAAGGCCTCACACCAGGAGTTTGAGGTCGGGTATATGATGTGGTACTATGTATACACCAAACCCATGGGCGTTGCGAAAAAGTTCCTGCCCCACTGGACAGGGCCACATGAGATCGTGTTAAAGCTGTCACCAGTTGCTTATCAAATCAGAATCAGCAAAGGTCGACAGAACATCACGTTCAAGTGGGTCCACAGGAACCAAATCAAGTTGTACACTCCCCCCATGGGAATAGAAGGGGTGCAAGCCAGCCCCAAATAGATAGAAACCTAGCCAATCAGAGGAACTAACAAAAGTCTTAAGTATCCTCAGCTGATCCCTTCCGGAAGGTCAGTACATTGCGCCTAACAGTACATATTTTCTTCTCTTCCCAGCTACAAGACACACATTTCGTTGTCATTGTTGATATTGTCCTGCGTTGTGCTGTTCAAAATAGGAAAATCAGCTACTTTTGTTGTCAAAATGTTTTTCTTTCAAAAAACAAACAAACAAAAACAAAATAAAACAAAACTGAGATAATCAAACAATATCTCTAATTATGCGTTTTTGTAGGATGGAGTTCCTTTGGATGATCCTGACACTCTGCGCCTTGGTCAAAACCAATCCAGCAGATGTACTCATGAGTGGACCCCCTACGGGAATCGTTCTCCATGATGATCCAGGACTCCTTATAACCAAATGCAGAGTACATAAGCAGAGGGTGCACGTCTGCCTAGATCCAGAGAACGTGTACCGCCAACACATTTCCCCTGCGGCACATATGAGTTGGGCCGGGGCTTACTGGACCACCCAGGCAGTTAAGCACGCTCAGCTAGACACTGCCCACATGTTGGCCCAACTCCAAAAGCTCACAGTCACCCAGTCAGAACTAGCAGAGCCCAGGCTAGAAAAACGATTCCTCAGGGCGCTACTCTCAATAGGTGTAGCCGTAGGGTCACTATTTGCTCTACGTACCACTGCCATCAACGCAGTCAGTCTAGCCACAGTCAAAGTAAATGTTAGGGAGATTACTGAAGAGATGCCACTTATCCAGAAACAGATGCAATCACACACACTCAGGTTGCAGCATGTGGGAAGGTCTCTCTAGGACACTATTCTGGTGGTAAACACACACGCTACTCTCATGAACAAAACCCTCCTGTCGGTAGGCAAGCTAGTAGAGATCATGAACCATGACTATGCCCATGTCCAATTGGTTCGATTGTTGTTGGAGGATTTTCTCTGTGAAGTTAGCTCTTCTATGGACCACTTAGCTATTAATAGAATCCCCTCATATCTAGTGCCACTCTCAATGGTGCACAACATATTGACCTCAGCTACCACAACCATGATAAAGCTATTACAGTCACACCTGGCCTATAGTCTGGGGTCTGTAATTCCAATACACGTTGATGTTAATCGAAATGAAATGGGATTTTTACTGACACTGCCGGTTGTTGAACTGGAGAATAGCTATAGGTTGAAAACAGTTCTAAACATAGGAGTTTGGCGCGACAACACCCATGTGAAAATCATCACACCTCCAGTCATAGCTTATCAGGAACACAATCCAGATTTCTATCTCACCCCTAACCTGTTAATGTGTACTCTAACCAAAGACGTCCACTACTTGTGTCCTAGCAAACCCTTCGTCAGGGATAACACTGAGTGCCTTTGTGGCCTTAAGCCTATCACCAGCGAAGAACGGTGTAGAGCCAAACTAACAGCAAGAGGTGGAGTCACCACCACGCAAGTGGTAGGGAATCAATGGCTGATTAACACCCCATTCACGTCCGCCACTATGTCTTACGAACGCGATGACTCAACCACCCAGCTGAACCTCCCCAATCAGACAATTTTTGTTAAGGTAACAGAGGGGGCGATTATCCACATAGATGACCTAGCTCTATACCAACTTCCTGACAACTTCAGCTCAAGGGCACATCAACAGATTTTTCACCTAGTCGGCTCGGGGATTAGAACCAGCAACCTTTCGGTTACTGGCACAACGCTCTTAACCACTAAGCTACCTGCCGCCCACGGTACATGGTACTCACGAGATCAACGCACATGGGACAATAATGGACAAGGACAATGGGGAACAGAGGGCACATATATACACATACTAATCAGGGAAAATGGGAACCAGGTGTGTGTAATGAGACAAGACAGTCTGGGGTAGGTGGTAATGATCCATGTCAGTGATACTTAGAAGACCGGTGACGTAGACCTCCGGAGCTGGTGAATGGAATGAGCAGCAGTACCAGGGGGATCCGTGACAACTATTGGACTTTCAGCTGTTTGAAGCTGGTGTACAAAACCGAAAGTAAAAGGCGCAAAAACAAAACTTAAGTACGGGAAGCAAAGAAATAGCGCACACAGAACAGATATATCGCTTCTTAGACTTGCTTTCAATGAGAATGACAGATCTATAACACACATTTCTATGTGAATTTGGTCAGGTCATCCAAAAAGTTACATACTGCAGCTTTAAGGAGGTATTTCTCATTTAATTCAATTAAAATTCATTAAAAAATTACAAAGTCAAAAAGCTTTTGCCGTGGATTGGAGGGAAGAGGTCCCTAAACCAATAACAGTTGGTTGTATTCATGAAAGTCATATGGAATGGAAGCTATTGAAGTTTTAAGGAAGTATTTTTTAAATGTAAAGTCAATTAAAATTTATAGAAAATAGACAGTCAAAAGATACAAAAGGAATTGCAGTGGATTGTAGGCGAGGTCCCTTAACCAATAACAGTTGGTTGTATTCATGCAAGTCATATAGGGTGAAAGCTACGAATTTCCCTCAAAGAATTTCAGTTGACTGAATTTAAATTGAAATTACACACAGTCATTTCAAGCAATGAATAGCCCGTGTGAAGTTTAATGTAGCCTACTCGCATGCATTTCAAAACATCATAATTTTTCTTGTGTTGTGACATAGGCCTACCTGTTGTAAATAATGCAGGCCAAATGTGCAGGGCAGGCTAATGGTGGATCATTACCTGATAAAAAAACAATGACAAGTAGCCTTTGTACCTTAGGAAATAGTACAAAGGTTCTGTTAAGTAAGTGAGTGACAGGTAATCAGCCAGATTGTGGCAGAGCCATATACAGTGCATTTGGAAAGTATTCAGACCCCTTCACTTTTTCCACATTTTGTTACGCTACAGCCTTAAATTACTTTTTTCCCTCATCAATCTACACACAATACCCCATAACGGTAAAAAATGGAAATATCACATTTACATAAGTATTCAGACCGTTTGCTATGAGACTCGAAATTGAGTTCAGGTGCATCCTGTTTCCATTGATCATCTTTGAGATGTTTCTACAACTTGATTGGAGTCCAACTGTGGTAAATTATATTGATTTGACATGATTTGGAAAGGCACACACCTGTCTCTATAAGGTCCCACAGTTGACAGTGCATGTCAGAGCCAAAACCATGCCATGAGGTCGAAGGAATTGTCTGTAGAGCTCCGCGACAGGATTGTGTCGAGGCACAGATCTGGGGAAGGGTACCAAAAAATGTCTGCAGCATTGAAGGTCCCAAGAACACAGTGGCCACCATCATTCTTAAATAGAAGAAGTTTGGAACCACCAAGACTCTTCCTAGAGCTGGCCGCCCGGCCAAACTGAGCAATCAGGGGAAAAGGGCTTTGGTCAGGGAGGTGACCCAGAACCTGATGGTCACTCTGACAGAGCTCCAGAGTTCCTCTGTGGAGGTGGGAGAACCTTCAAGAAGGACAACCATCTCTGCAAAACTACACCAATCAGGCCTTTATGGTAGAGTGGCCAGACGGAAGCCACTCCTCAGTAAAAGGCACATGACAGACGCTTGGAGTTTGCCAAAAGGCACCTAAAGGACTCTCAGACCATCAGAAACAAGATTCTCTGGTCTGATGAAACCAAGATTGAACTCTTTGGCCTGAATGCCAAGCGTCACGTCTGGAGGAAACCTGGCACCATCCCTACGGTGAAGCATGGTGGTGGCGGCGTCATGCTGCGGGAATGTTTTTCAGTGGCAAGGACTGGGAGACTAGTCAGGACCGAGGGAAATATTAAACCTGCTCCAGAGCGCTCAGGACCTCAGACTGGGGCGAAGGTTCACCTTCCAACAGCACAACGAGCCTAAGCACACAGCCAAGACAACACAGGAGTGGCTTCGGGACAAGTCTCTGAATGTCCTTGAGTGGCCCAGCCAGACCCCAGACTTGAACCTGATCTAACATCTCTGGAGAGACCTGAAAATAGCTGTGCAGCGATGCTCCCCATCCAACCTGACAGAGCTTGAGAGGATCTGCAGAGAAGAATTTGAGAAACATCCCAAAAACTGGTTTGCCAAGCTTGTAACGTCATACCCAAGAAGACTCGAGGCTGTAATCTGCCAAAGGTGCTTCAACAAAGTAATGAGTAAACGGTCTAAATACTTATGTAAATGTAATATTTCCGTTTTGTATTTTTAATACATTTGCTAAAATTTCTAAAAAACGTTTTTTGCTTTGTCATTGTGTGCTATTGTGCATAGATTGATGAGGGAAAAAAACAATTTAATTCATTTTAGAATAAGGCTGTAACTTAACAAAATGTCGAAAAAGTCAAGGGGTCTGAATACTTTCCGAATGCACTGTAGCCTAGAGATGTGGTGTATACAGTATTTTCTAGTCACGACACTGATAAGATACACAAGTGCAGCAAAAATAGAATTGTACTTTAGGTTGTATGTATGTTGGCCTATGCCATAATAATAATAATAATATTGGCTAAGGCTAAGCAGTTTTATTTGTAAAGGCTACATTCACATCTCTAAAACGTGAAGGACAGAATAAATGGCCATTGCAGAATAATTTACAGTGGTAGGATAAAAACTTTAACCTAAAAGATGTGATAATGCAGTTTTGCTTCTATAGGGTAATTGACTTGTTATACATACACAATTGACATGACCTCAAAGTCAAGGCTTTGGTCATTTAAGGACAACAACTCACGCCAACAATGAATTGCCCCACTCTCCCTATTCGGTACAAAGGTAAACGGCACACCTGTAAGGGTAAACTATAAAGCCTAAGCAAATCCTTTCAACACAACTCTTTCCCGCAGTCTGTTGAGGTCTGGGGTTGTATAACAATAGGCGTGTCGCTGAGCCCTCAAATCATTGAATGTTGAGGCCATGAAGAAACCTACAGGCTTACTGAGACTTTCACTGTCAATTGGCCTACTAATTCTATATACTTCGGCCGAATCCAATGGTAAGTAGGCTGATATCAGTCGTTGAAATATTGCATAGGCTAACAACTGTGGTCAGGAAATATAGAAGATATAGGATGTTGCCTAACTACCGTAGGCTACATGGCAGGTTGATATTTAAGTTTACATAATATAGGCTAGGGCTGGCACAAATACCGTGTAACCAATGGTTATGGATGAAGACGCCATGAAAATAAAATAACCGTCATAACCGGAAAAATATATTTTGGGGGTGTCGAATGAACAGCTGACTGAATGACCACTATGCAGCAGCAGCACACATAGAAATAGCATGAATAGAACAGGCTTGGAACCTCTAACCCTGGCAATTTGACTGGTAAACTCATTTGTACACTCGCAATGACTACCTGGTATTGTGATGCAATAATTTTCATGGTAATGTAGAATGTTCATTCAAATGATGTTAACTGATGTGACTCCTGCAATGGAATAGATGCGGTAAAGAGGTCATTCGAACTCGACCAAAACAATGGAATTGCCATGGAAACGCGTGGGGGGAAGGGCCATAGGGGAAAGGTCACGAGTTTCCTCATTGCCCGCCCAGCAAATTTAGTCTATATTTAGGCTATTGTTTATATGTGTATTTCACACTATGTTGAGGTACAAATCAGAGTATAATGCTTGTATGGAGGTCAACCCTAACACATGTTCATGTCATCGTTACCAATCAACTGCATTACAGTTAAAAAACGACTTTGACTACCATCAACGATTTCTGTATGCTAGCTATGCTAACCAGCTTATACGAATTGGAGTTAGAATTTAGCAGTCACTTCTTGTAAACCTGAAAAGGGACAACTAGTGCTTTTCTTTGAAAACATGCAATGCAATGGGACATTTGCATGATACCCAATTAGGAATATGTAGGCAAAAAAAATGGCTCCCGGCTTCCCAAGCCCAATCGAAGACACTGATCTGGTCTAGCCACTACCCCCTTTGCTTCTGCAGGCCAGGGGCTACTCAGTCTCTCTTCAAGTGGACATGTGTAATGGAGTGCGTGGACAGGAAACCACATCCTTCATGTCCTCTGGAAATAAAGTTCCCTTTTGTGTGTCACTTATGTATAACTCTGTGAGATTGCTTAATTCCTCTGACCAGGAAAGGTGTCAGTGAGTCACAGACCAGGCCATCAGTATTCCGTTTTACATGATTGGGCCCTACCTATCCTCAGAGAGAGGATAATTACAGATATTTCACACACAGTTTAATAACACATTTATAATGGGATACAAATAAGCACAAGGTTTTTGGAGACTTTGATTTAGGGTAATTGAAAAATATATATTTAGATTTGTCCTGTACAGTTGTCCCTTTGGTCAAAGAGACACATTTAAGATTATTACAGCAACATACCCTGCTAGTGATTTTATTCACAACAGATCTACAGATCCTTGTACTTTAGTTTCTTCTTAAGTGGAAACTGTATTTTTTTCCTGCCCATGTTCTAAGCAACCTTTCATAGATATTAGTTGATGGCTGTCTTTTGAAAATTCCTGAAATACCACTCCTATCATTTTTATATGGATGTTATTCAAGATAGCATTTCTGACTTAATAAATGTGATCATTAATATGGGTAAATATCATATACACTACCGGTCAAACGTTTTAGAACACCTACTCATTCAAGGGTTGTTCTTGAGTTCCTACATTGTAGTATAATAGTGAAGACATTAAAACTATAAAATAACATACGGAATCATGTAGTAACCAAAAAAGTGTTAAACAAATCAAAATATATTTATATTTGGGATTCTTCAAATAGCCACTCTTTGCCTTAATGACAGTTTGCACACTCTTGGCATTCTCTCAACCAGCTTCATGAGATAGTCACCTGGAATGCATTTCAATTAACAAGTGTGCCTTCTTAAAAGTAAATTTGTGGAATTTCTTTCCTTCTTAATGCGTTTGAGCCAATCAGTTGTGTTGTGACAAGGTAAGGGGAGTATACAGAAATAGCCCTATTTGGTAAAAGACCAAGTCCATATTATGGCAAGAACAGCTCAAATAAGCAAAGAGAAACGACAGTCCATCATTACTTTAAGACATGAAGGTCAGTCAATACAGAACATTTCAAGAACTTTGAACGTTTCTTAAAGTGCAGTCGCAAAAACCATCAAGCGCTATGATGAAACTGGCTCTCATGAGGACCGCCACAGGAATGGAAGACCCCGAGTTACCTCTGCTGCAGAGGATAAGTTCATGGATAATAGCCTCAGAAATTGCAGCCCAAATAAATGCTTCACAGAGTACAAGTAACAGACACATCTCAACATCAACTGTTCAGAGGAAACTGTGTGAATCAGGCCATGGTCGAATTGCTGCAAAGAAACCACTACTAAAGGACACCAATAAGAATAAGAGACTTGCTTGGGTCAAGAAACACGAGCAATGGACATTAGACCGGTGGAAATGTGTCCTTTGGTCTGGAGTCCAAATTGGAGATTGTTGGTTCCAACCGCTGTGTCTTTGTGAGAAGCGGTGTGGGTGAACGGATGATCTCTGCATGTGTATTTCCCACCGTAAAGCATGGAGGAGGAGGTGTGAGGTCTGTGATTTATTTAGTATTCAAGGCACACTTAACCAGCATAGCTACCACAGCATTCTGCAGTGATATGCCATCCCATCTGGGTGGGCTTAGTGGGACTATCATTTGTTTTTCAACAGGACAATGACCCAATACACCTCCAGGCTGTGTAAGGGCTATTTTACCAAGAAGGAGAGTGATGGAGTGCTGCATCAGATGACCTGGCCTCCACAATCCCCCAACCTCAACCAAATTGAGATGGTTTGGGATGTGTCGGACCGCAGAGTGAAGGAAAAGCAGTCAACAAGTGCTCAGCATATGTGGGAACTCATTCAAGACTGTTGGAAAAGCATTCCAGGTGAAGCTGGTTGAGAGAATGCCAAGAGTGTGCAAAGCTGTCGTCAAGGCAAAGGGGGGCTATTTGAAGAATCTCAAATATTAAATATATTTTGATTTGTTTAACAATTTTTTGGTTACTACATGATTCCATATGTGTTATTTCATAGTTTTGATGTCTTCACTATTATTCTACAATGTATAAAATGTAAAAAATCAAGAAAAACCCTTAAGTGAATAGGTGTTCTAAATCTTTTGACCGGTAGTGTACATGTGTGTGGAAAGGCATTTTCTAATGACTTATTAATTAACAAAACATCTGAGAAGATATTGCTATCAGTAAATGTCTCACTACCTTATTTTTTAATGTGACCATTCTCTGCTCCAATGGAACTGCCGTATCCCTTGAAATATAACCCCCTTGTAGTTATTTCTGTGTTTTTTTTTGTCTAATAATCCCTAGTTTGTTCTGGGTTTTTTCCTCGTGCAATAATGTATTTGATGTTCATGCAATAAAAAACATATTTTATGCTAGTGCTATGGGAGAGGTACTTTCGACATACTGTGGCCTATAGCTATAGCACAGATATACATTATAGACAAAGGGTTACATTCAAAGCTGTTGACATGAGTTGTCAACAAGAATGGTATATGATCTGGATAAACAGACTGGATTATACACATTTGAAGGGTGTTTGAAACCTATTTTTACTCAATGAAAAGGAGTAACCATACATTCCCCTGTTTTTCTAAAGTAACACACCTATAACTAACTGCCTTAACATCTCAACAGCACCTGTGGTCCAGACCAAACTGGGGGGACTGAGAGGGCAGTATGTGAGCGTAAAGGGGAAGGAGACCGTGGTGCAGGCCTACCTGGGTGTGCCGTTTGCCAAACCACCTATTGGCCCCCTGAGACTGGCCCCGCCCCAGCCTGTGGAGGGATGGGAGGGAGTGAGGGACGCCACCCAGCAGCCTCTCATGTAAGACCCAGCAAGGTCACAAACAAACCATTCATCTCAAGTTCCTGGTTATTTGAATAAGGGTTAGATAAACAATGAGATTGAATACAATCAGACTTCTCAATGAGTTTTATGTTTTTCAGGTGTCTTCAAGACAGACAAATTACAAAAGACCTTTTCTCCAATGTGTCCATGACAGTGGAAATCCCAGAGGTGTCAGAAGATTGTCTTTATCTCAACATTTACACTCCAGTTAAACCTGCTGAGAAAACAAGGCTTCATGTAAGTAATATCAGACACTTAGCCAACAGTTGATTGACTTCCCAGTGATGCTGTTGAAACAATATAGAGTTGCGGGGACCAGAAAGTTAGGTCACACTGCGGTAGTGGCAGATTTGAATAATACAGGACATACTGGGTTAAAAAATATATTTGTAGTGCTTTAATGTTATTGTCATCAGCGATGCACTTTTTCAATGCAAATTTGTTAGGTGTGTATAGGCTACTGAAATATATTATGTTTGTGATTTGTATTATTTTACATGTACATTTAAGTCATTCAGCAGACACTCTTCTCCAGAGCGACTTACAAATTGGTGCATTCAACTTAGGATAGCCAGTGGGACAACCACCTTTTTTTTTTCCTGGGGGGGGGGTAGAAGGATTACTGTTATACTATTCCAGGTATTCCTTAAAGAGGAATTATGATTATGATTGATAATCATACTTTTTCAGGCAGTTATCATAGTGAATAACTCCCAGTCATGTTGTCACGCGACGTGTATGCGGTCAGCGAAGTCAAACGCAGGACACAGAGCGGCTGGCAACGTACATTTACTGAACACAGTAAATATAGTGCAAAAACAACAAACCTCCAAACAGGGAGGAAAACACAATAACCCGTACACCAAAGCAACTGCCGGAATGACAAAGAACAATCACACACAATAACCAATGAGAGACAGGGGGTAATATAGGGAATACAATACAACATAATGGGAAACAGGTGTAAACAATAAAGACCAAACAAGACAAACACCGAAACATCAATCGGCAGTAGCTAGTACTCCGGGGACGACGAACGCCGAAGCCTGCCCGAGCAAGGAGGAGGAGCAGCCTTGGCTGAATCCGTGACAGTATCCCCCCCTTGACGCGTGGCTCCAGCCGGAGGCCAGGAGGACAGGAGGACGCGGAGCAGGGCGAG
Organism: Coregonus clupeaformis; assembly: GCF_020615455.1. Classification (NCBI taxonomy): domain Eukaryota; kingdom Metazoa; phylum Chordata; class Actinopteri; order Salmoniformes; family Salmonidae; genus Coregonus; species Coregonus clupeaformis. The sequence goes on along the minus strand of NC_059210.1, from coordinate 51,601,897 downwards.
TCGGATGACTCCGGTGGAAATCCCTCAACAGGGAGGGATCTAGGATGTCCCTCCTAGGGACTCAGCACCGTTCCTCCGGACCGTACCCCTCCCACTCCACGAGACACTGCAGACCCCCCATCCGACGCCTCGAATCCAAGATGGAACGGACTGAGTACGCCGGAGCCCCCTCGATGTTTAGTGGGGGCGGAGGAGCCTCTCGTACCTCATTCTCCTGGAGTGGACCAGCTACCACCGGCATGAGGACAGACACATGGAACGAGGGGTTAATGCGGTAATTAATGGGCAGTTGTAACCTATAACATACCTCATTCAATCTCCTCAGGACTTTAAATGGCCCCACAAACCGCCGACCCAGCTTCCGGCAGGGCAGGCGAAGGGGCAGGTTTCGGGTCGAGAGCCAGACCCGATCTACCGGTGCATACACCGGAGCCTCACTGCGGTGGCGATTGGCGCTCGCCTTTTGCCGCCTGACAGCCCGCTGCAGATGGACATGCGCAGCGTTCCATGTTTCCTCCGAGCGCCGAAACCACTCATCCACCGCAGGGGCTTCGATCTGGCTCTGATGCCAGGGTGCCAGGACCGGCTGATAACCCAGCACACACTGAAAAGGCGGAAGATTAGTGGAGGAGTGGCGGAGTGAGTTTTGGGCTATCTCTGCCCAGGGGATAAACCCCGACCACTCCTCCTGCCGGTCCTGGCAATAGGACCTCAGAAACCTACCCACATCCTGGTTTACTCTCTCCACCTGCCCATTACTCTCAGGGTGAAAACCTGAGGTAAGGCTAATCGAGACCCCCAGACGTTCCATAAACGCCCTCCAGAATCTAGAGGTGAACTGGGGACCCCGATCAGACACTATATCCTCAGGCACCCCGTAGTGCCGGAAGACGTGAGTAAACAGGGCGTCGGCAGTTTGTAGGGCTGTAGGGAGACCTGGCATAGGAATGAGACGGCAGGCCTTAGAAAACCGATCCACAACGACCAAGATCGTAGTGTTCCCCTGGGAGGGGGGAAGGTCCGTGACAAAATCCACCGATAGGTGAGACCACGGCCGTTGTGGAACGGGTAGGGGTTGTAACTTCCCTCTGGGCAGGTGTCTAGGCGCCTTACACTGGGCGCACACCGAGCAGGAGGAAACGTAAACCCTCACGTCCCTAGCTAAAGTGGGCCACCAGTACTTCCCACTAAGGCAGTGCACTGTCCGACCAATACCAGGATGACCAGAGGAGGGTGACGTGTGAGCCCAATATATCAGTCGATCACGAACCTCGAGCGGCACGTACTTCCGTCCCTCTGGACACTGTGGGGGAGTAGGGTCGGCACGTAACGCCCGCTCGATGTCTGCATCGACCTCCCACACCACCAGTGCCACCAGACAAGACTCCGGAAGTATGGGAGTGGGCTCAATGGACCTCTCCTCTGTGTCATATCGTCGGGACAGGGCGTCTGCCTTAGCTTTCTGTGACCCTGGTCTATAGGTGAGCTTAAATACAAATCGGGTAAGAAACATGGCCCACCTAGCCTGGCGAGGGTTCAGTCTCCTCGCTGCCCGGATGCACTCCAGGTTACGATGGTCAGTCAGAATGAGAAAAGGGTGTTTAGCCCCCTCAAGCCAATGCCTCCACACCTTCAGGGCTTGAACCACCGCTAGCAGCTCCCTGTCCCCCACGTCATAATTGCGCTCCGCCGGACTGAGCTTCTTAGAATAGAAAGCACAGGGGCGGAGTTTGGGTGGCGTACCCGAGCGCTGAGACAATATAGCACCGATCCCCGCCTCGGACGCATATACCTCAACTTGGAACGCCAAAGAGGGATCCGGATGTGCCAGCACCGGAGCCGAGGTGAACAGGTCCTTCAGATGTCTAAACGCACTGTCCGCCTCAGCCGACCACTGCAGACGCACCGGGCCCCCCTTTAGCAGGGAGGTGATGGGAGCTGCTACCTGTCCAAAGCCCCGGATAAACCTCCGGTAGTAATTGGCAAAACCCAAGAACCGCTGCACCTCCTTCACCGTGGTGGGAGTCTGCCAATTACGTACGGCTAAAACACGGTCAATCTCCATCTCCACCCCTGACGCGGACAACCGATGTCCCAGGAAGGAGATGGACTCCTGGAAGAACAGACATTTCTCCGCCTTCGCATACAGGTCAAGCTCCAACAGTCTACCAAGCACCCGACACACCAGGGACACATGCTTGGCTCGTGTAGCGGAGTATATTAGAATGTCATCAATATACACCACTACACCCTGTCCATGCAAATCCCGGAAAATCTCGTCCACAAACGATTGGAAGACTGAAGGAGCATTCATTAAACCGTATGGCATGACGAGGTACTCATAGTGACCCGAGGTAGTACTGAATGCTGTCTTCCACTCATCTCCCTCCCTAATGCGCACTAGGTTGTACGCGCTCCTGAGATCCAATTTTGTGAAGAATCGCGCCCCGTGTAATGACTCCGTCATACTAGCAATCAGAGGGAGAGGATAGCTGTATTTGATTGTAATCTGATTGTGACCACGGTAATCAATACACGGGCGTAAACCCCCATCCTTCTTCTTCACAAAAAAGAAACTCGAGGACGCAGGGGAAGTGGACGATCGTATGTATCCCTGTCTCAGAGATTCGGTGACGTATGTCTCCATAGCCGCCGTCTCCTCCTGAGACAGAGGATACACATGACTACGAGGAAGCGCAGCGCCTACCTGGAGGTCTATCGCACAATCCCCCTGTCGATGAGGTGGTAATTGAGTCGCCTTCTTTTTACAGAAGGCGAGTGCCAAATCGGCATACTCAGGAGGAATGTGCATGGTGGGAACTTGGTTCGGGCTTTCCACCGTCGTTGCCCCTACGGAAACACCTACACACCGCCCGACACACTGATCAGACCATCCCTTGAGAGCCCTCTGTTGCCATGAAATGTTGGGGTCATGAGATGTTAACCAGGGAAGCCCCAACACCACGGAAAACGCAGGAGAATCAATCAAATATAACCGTATAATCTCCTCATGGCCCTCCTGCGTCTTCATCTTAAGTGGCGCTGTGACCTCCCTAATCAATTCCGACCCCAAAGGGCGGCTATCTAGGGCATGGATGGGGAAGGGCACATCAACTGGTACAATAGGAATCCCTAATTTATACGTGAACCGGCGATCGATAAAATTCCCAGCTGCGCCTGAATCTACTAGCGCCTTATGCTGGGAGTGAGGAGAAACCTCGGGAAACACAACTTTAATACACATATGCGCAACAGAGAGCTCTGGGTGAGTTGGGTGCTTACTCACCTGGAATGACTCATCAGTGCGCTGCCTACTGCCTCGATTCCTAGGAGACCCTCCCCAGCACCGACCCGCAGTGTGTCCTCTGCGGCCACAGTTGGTGCAGGGGACGGCCTCTCTCCTGGTCTCTCTCCTGGTCTCCCTAGCACCAGCACCCCCGAGCTCCATAGGGCTCGGCTCGGAAGTGCTGGGGGATGGAATGGACGACCCGACTCCGGACGTCCGCGGGTAGCCAACAGGGTATCTAGGTGAATCGACATGTCCACCAGCTGATCGAAGCTTAGGTTGGTGTCCCTGCAGGCCAATTCCTGACGCACGTCCTCCCTCAGGCAGCACCTGTAGTGGTCGATGAGGGCCCTCTCATTCCATCCCGCGTTGGCAGCCAGAGTCCGGAAGTCCAGTGCGACATCCTGCGCGCTCCTCTTCCCCTGTCTGAGGTGGAACAGACGCTCACCCGCCGCCTTCCCCTCTGGGGGATGATCGAATACCGCCCTGAAGCGGCGGGTGAACTCCGCATAGTTGACTGTAGTGGCGTCTATTCCCCCCCACTCGGCGTTGGCCCACTCCAGCGCCTTGCCGGACAGACAGGAGATGAGGGTGGACACGCTCTCGTATCCCGAGGGCACCGGGTGAATGGTTGCCAGGTAGAGTTCCACTTGGAGCAGGAAACCCTGACACCCGGCCGCTGTGCCATCATAAGCCCTCGGGAGCGAGAGCCGAATCCCACTGGTCCCCGGAGGTGAAGCGATGGGTATAGCTGATGGTGGTGGTATCGTCGGAGGAGGTGTGGGCAAACCTCCTCTTTCCCATCGCTCCATGGTGTTCACCACCCGTTCCATGGCGGTGCCGAGTGCCTGGATCATGGCCGCTTGTTGTGCTACGCGCTCCTCCATTGATCCAGCTGGCACCGCCGCTCCTGCTGACTCCATGTCTAGGTGTGTGATTCTGTCACGCGACGTGTATGCGGTCAGCGAAGTCAAACGCAGGACACAGAGTGGCTGGCAACAGAAATATAGTGCAAAAACAACAAACCTCCAAACAGGGAGGAAAACACAATAACCCGTACACCAAAGCAACTGCCGGAATGACAAAGAACAATCACACACAATAACCAATGAGAGACAGGGGGTAATATAGGGAATACAATACAACATAATGGGAAACAGGTGTAAACAATAAAGACCAAACAAGACAAACACCGAAACATCGATCGGCAGTAGCTAGTACTCCGGGGACGACGAACGCCGAAGCCTGCCCGAGCAAGGAGGAGGAGCAGCCTCGGCTGAATCCGTGACACATGTTTAGTGGAATACTTGTCAATGTGCAGTGAAGCTGTGCAGGGAAGATGTTTTCATCATTAGTCAAAGCTAATGATAACTGCTAAAAACGTCCAGGTCATCAAAGGCTACAAGTCCACACAGAAGCATAGTTCCCGAAGGGCAATTTGAGTTCAGCATAAAATAAGTTTAAAAATACAAAAAACATGAAACCATATAATACAACATACGTACGATGAGAAGTGCAAAGTGAATCTAAATGCAGCTGGTATTTACTTTTTTCAGCATGTATTGCTTGTGTTTCTCAGGTCATGGTTTGGATCCATGGTGGAGGATTCGCCATTGGCTCTGCATCAACATATGATGGTTCTGCTTTGGCTGCATACCAGGATGTGGTTGTAGTGCTGATCCAATACCGTTTGGGACTGCTGGGGTTCTTCAGGTAAGACTGGAACCATTACAGAACCACACACAATTTGAGATTTTATATAGCCTGGTTATTGTTTTTATTGCGTTACGATTTCCTTATTGTTAAATTTTTTTGTCTTACTTTTTAACTCTGCACTGTTGGGAATGTGCTCATAAGTAAGCATTTCACGTTGAAGTCTACACCTGTTGTATTCATGGTATGTGACCAATAAAATTGGGTTTGATTTGATTTGGAAGTACAGTATTTCACGACTAGATGTTATAGATGGTTCCTCACCCTGAAAGTAGTCTATGGGCCGGGAGAAACTGTAATCCATGGTTCCCTTTTCTTTAAACAGCCACAACAAACGTCAGCTAACTTTAGCCTCCGCTAGCTAGAAATCAATGGAAGTGATCAGGACAACCGTGCAATTTTCTAAATGTCATGGTCAAATCAACTTGATTATTTGGTTTGACATTCCGTAAAGGTGATTTGGCCTTTTTTTAACATTGCACGGTTGCCCCTATAAAAGTGTTGGATTCGTAACCTCACTCCTCAGCCTGAAATGTCTCTACTTGCGTTGCTGAACTGCTATTTTTGCCATGGCGCAACTGGCTAAGAACATACTGTAGTGTGATTTTGCGAGGCAGAGGATCCGAGTTCAAGTACTAGTAAGGACTTGTGAGGAAGGAAGCTATACTGTTAAAGGCCCAGTGCAGTCCAAATGTAGGGTTTTCTTGTGTTTTGTATCATATTGAACAACAGCTGATGAAACTAACACTGTCAAAGTGTGATCAGTGTTATTTTCTGATAGTTACTGGTTGAAAATACAATCTACGCAGGACCTTCTACTCATCAGGCTTTGCATGGGTGGAGTTTTGGCTTGCCTGGTGACATGAAGTTTTAATAGACCAATAACAAAGAGAGTTCCAAAGCTCTCTGCCAATACAGCTAGTTTTCAGTTTTCCCCTCCCCACTCAGATCACTCCCAGACAGTCCTAGGAAAATGTTTTTTGGTGTTGTAGTGGTTGCTGCAAGATAGTGTATTTGGAGTCTGCTGTTTTGGGCTCATGTTACTGGTTTCACATCTCTTCCATACAGCACAGGTGACAAGTATGCCCCAGGGAACATGGGACTAATTGACCAGGTGGAAGCTTTGCGGTGGGTCAAGGAGCACATACACAACTTTGGGGGCGACTCCAAGTCGGTCACCATATTTGGAGAGTCTGCTGGTGGAGTGAGTGTATCATTACTGGTGAGGACACACACACACACACACACACACACACACACGCACAACATATATTGAGCAATTTATGTAAATTGTAAAATATAATGCACTAAACATTTTGTCTAATGTATTTATTGTATCACTTATATTACCAAATAATTTCGTATGAAAATATGTTTCCACAAATACAGTATAATGTATGTATACTATTGTGTGTGTAATATAGTTGTATGTATTGAGAGACATCACTATCTTGAATAGCTTCTTGATTCTTGTTGTGTTTCTTTCATCGCTAGCTTCTCTCTCCGTTGTCTACTGGTTTGTTCCATGGTGCGATAGCCGAGAGTGGTACCGCAGTGATGGACGCGCTCTTCAATCCCAATCCCCTGCCTGTGGCCCAGGTATTTTCAAACCTTCTCTGAACCAAACTCAGTACTGTGAGAGAGATACAGTATGAATAGCACAAAGCACATACATAAACAGATGTACTACAAAATCAATAGTTGTCATCCATCAATCAATGTCCTGATAGTCATTACAACCATGCCATGTCAAGCTATTCTATTGATCTCGTTTTATAGATGGTGGCAAACATGTCTGGTTGTGAAAGCACCAACACAGAGAAGATAGCAGACTGTGTGAGGAAGTTGACCGCTGACGACATTTTAAACATTCACAAACAGGTGAGACATCCTGGACAGTAGTCTATCTTGCCAGGGTTCTAGGTATCTCGAGGAAGGGCACCAGCCTTAACATTCGGTTATACTAAGCAGCAGGCAACATGTACGAATTATAATCGTAACATATGCTACTGTGTTGCCTAGTGAGGTAGGTGAATGAAAACACTGAGCCTAGAAATGCCAATGGTGTGACAGGAAACAGGCTTGATGTGGATAGAGGTTGCATCATAAAATATGCCTGACATGATTTATCAATCTTGTCTTTTTTAAGAATCAAATGCTAGCGTTTGTTGTGACTGTTGACGGGCAGTTCTTGCCAAAGTCGGCGATGGAAATTTCCCAAAACCATGAGATGCACAAGGTACCGTTTATGACTGGAGTCAATGACAACGAAGGTGGCTGGATTATAGGAAAGGTGAGAGTCGGTTTTGAATTTGTGTCAACAATCAATGCTAGATTTTAGGCTGATAAAGATGGTGTCTCAATACAATGATAATACTTTTTTGCTGAAAGTTTTATGAGCCTAAAAGGTGTTGGAAAATGTGATTATTGAGTGACACAGGAGAAAGATCATTAGTTAACAAACATCATGTTAAATAACGTGATGCTAAAATTTATGGCATTGTCATTGTCAAGGTAAAAGCATTCAATGAACCCTAATGGTGAGGAGTGGATATAATCCTTTGACATCCTCAGCTTTAGTGCTCTGCGCAACCCAAATTTGACCTCAAATCTTCCATTTACACCATTGCATGATTTACACAATTAGCATATGTACCGTATTAAGATCATACTGTGGATTTTAGACAAGTAATAATGTGTTTTCTTCCCATAGTTATTTGCTCCTCCAGGTTGGGAGAATGGAGTGGACCGGGTGAAGGTCATGCCCATTATGGCCATGTTCTACCCTGATGTGAGACAAAAGCACACCATCACTCAGATGATATTGTCTAACTACTGATTACAATACATGCTGTGGCTACACTGAATGGTTGTTGTCTCCTTCAGCCCAAGGATCAGTGGATAACTGAGCTGATAGCAGATGAATACCTGGGAACCTCTGGAAATCGGGTGAAAAACCGTGATGGGTTCACTGAGCTGGTTGGGGACATTATGTTTACCATTCCTGCCCTTCAAACAGCAAACTTCCACAGAGGTAAGAGCACTATTTTAGGGCCAATAGAGTTCAGCATTAGGACTGGTATATCAGACACTAGACCTACTTCAGAGGTTTTCTCACAAAGCAATCACATTCTGAGGTCTTTGTACAGAATTCAAGTTTATTTCCAGAGAGGCCAATTCACCTTAATGTTACTGTCTTATCCCACACAACAGATGCAGGTGTGCCTGTGTACCTGTATGAGTTCCAGCAAACTCCCAGCATGCTTAAGAAGATGAGGCCGAGTTTTGTTGGGTCTGACCACGGAGATGAGCTTATGTTTGTTTTTGGATCCTGCTTCACATCACATGTTATAATGGATGGTAAAGGAATAATCTACCAATTCTACATGGACTACCCCTGATTTTTCCATAAATACTGAATATATTACAAGCACTCACCCCCAACTACTAACTAACTCTGGAATTGTTTATCTCAGTCTTGTGTACAGAGGAAGAGGAACAACTAAGCAAAATCATGATGAGTTACTGGGGTAACTTTGCTCATACAGGGTAGGGAACTGTTCTCCACCAGCAGTGGAAGCTGGTGGGGGGAGCTAGAGGAGGACGGGCTCATTGTAATGGCTGGAATGGAATTACTGGAACGGAGTCAAACGTGGTTTCCATATGTTTGATCTGTTTGATACCGTTCCAATTATTCCATTCCAGCCATTGCAATGAGCCCGTCCTCCTATAGCTCCTCCGACCACCCTCCACTGTCCACCAGTTTCCAGAACATATCTGTAGAACCAAATTAATATGTAGGAACAGTGTATCATTCACAATTGTGTGTGTGTGTGTGTGTGTGTGTGTGTGTGTGTGTGTAGGTCTCTAACGGGGCTGGCCTGGTTCAGTGGCCACAGTACGGACCAGAAGGAGATTACTTGGGTATTGGGCTGGAGCAGGTACCTGGTCAACACCTGAAGAGGGACCGCTTCACCTTCCTGACACAGACTGTTCCTGAGAAACTGCGCTTGGGTCGAGAGAAGATGGAGCACAGTAATCTGTAGGGTGCCACTATTTTATTTATGGTTAATTTACTGTATATCAGGGAGACGCAGGATGGCTAATGTGAATTAGATTTTGGAGCAATATGACTCCACTGAGAGGTGTCGGCAGCTGGGGCTATCTTTTCCACTGGGGGCATATTAATATTAAACTTTATTAATTTATTGTATTCTCTGATCCAAACAGACACCATACTGGAATGAATAATTGTATTACTTATAGGGATAGTTCACCTAAATTACAAAATGACATATTGGTGTTTTTATATGCTGACTAGACCGGGCACGCACATGCACTATTGCACGCATGTTGATTTTGTCCATCCACACTATTTTTATTTTATTTTTTTAGTCATTTAGCAGACGCTCTTATCCAGAGCGACTTACAGGAGCAATTAGGGTCAAGTACCTTGCTCAAGGGCACATCAGCAGATTTTTCACCTAGTCGGCTCTGGGATTAGAACCAGCAACCTTTCGGTTACTGGCACAACGCTCTTAACCACTAAGCTACCTAGACGCGATCAGGACACGCAGGTTGAAATATCAAAACGAACTCAGAACCAACTATATGAATTTGGGGACAGGTCGAAACACATGAAACATTCATGGACATTTAGCTAGGTAGCTTGCTGTTGCTAGCTAATTTGTCCTGGGATATAAACATTGGGTTGTTATTTTACCTGAAATGCACAAGGTCCTTTTTTTCTGGAACTTTGTAGAATTTTTACCCATTTTGAGTCACACAAAATCGTGTGTTCTCTACTCCAACAATTAATCCACAGATTAAAGGGGAAACCTAGTTAGTTTCTAGTAATCTCTCCTTCAGTCTTCTTCTTCTGTGGACTTAATATGGCGGTTGGCAACCAACTTTGACTGGAGTGTGGACCTCAGTTCATCTTTCAGTCACCCACGTGGGTATACAGTACCAGTCAAAAGTATGGAAACACCTACTCATTCCAGGGTTTTTCTTTATTTTTACTATTTTCTACATTGTAGAATAATAGTGAAGACATCAAAACTATGAAATAACACATATGGAATCATGTAGTAACCAAAAGAGTGTTAAACAAATCAAAATATATCACACAGAAAAATACAATATAAAATTATATGAAATAAAAGTTACAAATAATTAAAGAGCAGCAGTAAAATAACAATAGCGAGGCTATATACAGGGGGTACGGTACCGAGTCAATGTGCGGGGGCACCGGTTAGTCGAGTTAATTGAGGTAAATGCTAGAAAGTTAGCATTTGGAGATATTGGCCAGGTAAGAATGAACCAAAATCATGACTTAATCCTCTTGGTTCCCTTGTACTCATGGGGGTCATGTGTGGCTCAGTTGGTAGAACATGGCACTTGCAATGCCAGGGTTGTGGGTTAGATTCCTATGGGGGACCAGTACGAAAAAGTACAAAAATGTATGTACTCACTACTCTAAGTCGCTCCAGAGTGTCTGCTAAATGTAATTTTTGATTTAACTCATAAGGCATCTACCAGGGCTCTTAAAGATGCAGTCAGGGATCTTAACCACTTACAAATTCTTAACATATCATACGAATTTCCAATAAATAAATACAATTTTCACAGGATGTAACAAATCATATGAAATGGATGACATAGTACACAATTGTGCACAATGTTTGGCTTGTGAGCACTACTTTCAAAACTACTGGCTGAAATTATACAAAACCTCTGGAACATCACTTTAAGCCAACTCTTTTCAACCAGAGGGCTTTCATTCCTGTAGAATGGAGCATCTGTAGTAGTTTTTTTGCCTTCTCTGCTTTCTTTTTGCTTGTAGGTTGTAGTCCATTGCCTGTCTTGTTATATTTGTGGGTTTTCTGAATGTGAATGTATTTGCCTCTGTCATTGCCTCCCACTTTCAGTTGTTTCCTTCCCTCTATAGAACGTCATTCAGAGTTATCGTAAAACAATGTCAACTGGTGATTTCTCCACAGACCAAAAACTGGGCCGGTGGTCCAGACCAAACTGGGGGGTCTGAGAGGGCAGTATGTGAGCGTAAAGGGGAAGGAGATGGTGGTGCAGGCCTACCTGGGTGTGCCGTTTGCCAAACCACCTGTTGGCCCCCTGAGATTGACCCCGCCCCAGACTGTGGAGGGATGGGAGGGAATTAGGGACGCCACCCAGCAGCCTCTCATGTAAGACCCAACAAGGTCACAAACAAACCATTAATATCAAGTTCCTGGTCATTTGAATAAGGGTTAGATAAACAATGAGATTGAATACAATCAATAAATACAGTGAGGCAAGCTGAATGCGCACAACTGAATTCTGAAAGCTTAACCTGTCTCGAGCAATGCTTTGCCATAAAGAAGACACAATTCAAATAATTATATTGGTTGTGTTGTAAATTAGTTTATTTAACACAAATCTGATGAAATTTGGACTTCTCAATGAGTTTTATGTTTTTCAGGTGTCTTCAAGACAGACAAATTACAGTAGACCTTTTCTCCAATGTGTCCTTGACAGTGGATATCCCAGAGGTGTCAGAAGATTGTCTTTACCTCAACATTTACACCCCGGTTAAACCTGCTGAGAATACCAAGCTTCCTGTAAGTAGACACCTATGGCCAACATAAGTGTGAGTGTGTCACGGTACACTAGTGGATGTGGTGGTAAAGTCAGGCGCAGGACACAGCGGATAAGTCCAACGACTTTACTGAGACTCAAATATGATAATAAAAAAATAAATGGCCTCGAAACACACAGGAGGCAAAGAATACGCGCAACGCGTAAAATACACAAATGCAAACAGGTACCGACCAAAGACAAACGACAGGCGGACAACAACACACAACTCCAAAACATAACACAGGGAAACTTATAGGTGACATAATCAGGACAGAATACGAAACAGGTGCACTAAACTAGACATGACCAAACAAACATCGAAACATCAAACGGTGGCAGCTAGTACTCCGGGGACGACGAACGCCGAAACCTGCCCGAACAAGGAGGAGGGGCAGCCTCGGCGGTATTCGTGACAGTACCCCCCCTTGATGCGCGGCTCCAGCCGTGCGCCGACCCTGGCCTCGGGGACGGCCAGGAGGACGCGGAGCAGGGCGCGTGGGATGGTTTCGGTGGAACTCCGTCAGGAGGGAGGGATCTAAGATATCCCTCCTAGGCATCCAGCACCGTTCCTCCGGACCGTACCCCTCCCACTCCACGAGATGTTGTAGACCCCCAATCCGACGTCTCGAATCCACGAGACGTCGGATGGGGTGGGGGAGTCTCTCTTATCTCACAGTCCTGGAGTGGACCAGCTACCACCGGCCTGAGGAGAGACACATGGAACGAGGGGTTAAGGTGATAATCATTAGGCAGTTGTTACTTGTAGCATACCTCGTTCAATCTCCTCAGGACTTTAAATGGCCCCACAAACCGCCGACCCAGCTTCCGGCAGGGCAGGCGAAGGGGCAAGTTTCGGGTCGAGAGCCAGACCCGATCTACCGGTGCATACACCGGAGCCTCACTGCGGTGGCGATCGGCGCTCGCCTTTTGCCGCCTGACAGCCCGCTACAGATGGACATGCGCAGCGTTCCATGTTTCCTCCGAGCGCCGAAACCACTCATCCACCGCAGGGGCTTCGATCTGGCTCTGATGCCAGGGTGCCAGGACCGGCTGATAACCCAGCACACACTGAAAAGGCGGAAGATTAGTGGAGGAGTGGCGGAGTGAATTTTGGGCTATCTCTGCCCAGGGGATAAACCCCGACCACTCCTCCTGCCGGTCCTGGCAATAGGACCTCAGAAACCTACCCACATCCTGGTTTACTCTCTCCACCTGCCCATTACTGTCAGGGTGAAAACCTGAGGTAAGGCTAATCGAGACCCCCAGACGTTCCATAAACGCCCTCCAGACTCTAGAGGTGAACTGGGGACCCCGATCAGACACTATATCCTCAGGCACCCCGTAGTGCCGGAAGACGTGAGTAAACAGGGCGTCGGCAGTTTGTAGGGCTGTAGGGAGACCTGGCATAGGAATGAGACGGCAGGCCTTAGAAAACCGATCCACAACGACCAAGATCGTAGTGTTCCCCTGGGAGGGGGGAAGGTCCGTGACAAAATCCACCGATAGGTGAGACCACGGCCGTTGTGGAACGGGTAGGGGTTGTAACTTCCCTCTGGGCAGGTGTCTAGGCGCCTTACACTGGGCGCACACCGAGCAGGAGGAAACGTAAACCCTCACGTCCCTAGCTAAAGTGGGCCACCAGTACTTCCCACTAAGGCAGTGCACTGTCCGACCAATACCAGGATGACCAGAGGAGGGTGACGTGTGAGCCCAATATATCAGTCGATCACGAACCTCGAGCGGCACGTACTTCCGTCCCTCTGGACAATGTGGGGGAGTAGGGTCGGCACGTAACGCCCGCTCGATGTCTGCATCAACCTCCCACACCACCAGTGCCACCAGACAAGACTCCGGAAGTATGGGAGTGGGCTCAATGGACCTCTCCTCTGTGTCATATCGTCGGGACAGGGCGTCTGCCTTAGCGTTCTGTGACCCTGGTCTATAGGTGAGCTTAAATACAAATCGGGTAAGAAACATGGCCCACCTAGCCTGGCGAGGGTTCAGTCTCCTCGCTGCCCGGATGCACTCCAGGTTACGATGGTCAGTCAGAATGAGAAAAGGGTGTTTAGCCCCCTCAAGCCAATGCCTCCACACCTTCAGGGCTTGAACCACCGCTAGCAGCTCCCTGTCCCCCACGTCATAATTGCGCTCCGCCGGACTGAGCTTCTTAGAATAGAAAGCACAGGGGCGGAGTTTGGGTGGCGTACCGAGCGCTGAGACAATATAGCACCGATCCCCGCCTCGGACGCATATACCTCAACTTGGAACGCCAAAGAGGGATCCGGATGTGCCAGCACCGGAGCCGAGGTGAACAGGTCCTTCAGATGTCTAAACGCACTGTCCGCCTCAGCCGACCACTGCAGACGCACCGGGCCCCCCTTTAGCAGGGAGGTGATGGGAGCTGCTACCTGTCCAAAGCCCCGGATAAACCTCCGGTAGTAATTGGCAAAACCCAAGAACCGCTGCACCTCCTTCACCGTGGTGGGAGTCTGCCAATTACGTACGGCTAAAACACGGTCAATCTCCATCTCCACCCCTGACGCGGACAACCGATGTCCCAGGAAGGAGATGGACTCCTGGAAGAACAGACATTTCTCCGCCTTCGCATACAAGTCATGCTCCAACAGTCTACCAAGCACCTGACGCACCAGGGACACATGCTTGGCTCGTGTAGCGGAGTATATTAGAATGTCATCAATATACACCACTACACCCTGTCCATGCAAATCCCGGAAAATCTCGTCCACAAATGATTGGAAGACTGAAGGAGCATTCATTAAACCGTATGGCATGACGAGGTACTCATAGTGACCCGAGGTGGTACTGAATGCTGTCTTCCACTCATCTCCCCCTCCCTAATGCGCACCAGGTTGTACGCGCTCCTGAGATCCAATTTTGTGAAGAATCGCGCCCCGTGTAATGACTCCGTCATACTAGCAATCAGAGGGAGAGGATAGCTGTATTTGATTGTAATCTGATTGAGACCACGGTAATCAATACACGGGCGTAAACCCCCATCCTTCTTCTTCACAAAAAAGAAACTCGAGGACGCAGGGGAAGTGGACGATCGTATGTATCCCTGTCTCAGAGATTCGGTGACGTATGTCTCCATAGCCGCCGTCTCCTCCTGAGACAGAGGATACACATGACTACGAGGAAGCGCAGCGCCTACCTGGAGGTCTATCGCACAATCCCCCTGTCGATGAGGTGGTAATTGAGTCGCCTTCTTTTTACAGAAGGCGAGTGCCAAATCGGCATACTCAGGAGGAATGTGCATGGTGGGAACTTGGTTCGGGCTTTCCACCGTCGTTGCCCCTACGGAAACACCTACACACCGCCCGACACACTGATCAGACCATCCCTTGAGAGCCCTCTGTTGCCATGAAATGTTGGGGTCATGAGATGTTAACCAGGGAAGCCCCAACACCACGGAAAACGCTGTAACGATCCCGGCAGTCTGAGTCGGGTCCTGTCTGTGGACTAGTTGTTATGTTCGTGATCTCCAGTTTCCCGAGGGTTCTGGAACGCTCCGGGGAGCTCTCTTGATTTCCGCACCTGCATCCCATCAGCAATCTGCACACCTGGTCCTGATCATCACCCTTCTTAGGCTCTGGCCTAACATCCATTCCCTGCCGGATCGTTAGCCATGAACAGTAGGTTTACCAGAGTATCAGTCTTAGAGCCTAGCGTTAGTTTTGTTGTTTTTGCACCTTGTTGGTTTGTTGCTTACTTACCCCCGTTTTGTTCCATCTGCAGTCACCCGTCCGGAACCTTCATCCAACCTCTGCCTGGTGGTCGGCGGCTGCCGACCCAGGATGGGATCAACCACTGCACCCCCAACAACTAATCAACGCCGCCCGCTCTGTTCCCTGGATTATTCAGCATCACTCTTGAACTTGTAAATAAACACTCACCTTCGTTTCAACTTACCTTGTCCTGGTCTGCTTCTGGGTTCTGGCTTAGCAACTCGTGACAGAACGATCCGGTCAGTAATGAACCCAGCGGACCTGGACTCTGTTCGCCATGCCATTACCCAGCAGGAGAAGATGTTGGGCCATCATAGCACGGTACTACAGGAGATCGCGTTGTCAGTTCGGAACCTTTCTACCGGTCTGACGGAGGTCCAGAACCAACGCAAGTGTCCGGTGGAAGATCCACTACCGGTTTCACCCATCTCGCCTGCCGCTTCTGAAGCTGTGTCCTTCCGTGAGCCCAAGGTTCCGACACCGGATAAATATGAGGGGGAGCTGGGAAGATGCCGTTCCTTCCTTATGCAGTGTGGATTAGTGTTCGATCTACAGCCCTACTCTTATGCCACAGACAAGGCTAGGATAGCCTTTGTGATTGAGTTGCTGCGTGGTCGAGCGCTGGAGTGGGCTTCAGCCGTTTGGGAACGACAGGATCCCTGCATGGCTTCATACCAGGGGTTCACGGCCGAGATGAGGAAGCTCTTCGACCATTCCGTCCGAGGGAGGGACGCAGCTAGGCGCCTGTTTTCGCCGCCAAGGAACTCGCAGCGTGGCCGACTTCGTGATCGAGTTCAAGACGTTGGCTGTGGAGAGTGGGTGGAATGAGGAGGCTCTGCAAGCGGCCTTTTACCAGGGTCTGTCGGAGCAGCTCAAGGATGAGTTGATCTCCTATCCGGAGTCTAGTGACCTGGACAGCTTGGTAGCCTTGTCTATTCGGGTGGATAATCGAGTCCGAGAGCGAAGGAGGGAGAAGCAATGGGCTCCGTCCAACCGATCAGCTTCTCAGGTTCCAGTCGGGTCGTCAAACTGCGCGGCTCGCTAAAGTTGGGAGGACTTTTAGCGAGCCAGTTTCGACCTCTCAATACCTCTGTCAGACCCCGTTTCCCGGCTAGCCTTATGAACAGGAATCAGAGCTTAGCGATTAACGCTTTTATCGATTCAGGTGCCGATGGAAGCTTTCTAGATGCCGAGTTGGTGGAACAGCTGGGGCTTTCCAAGGAGCAATTGCCGGAAGCCATTGAAGCTACCACTCTGGACGGCAGTAGTCTGGCACGTATCACGATGAGGACTGAACCGGTTAAGATGCGGTTGTCGGGGAATCATTCTGAGATGATTTCATTCTTCATTCTGCCGTCTTCCCAGGTTCCTCTGGTCCTTGGATACCCCTGGCTGAAGGAACACAATCCCACGTTCGATTGGGTGACGGGCAAGGTAACGAGTTGGAGCCTTGATTGTCATGCTAACTGTCTCAAGACTGCCTGCCCCCATTCGGTTCCCAGTCAGGTGATTGAGGCTAAACCCCCAGATTTGTCCCTGGTTCCCGAGACATATCACGATTTGGGGGAAGTTTTCAGT
This sequence comes from Coregonus clupeaformis, assembly GCF_020615455.1. NCBI lineage: Eukaryota > Metazoa > Chordata > Actinopteri > Salmoniformes > Salmonidae > Coregonus > Coregonus clupeaformis. The sequence goes on along the minus strand of NC_059210.1, from coordinate 51,584,938 downwards.
AAGCAGAAGGCTCTGTCACTCCCTCCCCACCGACCATATGATTGTGCCATCAACCTGTTCCCTGGAGCTGTCTACCCCAAGGGAAGGTTATACAGTATCTCCCGACCTGAACGTGAGGCTTTGGAGACCTACATCAAGGAGTCCCTAGCTGCTGGTCTCGTTCGTCCCTCGTCATCACCCCCTGGGGGCAGGATTCTTCTTTGTGGGTAAGAAGGATGGCTCTCTTCGACCGTGTATTGATTATCGGGGGGTTGAATGACATCACGGTCAAGAACAAGTATCCCCTGCCCTTGATGAGTTCTGCCTTCGACTCCTTACAGGGTGCTACGGTGTTCACCAAGCTAGACCTACGCAATGCGTATCACATGGTCCGGATCAGAGAGGGGGACGAGTGGTTGACGGGTTTCAATACACCGATGGGTCACTTCGAGTATCAGGTGATGCCATTTGGACTGACCAATGCTCCAGCGGTATTCCAGAGTATGGTGAACGACGTCCTGAGAGATATGATCGGTCTCTTTGTGTTTGTTTACCTGGATGACATTCTGATCTTCTCGAAGGAACCTTCCGACCACGTCCAGCATGTCCGGCAGGTTCTGCAGCGATTGTTGGAGAATCGCCTGTTCGTGAAGGCCGAGAAGTGCGAGTTTCACGCCCACACGACATCCTTTCTCGGGTACATCATCTCCAGGGGAGAGATTAGGATGGACCAGGAGAAGGTTAGAGCGGTTCTGGAATGGGCCCAGCCCGGTACGAGATTGCAGCTCCAGAGATTTTTGGGGTTTGCGAATTTCTACCGCAGATTCATCCGGGATTACAGCCGTGTGGCCGCTCCGTTAACTGCCTTGACTTCCAGTATCAGGACCTTCAAGTGGAATCCGGAGGCGGATCGAGCGTTTCTGGATTTGAAGAGGCGATTCACCAACGCACCGATTCTCTCTCAACCGGACACGGCCCGTCAGTTCGTCGTTGAAGTGGACGCGTCTGATGTGGGAGTTGGCGCCATCCTGTCGCAGCGATGCTCCACGGACAGTAAACTCCATCCCTGCGCCTACTACTCTCGTCGCCTTTCGCCTGCGGAGAGGAATTACGATGTGGGTAACCGGGAGCTTCTCGCGGTGAAACTTGCCTTGGAGGAGTGGCGCCACTGGTTGGAGGGGGCGGAGCAACCGTTTATTGTCTGGACTGACCACAAGAATCTTGCTTACGTGCAATCGGCTAAACGTCTCAACTCCCCGTCAGGCCAGGTGGGCGTTGTTTTTCGGACGATTCAAGTTTTCCCTGACGTTCCGACCTGGATCTAAGAACGGCAAGGCGGACGCCTTGTCCCGGATGTTCTCCAAGACGGAGGAGAGTGGGTCCAAGACCGAGACAATTCTCCCCCGGAACTGCGTCGTGGGAGCAGTTATGTGGAAGATTGAGGAGGAGGTGCTGGCGGCCCTTCGGACTCAGCCCGGTCCCGGTAACGGTCCACCCGGTCGGTTGTTTGTGCCTGAGTCGGTTCGTCCTGCTGTCCTCAAATGGTCCCACGCCAGCAAGATGGCTTGTCACCCTGGCGTGGCTCGGACAATGGCGTTTCTTCGCAGACGCTTTTTGGTGGCCTGCCACGGCCGAGGATACTCGGGGGTTATGTTGCTGCCTGTCCAGTGTGTGCGCAGAATAAGAGTACCAATCGGCCCAGCTCTGGACTACTTCACCCCCTTCCTATTCCCCGGCGACCATGGTCGCATCTGGCCCTGGACTTTGTCACTGGGTTGCCCGCTTCTGAGGGGAACACGGTCGTTCTGACTATCGTGGACAGATTCAGCAAGTTCGCCCACTTTGTGCCTATTGCCAAGCTTCCCTCTGCCTCGGAGACGTCCGAGATCCTGGTTAGGGAGGTTTTCAGGGTCCACGGGTTGCCCAGTGATATCGTTTCCGACCGTGGTCCTCAGTTTACCTCTGCTGTCTGGAAGTCCTTCTGTTTGGCCATTGGAGCTACAGTCAGTCTCACATCTGGTTTTCACCCCCAATCTAATGGTCAGGCGGAGAGAGCCAACCAGAAGATGGAATCCACGCTACGCTGTCTGGCCTCTTCCAACCCCACCTCCTGGGTCTCTCAGTTGCCTTGGGTTGAGTATGCCCACAATACTCTCCCTACATCTGCCACTGGGATGTCTCCCTTCCAGTGCCTGTATGGCTACCAACCTCCCTTGTTCCCTTCTCAGGAGAAGGAGCTCTCAGTGCCTTCTGTTCAGGTCCATATTCGTCGTTGCCACCGGACCTGGCATCGGGCCAGAAAAGCACTCCTTAGAGTTTCGGACCGGTATCAGCTCCAGGCGAATCGTCGCCGGATCCCCGCTCCCACCTACACCATCGGAGATAGGGTCTGGTTGGCCACACGGGATCTTCCTTTACGGACTGAGTCTAGGAAGTTGTTACCGAAGTTCATTGGTCCGTTTGTGGTGGAGAAGGTGATCAATCCGGTGGCAGTTCGACTCAAACTCCCGAGGACGCTCAGAGTCCATCCCACCTTTCATGTCTCCTGCCTCAAGCCTGTTTTCCTCAGTCCTCTGTTGCCTCCTCCGCCTCCTCCTCCTCCTCCTCGGATGATCGGAGGTGGTCCTGCCTACACGGTGCGTCGCATCATGGATTCCAGACGGCGGGGCCGGGGTTTCCAGTATCTCGTGGACTGGGAGGGGTATGGTCCTGAAGAGAGGAGTTGGATTCCGCGGCGACAGGTCCTAGATGCTGACCTCATCAGTGACTTCTACCGCCTCCATCCTGGCGCTCCGGGGAGTCCGCCCGGTGGCGTTCGTCGGAGGGGGTACTGTAACGATCCCGGCAGTCTGAGTCGGGTCCTGTCTGTGGACTAGTTGTTATGTTCGTGATCTCCAGTTTCCCGAGGGTTCTGGAACGCTCCGGGGAGCTCTCTTGATTTCCGCACCTGCATCCCATCAGCAATCTGCACACCTGGTCCTGATCATCACCCTTCTTAGGCTCTGGCCTAACATCCATTCCCTGCCGGATCGTTAGCCATGAACAGTAGGTTTACCAGAGTATCAGTCTTAGAGCCTAGCGTTAGTTTTGTTGTTTTTGCACCTTGTTGGTTTGTTGCTTACTTACCCCCGTTTTGTTCCATCTGCAGTCACCCGTCCGGAACCTTCATCCAACCTCTGCCTGGTGGTCGGCGGCTGCCGACCCAGGATGGGATCAACCACTGCACCCCCAACAACTAATCAACGCCGCCCGCTCTGTTCCCTGGATTATTCAGCATCACTCTTGAACTTGTAAATAAACACTCACCTTCGTTTCAACTTACCTTGTCCTGGTCTGCTTCTGGGTTCTGGCTTAGCAACTCGTGACAAACGCAGGAGAATCAATCAAATATAACCGTATAATCTCCCCATGGCCCTCCTGCGTCTTCATCTTAAGTGGCGCTGTGACCTCCCTAATCAATCCCGACCCCAAAGGGCAGCTATCTAGGGCATGGATGGGGAAGGGCACATCAACTGGTACAATAGGAATCCCTAATTTATACGTGAACCGACAATCGATAAAATTCCCAGCTGCGCCTGAATCTACTAGCGCCTTATGCTGGGAGTGAGGAGAAACCTCTGGAAACACAACTTTAATACACATATGCGCAACAGAGAGCTCTGAGTGAGTTGGGTGCTTACTCACCTGGAATGACTCATCAGTGCGCTGCCTACTGCCTCCATTCCTAGGAGACCCTCCCCAGCACCGACCCGCAGTGTGTCCTCTGCGGCCACAGTTGGTGCAGGGGACGGCCTCTCTCCTGGTCTCTCTCCTGGTCTCCCTAGCACCAGCACCCCCGAGCTCCATAGGGCTCGGCTCGGAAGTGCTGGGGGATGGAATGGACGGCCCGACTCCGGACGTCCGCGGGTAGCCAACAGGGTATCTAGGCGAATCGACATGTCCACCAGCTGATCGAAGCTTAGGTTGGTGTCCCTGCAGGCCAATTCCTGACGCACGTCCTCCCTCAGGCAACACCTGTAGTGGTCGATGAGGGCCCTCTCATTCCATCCCGCGTTGGCAGCCAGAGTCCGGAAGTCCAGTGCGACATCCTGCGCGCTCCTCTTCCCCTGTCTGAGGTGGAACAGACGCTCACCGGCCGCCTTCCCCTCTGGGGGATGATCGAATACCGCCCTGAAGCGGCGGGTGAACTCCGCATAGTTGACTGTAGCGGCGTCTATTCCCCCCCACTCGGCGTTGGCCCACTCCAGCGCCTTGCCGGACAGACAGGAGATGAGGGTGGACACGCTCTCGTATCCCGAGGGCACCGGGTGAATGGTTGCCAGGTAGAGTTCCACTTGGAGCAGGAAACCCTGACACCCGGCCGCTGTGCCATCATAAGCCCTCGGGAGCGAGAGCCGAATCCCACTGGTCCCCGGAGGTGAAGCGATGGGTATAGCTGATGGTGGTGGTATCGTCGGAGGAGGTGTGGGCAAACCTCCTCTTTCCCATCGCTCCATGGTGTTCACCACCCGTTCCATGGCGGTGCCGAGAGCCTGGATCATGGCCGCTTGTTGTGCTACGCGCTCCTCCATTGATCCAGCTGGCACCGCCGCTCCTGCTGACTCCATGTCTAGGTGTGTGATTCTGTCACGCGACGTGTATGCGGTCAGCGAAGTCAAACGCAGGACACAGAGCGGCTGGCAACAGAAATATAGTGCAAAAACAACAAACTTCCAAACAGGGAGGAAAACACAATAACCCGTACACCAAAGCAACTGCCGGAATGACAAAGAACAATCACACACAATAACCAATGAGAGACAGGGGGTAATATAGGGAATACAATACAACATAATGGGAAACAGGTGTAAACAATAAAGACCAAACAAGACAAACACCGAAACATCGATCGGCAGTAGCTAGTACTCCGGGGACGACGAACGCCGAAGCCTGCCCGAGCAAGGAGGAGGAGCAGCCTCGGCTGAATCCGTGACACATGTTTAGTGGAATACTTGTCAATTTGCAGTGAAGCTGTGCAGGGAAGATGTTTTCATCATTAGTCAAAGCTAATGATAACTGCTAAAAACGTCCAGGTCATCAAAGGCTACAAGTCCACACAGAAGCATAGTTCCCGAAGGGCAATTTGAGTTCAGCATAAAATAAGTTTAAAAATACAAAAACATGAAACCATATAATACAACATACGATCGATGAGAAGTGCAAAGTGAATCTAAATGCAGCTGGTATTTACTTTTTTCAGCATGTATTGCTTGTGTTTCTCAGGTCATGGTTTGGATACATGGTGGAGGATTCGCCATTGGCTCTGCATCAACATATGATGGTTCTGCTTTGGCTGCATACCAGGATGTGGTTGTAGTGCTGATCCAATACCGTTTGGGTCTGCTGGGGTTCTTCAGGTAAGACTGGAACCATTACAGAACCACACACAATTTGAGATTTTATATAGCCTGGTTATTGTTTTTATTACGTTACGATTTCCTTATTGTTTAATTTTTTTGTCTTACTTTTTATCTCTGCACTGTTGGGAATGTGCTCATAAGTAAGCATTTCACGTTGAAGTCTACACCTGTTGTATTCATGGTATGTGACCAATAAAATTGGGTTTGATTTGATTTGGAAGTACAGTATTTCACGACTAGATGTTATAGATGGTTCCTCACCCTGAAAGTAGTCTATGGGCCGGGAGAAACTGTAATCCATGGTTCCCTTTTCTTTAAACAGCCACAACAAACGTCAGCTAACTTTAGCCTCCGCTAGCTAGAAATCAATGGAAGTGATCAGGACAACCGTGCAATTTTCTAAATGTCATGGTCAAATCAACTTGATTATTTGGTTTGACATTCCGTAAAGGTGATTTGGCCTTTTTTTAACATTGCACGGTTGCCCCTATAAAAGTGTTGGATTCGTAACCTCACTCCTCAGCCTGAAATGTCTCGACTTGCATTGCTGAACTGCTATTTTTGCCATGGCGCAACTGGCTAAGAACATACTGTAGTGTGATTTTGCGAGGCAGAGGATCCGAGTTCAAGTACTAGTAAGGACTTGTGAGGAAGGAAGCTATACTGTTAAAGGCCCAGTGCAGTCCAAATGTAGGGTTTTCTTGTGTTTTGTATCATATTGAACAACAGCTGATGAAACTAACACTGTCAAAGTGTGATCAGTGTTATTTTCTGATAGTTACTGGTTGAAAATACAATCTACGCAGGACCTTCTACTCATCAGGCTTTGCATGGGTGGAGTTTTGGCTTGCCTGGTGACATGAAGTTTTAATAGACCAATAACAAAGAGAGTTCCAAAGCTCTCTGCCAATACAGCTAGTTTTCAGTTTTCCCCTCCCCACTCAGATCACTCCCAGACAGTCCTAGGAAAATGTTTTTTGGTGTTGTAGTGGTTGCTGCAAGATAGTGTATTTGGAGTCTGCTGTTTTGGGCTCATGTTACTGGTTTCACATCTCTTCCATACAGCACAGGTGACAAGTATGCCCCAGGGAACATGGGACTAATTGACCAGGTGGAAGCTTTGCGGTGGGTCAAGGAGCACATACACAACTTTGGGGGCGACTCCAAGTCGGTCACCATATTTGGAGAGTCTGCTGGTGGAGTGAGTGTATCATTACTGGTGAGGACACACACAGACACACACACACACACACACACACACACACACACACACACGCACAACATATATTCAACAATTTATGTAAATTGTAAAATATAATGCACTAAACATTTTGTCTAATGTATTTATTGTATCACTTATATTACCAAATAATTTCGTATGAAAATATGTTTCCACAAATACAGTATAATGTATGTATACTATTGTGTGTGTAATATAGTTGTATGTATTGAGAGACATCACTATCTTGAATAGCTTCTTGATTCTTGTTGTGTTTCTTTCATCGCTAGCTTCTCTCTCCGTTGTCTACTGGTTTGTTCCATGGTGCGATAGCCGAGAGTGGTACCGCAGTGATGGACGCGCTCTTCAATCCCAATCCCCTGCCTGTGGCCCAGGTATTTTCAAACCTTCTCTGAACCAAACTCAGTACTGTGAGAGAGATACAGTATGAATAGCACAAAGCACATACATAAACAGATGTACTACAAAATCAATAGTTGTCATCCATCAATCAATGTCCTGATAGTCATTACAACCATGCCATGTCAAGCTATTCTATTGATCTCGTTTTATAGATGGTGGCAAACATGTCTGGTTGTGAAAGCACCAACACAGAGAAGATAGCCGACTGTGTGAGGAAGTTGACCGCTGACGACATTTTAAACATTCACAAACAGGTGAGACATCCTGGACAGTAGTCTATCTTGCCAGGGTTCTAGGTATCTCGAGGAAGGGCACCAGCCTTAACATTCGGTTATACTAAGCAGCAGGCAACATGTACGAATTATAATCGTAACATATGCTACTGTGTTGCCTAGTGAGGTAGGTGAATGAAAACACTGAGCCTAGAAATGCCAATGGTGTGACAGGAAACAGGCTTGATGTGGATAGAGGTTGCATCATAAAATATGCCTGACATGATTTATCAATCTTGTCTTTTTAAGAATCAAATGCTAGCGTTTGTTGTGACTGTTGACGGGCAGTTCTTGCCAAAGTCGGCGATGGAAATTTCCCAAAACCATGAGATGCACAAGGTACCGTTTATGACTGGAGTCAATGACAACGAAGGTGGCTGGATTATAGGAAAGGTGAGAGTCGGTTTTGAATTTGTGTCAACAATCAATGCTAGATTTTAGGCTGATAAAGATGGTGTCTCAATACAATGATAATACTTTTTTGCTGAAAGTTTTATGAGCCTAAAAGGTGTTGGAAAATGTGATTATTGAGTGACACAGGAGAAAGATCATTAGTTAACAAACATCATGTTAAATAACGTGATGCTAAAATTAATGGCATTGTCATTGTCAAGGTAAAAGCATTCAATGAACCCTAATGGTGAGGAGTGGATATAATCCTTTGACATCCTCAGCTTTAGTGCTCTGCGCAACCCAAATTTGACCTCAAATCTTCCATTTACACCATTGCATGATTTACACAATTAGCATATGTACCGTATTAAGATCATACTGTGGATTTTAGACAAGTAATAATGTGTTTTCTTCCCATAGTTATTTGCTCCTCCAGGTTGGGAGAATGGAGTGGACCGGGTGAAGGTCATGCCCATTATGGCCATGTTCTACCCTGATGTGAGACAAAAGCACACCATCACTCAGATGATATTGTCTAACTACTGATTACAATACATGCTGTGGCTACACTGAATGGTTGTTGTCTCCTTCAGCCCAAGGATCAGTGGATAACTGAGCTGATAGCAGATGAATACCTGGGAACCTCTGGAAATCGGGTGAAAAACCGTGATGGGTTCACTGAGCTGGTTGGGGACATTATGTTTACCATTCCTGCCCTTCAAACAGCAAACTTCCACAGAGGTAAGAGCACTATTTTAGGGCCAATAGAGTTCAGCATTAGGACTGGTATATCAGACACTAGACCTACTTCAGAGGTTTTCTCACAAAGCAATCACATTCTGAGGTCTTTGTACAGAATTCAAGTTTATTTCCAGAGAGGCCAATTCACCTTAATGTTACTGTCTTATCCCACACAACAGATGCAGGTGTGCCTGTGTACCTGTATGAGTTCCAGCAAACTCCCAGCATGCTTAAGAAGATGAGGCCGAGTTTTGTTGGGTCTGACCACGGAGATGAGCTTATGTTTGTTTTTGGATCCTGCTTCACATCACATGTTATAATGGATGGTAAAGGAATAATCTACCAATTCTACATGGACTACCCCTGATTTTTCCATAAATACTGAATATATTACAAGCACTCACCCCCAACTACTAACTAACTCTGGAATTGTTTGTCTCAGTCTTGTGTACAGAGGAAGAGGAACAACTAAGCAAAATCATGATGAGTTACTGGGGTAACTTTGCTCATACAGGGTAGGGAACTGTTCTCCACCAGCAGTGGAAGCTGGTGGGGGGAGCTATAGGAGGACGGGCTCATTGTAATGGCTGGAATGGAATTACTGGAACGGAGTCAAACGTGGTTTCCATATGTTTGATCTGTTTGATACCGTTCCAATTATTCCATTCCAGCCATTGCAATGAGCCCGTCCTCCTATAGCTCCTCCGACCACCCTCCACTGTCCACCAGTTTCCAGAACATATCTGTAGAACCAAATTAATATGTAGGAACAGTGTATCATTCACAATTGTGTGTGTGTGTGTGTGTGTGTGTGTGTGTGTGTAGGTCTCCTAACGGGGCTGGCCTGGTTCAGTGGCCACAGTACGGACCAGAAGGAGATTACTTGGGTATTGGGCTGGAGCAGGTACCTGGTCAACACCTGAAGAGGGACCGCTTCACCTTCCTGACACAGACTGTTCCTGAGAAACTGCGCTTGGGTCGAGAGAAGATGGAGCACAGTAATCTGTAGGGTGCCACTATTTTATTTATGGTTAATTTACTGTATATCAGGGAGACGCAGGATGGCTAATGTGAATTAGATTTTGGAGCAATATGACTCCACTGAGAGGTGTCGGCAGCTGGGGCTATCTTTTCCACTGGGGGCATATTAATATTAAACTTTATTAATTTATTGTATTCCCTGATCCAAACAGACACCATACTGGAATGAATAATTGTATTACTTATAGGGATAGTTCACCTAAATTACAAAATGACATATTGGTGTTTTTATATGCTGACTAGACCGGGCACGCACATGCACTATTGCACGCATGTTGATTTTGTCCATCCACACTATTTTTATTTTATTTTTTTAGTCATTTAGCAGACGCTCTTATCCAGAGCGACTTACAGGAGCAATTAGGGTCAAGTACCTTGCTCAAGGGCACATCAGCAGATTTTTCACCTAGTCGGCTCGGGGATTAGAACCAGCAACCTTTCGGTTACTGGCACAACGCTCTTAACCACTAAGCTACCTAGACGCGATCAGGACACGCAGGTTGAAATATCAAAACGAACTCAGAACCAACTATATGAATTTGGGGACAGGTCGAAACACATGAAACATTCATGGACATTTAGCTAGGTAGCTTGCTGTTGCTAGCTAATTTGTCCTGGGATATAAACATTGTGTTGTTATTTTACCTGAAATGCACAAGGTCCTTTTTTTCTGGAACTTTGTAGAATTTTTACCTATTTTGAGTCACACAAAATCGTGTGTTCTCTACTCCAACAATTAATCCACAGATTAAAGGGGAAACCTAGTTAGTTTCTAGTAATCTCTCCTTCAGTCTTCTTCTTCTGTGGACTTAATATGGCGGTTGGCAACCAACTTTGACTGGAGTGTGGACCTCAGTTCATCTTTCAGTCACCCACGTGGGTATACAGTACCAGTCAAAAGTATGGAAACAACTACTCATTCCAGGGTTTTTCTTTATTTTTACTATTTTCTACATTGTAGAATAATAGTGAAGACATCAAAACTATGAAATAACACATATGGAATCATGTAGTAACCAAAAGAGTGTTAAACAAATCAAAATATATCACACAGAAAAATACAATATAAAATTATATGAAATAAAAGTTACAAATAATTAAAGAGCAGCAGTAAAATAACAATAGCGAGGCTATATACAGGGGGTACCGGTACCGAGTCAATGTGCGGGGGCACCGGTTAGTCGAGTTAATTGAGGTAAATGCTAGAAAGTTAGCATTTGGAGATATTGGCCAGGTAAGAATGAACCAAAATCATGACTTAATCCTCTTGGTTCCCTTGTACTCATGGGGGTCATGTGTGGCTCAGTTGGTAGAACATGGCACTTGCAATGCCAGGGTTGTGGGTTAGATTCCCATGGGGGACCAGTACGAAAAAGTACAAAAATGTATGTACTCAGTACTCTAAGTCGCTCCAGAGTGTCTGCTAAATGTAATTTTTGATTTAACTCATAAGGCATCTACCAGGGCTCTTAAAGATGCAGTCAGGGATCTTAACCACTTACAAATTCTTAACATATCATACGAATTTCCAATAAATAAATACAATTTTCACAGGATGTAACAAATCATATGAAATGGATGACATAGTACACAATTGTGCACAATGTTTGGCTTGTGAGCACTACTTTCAAAACTACTGGCTGAAATTATATAAAAACCTCTGGAACATCACTTTAAGCCAACTCTTTTCAACCAGAGGGCTTTCATTCCTGTAGAATGGAGCATCTGTAGTAGTTTTTTTGCCTTCTCTGCTTTCTTTTTGCTTGTAGGTTGTAGTCCATTGCCTGTCTTGTTATATTTGTGGGTTTTCTGAATGTGAATGTATTTGCCTCTGTCATTGCCTCCCACTTTCAGTTGTTTCCTTCCCTCTATAGAACGTCATTCAGAGTTATCGTAAAACAATGTCAACTGGTGATTTCTCCACAGACCAAAAACTGGGCCGGTGGTCCAGACCAAACTGGGGGGTCTGAGAGGGCAGTATGTGAGCGTAAAGGGGAAGGAGATGGTGGTGCAGGCCTACCTGGGCGTGCCGTTTGCCAAACCACCTGTTGGCCCCCTGAGATTGACCCCGCCCCAGACTGTGGAGGGATGGGAGGGAATTAGGGACGCCACCCAGCAGCCTCTCATGTAAGACCCAACAAGGTCACAAACAAACCATTAATATCAAGTTCCTGGTCATTTGAATAAGGGTTAGATAAACAATGAGATTGAATACAATCAATAAATACAGTGAGGCAAGCTGAATGCGCACAACTGAATTCTGAAAGCTTAACCTGTCTCGAGCAATGCTTTGCCATAAAGAAGACACAATTCAAATAATTATATTGGTTGTGTTGTAAATTAGTTTATTTAACACAAATCTGATGAAATTTGGACTTCTCAATGAGTTTTATGTTTTTCAGGTGTCTTCAAGACAGACAAATTACAGTAGACCTTTTCTCCAATGTGTCCTTGACAGTGGATATCCCAGAGGTGTCAGAAGATTGTCTTTACCTCAACATTTACACCCCGGTTAAACCTGCTGAGAATACCAAGCTTCCTGTAAGTAGACACCTATGGCCAACATAAGTGTGAGTGTGTCACGGTACACTAGTGGATGTGGTGGTAAAGTCAGGCGCAGGACACAGTGGATAAGTCCAACGACTTTACTGAGACTCAAATATGATAATAAAAAAATTAATGGCCTCGAAACACACAGGAGGCAAAGAATATGCGCAACGCGTAAAATACACAAATGCAAACAGGTACCGACCAAAGACAAACGACAGGCGGACAACAACACACAACTCCAAAACATAACACAGGGAAACTTATAGGTGACATAATCAGGACAGAATACGAAACAGGTGCACTAAACTAGACATGACCAAACAAACATCGAAACATCAAACAGTGGCAGCTAGTACTCCGGGGACGACGAACGCCGAAACCTGCCCGAACAAGGAGGAGGGGCAGCCTCGGCGGTATTCGTGACAGTACCCCCCCTTGATGCGCGGCTCCAGCCAGGAGGACGCGGAGCAGGGCACGTGGGATGGTTTCGGTGGAACTCCGTCAGGAGGGAGGGATCTAAGATATCCCTCCTAGGCATCCAGCACCGTTCCTACGGACCGTACCCCTCCCACTCCACGAGATATTGTAGACCCCCCATCCGACGTCTCGAATCCACGATGGACCGGACTGAGTACGCCAGAGCCCCCTCGATGTCCAGTGGGGGCGGGGGAGTCTCTCTTATCTCACAGTCCTGGAGTGGACCAGCTACCACCGGCCTGAGGAGAGACACATGGAACGAGGGGTTAATGTGATAATCATTAGGCAGTTGTAACTTGTAGCATACCTCGTTCAATCTCCTCAGGACTTTAAATGGCCCCACAAACCGCCGACCCAGCTTCCGGCAGGGCAGGCGAAGGGGCAGGTTTCGGGTCGAGAGCCAGACCCGATCTACCGGTGCATACACCGGAGCCTCACTGCGGTGGCGATCGGCGCTCGCCTTTTGCCGCCTGACAGCCCGCTGCAGATGGACATGCGCAGCGTTCCATGTTTCCTCCGAGCGCCGAAACCACTCATCCACCGCAGGGACTTCGATCTGGCTCTGATGCCAGGGTGCCAGGACCGGCTGATAACCCAGCACACACTGAAAAGGCGGAAGATTAGTAGAGGAGTGGCGGAGTGAGTTTTGGGCTATCTCTGCCCAGGGGATAAACCCCGACCACTCCTCCTGCCGGTCCTGGCAATAGGACCTCAGAAACCTACCCACATCCTGGTTTACTCTCTCCACCTGCCCATTACTCTCAGGGTGAAAACCTGAGGTAAGGCTAATCGAGACCCCCAGACGTTCCATAAACGCCCTCCAGACTCTAGAGGTGAACTGGGGACCCCGATCAGACACTATATCCTCAGGCACCCCGTAGTGCCGGAAGACGTGAGTAAACAGGGCGTCGGCAGTTTGTAGGGCTGTAGGGAGACCTGGCATAGGAATGAGACGGCAGGCCTTAGAAAACCGATCCACAACGACCAAGATCGTAGTGTTCCCCTGGGAGGGGGGAAGGTCCGTGACAAAATCCACCGATAGGTGAGACCACGGCCGTTGTGGAACGGGTAGGGGTTGTAACTTCCCTCTGGGCAGGTGTCTAGGCGCCTTACACTGGGCGCACACCGAGCAGGAGGAAACGTAAACCCTCACGTCCCTAGCTAAAGTGGGCCACCAGTACTTCCCACTAAGGCAGTGCACTGTCCGACCAATACCAGGATGACCAGAGGAGGGTGACGTGTGAGCCCAATATATCAGTCGATCACGAACCTCGAGCGGCACGTACTTCCGTCCCTCTGGACACTGTGGGGGAGTAGGGTCGGCACGTAACGCCCGCTCGATGTCTGCATCAACCTCCCACACCACCAGTGCCACCAGACAAGACTCCGGAAGTATGGGAGTGGGCTCAATGGACCTCTCCTCTGTGTCATATCGTCGGGACAGGGCGTCTGCCTTAGCGTTCGGTGACCCTGGTCTATAGGTGAGCTTAAATACAAATCGGGTAAGAAACATGGCCCACCTAGCCTGGCGAGGGTTCAGTCTCCTCGCTGCCCGGATGCACTCCAGGTTACGATGGTCAGTCAGAATGAGAAAAGGGTGTTTAGCCCCCTCAAGCCAATGCCTCCACACCTTCAGGGCTTGAACCACCGCTAGCAGCTCCCTGTCCCCCACGTCATAATTGCGCTCCGCCGGACTGAGCTTCTTAGAATAGAAAGCACAGGGGCGGAGTTTGGGTGGCGTACCCGAGCGCTGAGACAATATAGCACCGATCCCCGCCTCGGACGCATATACCTCAACTTGGAACGCCAAAGAGGGATCCGGATGTGCCAGCACCGGAGCCGAGGTGAACAGGTCCTTCAGATGTCTAAACGCACTGTCCGCCTCAGCCGACCACTGCAGACGCACCGGGCCCCCCTTTAGCAGGGAGGTGATGGGAGCTGCTACCTGTCCAAAGCCCCGGATAAACCTCCGGTAGTAATTGGCAAAACCCAAGAACCGCTGCACCTCCTTCACCGTGGTGGGAGTCTGCCAATTACGTACGGCTAAAACACGGTCAATCTCCATCTCCACCCCTGACGCGGACAACCGATGTCCCAGGAAGGAGATGGACTCCTGGAAGAACAGACGTTTCTCCGCCTTCGCATACAGGTCATGCTCCAACAGTCTACCAAGCACCTGACGCACCAGGGACACATGCTTGGCTCGTGTAGCGGAGTATATTAGAATGTCATCAATATACACCACTACACCCTGTCCATGCAAATCCCGGAAAATCTCGTCCACAAATGATTGGAAGACTGAAGGAGCATTCATTAAACCGTATGGCATGACGAGGTACTCATAGTGACCCGAGGTGGTACTGAATGCTGTCTTCCACTCATCTCCCTCCCTAATGCGCACCAGGTTGTACGCGCTCCTGAGATCCAATTTTGTGAAGAATCGCGCCCCGTGTAATGACTCCGTCATACTAGCAATCAGAGGGAGAGGATAGCTGTATTTGATTGTAATCTGATTGAGACCACGGTAATCAATACACGGGCGTAAACCCCCATCCTTCTTCTTCACAAAAAAGAAACTCGAGGACGCAGGGGAAGTTGACGATCGTATGTATCCCTGTCTCAGAGATTCGGTGACGTATGTCTCCATAGCCGCCGTCTCCTCCTGAGACAGAGGATACACATGACTACGAGGAAGCGCAGCGCCTACCTGGAGGTCTATCGCACAATCCCCCTGTCGATGAGGTGGTAATTGAGTCGCCTTCTTTTTACAGAAGGCGAGTGCCAAATCGGCATACTCAGGAGGAATGTGCATGGTGGGAACTTGGTTCGGGCTTTCCACCGTCGTTGCCCCTACGGAAACACCTACACACCGCCCGACACACTGATCAGACCATCCCTTGAGAGCCCTCTGTTGCCATGAAATGTTGGGGTCATGAGATGTTAACCAGGGAAGCCCCAACACCACGGAAAACGCAGGAGAATCAATCAAATATAACCGTATAATCTCCTCATGGCCCTCCTGCGTCTTCAGTGGCGCTGTGACCTCCCTAATCAATCCCGACCCCAAAGGGCAGCTATCTAGGGCATGGATGGGGAAGGGCACATCAACTGGTACAATAGGAATCCCTAATTTATACGTGAACCGGCGATCGATAAAATTCCCAGCTGCGCCTGAATCTACTAGCGCCTTATGCTGGGAGTGAGGAGAAACCTCTGGAAACACAACTTTAATACACATATGCGCAACAGAGAGCTCTGGGTGAGTTGGGTGCTTACTCACCTGGAATGACTCATCAGTGCGCTGCCTACTGCCTCGATTCCTAGGAGACCCTCCCCAGCACCGACCCGCAGTGTTTCCTCTGCGGCCACAGTTGGTGCAGGGGACGACCTCTCTCCTGGTCTCTCTCCTGGTCTCCCTAGCACCAGCACCCCCGAGCTCCATAGGGTTCGGCTTGGAAGTGCTGGGGGATGGAATGGACGGCCCGACTCCGGACGTCCGCGGGTAGCCAATAGGGTATCTAGGCGAATCGACATGTCCACCAGCTGATCGAAGCTTAGGTTGGTGTCCCTGCAGGCCAATTCCTGACGCACGTCCTCCCTCAGGCAACACCTGTAGTGGTCGATGAGGGCCCTCTCATTCCATCCCGCGTTGGCAGTCAGAGTCCGGAAGTCCAGTGCGACCTCCTGCGCGCTCCTCTTCCCCTGTCTGAGGTGGAACAGACGCTCACCCGCCGCCTTCCCCTCTGGGGGATGATCGAATACCGCCCTGAAGCGGCGGGTGAACTCCGCATAGTTGACTGTAGCGGCGTCTATTCCCCCCCACTCGGCGTTGGCCCACTCCAGCGCCTTGACGGACAGACAGGAGATGATGGTGGACACGCTCTCGTATCCCGAGGGCACCGGGTGAATGGTTGCCAGGTAGAGTTCCACTTGGAGCAGGAAACCCTGACACCCGGCCGCTGTGCCATCATAAGCCCTCGGGAGCGAGAGCCGAATCCCACTGGTCCCCGGAGGTGAAGCGATGGGTATAGCTGATGGTGGTGGTATCGTCGGAGGAGGTGTGGGCAAACCTCCTCTTTCCCATCGCTCCATGGTATTCACCACCCGTTCCATGGCGGTGCCGAGAGCCTGGATCATGGCCGCTTGTTGTGCTACGCGCTCCTCCATTGATCCAGCTGGCACCGCCGCTCCTGCTGACTCCATGTCTATGTGTGTGATTCTGTCACGCGACGTGTATGCGGTCAGCGAAGTCAAACGCAGGACACAGAGCGGCTGGCAACAGAAATATAGTGCAAAAACAACAAACCTCCAAACAGGGAGGAAAACACAATAACCCGTACACCAAAGCAACTGCCGGAATGACAAAGAACAATCACAAACAATAACCAATGAGAGACAGGGGGTAATATAGGGAATACAATACAACATAATGGGAAACAGGTGTAAACAATAAAGACCAAACAAGACAAACACCGAAACATCGATCGGCAGTAGCTAGTACTCCGGGGACGACGAACGCCGAAGCCTGCCCGAGCAAGGAGGAGGAGCAGCCTCGGCTGAATCCGTGACACATGTTTAGTGGAATACTTGTCAATGTGCAGTGAAGCTGTGCAGGGAAGATGTTTTCATCATTAGTCAAAGCTAATGATAACTGCTAAAAACGTCCAGGTCATCAAAGGCTACAAGTCCACACAGAAGCATAGTTCCTGAAGGGCAATTTGAGTTCAGCATAAAATAAGTTTAAAAATACAAAAAACATGAAACCATATAATACAACATACGTACGATGAGAAGTGCAAAGTGAATCTAAATGCAGCTGGTATTTACTTTTTTCAGCATGTATTGCTTGTGTTTCTCAGGTCATGGTTTGGATCCATGGTGGAGGATTCGCCATTGGCTCTGCATCAACATATGATGGTTCTGCTTTGGCTGCATACCAGGATGTGGTTGTAGTGCTGATCCAATACCGTTTGGGACTGCTGGGGTTCTTCAGGTAAGACTGGAACCATTACAGAACCACACACAATTTGAGATTTTATATAGCCTGGTTATTGTTTTTATTGCGTTACGATTTCCTTATTGTTTAATTTTTTTGTCTTACTTTTTAACTCTGCCCTGTTGGGAATGTGCTCATAAGTAAGCATTTCACGTTGAAGTCTACACCTGTTGTATTCATGGTATGTGACCAATAAAATTGGGTTTGATTTGATTTGGAAGTACAGTATTTCACGACTAGATGTTATAGATGGTTCCTCACCCTGAAAGTAGTCTATGGGCCGGGAGAAACTGTAATCCATGGTTCCCTTTTCTTTAAACAGCCACAACAAACGTCAGCTAACTTTAGCCTCCGCTAGCTAGAAATCAATGGAAGTGATCAGGACAACCGTGCAATTTTCTAAATGTCATGGTCAAATCAACTTGATTATTTGGTTTGACATTCCGTAAAGGTGATTTGGCCTTTTTTTAACATTGCACGGTTGCCCCTATAAAAGTGTTGGATTCGTAACCTCACTCCTCAGCCTGAAATGTCTCTACTTGCGTTGCTGAACTGCTATTTTTGCCATGGCGCAACTGGCTAAGAACATACTGTAGTGTGATTTTGCGAGGCAGAGGATCCGAGTTCAAGTACCAGTAAGGACTTGTGAGGAAGGAAGCTATACTGTTAAAGGCCCAGTGCAGTCCAAATGTAGGGTTTTCTTGTGTTTTGTATCATATTGAACAACAGCTGATGAAACTAACACTGTCAAAGTGTGATCAGTGTTATTTTCTGATAGTTACTGGTTGAAAATACAATCTACGCAGGACCTTCTACTCATCAGGCTTTGCATGGGTGGAGTTTTGGCTTGCCTGGTGACATGAAGTTTTAATAGACCAATAACAAAGAGAGTTCCAAAGCTCTCTGCCAATACAGCTAGTTTTCAGTTTTCCCCTCCCCACTCAGATCACTCCCAGACAGTCCTAGGAAAAATTTTTTTGGTGTTGTAGTGGTTGCTGCAAGATAGTGTATTTGGAGTCTGCTGTTTTGGGCTCATTTTACTGGTTTCACATCTCTTCCATACAGCACAGGTGACAAGTATGCCCCAGGGAACATGGGACTAATTGACCAGGTGGAAGCTTTGCGGTGGGTCAAGGAGCACATACACAACTTTGGGGGCGACTCCAAGTCGGTCACCATATTTGGAGAGTCTGCTGGTGGAGTGAGTGTATCATTACTGGTGAGGACACACACACACACACACACACACACACACGCACAACATATATTGAGCAATTTATGTAAATTGTAAAATATAATGCACTAAACATTTTGTCTAATGTATTTATTGTATCACTTATATTACCAAATAATTTCGTATGAAAATATGTTTCCACAAATACAGTATAATGTATGTATACTATTGTGTGTGTAATATAGTTGTATGTATTGAGAGACATCACTATCTTGAATAGCTTCTTGATTCTTGTTGTGTTTCTTTCATCGCTAGCTTCTCTCTCCGTTGTCTACTGGTTTGTTCCATGGTGCGATAGCCGAGAGTGGTACCGCAGCGATGGACGTGCTCTTCAATCCCAATCCCCTGCTTGTGGCACAGGTACTTTCAAACTTTCTCTCCACCAAACTCAGTACTCTGAGAGAAATAAATAGCATTGCACATATTTAAACAAATGTACTGCCCAATCAATAGTTGTCATCCATCAATCAATGTCCTGATAGTCATTACAACCATGACGATTTATTCTATTGGTCTTGTCTCATAGACGGTGGCAAACATGTCTGGCTGTGAAAGCACCAACACAGAGAAGATAGCATACTGTGTGAGGAAGTTGACCGCTGATCACATTATGAACATTCAAAAACAGGTGAGATATCCTGGACAGTAGCCTATCTTGCCAGCGTTCTAGGTATATCTTTGGAAAGGACATCAATCTTAACATTTGGTTATACTTAGCATCATGCAACATGTATGAATGAGTATAACCATTCCATATAACATGAGAGAGAATGTTTTTTTTTACTTCAAGAGATTTTGCAACTCGCAGTAACAAGCTGAATTGCGAGTACAATTTACAGTGTGAAAATACACTGAGTGTACATTACATTTTAGTCATTTAGCAGACAACTTACAGGAGCAATTAGGGTTAAGTGCCTTGCTCAAGGACACATCGACAGATTTGTCCACCTAGTCGGCTCAGGGATTAGAACCAGCAACCTTTCGGTTACTGGCACAACGCTCTTAACCACTAAGCTACCTGCCGCCCTAAGAACATTAAGAACAGCCTCAATTCATCAGTGCATGGACTCTACAAGCGTTCCACAGGGATGCTGGCCTATGTTGACTCCCACAGTCAAGTTGGCTGGATGTACTTTGGATGGTGGACCATTCTTGATACACACGGGAAACTGTTGAGCGTGAAAAACCCTGCAGCGTTACAGTTCTTGACACAAACCGGTGCGCCTGGCACCTACCCTGTCCAAAGGCACTTCAATCTTTTGTCTTGCCCATTCAGCCTCTGAATGTCACACATACACAATACATGTCTCAATTGTCTCAAGGCTTAAAAATCCTTCTTTAACCTGTCTCCTCCCCTTCATCTACACAGATTGAAGTGGATTTAAGTGACATCAATAAGCGATCCTAGCTTTCACCTGGATTCACCTGGACATCTATGTAATGGAAAGAGCAGGTGTTCTTAATGTTTTGTATACTAAGTTTATATTATACTAAAACACAATTAACTAAGTATCAGCTGTTGAGCAGTTGGCTTGAAAGAAGCTGTTGGGCAGGGCTTGAGCAGAACTGTTGGGCAGGGCTTGAGCAGAGGGGGCATTGATATTACAGCCAGGGTAAAAACCGTCAGTCTGACAGACAGGTCAGGAGCTCTTTATCAGGGCACCTTGCCGCCCAGGACATTCACACTTTGCAATAGCCACTCCTCTGAAGGTATCTAGTCCTCCGTGGACGAAAGCATAGCACCCATCTGGGTGATGCCTTGGCAGCTGAAGTGCCAAAGCACACCATACATCACCCAGGGTCCGGAAAAGTCCCCACTACGAGCCTCATCAGCCTCACATCTCAACACACAGTCCCTATCCTTACAGGAACCGGCAGGTGAAACAAAAACTGTTAGGTGAAACAAAAAAGCCAGTGCTTTATCCAGATGAAATCAGAATTAAAATACATTAGCTAGCTAGCTACACCTGCAACAGTAAGTCAGCATGCATGTTGTGTGTGTGGTCAAAACAGAGATATGAAAAATAAAAAGTTAAATAAAAAATGCAATGAAAACCAAACATAATTAAAATATACGTACAAAACAACCAGCATATTAACATATTCTGCTGTGTTGCCTAGTGAGGTAGATGAACGAAAACACTGAGCCTAGAAATGTCCATAGTGTGACAGGAAATAGGTTTGATGTGGATAGAGATTGCATCATAGACTATAACTGTTTTATGAGCATTAGAAGGTAATATCAGAGATTATGATAACCAACCCCCTTTCATCTGTGGTAATATTTTGTGACCACATTTTCTAGAGGGTCTCTGCTTGTTTGTCATGTCTTGTTGACATGTTTTTCTCACTTTTTATCAATCTTGTCTTTTTAAAGAATCAAATGCTATACTTTGGTGTGACTGTTGACGGGCAGTTCTTGTCCAAATCAGCAATGGAGATTTCCCAAAACCATGAGATGCACAAGGTGCCGTTTATGACTGGTGTCAATGACAACGAAGTTGGCTGGCTTTTAGCAAAGGTGAGTCGATTTTGAAAGACGATTTGAATTTGTTTCAACAATCAATGCTAGATGTTAAGCTGATAAAGATGGTCTCTCCATCATTTTTTCGTCAAACTTTTTTGAGCCTAAGAGGTGTTGGAAAATGTGATTATTGAGTGACACAGGAGAAAGATCATTAGTTAACAAATAGCCTAAAATTAATAGCATTAATAATGTCAAAGTGAAAGCATTCAATGAATCCTAATGGTGAGGAGTGGATATAATCCTGTGACATCCTCAGCTTTAGTGCTCTGCTACAAACACTGAACAACAATATAAACGCAAAACGATAAGGTGTTGGTCCCATGTTTCATTAGCTGAAATAAAATATCCCAGACATTTTCTATTTGCACAAAAAGCTTACTTCTCTCAAATTGTGTGCACAAATTTGATTACATCCCCGTTAGTGCGCATTTCTCCTTTGCCAAGATAATCCATCCACCTGACAGGTGTGTAATATATCAAGAAGCTGATTAAACAGCATGATTATTACACAGGTGCACCTTGCGCTGGGCTCAATAAAAAGCCACTCTAAAATGTGCAGTTTTGTCACACAACACAATGCCACAGATGTCTCATGTTTTGAGGGAGCATGCAATTGGCATGCTGACTGCAGGAATATCTACCAGAGCTGTTACCAGAGAATTTAATGTTAATTTCTACGTCCAATCGGCCTCACAACCGCAGACCACATGTAACCACGCCAGCCTAGGACCTCGATATCCGGCTTCTTCACCTGCGGGATCGTCTGAGACCAGCCACCCGGACAGCTGATGAAACTGTGGGTTTGCACAACCGAAGAATTCCCGCCAAACTGTCAGAAATCATCTCAGGGAAGCTCATCGGCGTTCTCGTCGTCCTCACCAGGTTCTTGACCTGAATGCAGTTCGGCGTCATATCCGACTTCAGTGGGAAAATGCTCACCTTCGATGGCCACTGGCACTATGGAGAAGTGTGCTCTTCACGGATGAATCCCAGTTTCAACTGTACAGGGCAGATGGTATGGCGTCGTGTGGGTGAGCAGTTTGCTGATGTCAACATTGTGAACAGAGTGTCCCATGGTGGCGGTGGGGTTATGGTATGAGCAGGCATAAACTACGGACAACGAACACAATTGGTATCTGTGACCAACAGATGCATATCTGTATTCTCAGTCATGTGAAATCCATAGATTAGGGCCTAATGAATTTATTTAAATTGACAGATTTCCTCATATGAACTGTAACTCAGTCAAATCTTTGAAATTATTCCATGTTGCGTTTATATTTTTGTTCAGTGCATTTTGACTCCGGTTTAGACACATCGCTTGCGCAACCCACATTTTCCCTCAAATTTTCCATTTACACCATTGCATGATTTATGCATCAAGCGTATGTACTGGCCATTGAATCGGATAATTTTCAGTGGCGCAACTGGTATGTACGTTATCAAGCAGGTGGTCACATGTGTTCGCGAGGCAGAGGACCCTAGTTCAAGGCAAGTTGAGGGAGGAAGCAAAGCTGCTAAGCTAGAACAGTGAAGTTAGGATTCCACCCATGATTAAAATTCCCCTTTAACATACTATTGCCAAAATGAGTGAATTTAATATAATGTAAGGCTTTATACTCCTCTTTAAATAGTGAAAAGACTGGATTTTAGACAAGTAATAATGTGTTTTCTTCCCATAGTTATTTGCTCCTCCAGGTTGGGAGAATGGAGTGGACCGGGTGAAGGTCATGCCCATTATGGCCATGTTCTACCCTGATGTGAGACAAAAGCACACCATCACTCAGATGATATTGTCTAACTACTGATTACAATACATGCTGTGGCTACACTGAATGGTTGTTGTCTCCTTCAGCCCAAGGATCAGTGGATAACTGAGCTGATAGCAGATGAATACCTGGGAACCTCTGGAAATCGGGTGAAAAACCGTGATGGGTTCACTGAGCTGGTTGGTGACATTATGTTTACCATTCCTGCCCTTCAAACGGCAAACTTCCACAGAGGTAAGAGCACTATTTTAGGGCCAATAGAGTTCAGCATTAGGACTGGTATATCAGACACTAGACCTACTTCAGAGGTTTTCTCACAAAGCAATCACATTCTGAGGTCTTTGTACAGAATTCAAGTTTATTTCCAGAGAGGCCAATTCACCTTAATGTTACTGTCTTATCCCACACAACAGATGCAGGTGTGCCTGTGTACCTGTATGAGTTCCAGCAAACTCCCAGCATGCTTAAGAAGATGAGGCCGAGTTTTGTTGGGTCTGACCACGGAGATGAGCTTATGTTTGTTTTTGGATACTGCTTCACATCACATGTTATAATGGATGGTAAAGGAATAAACCTCAACCTTGAATCTATCGTACTACATGTCATCAATCCAGTTCCCCAACTTCTCCATAAATACTGTATATCATACAAGCACTCACCACCAACTACTCACTCTTTTTCTCAGGTTGTACAGAGGAAGATGAACAACTAAGCAGAATCATGATGAGTTACTGGGGTAACTTTGCTCGTACAGGGTAAGGAACTGTTCTTCATCAGTTTCCAGAACATACAGTGGCGGTATAAGTAGAAATGTAAGGAAAACAATTGGGTCTCCACACATTGTTATTGGATTTTCAACATTGCAGAACCAATTTAGTTTTTTGAAACTTCAGTTTATAATTTAAATGTAGAAAAGAAGGACTCAATTATTAGCATCCAATAATACTTGGTTATGCAGCCTTTGGCCAAGATTACTGCTGACAAACACAGTGGCGTCAGTTCAGCTAAACCTGGGTATGGCAAAGTAGGGTGTGGGGGAAGTTGTAGATCACTGACTGCATTTCTACACAATTTAAAAACTGTAAAATGCTATTTGGAGAAAAGCAAAAGCAAACAATGACCGCAGTGTAACGTATACTCAGGGAGTGAGGAAACAGGTGCAGAAGGTGAGTTTAATAATAAGAAACATGACGATAATCAAAACAGGAGTAGCATACTGAACGTAAACAAAACCAATACTGCCTGAAGACTGAGGCTACTGAGGGCTAAATAAAGGGAGAGTAAACAGGGTGATGATGAAGTCCAGGTGTGTGTAAGATGGGGAGCAGATGTGCACAATGATGGTTGCCAGGTGTGCGTAATGTGGTTTGCCAGGACCGGTGGTTAGTAGACCGGCGACGTCGAGCGCCGGAGCGGGAGAGCGGGAGTAGGCGTGAAACCCAGCCATTCATTATCACCGCAATATTAGGTTTAAAGGTCTGTGGAACGGCATATTCAATATCAAGCATTTACTTGTGGAACAGCACATCAAATGCAACGTGAAATAATTGCATAATACATGCTGTCACAACAAGGCAAACTTTAAATGCCGGCATCCATAGGCGGCGCGTAAGTTTCAAGTTTGGGGAAGCTATTTTTTCACCCTAAAATTGCATCTTTCTAATAAAGGATTGCATGCATCTGTCATCGCATTTGCAGACTAATGTAAGATAGGCTACTATACCTAATGTGATGAGTAGATTGCATAGTCATAATTTAGGCTGATTAATATAACTCAATCACAGTAAGTAAAACAGACATTTCTGAATGCATGTAGTGTATGTATGTACAGTGGGGGAAAAAAGTATTTAGTCAGCCACCAATTGTGCAAGTTCTCCCACTTAAAAAGATGAGAGAGGCCTGTAATTTTCATCATAGGTACACGTCAACTATGACAGACAAATTGAGAAAAAAAAATCCAGAAAATCACATTGTAGGATTTTTAATGAATTTATTTGCAAATTATGGTGGAAAATAAGTATTTGGTCACCTACAAACAAGCAAGATTTCTGGCTCTCACAGACCTGTAACTTCTTCTTTAAGAGGATCCTCTGTCCTCCACTCGTTACCTGTATTAATGGCACCTGTTTGAACTTGTTATCAGTATAAAAGACACCTGTCCACAACCTCAAACAGTCACACTCCAAACTCCACTATGGCCAAGACCAAAGAGCTGTCAAAGGACACCAGAAACAAAATTGTAGACCTGCACGAGGCTGGGAAGACTGAATCTGCCGCTTGGTTTGAAGAAATCAACTGTGGGAGCAATTATTAGGAAATGGAAGACATACAAGACCACTGATAATCTCCCTCGATCTGGGGCTCCACGCAAGATCTCACCCCGTGGGGTCAAAATGATCACAAGAACGGTGAGCAAAAATCCCAGAACCACACGGGGGGACCTAGTGAATGACCTGCAGAGAGCTGGGACCAAAGTAACAAAGCCTACCATCAGTAACACACTACGCCGCCAGGGACTCAAATCCTGCAGTGCCAGACGTGTCCCCCTGCTTAAGCCAGTACATGTCCAGGCCCGTCTGAAGTTTGCTAGAGTGCATTTGGATGATCCAGAAGATGATTGGGAGAATGTCATATGGTCAGATGAAACCAAAATAGAACTTTTTGGTAAAAACTCAACTCGTCATGTTTGGAGGACAAAGAATGCTGAGTTGCATCCAAAGAACACCATACCTACTGTGAAGCATGGGGGTGGAAACATCATGCTTTGGGGGCTGTTTTTCTGCAAAGGGACCAGGACGACTGATCCGTGTAAAGGAAAGAATGAATGGGGCCATGTATCGTGAGATTTTGAGTGAAAACCTCCTTCCATCAGCAAGGGCATTGAAGATGAAACGTGGCTGGGTCTTTCAGCATGACAATGATCCCAAACACACCGCCCGGGCAACGAAGAAGTGGCTTCGTAAGAAGCATTTCAAGGTCCTGGAGTGGCCTAGCCAGTCTCCAGATCTCAACCCCATAGAAAATCTTTGGAGGGAGTTGAAAGTCCGTGTTGCCCAGCGACAGCCCCAAAACATCACTGCTCTAGAGGAGAGCTGCATGGAGGAATGGGCCAAAATACCAGCAACAGTGTGTGAAAACCTTGTGAAGACTTACAGAAAACGTTTGACCTGTGTCATTGCCAACAAAGGGTATATAACAAAGTATTGAGAAACTTTTGTTATTGACCAAATACTTATTTTCCACCATAATTAGCAAATAAATTCATTAAAAATCCTACAATGTGATTTTCTGGATTTCTTTTGTCTCATTTTGTCTGTCATCGTTGACGTGTACCTATGATGAAAATTACAGGCCTCTCTCATCTTTTTAAGTGGGAGAACTTGCACAATTGGTGGCTGACTAAATACTTTTTTCCCCCACTGTATGTACTGACATGTATGTGTAACTGATAGATGCGCGCGCGCACACACACACACACACACTACATGTTAATGTTTTTAAATGTATATAAATTGCAATGTCTTTTGTGTGTAATGTCTTTTTTGTTATGTGTCGGACCCCAGTAAGACTATCTGTCGCCATTGGCGTCGGCTAATGGGGATCCTAATAAATCAAATAAAATGCCTGTGCGAGTAGTGGCATAGAGTAGGCCTAATCAGGGGTGTCATGCACCCCAAAAATCTGAGGGGGCACAAAGTATGTGAGGATGGCTGGGGGGGTGGTCCGGAGGGGGGCTTGGAGAATTTGACAAAAAATATATAATTTTTCAAGCTGTTGATTGTGGCATGTGGAATGTTGTCCCACTCCTCTTCAATGGCTGTGAGAACATGCTGGATATTGGCGGGAACTGGAAAACGCTGTCGTACACATCGATCCAGAGCATACCAAACATGCTCAATGGGTGACATGTCTGGTGAGTATGCAGGCCATGGAAGAACTGGGACATTTTCAGTTTCCAAGAATTCAGTACAGATCCTTGCGACATGGGGCTGTGCATTATCATGTTAAAACATAAGGTGATGGCACGACAATGGGCCTCAGGATCTCGTCACGGTATCTCTGTGCATTCAAACTGCCATCGATAAAATGCAATTGTGTTCATTGTCCATAGCTTATGCCTGCCCATACCAAATCCCCACCGCCACTATAGGGCACTCTGTTCACAACATTGACATCAGCAAACCGCTTGCCCACACGACACCATACTGTGGTCTGCGGTTGTGAGGCCGGTTGGATGTACTGCCAAATGATCTAAAACGACATTGGAGGCGGCTTATGGTAGAAATTAACATTAAATTCTCTGGCCACAGCTCTGGTGGACATTCCTGCAGTCAGCATTCCAATTGCACGCTCCCTCAAAACTTGAGACATCTGTGGCATTGTGTTATGTGGCAAAACTGCACATTTTAGAGTGGCCTTTTATTGTCCCCAGCACAAGGAGCACCTGTGTAATGATCACGCTGTTTAATCAGCTTATTGATATGCCACACCTGTCAGTTGGATGGATTATCTTGGCAAAGGAGAAATGCTCACTAACAGGAATGTAAACAAATTTTTGTACCAAATTTGAGAGAAATAAGCTTTTTGTGCGTATGGAACATTTCTGGGATTTTTACGTGTTGCATTTATATTTTTGTTCAGTATAAATATGCTTCTCTGCATCTCTGCTAAAATCTGGGTAAAAGATTGAAAGGAATGTGACCGTTATTTAGTACATTTAGTAATTGCTGCTTTTCTAAAGTCCACCAACCTTGCCAGCAGGCATGCCAACTAAGATTGTTAGACATGCTAGCTACTCTAACTTAATTGATAGCCTGAAATGGCTTCTTGGTAGTTAGTTATGAGGTTGGGAGATTGGGAACCTAACTTGGCTAGCTAAAGCCAACTTGTAGTATTACAAACAAAACACTTTTATTTTATTTTTACAGGACACGTTTAAGGGACATGTGGGCATGATGCCTCTGGGCCTAAAAATCTGATATGTTTGTTCTCCTTTCTTTGCACGAGAAATGTTTACTTTTATAAACACATTTCATGCAATTCTACTACACTTTATATGACTGGAGGCGTGAGAAACATCCCCTAGAGTCGAAGTCTGCATCCTCGTGGAAATTAAATTAGCATAATAATGAAAATCTCCATAAATTTGCATGGGCTCAATCCACTGCATCCGCCGATGTCAGCCTTCAGCATCTGCGATGGTGTTTTTTGTGTTCTACGGGAGTTGAGAATTTTGGTAACTAGAGACAGATTACAGTATTTTCTTTGTCTTCTCTTTTCAGTGACAGCCATTTGCTTTCTAAACTATGTTTTTATTACGATTTTATTTTAAATATTGCGATATCCCTAGGTATATTTAACTGCTTTTCCCTGACCGCTGCAATTCAACAATGAGCTATTTATTTGGTAGGCTATTTGCTGCACGCTGCCCAAATTGCACACTTAAAACAATCCACAGCTAATATTTTATTTTGAATGATTTTATTTATGTATAGGCACGAGTAATTATATAGCACATTTTGGCTAAATTAATTTAATTTACTTTCAATTGACTTTTGGACGCGCAGCCTATGCCGACATCAATGTGAAAGTAACGGTGCATAAAACAGCTGGCGGGAGGATTACAAGGCCGAGTTCAAATTCCTTAAGCAATCGGCGCACTGCCTAAACTGCTGACCGGCGAAGCAAACTGTCTGGCACTGTCTCTAATCTCTGCTTTCTTAAAGTGAGAGAAAGGCACACAGCTGGCAGCTTCTCTCCGAGTGATTCTCCGCATTGTCCTAAATTCAGCTAAACAATAGGTTAAAAAAACGTTGCATTTTAATCGGGATTAGAATGATTTTAGGCTACTTTTTTGTAGCCTACTTTGACATTTTTGGTCTTGATCTAGGGCAACAGCCATACCCTGCCATGGTGGACATTTATATATTTCTTAATTCCATTCTTTTACTTTTTTAGATTCCTGTGTATTGTTGTGTATTGTTAGATATTACTGCACTGTTGGAGCTAGGAATACAAGCATTTCGCTACCCCAGCAATACAATCTGCTAAATATGTTTACATCACCAATAACATTTGATTTGACCTTTCTAATGGAAGTTTGGCCTACTCTTCAGCTGCATACTGCACCAGGTGTTTCAGGGAGGTTTGTTAATGCCACCAGGTGGCACCAGGGAGGTTTGATAATGCTGTTGTGTTGCTTTGCTGCCTCTGGTACTGGGGGCCTTGAACGTGTGCAAGGCATCATGAAATCAGCAGATTATCAAGGTGTTTTGGAGTCCAATGTTCAACCCAGTGTCCACAAAACTGGGACTCGGTTAAAAGTTGTGGATCTTCCAGCAGGACAAGGACCCCAGACATTTAAAAAGGTACCCAGGAATGGTTCAAGAAGAAACGCTAGACTGTTCAAATCAAATCAAATCAAATGTTATTGGCCACATGCGCCGAATACAACAGGTGTAGACATTACAGTGAAATGCTTACTTACAGCCCTTAACCAACAATGCATTTATTTTTAATAAAAAAAGTAAAATAAAACAACAACAAAAAAGTGTTGAGAAAAAAAGAGCAGAAGTTAAATAAAATAACAGTAGGGAGGCTATATATACAGGGGGGTACCGGTGCAGAGTCAATATGCGGGGGCACCGGTTAGTTGAGGTAGTTGAGGTAATATGTACATTTAGGTAGAGTTAAAGTGACTATGCATAAATAATTAACAGAGTAGCAGCAGCGTAAAAAGATGGGGTGGGGGTGGGGGGGGCAGTGCAAATAATTCGGGTAGCCATGATTAGCTGTTCAGGAGTCTTATGGCTTGGGGGGTAGAAGCTGTTGAGAAGTCTTTTGGGCCTAGACTTGGCACTCCGACACCGCTTGCCGTGCGGTAGCAGAGAGAACAGTCTATGACTAGGGTGGCTGGAATCTTTGACAATTTTGAGGGCCTTCCTCTGACACCGCCTGGTATAGAGGTCCTGGATGGCAGGAAGCTTGGCCCCAGTGATGTACTGGGCCGTACGCACTACCCTCTGTAGTGCCTTGCAGTTGGAGGCCGAGCAGTTGCCATACCAGGCGGTGATGCAACCAGTTAGGATGCTCTCGATGGTGCAGCTGTATAATTTTTTGAGGATCTGTGGACCCATGCCAAATCTTTTCAGTCTCCTGAGGGGGAATAGGCTTTGTCGTGCCCTCTTCACGACTGTCTTGGTGTGTTTGGACCATGATAGTTCGTTGGTGATGTGGACACCAAGGAACTTGAAGCTCTCAACCTGTTCCACTACAGCCCCGTCGATGAAAATTGGGGTGTGCTCAGTCCTCTTTTTTTTCCTGTAGTCCACAATCATCTCCTTTGTCTTGGTCACGTTGAGGGAGAGGTTGTTATCCTGGCACCACACGGCCAGGTCTCTGACCTCCTCCCTATAGGCTGTCTCATCGTTGTCGGTGATCAGGCCTACCACTGTTGTGTCGTCGGCAAACTTAATGATGGTGTTGGAATCGTGCCTGGCCATGCAGTCATGGGTAAACAGGGAGTACAGGAGGGGACTGAGCACGCACCCCTGAGGGGCCCCCGTGTTGAGGATCAGTGTGGCAGATGTGTTGTTACCTACCCTTACCACCTGGGGGCGGCCCGTCAGGAAGTCCAGGATCCAGTTGCAGAGGGAGGTGTTTAGTCCCAGGATCCTTAGCTTAGTGATGAGCTTTGAGGGCACTATGGTGTTGAATGCTGAGCTGTAGTCAATGAATAGCATTCTCACGTAGGTGTTCCTGGTATTACAGATTCAGTCAGGGACATGTTGAAAATGTCAGTGAAGACACTTGCCAGTTGGTCAGCACATGCTCGGAGTACACGTCCTGGTAATCCGTCTGGCCCTGCGGCCTTGTGAATGTTGACCTGCTTAAAAGTCTTACTCACATTGGCTACGGAGAGCGTGATTACATAGTCATCCGGAACAGCTGGTGCTCTCATGCATGCTTCAGTGTTGCTTGCCTCGAAGCGAGCATAGAAGTGGTTTAGCTCGTCTGGAAGTCTTGTGTCACTGGGCAGCTCGCAGCTGTGCTTCCCTTTGTAGTCTGTAATAGTTTTCAAGCCCTGCCACATCCGACGAGTGTCAGAGCCGGTGTAGTACGATTAGTCCTGTAATGACTCTTTGCCTGTTTGATGGTTCGTCGGAAGGCATAGCGGGATTTCTTATAAGCATCCGGGTTAGAGTCCCGCTTCTTGAAAGCGGCAGCTCTACCCTTTAGCTCAGTGCGGATGTTGCCTGTAATCCATGGCTTCTGGTTGGGGTATGTACGTACGGTCACTGTGGGGACGACGTCATCGATGCACTTATTGATGAAGCCAGTGACTGATGTGGTGTACTCCTCAGTGCTATCTGAAGAATCCCGGAACATGTTCCAGTCTGTGCTAGCAAAACAGTCCTGTAGCTTAGCATCTGCATCATGCTCTGGAATGGCCAGCGCTGAGTCCAGATTTGAATCCCATCGAAAACCTATGGCGAGATCTGAAAACATAAGTTGGTGGAGGGTACCCCTGAAACATTGCAGAATTGGAGCAGTTTGCAGCTGAAGAATGGGCCAAACTTCCATTAGAAAGGTGCAGCAAGCTCATTGATAGCTACAAGAAGTGTTTGTCAGCAGTTATCTTGGCCTAAGGCTGAGCAACCAAATATTAGCTCTTCTTTCTTTTCTAAATGAAAATTGTAAACTTAAGTTTCAAAAAACAAAATTGATTCTACAATGTTAAAAATCCAATAGCAATGTGTTGAGACCAAATGTTTTTTGTTGTTGTTGTTTTTTTCAACTTATTTTAGAAGAAATAGGGAATTATTTAAGAAAAGTGTAAGGGTGCCAATATATATTTGCCACCACTGTATCTGTAGAACAAAATTAATATGTAGGAACAGAGTATTGTTTACAATTGTTTGTGTGTGTGTGTGTGTGTGTGTAGGTCTCCTAACGGGGCTGGCCTGGTTCAGTGGCCACAGTACGGACCAGAAGGAGATTACCTGGGGATTGGGCTGGAGCAGGTACCTGGTCAACACCTGAAGAGGGACCGCTTCACCTTCCTGACACAGACTGTTCCTGAGAAACTGCATTTGGGTCGAGAGAAGATGGAGCAAAGTGATCTGTAGGGTGCCATTATTTTATTTATGGTTCATTTATATCAGGGAGACATGGGACGACTGAGTAACATTCCTTCTTTGTGAATTAGAGTTTTGAGCAGTCTGACTTTGCGTCGGATGCCATTTCATCCAATTCTTCCTCTTCATCTGATTCGTAATCGCACCGATATAATTTATGTGTGGGGAAAAACTTCAAGGTGTCAAGAGCTGGGGAATTTGTTTCGGACACGGGTGTACTCCTTTTAGTCCCTCTTATTACTCCTGATCCAAACAGATACAATTTCTATTACTGGAATGAATAACTTGATTGACGAAATTCATTGAGTTAAAACAGTGACTACTTGACTTACTTGACTTAATCCTCTTGGTCTCATTAGGATCTTAGGGCGTCCACCAGGGCTCTTAAGCCTACTCTTTTCAACCGAAGGGCTTTTTTTCTTGTGGAGTGGAGCATCTCTAGTTGTTTTATGGCCTTCCCTGCTTTCTCTGTCCTTGTAATTGCAGCCCAATTCCTGCTTTGTTATATTTGTTGTGTGTTTTCTGAATGTGAATGTATTTGCCTCTGTCCTTGCCTCCGACCTTCAGTCGTTTTCCTTATTCAGAGTTCTTGTAAAGCAATGTCAACTGGTGATTTCTCCACAGACCAAAAACTGGGCCGGTGGTCCAGACCAAACTGGGGGGTCTGAGAGGGCAGTATGTGAGTGTAAAGGGGAAGGAGATGGTGGTGCAGGCCTACCTGGGCGTGCCGTTTGCCAAACCACCTGTTGGCCCCCTGAGATTGACCCCACCTCAGCCTGTGGAGGGATGGGAGAGAGTGAGGGACGCCACCCAGCAGCCTCTCATGTAAGATCAGCAAGGTCATGAACAAACAATTCATCTCAAGGAAGTTCTTGGTTGGTTGAATAAGGGTTAGATCAACAATCAGTAAATAATTAGATAAATCAACAAATTAAGCACAGTCAATGTACACAGTGAGGCAAGCAGAATGTGCAAAGCACTACCTGGCTCACACAATGTGCACAAAGAGACCTGGTGAAACTTGGACATTAAAAGGTGTTTCATGTTTTACAGGTGTCTTCAAGACGGACAGCTCACAGTAGACCTTGCGTCCAATTGGTCAATCAAAGTGGAAATCCCAGCAGTGTCAGAAGACTGTCTTTATCTCAACATATACACCCCGGCTAAACCTGCTGAGAATACCAAGCTTCCTGTAAGTTTAATAGCAGACACGGCCTCCCGAGTGGCACAGCAGTCTAAGGCACTGCATCGCAGTGCTACAGGCGTCACTACAGATCTGGGTTCGATCCCGGGCTGTGTCGCAGCCGACTGTGACCGGGAGACCCATGAGGCAGCCTACAATTGGCCCTGCGTTGTCTTGGTTAGGAGAAGGTTTGGCCGGCTGGAATGTCCTTGTCCCATTGTGCTCTAGCGACTCCTTGTGGCGGTCGGGCGCATGCACGCTGACTTCGGTTGCCAGCTGTACAGTGTTTCCTCTGACACATTGGTGCGGCTGGCTTCCGGGTTAAGTGAGTAGTGTGTCAAGAAGCAGTGCGGCTTGGTGGGGTCGTGTTTCGGAGGACGCATGGCTCTCGTCCATCGCCTCTCCCAAGTCAGTACGGGAGTTGCACCGATGGGACAAGACTGTTACTACCAATATAATGAAAAACAGGTAAAAAGTACCAAATAATAAAGTTTAATAGCAGACACACACAGATTATAACGTTGTGTTATTGAGTCTTGGTCCAGGGGACCCAAAGAGGTACACAATTTTGTTCTAGCCAAGCACTAACACACTGGATTCAACTAGGCCAGAGATGGGCAACTTTGATGGGGCTGGGGGCCACAAAAAATCAGAACTCATCATGAGGGGCCGCAGTGGCTCGGGGGTCTGCATACCCTCATCCATACATTTACATTTATATTTAAGTAATTTAGCAGACGCTCTTATCCAGAGCGACTTACAGTTAGTGCATACATTACTTTTTATTTATTTATTTTTTTCATACCCCCCGTGGGAATCGAACCCACAACCCTGGCGTTGCAAACGCCATGCTCTACAAACTGATCCAGTGCTAGCGTTTTGGGGCCCTAAGCGAAAGTTTGTTGGGGGGCCCCCTCCATCTTGCTTAGCAAAATATTTTAGCGGCCCCCCTCTTGACAGCGGAGAGAAGATTTAGCAATTTTATAACTAATTTCATGCAATTCAACTCATTTTGCCATGAGGCGGAGAGAAAAATTAGCAGTTATACAGCTAATTTCCTTCAATTCTACACACTTTGCCATAGGGTGGAGAGAAATGTTTGTAGTTTTGAATATGCTATCTGAGTGAGGGTGACTAACAAAATCAATGGGGGCAACCCGGTTGGTAATTCAACCATGATTGCTACAAGTTTAGATAGCTGACATGGGCTAATTGATTGACTGTCAGTCAATCAATCAAATGTATTTATAAAGCCCTTTTTTACATCAGCAGATGTAACAAAGTGCTTATACAGAAACCCAGCCTAAAACCCCCAAAAGCAAGCAATGCAGATGTAGAAGTCAGTGACTGACCTAACAAGAGAAAAACTGCTGATGCACAACAGAATTTCGAAATTGCACCTTGTGTATTCTGCTATTCTAACTCTTAACAGTAAGTTTAGACCAGACTGAGTTCCTAAAAAAACAAAAACGTTTGTTTTTGGAAATTGATGCGCAGGCCTACAAAAGGTAGGCCACTAATCAATGAATCATCAATCACTCCGGTACACTGTGAGTTCAGATGATCAGCATGTATTGCTTGTGTTTCTCAGGTCATGGTTTGGATCCATGGTGGAGGATTTGTCATGGGCTCTGCATCAACATATGATGGTTCTGCTTTGGCTGCCTACCAGGATGTGGTTGTGGTGCTGATCCAATACCGTTTGGGACTGCTGGGGTTCTTCAGGTAAGACTAGAACCACTACTGAACCACACACAATTGGAACCAACTTTTCTGCAGCCGTCAGTGACAATTGACAAGGTTTATGGCGAACAGCCGTCAGTGACAAGCATTCGCCATAAACCTTATAATTATTTATTTTTTGTATGTATTTTTTTCTTCTTCTTACAATACAAAAATATACACTACCGTTCAAAAGTTTGGGGTCACCTAGAAATGTCCTTGTTTTCGAAAGAAAAGCAAATTTTTTGTCAGTTGAAGTCGGAAGTTTACATACACTTAGGTTGGAGTCAATAAAACTCGTTTTTCAACCACTCCACAAATTTCTTATTAACAAACTATAGTTTTGGCAAGTCGGTTAGGACATCTACTTTGTGCATGACAAAGGTAATTTTTCCAACAATTGTTTACAGACATATTATTTCACTTATAATTCACTGTATCACAATTCCAGTGGGTCTGAAGTTTACATACACTAAGTTCACTGTGCCTTTAAACAGCTTGGAAAATTCCAGAAGATGATGTCATGGCTTTAGAAGCTTCTGATAGGCTAATTGATATCATTTGAGTCAATTGGAGGTGTACCTGTGGATGTATTTCAAGGCCTACCTTCAAACTCAATGCCTCTTTGCTTGACATCATGGGAAAATCAAAAGAAATCAGTCAAGACCTCAGAAAAGAAATTGTAGACCTCCACAAGTCTGGTTCATCCTTGGGAGCAATTTCCAAACGCCTGAAGGTACCACGTTCATCTGTACAAACAATAGTATGCAAGTATAAACACCATGGGACCAAGCAGCCGTCATACCGCTCAGGAAAGAGACGCGTTATGTCTCCTAGAGATGAACGTACTTTGGTGCGAAAAGTGCAAATCAATCCCAGAACAACAGCAAAGGACCTTGTGAAGATGCTGGAGGAAACAGGTACAAAAGTATCTATATCCACAGTAAAACGAGTCCTATATCGACATAACCTGAAAGGCCGCTCAGCAAGGAAGAAGCCACTGCTCCAAAACCGCCATAAAAAAGCCTGACTACAGTTTGCAACTGCACATGGGGACAAAGATCGTACTTTTTGGAGAAATGTACAGTCGTGGTCAAAGGTTTTGAGAATGACACAAATATTAATTTTCACAAAGTCTGCTGCCTCAGTTTTTATGATGGCAATTTGCATATACTCCAGAATGTTATGAAGAGTGATCAGATGAATTGCAATTAATTGCAATGTCCCTCTTTGCCATGAAAATGAACTTAATCCCCAAAAAACATTTCCACTGCATTTCAGCCCTGCCACAAAAGGACCAGCTGACATCATGTCAGTGATTCTCTCGTTAACACAGGTGAGAGTGTTGACGAGGACAAGGCTGGAGTTCACACTGTCATGCTGATTGAGTTAGAATAACAGACTGGAAGCTTTAAAAGGAGGGTGGTGCTTGAAATCATTGTTCTTCCTCTGTTAATCATGGTTACCTGCAAGGAAACACGTGCCGTCATCATTGCTTTGCACAAAAAGGGCTTCACAGGCAAGGATATTGCTGCTAGTAAGATCGCACCTAAATCAACCATTTATCGGATCATCAAGAACTTCAAGGAGAGAGGTTCAATTGTTGTGAAGAAGGCGTCAGGGCGGCCAAGAAAGTCCAGCAAGCGCCAGGACCGTCTCCTAAAGTTGATTAAGCTGCGGAATCGGGGCACCACCAGTGCAGAGCTTGCTCAGGAATTGCAGCAGGCAGGTGTGAGTGCATCTGCACGCACAGTGAAGCAAATACTTTGGCCTGGTGTCAAGAAGGCCAGCTAGGAAGCCACTTCTCTCCAGGAAAAACATCAGGGACAGACTGATATTCTGCAAAAGGTACGGGGATTGGACTGCTGAGGACTGGGGTAAAGTCATTTTCTCTGATGAATCCCCTTTCCGATTGTTTGGAGCATCCGGAAAAAAGCATGTCCGGAGAAGACAAGGTGAGCGCTACCATCAGTCCTGTGTCATGACAACAATAAAGCATCCTGAGACCATTCATGTGTGGGGTTGCTTCTCAGCCAAGGGAGTGGGCTCACTCACAATTTTGCCTAAGAACACAGCCATGAATAAAGAATGGTACCAACACATCCTCAGAGAGCAACTTCTCCCAACCATCCAAGAACAGTTTGGTGACGACCAATGCCTTTTCCAGCATGATGGAGCACCTTGCCATAAGGCAAAAGTGATAACTAAGTGGCTCGGGGAATGAAACATCGACATTTTGGGTCCATGGCCAGGAAACTCCCCAGACCTTAATCTCATTGAGAACTTGTGGTCAATCCTCAAGAGGCGGGTGGACAAACAAAAACCCACAAATTCTGACAAACTCCAAGCATTGATTATGCAAGAATGGGCTGCCATCAGTAAGGATGTGGCCCAGAAGTTAATTGACAGCATGCCAGGGCGGATTGCAGAGGTCTTGAAAAAGAAGGGTCAACACTGCAAATATTGAATCTTTGCATGAACTTAATGTAATTGTCAATAAAACCTTTGACACTTATGGAATGCTTGTAATTATACTTCAGTATACCATAGTAACATCTGACAAAAATATCTAAAAACACTGAAGCAACAAACTTTGTGAAGACCAATACTTGTGTCATTCTCAAAACTTTTGACCACGACTGTACTCTGGTATGATGAAACAAAAATAGAACTGTTTGGCCATAATGACCATCTTTATGTTTGGAGGAAAAAGGGGGTCGCTTGCAAGCCGAAGAACACCATCCCAACCGTGAAGCACGGGGGTGGCAGCATCATGCTGTGGGGGTGCTTTGCTGCAGGAGGGACTGGTGCACTTCACAAAATAGATGGCATCATGAGGAAGGAAAATGATGTGGACATATTGAAGCAACATCTCAAGACATCAGTCAGGAAGTTAAAGCTTGGTCGCAAATGGGTCTTCCAAATGGACAATGACCCCAAGCATACTTCCAAAGTTGTGGCAAAATGGCTTAAGGACAACAAAGTCAAGGTATTGGAGTGGCCATCACAAAGACATGACCTCAATCCTATAGAACATTTGTTGGCAGAACTGAAAAAGCGTGTGCGAGCAAGGAGGCCTACAAACCTGACTCAGTTACACCAGCTCTGTCAAGAGGAATGGGCCAAAATTCACCCAACTTAATGTGGGAAGCTTGTGGAAGGCTACCTGAAACGTTTGACCCAAGTTAAACAATTTAAAGGCAATGCTACCAAATACTATTAGTGTATCAACTTCTGACCCACTGGAAATGTGATGAAATAAATAAAAGCTGAAATAAATCATTCTCTCTACTATTATTCTGACATTTCACATTCTTAAAATAAAGTGGTGATCCTAACTGACCTAAAACAGGGAATTTTTACTAGGATTAAATGTCAGGAATTGTGAAAAACTGAGTTTAAATGTATTTGGCTAAGGTGTATGTAAACTTCCGACTTCAACTGTACATTAATTTCTACAAACATTAATGACATCACACTTGCTCAGATCAACATGTTTTCACATGTTCCCACTGTATCCACACCCATCATGCCCATCTCACAATATTTTCTCTCCTTCCTCATCCTTTGAATATCTCCAGTGCTTGTAATATTTTATGCCATATGGCTTCAAATTGTACTATTTTGTTTGTCTCTCTAGCCCAAATGTTTTCAATATTTAGATAGTTATGCATTTGATTCATCCACTTTCTTAACGATGGAGGGTCATTTGATTTCCAGTTTTTAAGCAAACATTTTTTTCAAAATGATTGACGACTCCAACTCCATTGGGTGTTTTTCCTCACCCTCATATGCCATGTTTTGAAATATGCAGATAGAAGTTTAACAATATAAGTTTAATCTGTCTGACAGCCAACTTTCTACCTCCGCCCATAACTTTTGGACATTATAGTAGGCATGAATCATTTAGTCACTGTTAGTTTTACACTTAAGCCATGACTCTGCCGTTGTGCTTTAGAATTTGTCAATTTTGTCTCGTGTATAACAAATTCTGTACATTAGTAAATGTCCAATAACTGTAATTTCGTTAGTTCTGTTCCAACACTCCCTCCATCTTGTGCCAATATCAGTTATTTTTAGGTCTTGGTTCCAATAGTTTATATATTTTTCTAAGAAATTGTCAGTTGGATAGGCTTTAATTCTTAATGACCAAGGGGTTTTCAGTATCAACACTGTAAGGTTAATTTTGGTGGTGTAGTTAATGAGTATATTTGATGTCTATTTCACCTGTTTTGGGTCTATATTTCAAGAACAGCGCCGGAGAAGATGGCTGCCGTTTTACAGCCCTCTAACCAATTGTACTATTATGTGTGTTTTTCCGCGTTATTTGTAATTTATTTTGTACATAATGTTTCTGCCATCGCCTCTTATAACCAAAAAGAGCTTCTGGATATCAGGACAGCGATTACTCACCTCGTATTGGACGAAGATTTTTTCTTCAACGAGGCGGCCGCGAAGGATATCATACAGACACCCGACAAGGCCCAAATCCCCGTCATTCGCGTGAGGAAGAGACGGAGATATCGTGGACGTAGATCGGGGTGCCTTGTAAGGATCCGACGGCGAGCGAGTAAACTGCCTCTTCCATCAATCCTATTAGCCAACGTTCAATCATTTGAAAATAAATTGGATGACTTAAGATTACGGTTATCCTACCAACGGGACATTAAAAACTGTAATATCTAATGTTTCACCGAGTCGTGGCTGAACGACGACATGGATTTCATACAGCTAGCGGGCTATACGCTACATCGGCAGGATAGAACGGCTGACTCCGGTAAGACAAGGGGTGGCGGTCTGTGTATATTTGTAATCAACAGCTGGTGCACAAAATCAAATACTAAGGAAGTCTCGAGGTTTTGCTCGCCTGAGGTAGAGTATCTTATGATAAGCTGTAGACCACACTATTTATCAAGAGAGTTTTCATCTATATTTTTCATAGCTGTCTATTTACCGCCACAAACCAATGCTGGCATTAAGATTGCACTGAATGAGTTGTACAAGGCCATAAATCAACAGGAAAACGCTCATCCAGATGCAGCGCTCCTAGTGGCCGGGGACTTTAATGCAGGGAAACTTAAATCCGTTCTACCTAATTTCTACCAGCATGTTAAATGTGCAACCAGAGGGAAAAAAACTCTAGACCACCTTTACTCCACACACAGAGACGCATACAAAGCTCTCCCTCGCCCTCCATTTGGCAAATCTGACCATAACTCTATCCTCCTGATTCCTGCTTATAAGCAAAAACTAAAGCAGGAAGCACCAGTGACTCGGTTAATAAAAAAGTGGTCAGATGACGCAGATGCTAAGCTACAGGACTGTTTTGCTAGCACAGACTGGAACATGTTCCGGGGATTCTTCAGACAGCATTGAGGAGTACACCACATCAGTCACTGGCTTCATCAATAAGTGCATCGATGATGTCGTCCCCACAGTGACCGTACGTACATACCCCAACCAGAAGCCATGGATTACAGGAAACATCCGCACTGAGCTAAAGGGTAGAGCTGCCGCTTTCAAGGAACGGGACTCTAACCCGGACGCTTATAAGAAATCCCGCTATGACCTCTGACGAACCATCAAACAGGCAAAGAGTCAATACAGGACTAAGATTGAATCGTACTACACTGGCTCTGACGCTCGTCGGATGTGGCAGGGCTTGAAAACTATTACAGACTACAAAGGGAAGCACAGCCGCGAGCTGCCCAGTGACACAAGCCTACCAGACGAGCTAAACCACTTCTATGCTCGCTTCGAGGCAAGCAACACTGAAGCATGCATGAGAGCACCAGCTGTTCCGGATGACTATGTGATCACGCTCTCCGTTGCCGATGTGAGTAAGACTTTTAAGCAGGTCAACATCTCACAAGGCCGCAGGGCCAGACGGATTACCAGGACGTGTACTCCGAGCATGTGCTGACCAACTGGCAAGTGTCTTCACTGACATTTTCAACATGTCCCTGACTGAATCTGTAATACCAACATGTTTCAAGCAGACCACCATAGTCCCCGTGCCCAAGATAACCTGCCTAAATGACTACCGACCCGTAGCACTGACGTCTGTAGCCATGAAGTGCTTTGAAAGGCTGGTCATGGCTCACATCAACAGCATTATCCCAGAAACCCTAGACCCACTCCAATTTGATGATGCAATCTCTATTGCACTCCACACTGCCCTTTCCCACCTGGACAAGAGGAACACCTACGTGAGAATGCTATTCATTGACTACAGCTCAGCATTCAACACCATAGTGCCCTCTAAGCTCATCACTAAGCTAAGGATCCTGGGACTAAACACCTCCCTCTGCAACTGGATCCTGGACTTCCTGACGGGCCGCCCCCAGGTGGTAAGGGTAGGTAACAACACATCTGCCACACTGATCCTCAACACGGGGGCCCCTCAGGGGTGCGTGCTCAGTCCCCCTCCTGTACTCTCTGTTCACCCATGACTGCATGGCCAGGCACGACTCCAACACCATCATTAAGTTTGCCGACGACACAACAGTGGTAGGCCTGATCACCGACAACGATGAGACAGCCTATAGGGAGGAGGTCAGAGACCTGGCCGTGTGGTGCCAGGACAACAACCTCTCCCTCAACGTGACCAAGACAAAGGAGATGATTGTGGACTACAGGAAAAAAAAGAGGACTGAGCACGCCCCCATTCTCATCGACGGGGCTGTAGTGGAACAGGTTGAGAGCTTCAAGTTCCTTGGTGTCCACATCACCAACGAACTATCATGGTCCAAACACACCAAGACAGTCGTGAAGAGGGCACGACAAAGCCTATTCCCCCTCAGGAGACTGAAAAGATTTGGCATGGGTCCTCAGATCCTCAAAAAATTATACAGCTGCACCATCGAGAGCATCCTGACTGGTGGCATCACCGCCTGGTATGGCAACTGCTTGGCCTCCGACTGCAAGGCACTACAGAGGGTAGTGCGTACGGCCCAGTACATCACTGGGGCCAAGCTTCCTGCCATCCAGGACCTCTATACCAGGCGGTGTCAGAGGAAGGCCCTCAAAATTGTCAAAGACTCCAGCCACCCTAGTCATAGACTGTTCTCTCTGCTACCGCATGGCAAGCGGTACCGGAGTGCCAAGTCTAGGTCCAAAAGACTTCTCAACAGCTTCTATCCCCAAGCCATAAGACTCCTGAACAGCTAATCATGGCTACCCGGACTATTTGCACTGCCCACCCACCCCATCCTTTTTACGCTGCTGCTACTCTGTTAATTATTTATGCATAGTCACTTTAACTCTACCCACATGTACATATTACCTCAACTACCTCAACTAGCCGGTGCCCCCGCACATTGACTCTGCAACGGTAC
Organism: Coregonus clupeaformis; assembly: GCF_020615455.1. NCBI lineage: Eukaryota > Metazoa > Chordata > Actinopteri > Salmoniformes > Salmonidae > Coregonus > Coregonus clupeaformis. The sequence goes on along the minus strand of NC_059210.1, from coordinate 51,542,539 downwards.
CCCCCTGTATATATAGCCTCCCTACTGTCACTTTATTTTACTTCTGCTCTTTTTTTTCTCAACACTTTTTTTTGTTGTTGTTCTATTTTTACTTTTTTTGTTAAAAATAAATGCACTGTTGGTTAAGGGCTGTAAGTAAGCATTTACTGTAAAACCTGTTGTATTCGGCGCATGTGACCAATACAATTTGATTTGATTTGATATGTTGAAGACATTATTTGACTTAAGTTTCCCATCTCTTCCATACAGCACAGGAGACAAGTATGCCCCAGGGAACATGGGACTACTTGACCAGGTGGAAGCTTTGCGGTGGGTCCAGGAGCACATCCACAACTTTGGGGGCGACTCCAAGTCGGTCACCATATTTGGAGAGTCTGCTGGTGGAGTGAGTGTATCATTACTGGTGAGGACACACACACACACACACACACAAACAGAAGCACACACACATATACACTCACATATTGTTTGTGCTTTTGAATAGGCTCTTAACATTGTCATTTTTTTATCGCTAGCTTCATTCACCGTTGTCTGCTGGTCTGTTCCATCATGCGATAGCTGAGAGTGGTACTGCAGCTATGGAACCTATCATAAATTCCGACCCCTTGTCTGTGGCCCAGGTATTTTCAAACTCTGTCTCTCCACCAAAAGAAGGGTAAACACAGTCATAGGTCTACCTCACACCATCAATATCCTATTTTTCATCACAACCATGGCAAGTGATTATTATGTTTGTCTCATAGATGGTGGCAACCATATTGGGCTGTAACAGCAACAACACAGAGCAGATTGCAGACTGTGTGGAGAAGTTGACTGCTGATGACATAGTTAATGTTCATAAACAGGTGAGATGTCCTGGACACCAGAATGATTTGAGCACTGTTCTCTGATACAAAAGCCACAACAAACTTTTAGGCTCAGTTATATTTTCATTTTTGTCTTAAAAAAAAAAAAAAATCAGTAGGGGTCTCAATTTACTATTGAGAGTAAGAATAGTAGAACACACCAGGTGCCATTTTCTCTTGTTATGCCAGTCACTGACAGTCACTCAATTAGCCATGTCAGCTAACAATTTTTAGATTGGTAGTTAGTCTAGCCAGCTATCTAAACTTGTAGTAATCATGGCCGTATACCGACGGGGCACGCAGGGCACGTTCCCAGGGTCCCTGACCTTCAGGGGTCCCCCATTGATTTTGTTAGTAATTTTCACACAGATATCACATTAACATGGCAGAAGTTATTAAAAAATGTGTAGAATTGCAGGAAATCTGCTTTAAAACTGCAACAATTGATCTCCACCCCCCAGAATTGCAGAACATTATCTGTAAAAAATAAACAATTTCTCTTTGACCCATGGCAAAATGAGTATATTTGCTTGACATTTGTTCTAAAATTGCAACATTTTCTCTCCACCCCATGGGAAAATGTGTAGAATTGCAGAACATTTGCTTTAAAACTGCAACATTTTCTCTACACCCTATGGCAAAATGTGTGGAATTGCTGGAAATGTACTTTAAAACTAAAATATTTATCTCCACCATCAAGAGGGGGCCACCAAAATGTTTTGCCACAAGGTGTGAGGCCCCCCAACCAAATCTCGCTTAGGGCCCCCAAAAGGCTAAAGCCGGCCCTGTATTTGCAGTAAGCAACATTTACATGTTTACATTTTAGTCATTTAGCAGACGCTCTTATCCAGAGCGACTTACAGTTAGTGAGTGCATATGAATTATACTAAAAACATAGCCTAGAGTGTTTTCCAGCGAGCCATGTTTGTGAGCGAGGACTGAGCCTAACTTTCCCCTTAGGCATACTGCTTGAATGCAGTGTGACTTTTCAGTTTTATCTGGCAACGCCTGAATAATTATGTTCTCAACACCTGTCTTTTTAAAGAACAAAATGTTGCGAATTGGTGTGACTGTTGACGGGCATTTCCTGCCCAAGTTGTTGACTGAGAGTTTCCAAAACCATGAGATGCACAAGGTGCCATTTATGACGGGCACCAATACTGACGAAGGTTGGCTACTGGCGAACGTAAGTCAGCTTTGAGCATGTATTTCAATATGTATAACAACTGAATATTGGATGTGATATTTTACGTGACTTGGATAGCACTTTAAGTTAAGATCATTAAGTTAACAACATAAAGTTGTTATTTCTGCTGTTTAGGAACGGTTTCAACAACTATAGTAACAGCTTTAGGTTACATTAACATGTTTAGCAATTGCTTTTCAAATGCATAGGAATGTAGTCGTTTTTTTAAATTAACATACAAGTGGAATGAGGGAGAGTCACTATTTCACTTTTATACACAATTACAATGCTCTTACCAAAGTACTGTGTAAGATGATAATACAATGTTGTTACTATGGAGAGTAACACGTTTAAAGGGATAGTTTGGGATTTTTGCAATGCCCCTTTATCTACTTCCCTAGAGTCAGATGAACTTGTGGATACCATTTTTATGTATCTGCATCCAGTATAAAGGTACTTAGAGGTAGTTTCGCAAGCCAATGCTAAGTAGCATGCTAGCTGTTCACATAGACTTCAAGTCATTGCGCTAACACTAGTTAGCAATTGCGTTAAGCTAGTTAGCAACTTCCTTCAAACTGCATGCAGATGCATAAAAATGGTATCCACGACTTCATCTGACTCTGGGGAAGTAGATAAAGGGCCTCATTGCAAAAATCCACAACTATCCCTTTAAGAGTAACTTAATGTAAAGTGTCACTGTGACTTGATTTTCATTTTCCAATTGCAATGGTTGAATGTTGTACTCCCTGTACTCCCTAGATGATGGCACCTCCTGGTTGGGTGGATGGAATAGACCGGGATCAGGTCATGCCTCTTCTGGCATTATGTTACCCTGATGTAAGTATATGCAGTCACACCTGCCAAGAAATTGCTCAGATGAAATGCCTCATTACTGATTACAATACATGATGTGGCTTCACTGAATGGTCTTTGTCTCCTTCAGCCCAAGGATCAGTGGATAACTGAGCTGATAGCAGATGAATACCTGGGAACCTCTGGAGATCGGATTAAAAACCGTGATGGGTTCACTGAGCTGGTTGGGGATGCTTTGTTTACCATTCCTGCTCTTACGACAGCAGGCTTCCACAGAGGTAAGCTCAGGAGTCAATGACATTAAAGTGGATGTAGATGTTTCCTCACCCTGAAATTAGTGTATGGGCCGGGAGAAACTCTAATCCATGTTATTTTTTTTTTTAAACAGCCGCTACAAACTTAAACTAACTTTAGCCACCGCTAGCTAAAATCAATGGAAGTGATAGGGGCAACCGTCCAATATTCTACATTTCATCATGACCAAATCAACAAAAATCAACTCCATCTAACATCAAATAAAATTCAAATACATTTTTATTGGTCGCATACACATATTTAGCAGATGTTATTGCGGGTGTAGTGAAATGCTTGTAAATCAAGTTGTAAAATTCGGAACTTCCACTTTAATCTATTGATTATTAGAGGTTCAAGCGGCTAAACTGGGTGAAACCGTATTACATTTGTTGCCGTTTATTATTATTAATCCGGTTCTGCCAAAATTTGGTGAAAAGATGCAAATTCCCGTGAGATAATAAGGAGGATGCAACCCTGCATGATGGTAAAGGACCATGGGCCACACCCTCTCACGCAATGCCATGCCAATTGGCCACATGGTGGCGCTATAACAAGCAATTAAAAATGCACATTTTTGAAAGGTCACGCCCTCACCCGGTGTGACCTAGAGTCCTGAAATTTGGTGTATTTATCCTTCTCCTCACATTAAACAAATTTGCCTCAAGGATCAAATATGATGGATTTTACGCCATTTTGAATTTAGTGAAAAACATTTAAAACGCTACTCCTCTGGCACCGAATGACCGATCTGCATGAAACTTGATATATGGCATCAATGGACCAAGGTAAGTCAACACAATATTTTCCAGGCTAGCATCTCAAACAACATGGCCGCTACTTACCAATAAACATTAATGTGGGCGTGGTCTGGCACATAAATGCATATAAATCAGACACGGATATTAGTATTTTAACAAAACTTGATACACATCTTCCAAACACTGATAAGACTCAACATAAGCACACACATTGAGATCCACCACACAATGGTGCTATATCTCTTGATCTATTTGACTCTGCGATGACATTTTTCAAACATGCTCAGGGATTTGAGTCTAGGTTTGAACTTATGGTGGCGCTGTTGGACAGGAAAAACAATAATACAAGCTCATTGGCTTATAGCGGCCATGTTGTTTAAGGTAGAGTCTTGGGAAGGAAGATAGATGCTATTGTGATGAGGTGTGAAGGAAGGAGTTAGGCGCAGGAGGTAAAATACCGAAGTCAAGAGTTTATTCCGTTTACATAAATCAAACACTCCCAGCATGAAAACGAAACTAATATAAGGGAAAATATTCCACCTTGGCAAGTACAAATGGAAGCTCAACCGAGCTACTCGCTCTCAAAATAAACAATCACTCACAAAGACAAGGGGAACAGAGGGAACACTTATACACATACTAATTAGGGGAATGAGCACCAGGTGTGTGTGATTGACAAGACAAGACATAACAAGTGGAGTGATGAGAATGGGATCGGCAGTAGCTAGTAAGCCGGTGACGGCGAACGCCGAAACCTGCCCACACAAGGAGGGGAGGCAGCCTCGGCGGAAGTTGTGACAGCTATATACTACATTTTGGTCCAATTGGTCAAGCGGTTCTGGAGAAGAAAACGTTTAAAGTAGTCAACATCATAAAAAATAGTCCAAAATATAGGTAACTGCTAAAATGAAGGAAACACCAACATATAGTTTCTTAATAATGCTTTGGGCGACCACGAGCCACCAGAACAGCTTCAATGTGCCTTGGCATAGATTCTACAAGTGTCTGGAACTCTATTGGATGGATGCGACACCATTTTTCCACAAGAAATTCCATAATTTTGTGTTTTGTTTGAAAACGCTGTCTCAGGCGCCACTGTTCAATTGGGTTGAGATCTGGTGACTGAGACACACACACACACACACACACACACACACTTTAAACCCCCCTATGCTCCTTTGAGACCCTTCTTTCAAAGTCACTGAGATCTCTTCTTCTAGCCATGGCAGCCAAAATAATGGCCAACTGGGCATTTTCATACATGACCCTAAGCATGATGGGATGTTAATGAGTTAATAAACTCAGGAACCACAGCTGTGTGGAAGCATCTGCATTCAATATACTTTGTATCCCTCATTTACTCAAGTGTTTCCTTTATTTGGTAGTAACCTGTACATCAAAAGCATGTTGCATGATCTGTTTGATTTTGAGTTCTGATATTCAGCAAGCATGGTAAGAGTACAGAAGTAGCTCATCCTAGAGTGATGTGTCCAATTTGTCCTGATGGTGCTGTGGCTGCTTGCAGCTATGTTTTATCTATGTTCTTAGTTTGTGGAGATGGTTGTGTGCAATCTTTCCATAATTGTTACTGTCTTATCCCACACAACAGATGCAGGTGTGCCTGTGTACCTGTATGAGTTCCAGCAAACTCCCAGCATGCTTAAGAAGATGAGGCCGAGTTTTGTTGGGTCTGACCACGGAGATGAGCTTATGTTTGTTTTTGGATACTGCTTCACAACATCACATATTACAATTGATGGTAAATAAATACTCTACCAACTCTACCTGCAATATATACAAAAGTATGTGGACACCGCTTCAAATTAGTGGATTTGGCTATTTCAGCCACACCCGTTGCTGACAGGTGTATAAAATCGAGCACACAGCCATGCAATCTCCATAGACAAACATTGGCAGTAGAATGGCTTTACTGAAGAGCTCAGTGACTTTCAACGTGGCACCGTCATAGGATGCCACCTCTCCAACAAGTCAGTTCATCAAATTTCTGCCCTGCTAGAGCTGCCCCGGTCAACTGTAAGTGCTATTTTTGTGAAGTGGAAACGTCTAGGAGCAACAACGGATCAGCCGCGAAGTGGTAGTCCACACAAGTTTACAGACAGGACCGCTGAGTGCTTCCAACTTTGTGGCAACAGTTTGGGGATGGCCCTTTGCTGTTTCAGCATTACAATGCCGCATGCACAAAGCGAGGTCCATACAGAAATGGTTTGTCGAGATCGGTGTGGAAGAACTTGACTGGCCTGCACAGAGCACTGACCTCAACCCAACTGAACACCTTTGGGATTAATTGGAACACTGACTGCGAGCCAGGCCTAATCGCCCAACATCAGTGCCCGACCTCACTAATGCTCTTGTGGCTGAATGGAAGCAAGTCCCCGCAGTAATTTTCCAACATCTAGTGGAAAGCCTTCCCAGAAGAGTGGAGGCTGTTCTAGCAGCAAAGGGGGGACCAACTCCATATTAATGCCCATGATTTTGGAATGAGATGTTCGACGAGCACGTGTCCACATACTTTTGGTAATGTAGTCTATGTCATACAAGCACTCACCACTAACTAGCTACTAACTCTGGAATTGTGTCTTACAGCCTTATGTACAGAGGAAGATGAACAGCTTAGCGGAATCATGATGCGTTACTGGGGCAACTTTGCTCGTACAGGGTAGGCGCTTGTTCTATGTTTTTAAAACAAATATTTTAAACAAAAATAATAGGTAAGAGTTATAGATTCTTAACTTCACTGTGTGTGTGTGTGTGTGTGTGTGTTTAGGTCTCCTAACGGGGCTGGCCTGGTTCAGTGGCCACAGTACGGACCAGAAGGAGATTACCTGGGGATTGGGCTGGAGCAGGTACCTGGTCAACACCTGAAGAGGGACCGTTTCACCTTCATGACAAAGATCCTCCCTGAGAAAGTGCGTTTGGTTCAAGAGAAGATTAAGCACAGCGAGCTGTAAAGCTCATCTCAAAGGTTTTGCATTATTCAACTCAGACTGTTAACTGAAATCAAACTTCAAATGTACTGTGGTATTGCTAACAATTGAAGGTTTTATTTTATATCTGAATGCCTTACAGGATCAAGAGCACAATGTAACATGACCTAGAGCACAAATTAACAATGATATGGATGCACTGAATGTATGAATACAATCTCATATTAACTTTTAAGGAAACACTGAAACACTTATTCTACCGTGAGCTACCTCATTGACCCTTACTAATCCAAGTTGATCTTATGGCATTTACATGGAGAATTTAGTCCTGTGTAGCTCAGTTGGTAGAGAATGGCGTTTGCACTAACTGTAAGTCGCTCTGGATAAGAGCGTCTGCTAAATGTTTTAAAAAATAAATAAAAATCCAAATGCAACAGTTCATTGACTAAAAAATACTGTGTTTTTTTCATTTTCCAACCCACTGCTATTCACTGGAGTCATTTGAGGCGGCTCTAGTAGTAGGCCTACAGTATGTGAAGCGAGCATGACATGCCTTGGATATTTTCTGGGAATAGGGCAGCAGGGGTTCTGCAGGGGTCAACAAATGAGGCTCTTCCTGAACTTTTTCTCTGCTCTCCCAGTGTCACCTGCCTGCAATTGCTAATAACCCATCCTCAACCACCCAACTAGGCTATATGGGCCCGATTTCGACTTAGGAAATCATGCTCTTCTTATGCATGCCTTTCCTATGCACTTCCCAGTAGTTGTTATTCAGACTTACCTTATGAAGGTGTGTAAGTACATTTATCTTAGCCATCCCTTTAAATATGTGTAGCCTACCTTTCAGTTCGAATTTTGTCGACAGACTCAATAGAATATATTGAGAGAAGGGGTTAAGAATATTAGGGATCAATTAAAGAAAGCCATCTAAATATATGCATATTCAGCTTCAGCACCAATTGATAGATTTAAAAAATACTCTGATCTTGTAGATTATTTAGGGTTAGGAAAGTATTTATGAATCATAAAAAACAGGTTTGGAGAGCCTTTATGCACGAAAGAAAGAAAACGATGGTTTGATTCATTCAGAAAATGACACTTTCAGTTCTTTAACCCATGGTAATGTTGGAAGATTAGTGTACATATAATTATAATAGGGAGAATAGTGTACAATAGTAGGCTATACCCTCGTCTATTGCCCGCACTAACTATGGAACTGTGTGATGACACAGCCAAGTATTGCGTCATGCATCGGCTTCAAACAGTTAAGGCTTGGTCTGCGTTCCACTCCATAACGATTTGATTAGCCGACATGTCTTTTTTTTTTATATTATCAACTGTTACAAATGATCCTCAGCAACAACCACATGTCCGTGATGGCGTTTACAGAGGAAGCAAATGAAGCTAAAGAAACAATGTAATTAAATGGAATGATAATGTAGGCCATACCAACTGAAGGGAACTAACAGTAAATTGGCAGTTGATATGTGTTGTTATTTGTCTCCAGCGATTATAAGGTAAAGTATATCTAAAACAAGTCATCAAAGCAAATGTATTTATAAAGCCCTTTTTACATCAGCAGATGTCACAAAGTACAGAAACCCAGCCTAAAACCCCAAACAGAAAGCAATGCAGATGTAGAAGCACGGTGGCTAGGAAACCTAACTAGAAAGTCAGGAACCGAGGAAGAAACCTAGAGAGGAGTACTAAAGTACTTGGAACCGATGGGTTCGCTAGACATTATTAATGGTTTCCTCACGTGTAAAGGAGGGGGAATTATTGAGAAGGGTGCTACTGCAGCCCGCAATTCGACGCGTTCGAACCCCTCTTTATACTTTTATTGGTACATATTTAAGCTATGACTCCTGTACATAGGAAGAGGCCTTCCAGTACAGTAGATGGTGGTAATGCACTATAACGTTGGGTGCCAACCGCCGATAAACCCCACAGAAGAAGAGGCGGGGATAGCTAGGAAACAACGGTAGTGTCCTTCGCCCCAACCTGTCGGGCACTGTTTTCCTGCAGTTCTGTTAAAGATGGCGAGGGCAGATGGGAGCAAAGAACACTGTGTGCTAGCTTAGCCAGCTAGTCCTAAGGAGGACTCTGTTACACAGCAGGCTGAGGCAAAAATACCTATAGATCATACTTTTATTTCCCTTTTGTACCACATTCAAAAGTGTCACACAAGCATGAAAAGGAATGCCCACATGCAGGAACGCCCCCGAATTGCGGGCTGCAGTTGCACACTATTGGAATTATTTGGGATTTAAATCAAAGTCAGAATACAGCATATCTGTAGACACACCTCCGCCACACCTTCATTTATTCGATCTCCACCCAAAACGAATAGCAGGTGAATAGCACTATTCCCATGCTTAAATTCAAGGTCAGAATACGCATAGAGAGAAAAGTGCATAAAAACATTATGTTCCATTTACACGCGCTTAACTCAGGTCGGGATCTGGCCTATCGTGATATAGTCCCCTGTAGCTCAGTTGGTAGAGCATGGCGCTGGCAACGCCAGGGTTGTGGGTTCGTTTCCCACGGGGGGCCAGTTTGAAAATGAATGCACTCACTAACTGTAAATCGCTCTGGATAAGAGCGTCTGCTAAATGACTAAAAATGTAAATGTAATAAAGTGAAAATCTGAGGCCCGCACCCGACCCTAACCTGCAAAAATTGAAAATCTGCTGTAGGCTACAGTCAGAGACAGCAGAACGTTTTTTGACAGGGGTGCAGGATTTTTTGGGGCCCAATTTAGATATGTTTCTGCTTATAGTTTCCAACATTTTGGTGGGTATTTGTTAGTCAACCTGTCTATAAGATACATGCAGCTTCTCTTCTGTCATTATATGTTGCCCTAGAGGACTAAATAAACCCTTGTTCACCATAATAATGTCATAAATTATAGAACATCTGTAAAGTTTTCTCTGCTTTGTAAGCGGAGCAAAGACGTTTAGGGACCCGGGAGAAAATGCAATTTAAAACAACTAAAACTAGTGGATAAGATTTTCTTTGCAAAATTTCCAAATAACATCAGTTTGACCAGTTGTAAGGAAATAGAAAGCTGGGAAAAATACCCAACATGTTTCTGATAAGATTTCAGTTCGGCTTGGATGCATATTTAAAGTGGTTGGAATACTAAAGCTTTTATGATGCTGATATAACAGCACCTCTACAGATGGTCCCTAAATGTGTATTCCCATTCTCTCATGATGCTGAAAGAAATAAATCTCTACTCCTGTTCCCGAGACAAAATGTACATTTGGTGTATAATTTTACTGCAAGAAATATTTAATTCTGCAGGAGTTAGTCTTTAATATTATGTGAGAGGTTCAGAGGAGGCTGGTGAGAGGAGCTACAGGAACAGGCTCATTGAAATGTCTGGAATGGAATTTTTGGAAAGGTATCAAGCACAAACATATGGAAACCACATGTTTGACTCCGTTCCATTTATTCCATTCAAGCCATTACAATGAGTCCGCACTCCTATAGCTCCTCCCACCAGCCTCCACTGGAGAGGTTATAGACCTACAGTCAGTGTCCAGATTTAAGTTTCCATTTAACCCATCTGAACAGTAGGCTACAGTTCCCTTGACGTGCCATAGGCCTATTTGAAGTCCCCTTCTTGTGGCTGTCAAATTTGTATAGCGGCTCACAATCATCACATATAACATACAGTGAGGGAAAAAAGTATTTGATCCCCTGCTGATTTTGTACGTTTGCCCACTGACAAAAAAATTATCCGTCTATAATTTTAATGGTAGGTTTATTTGAACAGTGAGACAGAATAACAACAAAAAAATCCAGAAAAACGCATGTCAAAAATGTTATAAATTGATTTGCATTTTAATGAGGGAAATAAGTATTTGACCCCCTCTCAATCAGAAAGATTTCTGGCTCCCAGGTGTCTTTTATACAGGTAACGAGCTGAGATTAGGAGCACACTCTTAAAGGGAGTGCTCCTAATCTCAGTTTGTTACCTGTATAAAAGACACCTGTCCATAGAAGCAATCAATCAGTCAGATTCCAAACTCTCCACCATGGCCAAGACCAAAGAGCTCTCCAAGGATGTCAGGGACAATATTGTAGACCTACACAAGGCTGGAATGGGCTACAAGACCATCGCCAAGCAGCTTGGTGAGAAGGTGACAACAGTTGGTGCGATTATTCGCAAATGGAAGAAACACAAAATAACTGTCAATCTCCCTCGGCCTGGGGCTCTATGCAAGATCTCACCTCGTGGAGTTGCAATGATCATGAGAACGGTGAGGAATCAGCCCAGAACTACACAGGAGGATCTTGTCAATGATCTCAAGGCAGCTGGGACCATAGTCACCAAGAAAACAATTGGTAACACACTACGCCGTGAAGGACTGAAATCCTGCAGCGCCCGCAAGGTCCCCCTGCTCAAGAAAGCACATATACAGGCTCGTCTGAAGTTTGCCAATGAACATCTGAATGATTCAGAGGAGAACTGGGTGAAAGTGTTGTGGTCAGATGAGACCAAAATCGAGTTCTTTGGCATCAACTCAACTCGCCGTGTTTGGAGGAGGAGGAATGCTGCCTATGACTCCAAGAACACCATCCCCACCGTCAAGCATGGAGGTGGAAACATTATGCTAAGGGGGTGTTTTTCTGCTAAGGGGACAGGACAACTTCACCGCATCAAAGGGACGATGGACGGGGCCATGTACCGTCAAATCTTGGGTGAGAACCTCCTTCCCTCAGCCAGGGCATTGAAAATGGGTCGTGGATGGGTATTCCAGCATGACAATGACCCAAAACACACGGCCAAGGCAACAAAGGAGTGGCTCAAAAAGAAGCACATTAAGGTCCTGGAATGGCCTAGCCAGTCTCCAGACCTTAATCCTATAGAAAATCTGTGGAGGGAGCTGAAGGTTCGAGTTGCCAAACGTCAGGCTCGAAACCTTAATGACTTGGAGAAGATCTGCAAAGAGGAGTGGGACAAAATCCCTCCTGAGATGTGTGCACACCTGGTGGCCAACTACAAGAAACGTCTGACCTCTGTGATTGCCAACAAGGGTTTTGCCACCAAGTACTAAGTCATGTTTTGCAGAGGGGTCAAATACTTATTTCCCTCATTAAAATGCAAATCAATTTATAACATTTTTGACATGCGTTTTTCTGGATTTTTTTGTTGTTATTCTGTCTCTCACTGTTCAAATAAACCTACCATTAAAATTATAGACTGATCATGTCTTTGTCAGTGGGCAAACGTACAAAATCAGCAGGGGATCAAATACTTTTTTCCCTCACTGTAGGCACTGCTATCATCATCTTTTAACCAGTGCCGATTTTAGCATGCAAATATTGGTGGGGCAAAAAAAAACAACACTAAACAATATATTAATTGCACAATAACGGTGACAAACGGTGCCCACAAACTGTTAGGGCCTACATAAAGCTGTCCCAACTGCAGAGTCCCAACAGCAGTCCCAACACCTTACCACTGCTACACCTGGCTATCAGCGGAGCCTCTTGCAGCCTCATTTACTGCCTTTAAAAAAAACATAGCTGATATGGCTGACTTGCTTAAACAAATGTGGTTTCTACTGACAATTGAGTTGTACAAGCTATGGCATAAGGGTACGACGAGCAGATAAGAGGAAATCCATAATTTCGATTAAGACATTAATGAGCGAGCTAAGACGGACGTAGTCAATATAACTATTTGTTCAGCACTTTTGAAATGTACATTTCCATTTCCATTTACATCATTTAGCAGAAATGTACAGCGACATAATTCAGAACATGGGCCGTTCTTACAGTTTTCTATCTGTACACCAAGTCAGAACCGTAGGATAAATAAAGGGGACACATAAGAAGACAATGAAAGCTCTTACAATATTCGATTATGAAATTTCTCTAAAACAGGCTATAGGCTATACAGTTGAAGTCGGAAGTTTACATACACTTAGGTTGGAGTCATTAAAACTCGTTTTTCAACCACTCCACACATTTCTTGTTAACAAACTATAGTTTTGGCAAGTCGGTTAGGACATCTACTTTGTGCATGAAACAAGTAATTTTTTCAACAATTGTTTACAGACAGATTATTTCACTTGTAATTCACTGTATAACAATTCCAGTGGGTCAGAAGTTTACATACACTAAGTTGACTGTGCCTTTAAACAGCTTGGAAAATTCCAGAAAATGATGTAATGGCTTTAGAAGCTTCTGATAAGCTAATTGACATCATTTAAGTCAATTGGAGGTGTACCTGTGGATGTATTTCAAGGCCTACCTTCAAACTCAGTGCCTCTTTGCTTGACACCATGGGACCACACAGCTGTCATACCTCTCAGGAAGGAGATGCGTTCTGTCTTCTATAGATACTTTTGTGCAAAAAGTGCAAATCAATCCCAGAACAACAGCAAAGGATCTTGTGAAGATGCTGTAGGAAACAGGTACAAGAGTATCGATATCCACAGTTAAACGAGTCCTATATCGACATAACCTGAAAGGCCGCTCAGCAAGGAAGAAGCCACTGCTCCAAAACCGCCATAAAAAAGCCAGACTACGGGGACAAAGATCATACTTTTTGAAGAAATGTCCTCTGGTCTGATGAAACAAAAATAGAACTGTTTGGCCATAATGACCATCGTTATGTTTGGAGGAAAAAGGGGTTGCTTGCAAGCCGAAGAACACCATCTCAAACGTGAAGCACGGGGGTGGCAGCATCATGCTGTGGGGGTGCTTTGCCCTGACCTCAATCCTATAGAACATTTGTCGGCAGAACTGAAAAAGCGTGTGCGAGCAAGGAGGCCTACAAACCTGACTCAGTTACACCAGCTCTGTCAGGAGGAATGGGCCAAAATTCACCCAACTTATTGAGGGAAGCTTGTGGAAGTCTACCCGAAACGTTTGACCCAAGTTAAACAATTTAAAGGCAATGCTACCAAATACTAATTGAGTGTATGTCAACTTCTGACCCACTGGGAATGTGATGAAAGAAATAAAAGCCGAAATAAATCACTCTCTACTATTATTCTGACATTTCACATTCTTAAAATAAAGTGGTGATCCTAACTGACCTAAGACAGGGAATTTTTAGTAGGATTAAATGTCAGGAATTGTGAAAAACGGATTTTAAACATATTTGGCTAAGGTGTATGTAAACTTCCGACTTCAACTGTATGTGCACCACCAAGTCAGAAAAGAAGGCTAAGTTATTAGGGGGCTACTAACAGCTTACTACACAACATACACTTAGTATTACTTTCTTAGCTACAGTATACATATCTCCCTGGCATATTACATCATTTATGCAGCAGCATACAAGACATTTTTGGACTCACCTTGTTGTGCTGTGCTCACTTGAACAGGAAGGTGGCACGGCGGTCCTTCGTGGGCAAATTTTCTCATCAAACTTTGTCATCAAAGTCTGTCATTCTCTGGATTTATGGTGCTTTCAAGACAACTGGGAACTCAGAACAAAACAAGGTCGAATCATGACGTCAGTGATCTTCAGTTCGGCGCTCTAGAAAGAGGACCAAGTTCCAGACTTGGAATTCTGAGTTGGATGACCGTTCTAAACGTATTTTCCAGAGTTCCCAGTTGTCTTGAACTCACTGAAGACTGAGATTTCCCAGTTTCCAGTTGTTTTGAATGCGGCAGAAGTCATGCTGGATTGACAGCATGGTCAATGTTGAATCCTTTTAAGCTTGGACCCTTAAATCCAGACATGGACCACATACCCACTCCACTGAATAGCAGGCTAGTGATTGCTTTGCAATGCTTGCAGTTAGCCACTGATTCCTTCCAAACCACTAATTGTTGAATTTGCGATTTCCAACTTGTTGTGTAATGTTTATGTCCAATGGCCGATGAGCACTGACAAGTTTTATTTATAATTTATCTTCATATGACAAGGATTGAAAAGGATTTGCCAGTAGATTGTCGACTTGATTCATGATGATGACTGCTAGCTTACTAGCTAAGATTTAGAAAGTATGACGTTGACATGATCAGTCCAATCAAAGCTACGGTAGATATAATGTGATTTGACATAATTTTATCTGTGGCCAATGACCTTGAGCCTTCTTCTAATGTAATTATTTGGCAGCACCCAAGGGGCTTGACTTTTCGAGCTCTCCCCATAGATTTTGCGGTGACATAGTGTCCCCATGAGTGACAGAACACTGAGCCAATTACGGCGCAACTAGAGAACATTACCAACCCCTACACTCCGTATTTTCCGCTGGCTGCCCCACCACCACAGAAAGCACTGAGCTAGGCTGAAACACCTGCATTTTGGAGCTGCCTTACTCAAGAAAGCAAAAAAGAGACCATGTTTGTATGCGGCTTTTGAACTCAATGATTTTTTAAAAACATTGTTTGCAAACTGATATGTGACACGTATTAATGCCAAAATAGCATGCAAAACAGGCACACAAAAAAAGCTAAACAGGTGGGGCTCGAAACAGGTGGGGCTATTTCTCAAGTGAAAAAATGTGCATGAAAACTTGTCTTGCATTGAATGACAAACACTTCCTTGAAGAAGCCTGTCCATAGTTCCCACTTGTACTCGGAGTAGGCAGGCCTAGTACTGTTGACCAACCACAGGTGAAGCGGCGTAACTTCGGCTTCGACTTGCATCTGGTAAAAATTTTGTTTGCGTGAACAGCTGGAAAAACAACAACAGCCGAACACCAAAACATCACAAAATGTTGTCATAATATATGCGCAAACTGGTAAGCATGCGACAGGCTTTAGAATGCTATCCGGCATCCTTGGGACGTCCAACTCTGACATCATCCCGTTGAAGTTTACATTTAAAATGGTTAAGGTTAGGTAAGGGCAGTGCTTGACTTGGACTGAAATAGATTCCGGTACTCATTTTAGCTGCCGGTACTGTTTATACAGTTGAAGTCGGAAGTTTACATACACTTACAGTGGGGAAAAAAAGTATTTAGTCAGCCACCAATTGTGCAAGTTCTTCCACTTAAAAAGATGAGAGAGGCCTGTAATTTTCATCATAGGTACACGTCAACTATGACAGACAAATTGAGATTTTTTTTCCAGAAAATCACATTGTAGGATTTTTTATGAATTTATTTGCAAATGATGGTGGAAAATAAGACTGAATCTGCAATAGGTAAGCAGCTTGGTTTGAAGAAATCAACTGTGGGAGCAATTATTAGGAAATGGAAGACATACAAGACCACTGACAATCTCCCTCGATCTGGGGCTCCACGCAAGATCTCACCCCGTGGGGTCAAAATGATCACAAGAACGGTGAGCAAAAATCCCAGAACCACACGGGGGGACCTAGTGAATGACCTGCAGAGAGCTGGGACCAAAGTAACAAAGCCTACCATCAGTAACACACTACGCCGCCAGGGACTCAAATCCTGCAGTGCCAGACGTGTCCCCCCTGCTTAAGCCAGTACATGTCCAGGCCCGTCTGAAGTTTGCTAGAGTGCATTTGGATGATCCAGAAGAGGATTGGGAGAATGTCATATGGTCAGATGAAACCAAAATATAACTTTTTGGTAAAAACTCAACTCGGTCGTGTTTGGAGGACAAAGAATGCTGAGTTGCATCCAAAGAACACCATACCTACTGTGAAGCATGGGGGGTGGAAACATCATGCTTTGGGGCTGTTTTTCTGCAAAGGGACCAGGACGACTGATCCGTGTAAAGGAAAGAATGAATGGGGCCATGTACCGTGAGATTTTGAGTGAAAACCTCCTTCCATCAGCAAGGGCATTGAAGATGAAACGTGGCTGGGTCTTTCAGCATGACAATGATCCCAAACACACCGCCAGGGCAATGAAGGAGTGGCTTCGTAAGAAGCATTTCAAGGTCCTGGAGTGGCCTAGCCAGTCTCCAGATCTCAACCCCATAGAAAATCTTTGGAGGGAGTTGAAAGTCCGTGTTGCCCAGCGACAGCCCCAAAACATCACTGCTCTAGAGGAGATCTGCATGGAGGAATGGGCCAAAATACCAGCAACAGTGTGTGAAAACCTTGTGAAGACTTACAGAAAACGTTTGACCTGTGTCATTGCCAACAAAGGGTATATAACAAAAGTATTGAGAAACTTTTGTTATTGACCAAATACTTATTTTCCACCATAATATGCAAATAAATTCATTAAAAATCTTACAATGTGATTTTCTGGATTTTTTTCCCTCATTTTGTCTGTCATAGTTGACGTGTACCTATGATGAAAATTACAGGCCTCTCTCATCTTTTTAAGTGGGATAACTTGCACAATTGGTGGCTGACTAAATACTTTTTTCCCCCACTGTAGGTTGGAGTCATTAAAACTCGTTTTTCAACCACTCCACAAATGTCTTGTTAACAAACTATAGTTTTGACAAGGCGGTTAGGACATCTACTTTGTGCATGACACAAGTAATTCTTCCAACAACTGTTTACAGACAGATTATTTCACTTAAAATTCACTATTCCAGTGGGTCAGAAGTTCACTAAGTTGACTGTGCCTTTAAACAGCTTGGAACATTCCAGAAAGTACCTGTGGATGTATTTCAAGGCCTACCTTCAAACTCAGTGCCTCTGTTACAGATACAGGTATCCTGTGTCTTTTTGTGTTTTTCCTCTCCTTCTGCCCTAATCACAGGTGTCCTGTATGTTCCTGCTTGGTGGTCGTTGGGGTGTCTGCTGATTGCTGAGGTGGACCAATCAGTGGACATTCCTCTGCATTGCACCACCTGTTTCTGATTTTTCAATCACACATCCCATTGTTTAAAAGCCGGTCAGTTGTGTTTGTTGTTAGAGACTATTTCTGTATGTGAGTATGGATACTGTGGTGTCCTGTGTACTCACTCATTTGCTGGTTACTCTGTTTTGGTAACTTTGTTTGTTTCTGGGAAAAGGGGAATTTAAGCAAGTTGCCCTTGGGTGTACATTACCCGTAGGAAGAAAACTGTCTAAAAACATTAGTTAGACCTGAGCGGACCACCCACTGTAATTTTTGTATGATTAGCAGTAGCTTAGCGGTTCTTGAGGCAGGCAAGATCAGTTTAGTTTTTTTTTACACTATTGTTTTATTTCTTGGATCCTGCTCAGCCCTTTTTCCCAAACCTTTACCGTGTGTTCAAAAATAAACCTTTTATGTTTGACGGTAGTTTATGGTTGTCGTGTAGTTTTTGTTCTCACTGTTCCATGTCACGCTTCTAATTTGCATGAATTATGTTACGGGTCTCTTGTCCATCCACCCTAGACGTTTAAAGCCACGGGTTTCGTAACAGCCTCAATGCTTGACATCATGGGAAAATCAAAACAAATCAGCCAAGACCTCAGAAAAAAATGTGTAGACCTCCACAAGTCTGGTTCATTCTTGGGAACAATTTCCAAACGCCTGAAGGTACCACGTTCATCTGTACAAACAATAGTACGCAAGTATAAACATCATGGGACCATGCAGCCGTCATACCGCTCAGGAAGGGGACGCGTTCTGTCTCTAGAGATGAACGTACTTTGGTGTGGAAAGTGCAAATCAATCCTGAACAACAGCAAAGTACCTTGTGAAGATGCTGGAGGAAACAGGTACAAAAGTATCTATATCCACAGTAAAACGATTCCTGTATCGACATAACCTGAAAGGCTGCTCAGCAAGGAAGAAGCCACTGCTCCAAAACCGCCATAAAAAAGCCAGACTACGGTTTGCAACTGCACATGGGGACAAAGATCGTACTCTTTGGAGAAATGTCATCTGGTCTGATGAAACAAAAATAGAACTCATTGGCCATAATAACCATCGTTATGTTTGGAGGAAGAAGGGGGTTGCTTGCAAGCCGAAGAACACCATCCCAACCGTGAAGCATGGGGGTGGCAGCATCATGCTGTGGGGGTGCTTTGCTGCAGGAGGGTCTGGTGCACTTCACAAAATAGATGGCATCATGAGGAAGGACAATTATGTGGCTATATTGAAGCAACATCTCAAGACATCAGTCAGGAAGTTAAAGCTTAGTCGCAAATGGGTCTTCCAAATGGACAATGACCCCAAGCATACTTCAAAAGTTGTGGCAAAATGGCTTAAGGACAACAAAGTCAAGGTATTGGAGTGGCCATCACAAAGCCCTGACCTCAATCCTATAGAAAATGTGTGGGCAGAACTGAAAAAGCGTGTGCGTGCAAGGAGGCCTACAAACCTGATTCAGTTACACCAGCTCTGTCAGACGGAATGGGCCAAAATTCACCCAACTTATTGTGGGAAGCTTGTGGAAGGCTACCTGAAACGTTTTACCCAAGTTAAACAATTTAAAGGCAATGCTACCAAATACTAATTGAGTGTATGTAAACTTCTGACCCACTGGGAATGTGATGAAAGAAATGAAAGCTGAAATAAATCATTCTCTCTATTATTATTTTGACATTTCACATTCTTAAAATAAAGTGGTGATCCTAACTGACCTAAGACAGGGACTTTTTACTAGGATTAAATGTCAGGAATTGTGAAAAACTGAGTTTAAATGTATTTGGCTAAGGTGTATGTAAACTTCCGACTTCAACTGTATTTAGGTGCAGGTGCTCCACAATACTTTTGAGCTAATATTCTATAAGAGGAACAGGGTAAGAGTTAAGGTCAGGGTTTAGGGTAGGGATGTCCCAAGGATCCCGGATTTAGAACACTTTAGAAAGGCACTGGCTGAGGTCCGATTCCCCCCCTTCCTCCTATTACTACTGGAAAGACAATGCTTTTAGATCCAAGAGGCAGAGTGAGCAAATGTGTGCGCTTATTTTAGATGGTGAATTTCAGCATCAATGTGTGTAAAAGGATAGGAAAAACAGACAGGAGAAATGTGTTATTTCTTTATTTTTTTATTGAGAAGAGAAAGAGCGCGTAGGCTGCAAAGCTCCCTGAAGTCAGATGTGAGCAGTTCAACAGGTCAAACAGTTTCCAGCGCAGTCGTGCCACTGGAATTGGCAATTTACAAAGCGCAAGACTCAATTTACAAAGGTGATTCATTTAAACAGCGGAGTACAGAAGCGTTACTTAGAAACAGATGAGTGATGTGCTTACAAAACACAAATCAACAAGCAATTATGCAAAAATGTCTACAGTTGTCCCAAAAATAAAAACATCAAATATAATTATTAAATAGTTTCCTTTCATTAATATATATTACTTATTTACTCTCTATCGAGTTAGTTTTTTGCTAATGTTAGTAAAGCTGCAGTCTAATACAAAAGTACTGCTGAATTAATTACTGAATTAAGCCTCCCATGAGTTAGTGACCGTGTCTCAATACCGTCAACTAGCTTCCTTTCCTTATGTCCTGTCCTCCATGATCACTGACATGTCAGGTGACAGGACAAGACTGGTGAAAGCCATATGGTGGAAAACCCTCCCGGTCCTTTCAGACATTTGTGGTCATGAAGGAAAGGAGTCAAGGAAAGGGACCCATAGAGGAGTTGAGACAACCATCCACTGTACTGCCCAGAAAAGGTCACTTGCAATAGGAGACCCCCTGGGCGCTGTAAATAATGTACAGTATGAGAGTACCTTCAATTACATTTTGTGTTGTGCAATGTTTTGCAAACGGCCATTATTATAGAGGATGTTGCAATATCTTTATAACACCCTGTTAAAAGCGTCCAAAGGGCAATGCTATCAGTCCAACTAGGAATGGCTGATGCAGCTACAGTACAGCGTAAGCTTGTACAAAATACGCCAATTTTCTAATCTCCATTCATTCAACATTTCCATTTTACTACATACTACCCATCAGAAGTATTTTGCAAATAAAAAGTAATAATTTCTGATATGCACATGCCCTATTGTGTAATATTAACATATTGTTATATTTTCCTTGACCGAGTGACGTAAAGAGTGAAATTGCCTGAGATGCAGTCTTTTCCAATTCCATAATGCCATCTGTGCACCAAACTATAAGCAATGTACACTAATATACAGCAAACCAAAAGCGTTTAATCGGATTATGAATAAGAGCATTAGAGACAGGTGGCATTAAACTAATTAAATGCTGCATGCATCCAAACATGAGGCATTAAAATAGCCAAACATGAGGCATAGTTACTATAATAGCTTTAGTAGAACGAATAGGAAATCCTATTCACTTCCCTTAGCACTAGGCAATGCAGACATGGTATATAGTTAGAACTCATGGGCTGCATTTACACAGGCAGCCCAATTCTGATTTTTTTTCAATAATTGGTCTTTTGACCAATCACATCAGCTCTTTTTCAAAGCTGATCTGATTGGTCCAATGACCAATGAGTGAAAAAAAATAAAAGAGTCTGTGGGATGAAACGTCATCAAATCCTCTTCTTTGGTTAAAAAAATAAATAAGAAGCTTTTGAGGAAGCCTTTGGCTGGATTTACACAGGTAGCCCAATTCAGATATTTTTTCCACTAATTGGTCTTTTGACCAATCATATCAGCTGTGAAAAAGATCTGATGTGAAAAGATCTGATGTGATTGGTCAAAAGACTAATTAGTGGAAAAATATCAGAATAGGGCTGCCTGTGTAAACGCGGCCTTAGTGTCATATCATATGACCAGTGGACATGCTGCAGCAGCAGAAATACTGAGGTCGTGTGGAGGTAAGCAGAGGGGAAACATTGGACAGGGAGGGAGGATTACATAATAAGCGATATGGTACCATCTCCACATTTCCCTCCGGTTGGCTTGGTGGAGTTTTAGGTGCCTAGGAGGGGCTAAAGGTTGTTTCTGTCCAGGGCCAGAAATGTGTGGGACGGTGTCGATGTGATTGGGTTTGTGAAGTGTGTGCATACAGTAGAGATTCTACAGGGATAGGTGAGGGTAAATATCACGCTTTTCTGTGTGTGTTTTCGGGGTCTATAATGGGAAAATATACATACATACGAGTGATAATTAGGGCCAAGAGTTTTTCCTAACCACATGTCCTGATCAGGAAAAAACTATGGGCATTACTTGTAGTTTACAAACTAGGGGCCCAGAGGTATTCCAGGTGCAGTCAACACTCGGGGAGTATGTAGGGGGCCTAAGTAAACGTGTTTGTGTGAGACGTGTGGGTCTGCCCCATCAGGATGTCCAGGACTGCATGTTGTGCAGCATAGCCTCAAAGCGCTCCATGTTGGGGGCATAGGCGTGGGCCAGCTGGTCAGTCAGGCGGCTGTATAGGCTGAATGACTTGAGCTCCAGCCAGATGAAGCCGAAGCGGTCCTCGTCAAACAGGACAAACAGGCCCGGCGTGCGCTCCGGGCTCGTGAAGCCGTGGCCGGCAATCAGGCCTGTCCCGTAGAAGCTGAAATTGACGAAGAAACAAATCAATCAAGATATCCTGTTGCGTAGCCTACATGTTGCGATCCAATGTTTCAGTTGGCCGGAGTGTTGTGCTTGTAACACTTGAGTTGTGTGGGTCTGACTCCCACATGGGCCACATATACTGAATACATGCATTAACTAAGTCCATTTGGATGAAAGAGTCTGCTAAATGACCATTACAAGTGTGAGCATACATGTGTGAGTATCTCTTCTCACTCTACTATGCAGCTACATTTGCCAGGCATTCTTGGCTATATGAGGAAATATGAAATACAATTTGAACACGTGTGAGACGGATGGACTCACCATATCTTGCAGGTACGCGGGTACACCTCGTTGCGGGCCATGACCCCCAGAGGCAGGACGAAGGGCTGGGCCTCCGAGGGAGCGCTGCTGCTGCTACTGGGCCCAGGCTGGGGGCTCTCTGACTGTGCTTCCATTGCCAACTCCAGACCCTCTGCTCCACCACCAGCCACAGCCCCCTCTGCAGCAGCAGCCCCCTGGGGTGCCACGTCTGGGCTCTGCACCTCCTGCCGCACCTTCTCATGGACCCCCAGCACCAGGCGAGACAGCTCCTCCACGCTGCGCTGGTGCTCCAGGTCCGGAAGGCGCACAGGCCGATTCAGGTCCACATCGAGCGTTAGCTGGCCTGCTGGGACGTTGGGGTCCCCCTGGGAGGGAGGACAAAGGGCAGGGGCATGTTCAGTAGGCACAAAATGGGAAAAAAGTTTTGAAATGAAAGAGGTACTACTCAAACATCGGTAATAAGGACATTTGTTCTCATTTTCCATTTCAAAAACTGTTGGAAACAGTAGGGGCCAGGCGGGGTGGGGGGCCAGCCATGGTGCGGTGGGGGCGGGGGACTCACGGTGAGCTTGGTGGCCCTGGCGTGGGGTCCATGGAAGCTGAGCATGATGATCTCCAGGCCGTGGCTGCCGTAGGTGCCTTTGAACAGGCCCGGCTGCAGCAGGTCAGAGGGCAGCCGTGGAGGGAGGTAGATTCGCCGGTATGTCAGGCAGTTACTGTCAGAACACAACATCACAGCATCATCAACATTCATGAAGCTAGATGGTTTCACAAAAAAATTGCGACTTGCTTCAGCTCTTTGAAAAAGTATTTTTGTGGTAGTGGAAGAAGTTTAAAACATTTTACTTAAGTGAAGCGGTTAAATATGTTAAAATATCTGGTCTGATAGACTACTATATAAACCTTATTACTTTGGAGTGTGGGGCAGTTGGTTCACATATTTCATCACAAATAATACTACTAGAAAACCAAAGTATATGCAAACTGTAATAATTACACATAAGGAATTAGAAAAGTTTTAGGCTATTATTTGGGGAGAGAAATACAATGGTGCCTCTAGTGGAAGTTTAGAAGTTTGTTTTAGCTATATTAACTCGAGGTCTTCACGGATATACCTTAACTCGATTATCGACCCGATATATGAACAGGTAGGATCCAAAATTCTGCAGTTGACCCTCGGATCCCGGGTCGGATCACGCTCGGTGGCCACGGACCTCGGATTTGTCTGAAAATTATATTTGTAGAAAATATCCTGATGAAAATAGGCCTAAATATCCTCTTTAAATCACATTTGATACGCATGGCAGTTGGTTCAGTCAAAAGCAGTAAGTGCTCTCCTCCGCCTGTCTGCCTCTCTCTTGGTCTGGCTTGAGCTCTCGCTATAGCAAACTTGCAACATTGTTTCAACTTGGCCCTCACCGTTTCCCGCGCCAATGAGCTCGGAACAGACATACAGTGGGGAAAAAAAGTATTTAGTCAGCCGCCAATTGTGCAAGTTTTCCCACTTAAAAAGATGAGAGAGGCCTGTAATTTTCATCATAGGTACACGTCAACTATGACAGACAAATTGAGATTTTTTTTCTCCAGAAAATCACATTGTAGGATTTTTAATGAATTTATTTGCAAATTATGGTGGAAAATAAGTATTTGGTCACCTACAAACAAGCAAGATTTCTGGCTCTCACAGACCTGTAACTTCTTCTTTAAGAGGCTCCTCTGTCCTCCACTCGTTACCTGTATTAATGGCACCTGTTTGAACTTGTTATCAGTATAAAAGACACCTGTCCACAACCTCAAACAGTCAAACTCCAAACTCCACTATGGCCAAGACCAAAGAGCTGTCAAAGGACACCAGAAACAAAATTGTAGACCTGCACCAGGCTGGGAAGACTGAATCTGCAATAGGTAAGCAGCTTGGTTTGAAGAAATCAACAGTGGGAGCAATTATTAGGAAATGGAAGACATACAAGACCACTGATAATCTCCCTCGATCTGGGGCTCCACGCAAGATCTCACCCCGTGAGGTCAAAATGATCACAAGAACGGTGAGCAAAAATCCCAGAACCACACGGGGGGACCTAGTGAATGACCTGCAGAGAGCTGGGACCAAAGTAACAAAGCCTACCATCAGTAACACACTACGCCGCCAGGGACTCAAATCCTGCAGTGCCAGACGTGTCCCCCTGCTTAAGCCAGTACATGTCCAGGCCCGTCTGAAGTTTGCTAGAGTGCATTTGGATGATCCAGAAGAGGATTGGGAGAATGTCATATGGTCAGATGAAACCAAAATATAACTTTTTGGTAAAAACTCAACTCGTCGTGTTTGGAGGACAAAGAATGCTGAGTTGCATCCAAAGAACACATTTTACATTTTACATTTTTGTCATTTAGCAGACGCTCTTATCCAGAGCGATTTACAGTTAGTGAATACATTTTTTTTAAAATACTGGCCCCCCGTGGGAATCGAACCCACAACCCTGGCGTTGCAAACGCCATGCTCTAGCAACTGAGCTACATCCCTGCCGCACATTCCCTCCCCTACCCTGGACGACGCTGGGCCAATTGTGCGCCGCCCATGAGTCTCCCGGTCGCAGCCTGCGACAGAGCCTGGATTCGAACCAGGATCTCTAGTGGCACAGTTAGCACTGCGATGCAGTGCCTTAGACCACTGCACCACTCAGGAGTACAGAACACCATACCTACTGTGAAGCATGGGGGTGGAAACATCATGCTTTAGGGCTGTTTTTCTGCAAAGGGACCAGGACGACTGATCCGTGTAAAGGAAAGAATGAATGGGGCCATGTATCATGAGATTTTGAGTGAAAACCTCCTTCCATCAGCAAGGGCATTGAAGATGAAACGTGGCTGGGTCTTTCAGCATGACAATGACCCCAAACACACCGCCCGGGCAACGAAGGAGTGGCTTCGTAAGAAGCATTTCAAGGTCCTGGAGTGGCCTAGCCAGTCTCCAGATCTCAACCCCATAGAAAATCTTTGGAGGGAGTTGAAAGTCTGTGTTGCCCAGCGACAGCCCCAAAACATCACTGCTCTAGAGGAGATCTGCATGGAGGAATGGGCCAAAATACCAGCAACAGTGTGTGAAAACCTTGTGAAGACTTACAGAAAACGTTTGACCTGTGTCATTGCCAACAAAGGGTATGTAACAAAGTATTGAGAAACTTTTGTTATTGACCAAATACTTATTTTCCACCAATTGTCTGTCATAGTTGACGTGTACCTATGATGAAAATTACAGGCCTCTCTCATCTTTTAAAGTGGGAGAACTTGCACAATTGGTGGCTGACTAAATACTTTTTTCCCCCCACTGTAGCTGTAAGTGTTCAGGTAGCCTATTTTATGACATTTCCACTGGAGATTGCTGTAAGTAAGCATTTCACTGTAATGTCTGCACCTGTTGTATTCAGCGCATGTGGTCAATAAAATTTGATTTGATTTAGTTTGGATTTACATTTGGTTGAGTTGTCAACCAACGTGAAATCAACAAAAAAAGTCACCATGTCACGTGGATTCTACATCATCACTAGGCTTGGGCGGTATCCAGATTTTCATAGTTATACACTACATGTCCAAAATCATGGGCATTAATATGGAGTTGGTCCCCCCTTTGCTGCTATAACAGCCTCCACTCTTCTGTGAAGGCTTTCCACTAGATGTTGGAACATTGCTGCTGGGACTTGCTTCCATTCAGCCACAAGAGCATTAGTGAGGTCGGGCACTGATGTTGGGCGATTAGGCCTGGCTCGACGTTCCAATTCATCCCAAAGGTGTTTGATGGGGTTGAGGTCAGGGCTCTGTGCAGGCCAGTCAAGTTCTTCCACACCGATCTTGACAAACCATTTCTGTATGGACCTTGCTTTGTGCACGGGGCATTGTCATGCTGAAACAGGAAAGGGCCTTCCCCAAATTGTTGCCACAAAGTTGGAAGCACAGAATCGTCTACAATGCCATTATGTATGCTGTAGCGTTAAGAGTTCCCTTTACTGGAACTAAGGGGCCTAGCCCGAACCATGAAAAACAGCCTCAGACCATGATTCCTCATCCACCAAACTTTACAGTTGGCACTATGCATTGGGGCAGGTAGCGTTCTCCTGGCATCCGCCAAACCCAGATTCGTCCGTCGGACCGTCATATGGTGAAGCGTGATTCATCACTCCAGAGAACGCGTTTCCACTGCTCCAGAGGCCACTGGCAGCGAGCTTTACACCACTCCAGCCGACGCTTGGCATTGCGCATGGTGATCTTAGGCTTGTGTGCGGCTGCTCGGCCATGGAAACCCATTTCATGAAGCTCCCGACGAACAGTTCTTGTGCTGATGTTGCTTCCAGAGGCAGTTTGGAACTCGGTAGTGAGTGTAGCAACCGAAAACAGATGATTTTTACGCGCTACGCGCTTCAGCGGTCCCATTCTGTGAGCTTGTGTGGCCTACCACGTTGTGGCTGAGCTATTGTTGCTCCTAGATGTTTCCACTTCACAATAACAGCACTTACAGTTGACCGGGGCAGCTCTAGCAGGGCAGAAATTTGACGAACTGACTTGTTGGAAAGGTGGCATCCTATGACGGTGCCACGTTGAAAGTCACTGAGCTCTTCAGTAAGGCCATTCTACTGCAAATGTTTGTCTATGGAGATTGCATGGCTGTGTGCTAGATTTTAGACACCAGTCAGCAATGGGTGTGGCTGAAATAGCCAAATCCACTAATTTGAAGGGGTGTCCACATACTTTTGTATATGTAGTTACTTTCCTTCTCTTATTCCAGGATTTACAGTAATACTGCCATGGCACACAAGGGCGTGCTAAAAACGAAAGAAAAGCCCATTGGGCCTCTATTAGAAGAATGCGAACAAAATTTGCACAAACTACATTTACATTTTAGTCATTTAGCAGACGCTCTTATCTAGAGCGACTTACAGTTAGTGAGTGCATACATTTTTCATACTGGCCCCCCGTGGGAATCAAACCCACAACCCTGCCGTTGCAAGCGCCATCCTCTACCAACTGAGCTACAGGAGGCCTAAACTAATAGGAAATCACATAGACGCTGCTAGCTAAATGCTAACGAATGAAAACGAACAAACTAATTGCAAAGACAGGCAAATCCAGCTCATTAAGTTATACAAGCATAGCTAGTAGCTACAGAATATCATATTCGGTGACTGTGAACATTTACAAGCAAAAGTGAACGAGAGAAAATGTGCAAATGAACAAAGTTGTGATGCATGCTTTTCTGAAGAAAGAGCGACGTGTACATGGAGCAGAGGGGAGAAGAACAGAGGAGAGAAAAAAACACTAGTAGGAAGCACAGGGAAAAAATGGCAGCTGTACAGACAACCCATCCACAGTTCTTTGACTTCTGGCAGAAAGACATAAGAGATCTGGTGGCAAACATTTAGTAGTGAATTGCATTCAAGTGTAACTTCATCACCTCATGTGTGCTGCCCAACAGACTCGCCGAACGCCGTCTCCCTTGTGCTATTTACAAACAAACACGTGACTGGCTCAACTGTTCTGGGGAACTACGGTAAGCTTCATAATATAAAATAATGTGACAGGTGTAATGAAGAATGCAATCTGCGTATTGCACAAGTTGACTGCAGGTATTAACTTAAAAAGGAGCTACAAATATTCAAATTAATTGAAACATTTCAAATAGTTTTGATGGTATTGACAGTATTGGCTTTTTCCAAATACCTCTGTATACGGCATACCGCCCATCACTTACAGTGCATTCGGAAAGTATTCAGACCCTTTGACTTTTTCCACTTTGTTACATTACAGCCTTATTCTGAAATGGATTAAATTGTTTTTTTCCCCCTCATCAATCTACGTACAATACCCCATAATGACAAAGCAAAAACAGGTTTAGACATTTTTGCTAATTTATTAAAAATAAAAAACTGAAATATCACATTTACATAAGTATTCAGACCCTTTACTCAGTACTTTGTTGAAGCACCTTTGGCAGCTATTACAGCCTTGAGTCTTCTTGTGTATGACGCTACAAGCTTCGCACACCTGTATTTGGGGAGTTTCTCCCATTCGTCTCTGCAGATCCTCTCAAGCTCTGTCAGGTTGGATGGGGAGCGTCGCTGCACAGCTATTTCAGGTCTCTCCAGAGATGTTCGATCGGGTTCAAGTCCGGGCTCTGGCTGGGCCACTCAAGGACATTCAGAGACTTGTCCCAAAGCCACTCCTGCATTGTCTTGGCTGTGTTCTTAGGGTGATTGTCCTGTTGGAAGGTGACCCTTCGTCTCAGTCTGAGGTCCTGAGCACTCTGGAGCAGGTTTTCATCAAGGATCTCTCTGTACTTTGCTCCGTTCATCTTTCCCTCGATCCTGATTAGTCTCCCAGTCCCTGCCGCTGAAAAACATCCCTACAGCATGAGGCTTCCACCACCATGCTTCACCGTAGGGATGGTGCCATGTTTCCTCCAGACGTGACGCTTGGCATTCAAGCCAAAGAGTTCAATCTTGGTTTCATCAGACCAGAGAATGTTGTTTCTCATGGTCTGGGAGTCTTTAGGTGCCTTTTGGCAAACTACAAGCGGGCTGTCATGTGCCTTTTACTGAGGAGTGGCTTCCGTCTGGCCACTCCACCATAAAGGCCTGATTGGTGGAGTGCTGCAGAGATGGTTGTCCTTCTGGAAGGTTCTCCCATCTCCACAGAGGAACTCTGGAGCTCTGTCAGAGTGACCATCGGGTTCTTGATCACCTCCCTGACGAAGGCCCTTCTCTCCCGATTGCTCAGTTTGGCCGGGCGGCCAGCTCGAGGAAGAGTGTTGGTGGCTCCAAACTTCTTCCATTTAAGAATGATGGAGGCCACTGTGTTCTTGGGGACCTTCAATGCTGCAGAAATGTTTTGCTACCCTTCCCTAGATCTGTGCCTCGACACAATCCTGTCTCGGAGCTCTACGGACAATTCCTTCGACCTCATGGCTTGGTCTTTGCTCTGACATGCACTGTCAACTGTGGGACCTTATATAGACAGGTGTGTGCCTTTCCAAATCATGTCCAATCAATTGAATTTACCACAGGTGGACTCCAATAAAGTTGTAGAAACATCTCAATGATGATCAATGGAAACAGGATGCACCTGTGCACAATTTCAAGGGGTCTGAATATTTATGCAAATAAGTTCTGTTTTTTATTTGTAATACATTTGCAAAAACTTCTAAAAACCTGTTTTTCGCTTGGTCATTATGGGGTACTGTGTGTAGATTGATGAGGAAAATGTTTTATTTAATCAATTTTAGAATAAGGCTGTAATGTAACAAAATGTGGAAAAAGTCAATGGGTCTGAATACTTTTCGAATGCACTGTAGATTCTTGGGTTGCTTCAACCAGTTTTTGCCCAGTGGGGAGAGGGTTGGGGTGATTTTTCAAATACAGTGAGGAACTATTGTCATTCGCAATGGATGTAAAACACTCTGTTGACTGTGTGTGGTGATGAAAAAAATACTTTGAGAAGTTCCGCAGCTCATGAGTGTTGGTGAGTTAAGTCAATCAGAAATACTAGGCTATCAGACATCCCCAGATGGTAACCTTTATAGGCCTACATTTGTGCACAGGACAGGTACTTCTACGCGTGCTCAAGCAAAATATCCTTTATAAAAAAATAAAAAACATTAACAAACAAAGGGCAAACAATTCACACAATGAATGCACATGAATTAGTGGGAGACAGAGAGTGCATTCTGGAGAGAGATGCGCCTATAGTGAGTCTTCGCCACACACCCCTTCCCTTCTTCTTGTGTCAACATTTTAAATTAGGGATGTCATTTATGACAGGTCCAGAACAGAGGCTGGGAAACGCACAGTATTAAATAGAGCCATGACTACATGGAACTCTCTACCACCCCAGGTAACTCAAACTAGCAATAAAACCAGATAAAAAAATCAGATAAAAGAACACCTTATGGCATGACAGGGACTGTGAAGAGAGACATTTTTATTTATATGTATTGTATTTTGCATTGTATTATGTGGTAGTGTTGTGTATATTAAGTATTTTATTTGTTGTGTTTTGTTTCCTGTTTGGACCCCAGGAAGATGGGATAATTGGGGATCTTAATAAAATACTAAGCTGTAGTGTAAGTAGCAGCTCATAGAGCAGGTGCCTATCTCCTGTTTCTGTAGCGTGAGGCAGCTTGATGTAAAAGTACACCTCATGGACAGGACGCTAGTCTATCGCAGGGCCTTATCCACAATCTATCTCCTAGTGTAGACAACAACTAAATTATTTTAGATAGGCCTACAACAGAAAATGCATGTGAAACATAAAATGTTCACTGCCTGCCAGACAAGTCAAAACAATTCTGCTGGCTTGCACAGCAATAAAGCTTCATTTGTAATATTTCGGATCAATTTGGGTCCGATACAGACCCAACCCAATTTGGATCCGATTCTCCCTCATCTCTGACATATTTTGGGTTGGATCTGGTCCACCTCGGATCCAAATCAGATATTGATTTTCAAAGAAATAACCGGGTCCTGTCGGTGTCGGATGGGAATTTCACTGATCCAATTCGGTTCGGATCTCAATTTCAGGATCCGAGAAGACCTCTAATAGTAACCTCCCTTCAACCATACATTTATTTCTTCATCAAATGATAAAGCTGTTAACATAAAGTTATGACTGGATGGATAAATCAATAAATAGGATATACAGTATTAATAAATGGATAGATAAAGTAAGGACACAGGATGAAATACCTATTGGATGAAGGGATGAATGCAAAGATAAGTTATGGAATATGGATGAATGGACATTTTCGGTCGAATGGGAGTTGTGAATGTGTTGTGTAAGTCAGTATGTCCTTCTTTACTCCACACAAAGAATGTTTGAAATCAAAAGAAAGTCGTCTACAATCCTACTTCCGTGTTATATAAAGAAATGTTAGAAAATTCCTTGGTTCTAGTGGGTGGCGAGCACAGAATTTCACATCAGCGCCGCCAGCTGGATGGGGGTTTACTACTGTGTAAGGCAGCCTACAGATGAGTACTAAAGATAAACGATAACTACACGTAGAAAAGCAGTGGTAGGTTAGTTTAGTGGGTTGGAGTGAGCTGTGTGGCATAATAGGTCTTATGTGCATTGTTATAATTTGAAGGTTCTGAAAAGTTCCATGGCAGTTAATTCAACAGTGGGAAGTTAGCTAAATTAGGTGATGCGGTTACTAAAACAGCTATACCTCTTGATTGGTTGTAGATAATTCTGTTCTGATTCCAGATTTAAATAGCAAAGAAGTAGAACAAGATGTCACACCCTTTAGGTCTTTGTGAGTATGCATAGCAATGGCTCTGTTTCGGCTGCTCAATGATGAGACATGAGCTAGCTTATTTCCGTCAATAAACTCCTACAAACAGCTGTCACTTTTTGTTAGTAGAAGACAATTCTGACCGATTCCAGATTTGAATAGCAGAGAAGTAGAGGAAGAGTTAATTCGCTAGAAGTTGTCTGACTTGTTGG
Source organism: Coregonus clupeaformis (assembly GCF_020615455.1). Lineage (NCBI taxonomy): Eukaryota > Metazoa > Chordata > Actinopteri > Salmoniformes > Salmonidae > Coregonus > Coregonus clupeaformis. The sequence goes on along the minus strand of NC_059210.1, from coordinate 51,510,640 downwards.
GGGAGTTCTTTAGAAAAAGTTGGGAAAAATGTTTAAATGCAGTTCCTAAAACAGCTGTACTGTTAGATCTGTAGTGGATATTTTTGTTCAGCAAACAGATTTGAATAGCAGAGATGTAGACGAAGATGTCATAGCCTCCAACGTTTTGTCTAACCTGTTTGGAAAGTACCAGGGATACCAATATCCCTGTAAGCCTCCTTGGCCCATGTTGTGTAAAATTGTGGATTAATAATATTACATTGTATTGCACCCTCTAAACCTTTTCCACAGATCCCTTGTCCAAAATTAGTTTGATCTGTTTTTGCTATTTAACCACACAAACACACACACACACACACACACACACACAACCGATCAAAGGTTTTAGAACACCTACTCATTCAAGGGTTTTTCTTTATTTTTACAATCTTCTACATTGTAGATTAATAGTGAAGACATTAAAACTATGAAATAACACATATGGAATCATGAAGTAACCAAAAAAGTGTTAAACAAATCAAAATATATTTTATATATATTAACAGGTGTGCCTTCTTAAAAGTTAATTTGTGGAATTTCTTTCCTTCTTAATGCATTTGAGCCAATCAGTTGTGGTGTGACAAGGTAGGGGGGTATACTGAAGATAGCCCTATTTGGTAAAAGACCAAGTCCATATTATGGCAAGAACAGCTCAAATAAGCAAAGAGAAACAACAGTCCATCATTACTTTAAGACATGAAGGTGAGTCATTATGGAACATTTCAAGAACTTTGAAAGTTTCTTCAAGTGCAGTCGCAAAAACCATCAAGCGCTATGATGAAACTGGCTCTCATGAGGACCGCCACAGGAATGGAAGACCCAGAGTTACCTCTGCTGCAGAGGATAAGTGTATTAGAGTTACCAGCCTCAGAAACTGCAGCCCAAATAAATGCTTCACAGAGTTCAAGTTACAGACACATCTCAACATCAACTGTTCAGAGGGGACTGTGCAAATCAGGCCTTCATGGTCAAATTGCTGCAAAGAAACCACTGCTAAAGGACACCAACAAGAAGAAGAGACCTGCTTTAGCCAAGAAACACGAGCAATGGACATTAGACCGGTGTATTTCCCACCGTAAAGCATGGAGGAGGTGGTGTTATGGTGTGGGGGTGCTTTGCTGGTGACACTGTCTGTGATTTATTTAGAATTCAAGGCACACTTAACCAGCATGGCTACCACAGCATTCTGCAGCGATACGCCATCCCATCTGGTTTGTGCTTAGTGGGACTATCATTTGTTTTTCAACAGGACAATGACCCAACACACCTCCAGGCTGTGTAAGGACTATTTTACCAAGAACGAGAGTGATGGAGTGCTGCATCAGATGACCTGGCCTCTACAATCCCCCGACCTCAACCAAATTGAGATGGTTTGGGATGAGTCAGACCGCAGAGTGAAGGAAAAGCAGCCAACAAGTGCTCAGCATATGTGGGCACTCCTTCAAGACTGTTGGAAAAGGATTCCAGGTGAAGCTGGTTGAGAGAATGCCAAGAGTGTGAAAAGCTGTCATAAAGGCAAAGGGTGGCTATTTGAAGAATCTCAAATATATTTTGATTTGTTTAACACTTTTTTGGTTACTACATGATTCCATATGTGTTATTTCATAGTTTTGATGTCTTCACTATTATTCTACAATGTCAAAAATAGTAAAAATAAAGAAAAACCCTTGAATGAGTAGGTGTGTCCAAACTTTTGACTGGTACTGTGTATATATATATATATATCTGGCCGAAGACCCCCTGCAGTACCTGCGCGGACACCTGACCCCACTTTGGGAACCCCTGGACTATGTCATGAGGAAAACCTACTCGTATTGGCTTGTGTAGATGAACTTCATGAGTATGAGCTCCTGCATGTGCTCATGGAAGATGTCCTCCAGTGTCCTCCCCCACTCCTCCTCCAGCCACGTCCGGAACTCCTGCCAACAGAACAGAACACGGTCATGCCCACTTACCGATTTGCCCCAATCCCCTATTGAAATCAAATGTCATTACAGTATCTATCCTGTTACAATGCATAGCAGTCACTCTTGCCTGCTTGACCATTATTTACCATGTGCTGAACAAATTAATTCAACATAAATCTTAGACAAATGGTACACTTTCAGTATGATAGGAGCTTTGAGGTTAAATGTGTTTGCAAAAAGTGCTAAACAGATATGTGATTGATGAATTAATTTGACAAATACACAGTTGCCTCAGCTATGTGAGAACAATATACAAACTGTTGCGAAATGACAAGAGACCGTTCTCACCTCCTGCCTCCCCCCTGGCATGCGGTGATGGTCTGTCTGGTTGCACTTGGTCGAGAACTCGTCCTTCTTCCCAGTCTGGAAATAAGAGAAGACATCCCAGCTTTTCTCACAAAGCCATGGAAGACAGGGGACTACTTCACCACACAGTGAGTGCACCGACTTACACATTACAAAAGGATAAGATCAGTAATGAGTATGACTATTTAAGCACAATAAGCCCATCATTATCTCCCTTATTATCGATTAATCAGTTTCCACCACGTCATCCCTTGTGTTGTCTGTCTCACCTAACAGTCCCTCTTATGGGCACTACAGAGTTAGAAAAGCTAGAGCAACAACAACTTGTGACAAAAGGCATGCAACATTTTAAAGTAGTCGACTGGGTGGGACTTGCTGGTTCAAAGAATGCCATCCAGGTCAGTAGGTCAGTCAAAATATACTCCTGAGCAAACATTAAAGGGGCTATCCCAGTTGCTACATACATTTTTTGACATAAATGAATGATGCAGTATATACACTAATTGATTAGAATAGAACTTATAAATTCCTCGCAAGCTTAGTTCAAATGTCGAACCCCATCAGAACCCAAAATATCAGCTTGTTTAACTCCAATGTTTGTAAACATAAACAAACACTGTATAGCCTCAAAATATGCTTAACACTATCATTTTGATATTGTGGATGGTGAGTCCTTGCATCAATAGCTCATTATGAATTTAAGAGTGGTTACATTTCTCCAGGCCCATCCCTCAGATTTTTGCCAACTGCAGATTGCTCCTCTAAAAAGAACTGCAGGTGGCAGTACAATAAATCACCAACGTTGGTTTTACGCCCATTCAAAACACAAAAGAAGGAGAAAATGGACTCACCTGGACGTCCCCCTTGTGAGGGCCCTTGTGTCCGTACATACACTCCACTGCTGCCTTGTTGCTCTCCCACATGTGGATGCGGAAGAGTGGCCGCCGCCTCATGGGATCCTCGACCCGAGGGTCGTGGGGGGGCAGGTACATCCAGCCAAGGATGAACAGCCCGTCAACCTGGAGAGGGATGGGTATGGTAGCGGAGTAATGGGATAATGTTTTAGTTTTTTTAAGTCATCACCACCTAACACAAATAATATGTTTTGATGGGAAAAGACACACTCATTTTTGTCCCTCTCTACAACCAGGTGTGCTGAACAATTTAAAGACACATTTTTTTAAAAATGTGATAAAGAGGGGACACAATAGTGTGTGTACTGATTACGTACCACCACGTTGAGCAGCCCTCCGTATGGGCCTATGTCAGGCTGCCAAAGACCCAGGATGTGTCTGTATGGGTGCAGCACTGCAACACAACAGGACAGTGCAACAAAGGGTTAAACACTAAAAGAGTGGTGAACAGTTCAATCGCAGGGCATCACAGCAATACATAACATAATTTGGACTGACAACTCAACACACCATATCACCATGGACGAGATCTGGCCTCACCTCAATGATAGCAGATATGGCAGAGGGGACACATTGTTATTGTACTCACATGAGAAGATGCGTTGAAGTTATATGAAGGGAATGGTCTCCATTGTTCCAAAAGAGTGCATGATGTAGACAAATTAAACAGGGAGCTGTCACCAAGCACTAACTATGTTGACTAGCATGCTAAATGCACACATCACACATACTGTAACTTTTTTCAGTACCATTTCTAGTAGTCAGATGTCTGAGTTAAGGTAAGGAGCAAAGTGCATTCACTTCAAAACCACATCACACAGTCAGCAAACACATGGTATTTGGTATTTGTCACAACCGGCTGCAACAACATAAAACAAGTGCACATTGGAGTCTGTCACAAACTAGCACACGCGTGTCGAGACAGTCAGGTCAGCCATGTGCAGCAGGACACACAGCGCCTGTACACGTCCCTGTAGTCCATGTGCTCATAGTCTTGTAGGAGCTTCATAAAGCGGCCAGACTTCACCAAAAGGTTCACACCTGGACAGGTACACCACAACAGTGGGCAGACTAATCAATATGCTCTTGGAGATTAGTGAATATACAAACAAAATAAATACATACACACACTACCATTCAAAAGTTTGGGGTCACTTAGAAATGTCCTTGTTTTCCATGAAAACATACATGAAATTAGTTTGAATAGGAAATATAGCAAAATGCATAGGAAATGTAAATGTAAATGAAATATAGTCATTGACAAGGTTAGAAATAATTATTTTTAATAGAAATAATAATTGTGTCCTTCAAACTTTGCTTTTGTCAAATAATTCTCCATTTGCAGCAATTACAGCCTTGCAGACCTTTGGCATTCTAGTTGTCAATTTGTTGAGGTAATCTGAAGAGATTTCACCCCATGCTTCCCGAAGCACCTCCCACAAGTTGGATTGGCTTGATGGGCACTTCTTACGTACGGTTGAGATCCGGTGACTGTGCTGAACACTCCATTATAGACAGAATACCAGCTGACTGCTTCTTCCCTAAATAGTTCTTGCATAGTTTGGAGCTGTGCTTTGGGTCATTGTCCTGTTGTAGGAGGAAATTGGCTCCAATCAAGCGCCGTCCACAGGGTATGGCATGGCATTGCAAAATGGAGTGATAGCATTCCTTCTTCAATATCCCTTTTAACCTGTACAAATCTCCCACTTTACCACCACCAAAGCACCCCCAGACCATCACATTGCCTCCACCATGCTTGACAGATGGCATAAATAATAATAATAATATAATATGCCATTTAGCAGACGCTTTTATCCAAAGCGACTTACAGTCATGCGTGCATACATTTTTTTTGTGTATGGGTGGTCCCGGGGTTCGAACCCACTACCTTGGCGTTACAAGCGCCGTGCTCTACCAGCTGAGCTACAGAGGACCACATCAAGCACTCCTCCAGCATCTTATCATTTGGTCTGCGGCTCACAAATGTTCTTCTTTGTGATCCGAACACCTCAAACTTCGATTCGTCTGTCCATAACACTTTTTTCCAATCTTCCTCACTCCAGTGTCTGTGTTTTTTTGCCTATCTTAATCTTTTCTTTTTATTGGCCAGTCTGAGATATGGCTATTACTTTGAAACTATGCCTAGAAGGTCAGCATCCCGGAGTCGCCTCTTCACTGTTAACGTTGAGACTGGTGTTTTGCGGGTACTATTTAATGAAGCTACCAGTTGAGGACCTGTGAGGCGTCTGTTTCTCAACTAGAAACTCTAATGTATTTGTCCTCTTGCTCAGTTGTGCACCGAGGCCTCCCACTCCTCTTTCTATTCTGGTTAGAGACAGTTTGCGCTGTTCTGTGAAGGGAGTAGTACACAGCGTTGTACGAGATCTTCAGTTTCTTGGCAATTTCTCACATGGAATAGCCTTCATTTCTCAGAACAAGAATAGACTGACGAGTTTCAGAAGAAAGTTCTTTGTTTCTGGCCATTTTGATTCTGTAATCAAACCCACAATTGCTGATGCTCCAGATACTCAACTAGTCTCAAGAAGGCCAGTTTTATTGCTTCTTTAAAATCAGCACAACAGTTTTCAGCTGTGCTAACATAATTGCAAAAGGGTTTTGTAATGATCAATTAGCCTTTTAAAATGATAAACTTGGATTAGCAAACCCAACGTGCCATTGGAACACAGGACTGATGGTTGCTGATAATGGGCCTCTGTACGCCTATGTAGATATTCCATAAAAAATCTGCAGTTTCCAGCTACTATAGCCATTTACAGCATGAACAATGTCTACACTGTATTTCTGATCAATTTGATGTTATTTTAATGGACCAAAAAAATGCTTTTCTTTTGAAAACAAGGACATTTCTAAGTCACCCCAAACTTTTGAACGGTGCGTTCAGAATAGTATTCAGACCCCTTGACTTTTCCACATTTTGTTACGTTATAGCCTTATTCTAAAATTGATTAAATACGTTTTTCCACCCTCATTAATCTACACACAATACCCCATAATGACAAAGCAAAAACAAGTTTTTAGAAATGTTGGCAAATTTATTGAAAATAAAACTCTGAAATATCACATTTACATAAGTATTCAGAACCTTTACTCAGTACTTTGTTGAAGCACCTTTGGCAGCGATTACAGCCTCAAGTCTTCTTGGGTATGACGCTACAAGCTTGGCACACCTGTATTTGGGGAGTTTCTCCCATTCTTCTCTGCAGATCCTCTCAAGCGCTGTCAGGTTGGATGGGGAGCGTCGCTGCACAGCTATTTTCAGGTCTCTCCAGAGATGTTCGATTGGGTTCAAGTCCGGGCTCTGGCTGGGCCACTCAAGGACATTCAGAGACTTGTCCCGAAGCCACTCCTACATTGTCTTGGCTGTGTGCTTAGGGTTGTTGTCCTGTTAGAAGGTGAACCTTCGCCCCAGTCTGAGGTCCTGGACGCTCTGCAGCAGGTTTTCATCAAATATCTCTCTGTACATTGCTCTGTTCATCATTCCCTCGATCCTGACTAGTCTCCCTGTCCCTGCCGCTAAAAAACATCCCCACAGCATGATGCTGCCACCATCATGCTTCACCGTAGGGATGGTATTGGCCAGGTGATGAGCGTTGCCTGGTTTCCTCCAGACGTGACACTTGGCATTCAGGCCAAAGAGTTCAATCTTGGTTTCATCAGACCAGAGAACGTTGTTTCTCCTGGTCAGAGTCCTTTTAGGTGCCTTTTGGCAAACTCCAAGCGGGCTGTCATGTGCCTTTTACTGAGGAGTGGCTTACGTCTGGCCTGATTGGTGGAGCACTACAGAAATGGTTGTCCTTCTGGAAGGTTCTCCCAGTTCCACAGAGGAACTCTGGAGTTCTGTCAGAGTGACCATCGGGTTCTTGGTCACCTCCCTGACCAAGGCCCTTCTCCCGATTGCTCAGTTTGGCCGGGCGGCCAGCTCTAGGAAGAGTCTTGGTGGTTCCAAACTTCTTCCATTTAAGAATGATGGAGGCCACTGTGTTCTTGGGGACATTCAATGCTGCAGAAATGTTTTGCAACCCTTCCCCAGATCTGTGCCTCGACACAATCCTGTCTCTGAGCTCTAGGGGCAATTCTTTCTACCACATGGCTTGGTTTTTGCTCTGACATGCACTGTCAACTGTGGGACCTTATATAGACAGGTGTGTGCATTTCCAAATCATGTCCAATCAATTAAAATTTACTACAGGTGGACTCCAAACAAGTTGTAGAAACATCTCAAGGATGATCAATGGAAACAGGATGCACCTGAATTGAATCTCATAGCAAAGGGTCTGAATACTTATGTAAATAAGGTTTCCATATTTTTTAATTCCTATAAACCTATTTTTGCTTTGTCATAATGAGGTATTATGTATAGATTGATGAGGATTTTTTTTTATTTAATAAATTTTCGAATAAGGCTAACATAAGAAAATGTGGAAAAAGTGAAGGGGTCTGAATACTTTCCGAATGCACTGCATGTATGTATGTATGTATGTATGTATGTATGTATGTATGTATGTATGTATGTATGTACGTATGTATGTATACAGTACCAGTCAAAAGTTTGGACACATTCAAGGGTTTTTCTTAATTTTTTACTATTTTCTACATTGTATAATAATAGTGAAGACATCAAAACTATGAAATAACACATATGGAATCAAGTAGTAACCAAAAAAAGTGTTAAACAAATCAAAATATATTTCATATTTAAGATTCTTCAAAGTAGCCACCCTTTGCCTTGATGACAGTTTTGCACACTCTTGGCATTCTCTCAACCAGCTTCATGAGGTAGTCACCTGGAATGCATTTCAATTAACAGGTGTGCCTTCCTTCTTAATGTGTTTGAGCCATTAAGTTGTGTTGTTACAAGGTAGGGTTGGTATACAGAAGATAGCCCTATTTGTAAAAGACCAAGTCCATATTATGCCAAGAACAGCTCAAATAAGCAAAGAGAAACGACAGCCCATCATTACTTTAAGACATGAAGGTCAGTCAATCTGGAATATTAAGAACTTTGAACGTTTCAGAGTTCTCTGCTGCAGAGGATAAGTTCATTAGAGTTACCAGCCTCAGAAGTTGCAGCCCAAATAAATGCTTCAGAGTTCAAGTAACAGACGCATCTCAACATCAACTGTTCAGAGGAGACTGCGGCTGTAGTGGAACAGGTTGAGAGCTTCAAGTTCATTGGTGTCCACATCACCAACAAACTATCATGGTCCAAACACACCAAGACAGTCGTGAAGCAAGCTTCCTGCTATCCAGGACCTCTATACCAGGCGGTGTCAGAGGCAGGCCCTAAAAATTGTCAAAGACTCCAGCCACCCTAGTCATAGACTGTTCTCTCTGCTACCGCATGGCAAGCGGTACCGGAGCGCCAAGTCTAGGTCCAAAAGGCTTCTTAACGGCTTCTACCCCCAAGCCATAAGACTCCTGAACAGCTAATCATGGCTACCCGGACTATTTGCACTGCCCCCCCACCCCACCCCCCTCTTTTACACTGCTGCTACTCTGTTTATTATTTATGCATAGTCACTTTAAAATCTACCCACATGTACATATTACCTCAATTACCTCGACTAGCCGGTGCCCCCGGACATTGACTCTGTACCAGTACCCCCTACTGCTTTTTTATTTTACTGCTGCTCTTTAGTTATTTGCTTTTATCTTTTACTTATCTATTTTTTTACTTAACACTTTTTTTCCCATTTTTTTTTTTTACTGCATTGTTGGTTAAGGGCTTGTAAGTAAGCATTTCACTGTAATGTCTACACCGGTTGTATTCGGCGCATGTGGCAAATTAAATTTGATTTGATTTGCATCGGGCCTTCATGGTCGAATTGTTGCAAAGAAACCACTACTAAAGGACCAATAAGAAAAAGAGCCTTGCTTGACCAGTGGAAATCTGTCCTTTGGTCTGATGAGTCCAAATTTGATATTTTTGGTTCCAACCGCCGTGTCTTTCTGAGACGCAGAGTAGGTGAACTGATGATCTCAGCATGTGTGGTTCACACCGTGAAGCATGGAGGAGGAAGTGTGATGGTGTGGGGGTGCTTTGCTAGTGACACTGTCAGTGATTTATTTAGAATTCAAGGCACACTTAACCAGCATGGCTACCACAGCATTCTGCAGCGATACGCCATCCCATCTGGTTTGCGCTTAGTGGGACTATCATTTGTTTTTCAACAAGACAATGACCCAACACACCTCCAGGCTGTGTAAAGGCTATTTGAACAAGAAGGAGTGTTTGAGTGCCGTATCAGATGACCTGGCCTCCACAATCACCCGACCTCAACCCAATTGAGATGGTTTGGGATGAGTTGGACCGCAGAGTGAAGGAAAAGCAGCCAAGAAGTGCTCAGCATATGTGGGAACTCCTTCAAGACTGTTAGAAAAGCATTCCAGGTGAAGCTGGTTGAGAGAATGCCAAAAGTGTGCAAAGCTGTCATCAAGGCAAAGGGTGGCTACTTTGAAGAATCTAAAATATAAAATATATTTTGATTTGTTTAACACTTTTTGGGTTACTACATGATTCCATATGTGTTATTTCATAGTTTTGATCTCTTCACTATTATTCTACAATGTAAACAATTGTAAGACTAAAGAAAAACTCTTGAATGAGTAGGTGTGTCCAAACTTTTGACTGGTACTGTATACACACATACATACTGAACAAAAATATAAACGCAACATGCAACGATTTTACTGAGTTACAGTTCATATAACTCTGTAGTGCCTTGCGGTCAGAGGCCGAGCAGTTGCCATACCAGGCGGTGATGCAACCAGTCAGGATGCTCTCGATGGTGCAGCTGTTGTCGTTGTTGGCTAATCACCACTGTCCTGAAGCTAACCCCAGTTAGCCTTGAGCTAGCCTCGAGCCAGGACCATCTCCCGGCTATCTACCTCTCTGTCAACCGGACGGGACCTCCTAGTGTTGACACGGAGCCCCGCTGATCCATCATGACTGGTCTGCCGTTGCGACGACCACGAATATCCATCTGCTAGCCCCGGCCCGCTAGCACATGCAATCAACAGCCGTGCCTGTGGCGTAGCAGCCACTGAACTGCTCCCGGACTTACTTATTGCTGTTCACTGGACCTTATGATCACTCAGCTACACAGCTGATGCCTGCTGGACTGTTCCTTTATACGGTACCCCATCCTGTTGATCTGTTTAGCCTCAGCTCAAACTTTCATTGCCATTACCAGCTGTTGTCTTAGCTCTCTCGAATAACACCTGTGACTGCTTTATGCCTATCTCCCATGTCAATATGCCTTGCCTATTGCTGTTTCGGTTAGTTCTAACTGTACTTTTTCAATGTAGAGCCCCCAGTCCTGCTCAACCTGTCTCAGATAGATCCTTTGTCCCACCCCCCACACACGCGGAGAACGGCTCAATCGGTGCCTCCAGTGATGCTATCTCTTTCATCTTTACCCAACGCTTAGGTTTACCTCCACTGTACTCATATCCTTCCATATCCTTGTCTGTACATAATGCCCTGAATCAATTCTACAACGCCCGGAAATCGGCCCCTTTTTTTCTCTGTACCCAACGCACTAGAAGACCAGTTCTTAAAGCCTTTAGCCGTATCCTCTGGTGATGTAGAGGTTAACCCAGGCCCTGTAACCCCCAGTATCAATCCTGCTCCCCAGGCGCTATCATTTGTTGACTTCTGTAATCGCAAAAGCCTTGGTTTCTTGCATGTTAACATCAGAAGCCTCCTCCCTAAGTTTGAGTTATTCACTGCGTTAGCACACTCAGGTATATCTCACTGGTCATCCCTAAGATCAGCTTAATATTGTAGATAGATTGTAACTTCCATCAATGTAATTGTCTGCATCACTTCCAATCCCCCATGTTTTTATTTATATATACAGTGGGGAGAACAAGTATTTGATACACTGCCGATTTTGCAGGTTTTCCTACTTCCAAAGCATGTAGAGGTCAAAAATCCAGAAAATCACATTGTATGATTTTAAAGTAATTAATTTGCATTTTATTGCATGACATAAGTATTTGATACATCAGAAAAGCAGAACTTAATATTTGGTACAGAAACCTTTGTTTGCAATTACAGAGATCATACGTTTCCTGTAGGTCTTGAACAGGTTTGCACACACTGCAGCAGGGATTTTGGCCCACTCCTCCATACAGACCTTCTCCAGATCCTGGAATAAGTATTTGGTCACCTACAAACAAGCAAGATTTCTGGCTCTCACAGACCTGTAACTTCTTCTTTAAGAGGCTCCTCTGTCCTCCACTCGTTACCTGAATAATGGCACCTGTTTGAACTTGTTATCAGTATAAAAGACACCTGTCCACAACCTCAAACAGTCAAACTCCACTATGGCCAAGACCAAAGAGCTGTCAAAGGACACCAGAAACAAAATTGTAGACCTGCACCAGGCTGGGAAGACTGAATCTGCAATAGGTAAGCAGCTTGGTTTGAAGAAATCAACTGTGGGAGCAATTATTAGGAAATGGAAGACATACAAGACCACTGATAATCTCCCTCGATCTGGGGCTCCACGCAAGATCTCACCCCGTGGGGTCAAAATGATCACAAGAATAGTGAGCAAAAATCCCAGAACCACACGGGGGGACCTAGTGAATGACCTGCAGAGAGCTGGGACCAAAGTAACAAAGCCTACCATCAGTAACACACTACGCCGCCAGGGACTCAAATCCTGCAGTGCCAGACGTGTCCCCCTGCTTAAGCCAGTACATGTCCAGGCCCGTCTGAAGTTTGCTAGAGTGCATTTGGATGATCCAGAAGAGGATTGGGAGAATGTCATATGGTCAGATGAAACCAAAATAGAACTTTTTGGTAAAAACTCAGCTCGTCGTGTTTGGAGGACAAAGAATGCTGAGTTGCATCCAAAGAACACCATACCTACTGTGAAGCATGGGGGTGGAAACATCATGCTTTGGGGCTGTTTTTCTGCAAAGGGACCAGGACGACTGATCCGTGTAAAGGAAAGAATGAATGGGGCCATGTACCGTGAGATTTTGAGTGAAAACCTCCTTCCATCAGCAAGGGTATTGAAGATGAAACGTGGCTGGGTCTTTCAGCATGACAATGATCCCAAACACACCGCCCGGGCAACGAAGCAGTGGCTTCGTAAGAAGCATTTCAAGGTCCTGGAGTGGCCTAGCCAGTCTCCAGATCTCAACCCCATAGAAAATCTTTGGAGGGAGTTGAAAGTCCGTGTTGCCCAGCGACAGCCCCAAAACATCACTGCTCTAGAGGAGATCTGCATGGAGGAATGGGCCAAAATACCAGCAACAGTGTGTGAAAACCTTGTGAAGACTTACAGAAAACGTTTGACCTGTGTCATTGCCAACAAAGGGTATATAACAAAGTATTGAGAAACTTTTGTTATTGACCAAATACTTATTTTCCACCATAATTTGCAAATAAATTCATTAAAAATCCTACAATGTGATTTTCTGGATAATTTTTTCTCATTTTGTCTGTCATAGTTGACGTGTACCTATGATGAAAATTACAGGCCTCTCTCATCTTTTTAAGTGGGAGAACTTGCACAATTGGTGGCTGACTAAATACTTTTTTCCCCACTGTAGTACATTTGTCATAATTTGGTTGTAATCCAGAGAGGTTAGAAAATGTATCTAGATCCTCTATGAGGCTGTGGAGTGATTCTAGTTGTGGATTTAAAAGAAAACATGAATCATCAGCGTACAATGACACCTTTGTTTTTAAGCCCTGGATATTATTGTTGGATCTGATTTCAATAGCTAACATCTCAATGGCCACAATAAATAGATATGCCGATAGTGGACAACCTTGTTTCACTCCTCTTGACAGTTTAAAACTTTCGGAGAAATAGACATTATTTACTATTTTACACCTAGGGTTACTATACATGATTTTGACCCATTTAAAAAAAATTGAAATGCTCCAGGCATTTATATATATAAACCCCTATGAATAGCAGGCCTGGTTTCTCCGATTTTCCATAATGTTCTATTGTTTCCAATACTTGCCTTATATTATCTCCAATGTATCTTCCATGTAAAAAACCTGTCTGATTAGAATGAATAATATCCGACAATACCTTTTTAATTCTATGCGCTATACATTTTGCATCACAACACTGAAGTGTAAGGGGCCTCCAATTTTTTTTATGGACTGGATCTTTATATTTTCCACTTGTATCCTGTTTCAGTAATAACGAGATCAGACCTTCTTCTTGAGTGTCAGATAATCTACCATTTACATAGGAGTGGTTAAAACATGCTAATAGTGGTCCTCTTAGTATATCAAAAAAGGTTTGGTATACTTCGACTGGTATGCCATCCAACCCTGGAGTTTTCCCAGACTTAAAGTCTTTAATTGCATCCAGAAGTCCCTCCTCTGTAATTTCACCTTCACATGAGTCTTTCTGTTTGGCTGTTAATTTTACATTATCTATAGAAAAAAATCTCTACAATTAGCTTCAGTTAGAGGAGATGGAGGCGACTGAAACGAAAAAATATGCTTAAAGTACCTTGTTTCCTCCTTCAAAATATAATTTGGTGAATCATGGGTTACTCCGTCAATTGTAACCAATTTCATTAAATTCTTTTTGGTAGCATTCCTATGTTGAAGATTAAAAAAGAATTTGGTGCATTTTTCCCCATATTCCATCCAGTTTGCTTTATTTTAATAATATATTACACTTGATCTTTCTTGAATAAGTTTCTCCATTTCTTTTTGTTTTTCCTCCAATTTATTCTGAGCCTCTATGTTACAGTTTTTATTGCCATCTATCTGTTCTGTTAGACTTTCTATTTCCTTTGTTAGTATAAACTCTTGACCTACATTGCTTTTGTTTTCGAGATGAGTACTGAATTGCATGGCCTCTAAAGGCACATTTAAAGGTGTCCCATACAATAAGGGGATTTGCTGTACCTATGTTATGTCGGAAGAAGTCAGTTATAAATTATTTTGTCCTAGTTAAAAATAAATTATCATCCAATAGGCTTTGATTAAATTTACAATATCCTCGCCCACGTGGAAATTCAGTAAGAGTAATGTATATGCCAATTATATGATGGTCCGACCGCATTCTGTCCCCTATCAACACTTATTAAAACTTTTGGTGCAAACGAGAATGCGATAAGAAAGAAGTCAAGACGACTAGCTTGATTGAGTCTCCGCCATGTATATCTCACTAGATCAGGATATTTAAGCCTCCATATATCTACTAGTTCTAATGTATCCATGACATTCACGATTTCCTTAATAGCATGTGGGTGATTGATTGTGGTGCGATTTCCTTTACGGTCCATTGAGCTATATAAAACAGTATTATAATCCCCCACCATAATAATATTGTCTTGAATTGCTTGCAGGGTTGATCATTTATTATATATATATATATTGTCAAAGAAGTGTGGATCATTATTATTTGGTCCGTAATTGTTAATGAGCCATATCTGTTTATTGTCCAATAACATATTTAAAATAATCCATCTACCTTGCGTATCTATTTGGACAATTTGCACATTCGGATCGTAATTACTATTAATTAATATCATCACCCCTTTTCAATTTCTTTGCCCATGGGAGAAGTATATTTCGCCCCCCCATTCCTTTTTCCACGCAACTTCATCTAGAATTGTTGAATGAGTTTCCTGTAAACAATAGATATTATATTCCTTCTCTTTGAGCCATGTAAATATTGTTATTATTTTGTTATTATCAGCTAAGCCATTACACTCCAGTGTTAATACTAAATTATATTTGTAATTATTTTGCACTATGGCCTATTTATTGCCTTACCTCCATAACTTACTACATTTGCACATACTGTATATAGATTTTCTATTGTAACTCCATATGTAACTCTGTGTTGTTGTTGTTTCCGCACTGCTTTGCTTTATCTTGGCCAGGTCGCAGTTGTAAATGAGAACTTGTTCTCAACTGGCTTACCTGGTTAAATAAAGGTGAAATAAATAAAAAATAAAATAAATACAGTGAGGGAAAAAAGTATTTGATCCCCTGCTGATTTTGTACGTTTGCCCACTGACAAAGAAATGATCAGTCTATAATTTTAATGGTAGGTTTATTTGAACCGTGAGAGACAGAATAACAACAAAACAATCCAGAAAAACAAATGTCAAAAATGTAATAAATTGAATTTGCATTTTAATGAGGGAAATAAGTATTTGACCCCCTCTCAATCAGAAAGATTTCTGGCTCCCAGGTGTCTTTTATACAGGTAACGAGCTGAGATTAGGAACACACTCTTAAAGGGAGTGCTCCTAATCTCAGTTTGTTACCTGTATAAAAGACACCTGTCCACAGAAGCAATCAATTATTCAGATTCCAAACTCTCCACCATGGCCAAGACCAAAGAGCTCTCCAAGGATGTCAGGGACAAGATTGTAGACCTACACAAGGCTGAAATGGGCTACAAGACCATCGACAAGCAGCTTGGTGAGAAGGTGACAACAGTTAGTGCAATTATTCGCAAATGGAAGAAACACAAAAGAACTGTCAATCTCCCTCGGCCTGGGGCTCCATGCAAGATCTCACCTCGTGTAGTTGCGATGATCATGAGAATGGTGATGAATCAGCCCAGAACTACACGGGAGGATCTTGTCAATGATCTCAAGGCAGCTGGGACCATAGTCACCAAGAAAACTATTGGTAACACACTACGCCGTGAAGGACTGAAATCCTGCAGCGCCCGCAAGGTCCCCATGCTCAAGAAAGCACATATACAGGCCCATCTGAAGTTTGCCAATGAACATCTGAATGATTCAGAGGAGAACTGGGTGAAAGTGTTGTGGTCAGATGAGACCAAAATCGAGTTATTTGGCATCAACTCAACGCGCCGTGTTTGGAGGAGGAGGAATGCTGCCTATGACCCCAAGAACACCATCCCCAACATCAAACATGGAGGTGGAAACATTATGCATTAGGGGTGTTTTTCTGCTAAGGGGACAGGACAACTTCACCGCATCAAAGGGACGATGGACAGGGCCATGTACCATCAACTCTTGGGTGAGAACCTCCTTCCCTCAGCCAGGGCATTGAAAATGGGTCGTGGATGGGTATTCCAGCATGACAATGACCCAAAACACATGGCCAAGGCAACAAAGGAGTGGCTCAAGAAGAAGCACATTAAGGTCCTGGAGTGGCCTAGCCAGTCTCCAGACCTTAATCCCATAGAAAATCTGTGGAGGGAGCTGAAGGTTCGAGTTGCCAAACGTCAGCCTCGAAACCTTAATGACTTGGAGAAGATCTGCAAAGAGGAGTGGGACAAAATCCCTCCTGAGATGTGTACCAACCTGGTGGCCAACTACAAGAAACGTCTGACCTCTGTGATTGCCAACAAGGGTTTTGCCACCAAGTACTAAGTCATGTTTTGCAGAGGGGTCAAATACTTATTTCCCTCATTAAAATGCAAATCAATTTATAACATTTTTGACATGCGTTTTTCTGGATTTTTTTGTCATTATTCTGTCTCTCACTGTTCAAATAAATCTACCATTAAAATGATAGACTGATCATGTCTTTGTCAGTGGGCAAACATACAAAATCAGCAGGGGATCAAATACTTTTTTCCCTCACTGTATAAGGAAATTAGTCAATTGAAATAAATTCATTAGGCCCTAATCGATGGATTTCACATGACTGGGCATGCGCACAGCCATGAGTGGACCTTTGAGGGCATAGGCCCACCCACTTAGGAGCCAGGCCCAGCCAATCAGAATGGGGTTTTCCCCACAAAAGGGGCTTTATTACAGACAGAAATACTCCTCAGTTTCATCAGCTGTCCGGGTGGCTGGTCTCAGACGATCCCGCAGGTGAAGAAGCCAGATGTCGAGGTCCTGGGCTGGCGTGGTTACATGTGATCTGCGGTTGTGAGGCTGGTTGGACATACTGCCAAATTCTCTAAAATTATGTTGGAGACAGCTTAGTGTGGAGAAATTAACATTCAATTCTCTGGCAACAGCTCTGGTGGACATTCCTGCAGGCAGCAGGGCAATTGCATACTCGTCAAAACACATATGTGGCATTGTGTTGTGTGACAAAACTGCACATTTTAGAGTGACCTTTTAATGTCCCCTGCATAAGGTGCACCTGTGTAATGATCATGCTGTTTAATCAGCTGCTTGATATGCCACACCTGTCAGGTGGATGGATTATCTTGGCAAAGGAGAAATGCTCAATAATAGGGATGTAAACACATTTGTGCACAAAACCTGAGAGAAATAAGCTTTTTGTGCATATGGTACATTTCTGGGATCTTTTATTTCAGCTCATGAAACATGGGACCAAAACTTTACATGTTGCTTTATATTTGTGTTCAGTATATATCCATACATCTGTCCATCCTTCTGTCTAGTGTCCCGTCTGTCCAGTGTCCCGTCTGTATCAGTCTTTCTGGTGTCTGTCCGTCTAATGTCTCTGTCTGTCTAGTGTCCGTCTGTATTTCCAGCGTTGAAACATTTTAGTGAACAATTGAAATACCTCTTACATTTACATTTACATTTACATTTACGTCATTTAGCAGACGCTCTTATCCAGAGCGACTTTACATGTGTGAGGTGGTTTCTAAATTGGTGGTAAAGAGAGAGAGAAGGGGAGAGGCAGAGCGGTAGACCATAGGGTCCCAGAGCACACACCATCGCTACCTCCACTGAGGGAGGAAGGGGCGGTGGGAGCACAGGAGAGCGAGGGAGATTAGACAGAGTGACACAAAAAGAGAGCTTGAAAGGACCTAGAGGTTCCAGAAATACCTAGCCTGTCTGAGTTGTAAAACAGGGTTTGTTGTCAACGACTACCCACACGAGACTACAACCTTACCCAACCTACCCCCAATCCTGTAAAAGCCCTGATAGTTTTCATGTCATGACGTAGATGCTAAGTTGGCACCATCTCCACCCCAAGGAGCAATTTCCTACATGCCATCTTGAGGTGACCCCTACAGCTACAGACAATTGAGTAAATTCCCAAAATATCAAAAAGGAATGAATATCCCTCGAAGGGTGCTAACCACTGGAAAGTGTTTAACAGCAGCCCCTGTCCAGATGAGTTCAAGGCTAGTCAAGATGCTGGAATTTAGAGGAAGAAACAGTCATAAATGGTTTGCAGAAAGTGACAGTATGTGGTATTATTCCTGGACCTACAATGCACAAGTGATCCTAGCGTGACTTGGTTTAATTAGTCAATGTCAAAAATATGCCTATTGTAGTCTGTAACTATGGCCCAGAGTTTTTCCAGGTCAGGTCACATGGTGTGGTCAGGAAAAACTCAAGGTCCCAATAATATATTTTGATGTTTGTAGTTAGAGTGGCTGAATCCCAAATCACCCCCTTCCCCTCGCCCCTCCATTTGCGCATTCACACGCGCCTTCGCCATTTGCACAAGTGTCCCAAAGCTGAGGGAGTGAAAATGATTGAGGGTGTAGGGGCTAATTAGACCCTCAGTTAGCCACTTCAACTGAGCCAGCATGGCTGCAGGCTTCAGAGCGAAGCGCTATCCCGACACACACTGCGATATGTTTGGAGTTTGCGCAATTTCATACAAAATAATGGAGCGGTGTGCCTAATTATAAGCCACGTGAATTTGTTTTTCTGATTTCGCGACACATTTAACAGATGAAATACCAGTGGAGGCTGCTGAGGGGAGGAGGGCTTATAATAATGGCTGGAATGTTTGATACCATTCCATTCAGGCCATTATTATGAGTCGTCCTCCCCACAGCAGCCTCCACTGTTAAATGGCTCCAAAAGTAAATGTTTAACTGTCACTGAGGTCTAAATCTTGTAAAACAACAGGGGGGTTAGTTCATTTGAATTTCATACTCATTTTATTATTTAAAAGTGGACCATGAATCGCATCATTCAAGTCAGGAGTGTGTCCCAAAGTTGATGGGTTTATTGATCCCCTCCCCACTCTCTAGAAGTCACCCTCGAAGTTTCGTAAGCAACGAGTTGGTAGGGGCGAGGGGGGGGTTTGGAATTCACTGAGAGACTCACATTTGGCATAGAGCTCCCGACTGGACACACCCACCACCTCTATCTTGCGCAGGTCTTCCCTCATGCCAAACTCTGTGGGAGAGAGATAGAGACACACTATAGAGATAGAGGACTCATCTTTGTATCTGTGCCATTATATAAATGGACTACTCCATTTTGAAGTAGTCAATTTACTTCTTCAGAATTGGCTGATCCCTCCTGATGACCCACTTGAACATGACTCCAACAGGGTCACCATGAGGGATCAGCCAATGAAGTTGGAAGTCCCACCCAGTTGACCACATTAAAATGGTGGAAGCCCTCAACAGCGCTGCCCATGCCAGCACGGCCTTTTGGCCACTAGAGGCCTCTATCATTCTCTATGAGACAGACATGTGACACTGAAAGCCAAAGTAGGTTGACAGTAGCCTGGTCAAAGCTACTTATGCATACAGAACTAGTGACCAGGCAACTGTGCAATACATGATGGCATGACAATAAAAGTCAGGCGTTGGCTAAAGCTGGGGTTCCCAAACTTTTTCACTCTGGGCCCCCCTTCCAGCATTGTGGAACATCCCGCACCCCCCACATCAATTTCTATGGGCACAAGCACTGTTCATGAAAAACAAACTGTTCCGTTTTAAAACGAATTTTCTTGCAATTCTATAAATTTTGCCATGTCTAATGTGTATTCATGTGATATTTGAGGTTTTTAAAATTACAACAATATCTATGGGCTAAAAAACCTAAATAAAAAAACATTAGCTGACATGGGCTAGTTGATCTGGACATTTCTGACAAGTTATAAACAGCTCTCTAAGGTATGCAATGAAAAACATGGGAGGGGGAACCCCATGCCCCAATTGCCGACCCACAGTTTGGGAACCACTGGGCTAAAGCGCATTCAGATCTAGCCCCCCAGGCTTGTATGAGATATGCACACCCCAAATGTCCAAAGCAATGCTGTAAGAAATGTAAATCCAATACATAGTATATACCAGGCAAATTCAAATCTAGACCTAGAAGCCAGTTCCACTGCTGATTCATTCTTCCCCTCTAATCAAGGACTGATTTGGACCTGGGACACCAGTTGGGCGCAATAATTATATGGTAGGTCTGAAAACCAGCAGTACTCCGGACCTCCAGGCTCCGATTTGAATAGTTGACAGGAGGTACAGCTACATTAACCAATGATATAATGATAGGGTTGCAGAAGACAAGGATGGTTGAGGCAGTGTCTTCTTTCATAATGGTGTGTTCAAAGCAAAGGTTGGAACAGTGCGTTGCATAACAGCAATCAACAAAGTTCCTTCTCGGTGCCCGTAGACTTGTCAATAAGAAAGCTTTCAGAAAAACCATACATTGAATCTCTCGGGACCAAAGCACAATGCATAAATAGAAACTGCAAAACAAAAAAGCAATTCCCAGGCCCTTCCTTGACCCAACCTATAGACTAACCTACGTCCCAAATCATATAGGCTACTGTCAATTTCCGTTTGATAAAACGCCACATTTCGCATAGGACATTTTAGAAGAATCATTGATCACTGCATTATTTACCCTCTGTGCATCGCCTTCTCCAGATGGTTTCCGTGTTGAGGATTTGCCTGAATGTCTTGCAGACGAGCGCCAGGTTTGGAAGCTCTGTGCCCAGCAGCGAGGAGAATATTTCCACCAAAAGCTCTGGGGGCAGATCCAAAAGGGACTGCGGGTTCGGTGGTCCGGTACTTGCACTGTGCCCATTCGAAAGTCTGTTGACATTTGCACGACCACATTCAGCAGTGGCTTCATGGGCCACACTCGGCCCTGCCGCGGCGGAGGGGTTTTCGGGGCCACCACCGCGGGTGACGGCTTGTGTCTTGCCCACAATCCGCACCCCTTCCTCCTCGTCCATGTCGGAGTCGCTTCCCTGGTCCTGCTGATTATGCCGCTGTCGCCGCCTGCACCTCCGCGACTGACCCACTCCGCAGAGCCTGGCACACACAGCCATCCGTAGTAGTCACCAAAGGGGCAACATTAAATCACCACAACAACTGTGCTAGCTGCAGTCTCGAATATCTTCCCTGTCCTTGCGTGCCTGGGCGGAAACCTGTGACGCAGAGTCGACGTAGCTACGTAGGGACTTCTCAATTGAATTGTCAACCAGGTTTCAACCAGATAAACGTGGATATACTGTAAATATCTATGCATTTATACGTGTTGTAAATGTATAATGGAATTTAGTCATGTCTGTATCTAAATAGAATTTACCTAGATGGGGGAAAAAATCGAGCCAGCCAGGAGCCAAACATAGAATCTTCTGATCAGTACTGAGACGCGTTATCAATTGGAGATCGCTCATTAGTCGAGTTTGTGCCACCAGGAATTAAGAAGTGTAGCGAATTTGGGGGGCATTTGCTACCAAGAATGAACCTGTATCGAATCCCGACACGGCTTGAATTGTTGTTTTGTATGCTTTATTTTCCTTTAGTGTGAAAATCTGAGAGTAGAATAGCATCGGGCTTCTTCCGAGAATCCTCGTTCCTCTTACCCCGTAAATCTGTCATCATCATCCATAACTTTTTATTATGAAAACCCGTCTCTTTTTGTCAAACTGCTCACCCTCTTCAGGATTCTAATTTATAGAAGGGTAGCCTAAATGTGTTAAGCCTAAACACCACAGGAGTTAACTTTTGTTTGTCTCAAATAAGAGAAATGGCTTAAACTATATATGTAATATCAAGTTCAAATCGAAAACGTAATGTTAGCTAAATTGTTTTGATTGTAAATTAAGGAAGTCATTGAAGATAGAATTGGAGGAAAACGTGAGATTGACAAATGTACTCTAATTGTTTCAAATCAGTGCACATAGCACAGAAGCAGGAAAATTAAATAGTTTATACAATAGAGCATTCAAAGACTGACATTAATTGCTCAAAATGTAATTAGAGAATTCTGCTGAGGGCTTTTGTGCTCAGTGTGAATTAAGAGGAAGGGAAGAGTACTGTTGAGTAATACATCAATTAAAAATGATGCTGTATATACAGTTAAATAAACCCCACAGAGAGACAAACAATTGAACACAAATAATTACAATGATATATAATTAACTGAAAATGGAGAGCGACTGATTGCTGGCTCCATCAGAATGCCCAGCCCGTAAGGAGCAGAGCACGGGGCTGACTGAGGGACAGCCGAGCATAGGTGTGGAGGTCAAAGACAGAGGCCCAGCCGGGCACAGGTGTGGAGATCATGAACAGAGGCCCAGCCGGGCACAGGTGTCGAGGGCATGGACAGAGGCCCAGCCGGGCACAGGTGTCGAGGGCATGGACAGAGGCCCAGCTGGTGGTGGAGTAGCCCGTACAGGAGCAGAGGACTGATGCGGGTAGAGGTGTGGGCTGGATGGTGGGATGGGACCTCCATGTAGTCCTCGAGTCATCTGATTGGCAGATTGCGTCACTCTTCATCAATGCCACCAAATACTCAGCATACCACAGAGCATTTTCAACCACCCACTTGGAGGTCTGCTTCCTGTAAAGGCTGAACTGCATCTCGTGTTGACCCAACAAGTGTGCCTTGTTGCTGGGTTGCCACCTCGGAGCAGTACATTCCTCCTGGCTCAATTTATCCGGAGATATAGCCCTGGTGTACTCTCTTTTAGAAGTATGTCTCCTGAAATGGCAAGCATTCTTACTGTCAAAAATCTAATAAAATGTAATCAAATCGTATTCGTCATATACACAGGATACAGTGGGGTGTAAGCAGTGCAATGAAATGCTTACTTGCAAGCTACCTCTCAACATAGCCCTTATGTCATACCCCTCCCAAAACAAATGCTAACCTCCCCTGTTATAGTAATAGTGAGAGGTTAGCATGTCTTGGGGGTAAGATATTTGTGCGTCTGTAACGTTCTCACTCATCATTATTCACAGTTCATCAGGACTATCCATAATCCACATTAATGTAGAAGTATTTAGAAACATATTCAATTCTTATTTACAATAAGTGTCTCCAAAATGACACATTATTTACCAGTCATTTCTATTGGGCACAAAATAATCTGAAACACAACCAAAACAAACAGCAAATACACCAAACAAGTTTGTAGAGTCACAAACTTGATGTAATCATTGTGTGCTAGGAATATGGGACCAAATACTAAACTTGACTACTTTAATAGACATAAATGAATTTGGTCCCCTAAAATGGTGGGACTATGTACAAAAAGTGATGTAATTTCTAAACAGTTCACCCGATATGGATGAAAATACTTTTAAATTAAAGCTGACAGTCTGCACGTTGTATCATTTCAAATCCAAAGTGCTGGAGTACAGAGACAAAACAACAAAACTTTTCACTATCCCAATACTTTTGGAGCTCACTGTGTATTTAGTTTGTATTCCAACTCTTTGCTTCTCCTGAGATAGCCGTTGATCATGACTCTCAGTTCCATTACATCACACAGAAGAGTCATTGGACGAAGGCGTCTTCTTTACGGGGGAGTTTTGTTAAGAGCCCCGAAACTCGGTCTGAACATGAACACGCATCGCCTACGGTACGGTTTTGAAAGCATAAGGACCTTATCTTTCATATCAGCGATAAATAATTTTCAAAAAACAAAAGGTTAAAATTATACTCACCTTTATAGGGTTAGTGTTACCACACAGCCATATCTCCATGTTACAGCGCTTCATTACAGAAAACAGACGGAAGACTGTCGACTACCTGTGCTAAAAAGCTATCTGCGTCTCCTAACACCTGTGTGTGAACGGAAGACGGACGCCACAAACATGTTGTCACTAAAAAATACGGTTAGCTGCAACTGTGTACAGTAAGTGTGTATTTAGCATTTGAAATTATTTTGATGTGATATGAAAGTAGAGGGATTTATGTTCCTAGAACCGTACCGGAATTGGGAATCAATCCACGTTTTGGCTGCCAGAGCCAATTATACACTTTAAAAATAACATTTAAGGTCCTTGGACTAAGGAGTAACATTAGGCTCCCTTAGTCCATTATTGGGCTACCTCTCAACAGTGAAATATCTAAATATGAACAATAGAAGTAACAACAGACACACAACAAGGCAAGTGGTAAATAAATATTAAAAGGTTTAAGAGTAGGAGTAAAACTAGCACTAACGATATGTACTATGAAATGTGCTATGTCAACAAGTAGATAAATTGAGCAGTACAAATAAATAGTACAAAATTATAGCAGCAATTATGGGAGTGAGTGACCGTGCGTACGCGTGTGCAAGGGCCGCAGCTTTTGTGGAGCGATAAGTAACGATGCTTTGTGGGTGACAAGTTGTCGATGTGTTCAGAGGGTCCCTGACTAAAGCCCAGGTTGGGGCAAGTACAGGGATTGAAGCAATACTGTTACAGAGAGTCAGTGGAAATAGTCTCTTAAGGTGCAGGTGAACAGCGGGTTCTGCAGGTGGACAGCTAGGCTTTTCAACCGTCTCATGGCCTGGTGGTGGATGCTCCGTTACAGTCTGCCAGACTGAAGCGGAGAGACAGTATATCAGTTGGTACAGCATGGCGCTTGCAACGCCAGGGTTGTGGGTTCGATTCCCACGGGGGACAGTATGAAAAAAGAAGAAGAAAAAAAAAAGAACGTATGCACTCACTAACTGTAAGTCGCTCTGGATAAGAGCGTAGACAAATGAGTAAAATGTAAAACAGGCCGTGGCTGAAGTCCTTGGTGATCTTCCGGGGGACAGTGCAGCTGCCTTTACAGGCGGTGATGCAGCCAGACAGGATGCTCTCAATGGTGCATCGGTAGAAGCTGATGTCTTTCAGGACAAGGCTCCCATCTGACAACATTTTGAAGATGGGCCATTCCATGTCTGCTATTGAAATAAGGGAGGGGGAGGGGGTGACAAACTATTTAGACAACCTGTCAAAACACACAGCTAGCTACTGTTACTTTAAGTACTGTAGCTAGCTAAATTGTTAGCCAACTGTACTAACGTGATGTAGCCTAATGCACTGATTTTACCTGCTAGCAAGCAAGACATTTCACAGATTAAGTGCATTTCTTCATATCTCGTCCGTCTGCTAACGTTAACGTTACCTTGACACGGTCAAATAAATTATCCAGCTAACACCTGCTAAACAACGTGGGAATATGCATATTTCAATAGTTAATATAGCTAGCTAATCGTTGGACATTCGGGTTGCTAAATTTAGCTCGTTTAGTTAGCTAGTAGCTAAATCGTTTGGTTTTCATTAAAAAATATATTGTAAAGAAATAGACATTTGTAGGCAGCACATGGTGGGCGTTCCATACACACACAGAGCCAATCACTGGCTTGCAAACATTGACAACAGGAAAAGGTTTGCTGGCGGGAATTTCGGTCGTCACTAGTTACCACAGCCACAAAGTCATTATTATGGTTAAACCCCGCCTATTTCTAAAAAGGATCTTCTTAAAATCTAGCTTCTTAAAATCTAACTTTAACCCTAACCACACTGATAACCTTATGCCTAACATTAAATGAAAACCGAAAAGGCAATTTTTGTTTTCATACATTTTTATGATATAGCCAGTTTTGACTTTGTGGCTGTGGTAGCTAGCTAGTGACAACCGGGAATTTCATTTTGCTGGTGACTCCGAAACGTTAGTAGCAGATGGCTTGCTAGCTACCGTGAACTTGTCCCAAAAAAGTTTAACTCGGTATCATACAATTAGGACCCGCAAAGGTATGTTCGACCAAAGTGGTTGTATTGTAGTTTCATCTGAAAGTTCTTTCAATAACTTTTGTCACACGACTGGACGCGATAGCTAGCTAGCCGCCCTAAGAGGTAACGTTAGTTAGCTTCATGCCAATGATTGTTATGAAGTGCAGTAAGTGGCAGTGGTGTACCTAGCTAGCTTAGTCAACATTGTTATAATTTAACACCCTATTGAACGTTGTGTCATACACTTTCTGATTTGATTTGCAGTGTATGTCTTCTTTGACCTGTAGACGTCCAACATGAGAGCTGACATGATGGAGAAGATAGTTTCGTTGTCTGGTGGAGAGAGCATCCCTGAGCTGCAGCAGTACCTCTCATCCCTGACTGATGACCAGGTTACCAGTCAACACAATTCTTCCCAACACCCGACAACACACTATTTCATAATCATGATAATTATGATAATGTATCTTGTAATACACATTATTAATTTGACTATATCTCAATAATGTATTCATTTAGACATTGTTTTACTACTTTGTACCTAACTAGATATCACCTAGTCCCCAGATCTGTTTGTGCCATCTTGCCAACTGTCATTGTCATGCCATGTCAATCCCATAAGAAGTTTCCATAAGAGAGCAGAAACAGTGGCAACCAGGCTAAACTAGTTAACCCACTCTTGAATAATTTCTGGGGTGTTTTCCCTCCAGCTGACCACCGTGGTCACAAACAGTGCGTTGAAGGGGAAGGACATTGGAGCCATGGTCAAATCCATATTCAAAGGTAACCATGTGTGATATAAAAAACTATTTTGACACCATGACCCATGCCGTTGTCATTGTCCCATGTTATTTCCTTTGGATGCCTCGGCAATGTTGGAGTATGGTGTCTCAAAGTGTGTGTGTTCTCTCAGGCTCTCCGCCCAGTTCCCCAGAGGGTGCGAGTCGCAGGCTGCTCCTGTACCAGCACTGCATCCCACTGTGTGAGTCTGGAGATCTCCAAACAGAAGTGGCATCAGACGTCATTGGACTGCTGATGCTAGAGGTACAGTGATATTTCTTACAAAGGTTGTTTTGCGCGGGCCATTAATTAGGCTATGCAGATGTATTTATTCACAAACCGGTGATTGGTTGTTTCTGCCATTTCTTTCATGTTTAAACTTAAGTAGTTTGATATTGATTATTAGACTCATCTGTTCCAATAACGCTGTCCCTGTATGTTCTCATCCTAGGCCCACAACCTGCCTGGCCCCTCCCTGGCACAGCTGGCGTCTCTCTTCGTTGATGCCATTAAGTCAGGCAAGATGGGCAGTGGCAAATCCCTGGAACTCTTCCCCACAGTCCTCACGGCCCTGGCTGCCACTGAGGCTCTGTCCTATGGGAAAGGTACAAAACCAAACTCAAAACCACAAATGCAGAAACCTGACCCTACAGAATTGTCTAAATCGTCTTCTGTACCCTAATTTCAATACCATAAATTGTTTTATTTTCTACACTGATATATCTACAGGTGAGCTCAGTGGTGAAGAGTACAAGAAGCAGCTCATCAACAGCCTCTGCTCCAGCAGGTAATAGGGGGGCAATTCCACGGTAACGGAATTGCGCTGAGACTCAGATTTTTCACTTACTATGTGTGCCAAACAAAAACCATTGATTTCAAAGTTGAACAAACTATACAACTCTATGCACAAGGACTATTTTGAACAATTTGACAGAAACGTTTACAAAAACACATTTACTGGAAGAACTGTGCAGATGCCAAGTTTGGTATCAGAATTTCGGTAAAATCTCACTCTGTTTTTTATGTGTCCACATTTTCCAAAAACAGTTAAATATCTGCTCTGAATTAAGATTCAACAATGTCTGCAGAGCGAATGGGGTGTCAGCTTTGACATGACACAATTGACTTAGAAAAAATCTATTTTGGTTATTGAACTACAGTAAGTGAAATGGATTTACACCTGGTAACGGAATTGCGGTAACTAAATTTCATCATGGGTCCCTAATCTGTACTACACAGAAATGCAAAATTATGGATATGAATGTCATTCTCTTCATGGTGATGTATCCTAAATAGGTACAGAAATGTATAAATATGCAATATCCTCCTTTGCATATTTGGATATTATTATACACACTGGCTATTATTTTAATGAGCTTTGCCCCCAAACAAGACGAAATTTGGTTGGTCCAGACCAAATCTGAACCAATCATAGATGTCTATGTTTCACAAGTTTGGACATCAAAGTTCAGTTGAGTACAGTACATTATATATAGTGTACTCAACTATAGTGTGCTCTACTGTGTACTATACTGAACTCTACTGTACTGAACTATAGTCTACTTTTCTTTACTGTACTCTACTGTGCTGTTCAAACTTGTGAACCCAACTGTGGTTTGTCGCTACTATGATTTCCCATTGTAGCCAATTCAATTGCAGAAAAATTACCGATTTGGTAACGGAATTTCGCATTTTAATCACTTAATAATTAATAAACAAAATTGATATCAGTAAAAACACTAATTGATAGGTTTACCTTCTCTCATGAGGAAGAGAAATTAGAAAATATCTTTGATAAGTGGGTTTTTGTTACCGGAATTAAGGCACAAGGCAATGTTTCTTAAACTTACAGAAGGCAGAAACATTTATCCAAAGTTAAATATGTGTTGATATTAGTTGGCAGTGGTCTTTACTTCAACATTATTGTGTTTTGATGTATTTTTAATACTTGTTAAGACTTAATTTTTTTCTGGTAGATGTTTTTCTAAGACCCATTTTCCATCTGTTTGAGCAGAAATCAAAGCCTTTGCTTATTCCAAATTTCTAGGATGGAAAATGGTTGAAAAATGTGTATGTGCAGTATATCCCAAACTCTGTCCTCGGGACACCAAGGGGTACACATTTTGGTTTTTGCCCTAACACTACACAGCTGGTTCAAATGATCAAAGCTTTATGTATTTAGATTCTCACGATTCTATAAATATTGCGTTTCAATACTGCAATTTTATTTCGATTAATTGTTCCAAACATATTGCTCACCATATGTCTGCTGCAGAAGGACAAGAGGGAGCTTTGAGAACACGAGTTTTGATCAGTCATTGAAATAAGTGCTGGAAACAAATTATCTCACTATTTAAAAAGATGGAGAGCAAGCTATGCAGGTACAGCTGACTAGCGCAAAAATAATATTGCGATTTATCGTCAAATTATATCCCGATATGTACCTCGATTTTTTTTAAAACAATGTTCCTGTCACTAGCAGGTAAGGTCCTGGGTTACAATGGAAATGACATTTAGTCAGCTCCCTCATGAGATTGAGTGACACTCTTCTTCTAAGGGTTATCATACACACTGTTAATTCAGATCCTGACACCAGTCTTATAATGGCTTGTGATTAAGGTGCTGTTATAATAGTCTCATATCAGAGCACTGTTAAGAGGGATATATTTCATGTAAGGATATTTGATGTAAACAGTTGGATGTACTTCAGGGAGACATGTTTGCTCACTGATATGGCACACAGAGCTTGTGGTCAATGCTAGACAAGTATTTGTTCTGTGTTTACAGATGGGACCCACAGTGTGTGATCCACTTGACCACTATGTTCAGGTAAACCTGAAAGACTTGAGCTTCACTTGGTTTCAATATTCAATTCAAAATGTTTGTTAGTCGATGAGTGCATTGGCACACAGTTAATGAGTGCATCTACACCCCGCCTTAAACAATCCTCTCCAGGGATGTGCCCTTGGCCCCAGAGGAGCTGCAGTTCCTTGTCGAGAAGGTCCTGAGGATGTTCCTCAAACTAGACCTGCAGGAGATCCCACCTTTGGTCTACCAGCTCCTGCTGCTGGCTGCTAAGGTGTGTGTGTGTCTGTTTGTATGCACAATATGTATATGTACAATGTCCTATATGTTTCCACATAGCTTGCTGAATTAACAACCTCTTGTGTTTATGTTGTCTACCAGGGCTGTAAGAAACAGGTCCTGGAAGGAATCATCAGCTACTTTAAAGAGCAGGATCTTCGCCAGAAAGAGGAACAGAAAGATGGAGAGTGAGTGAGCATTATGACACACCAATAAACCACAATGTCTAATTCAATGACAAGCTATGTGTGAACTGCCTTGATGAGAAGACTCTACGATCTCTCACTCTCTCACTCACTCACTCACTCACTTACTCACTCACACAGGAGTATGGACGTGGAGGTTCAGTCCATTCCTCAGGACCAGCTGAGACATGTGGAGGGCACAGCCATCCTGCACATCGTTTTTGCCATGCGGCTCGACCATGAACTGGGGAGGGAGTTCCTGAAAAGCCTTAAGGTCCCAGATACACTCTCACCCACCCCTTAAATAGAATGACAGTAATGATAAAGAAGGGGTGTTTTTGAACTATGGCATCATTGGTGTGCTGTTCATACTGCTTTTGGAGTGAGACTTTAAATTGTGTATAAATTGAAAATTGTTATTATCCAGATATTCAAGCATTCAGTCACCCGTATGTATGATGAATAATGTTCAGTATGGTGCTCAGACAGTATTGACTGTGTGTGTGTGTGTTTGGTCTCTGTCCTCTGCAGGGGTCCCAGGGGGAGCTCTGTCCGTTCAGCATCGCTCTGCTGCTCTCGGTGGCCAGGATCCAACGCTACGAGGAGCAGGTAGGAACCCAGACAACCTCCAATCACAAAAATAAAGAAAATGATCTTTCTCAATTTGTCTTTCCTATGTTCCTCGCGTCCTCTCTTTGCCTGCTTCTCAAAATGCATTGGAGTAGAAGATTAGAGGGGAAGGAGCTTGGAACTACTTCTCCAATGAAGAGACTGTACGCAAGGAATCATGGAAAAACCATTAGGGAAAGAGCCTCTCTCACCCTCCCTTCTCTCCAAACCCTCCCTGTCCTACCCTCTCCCTTCCCCCTCCCTCCCTGGTGGTGTAGTTGTTTGATTTCTTGAAGGGAGCGATCACTAAGTGCTTCAAGGATGAGCAGCTGCAGCAGGGCTCCAAGTTCCTGCAGGACCTGCTGCCTCAGCGCTGCAGCCTTGCTCAGATGATCCTGGCCACTGTCAAGAACAGGTCAGGACTCATATTCAAAAAGCCGTTTGGAGTAGGAGTGCTGATCTAGCGTCAGGTCCTCCCTGTCTATATAATCTTATTCATTATGATTTAAAAGAGAAAAGTGATACTAGATCAGCACTCTTACTCCAGCATCACCTCAGGGGGATTACGTGTGTTTGTCTACAGACACGTTCAGATACTAGTGTGGTAACTAAGGGCACTATCTCCGACCTCTGACCCATGCAGTGTGTTTGGCTGGGACCATGTGACCCAGGGGCTGGTCCAACTGGGCTTCATCCTCATGGACGCCTTTGGCCCCAAGGCGGGGCCGTTCGGGAAGACTACAACTGAGGGGGCCAACGCCACAGCCAAGACCCCCACACAGCAGGCCTGTCGGCTGGGGGGACAGGTCCTGTTGGAGGGCTTCAAGGTACGGTGGCTATGGCCTCATCCTCTGGATCATTTAATGTAGACTGATGATGATTAATGAATAGATTATATAAGGTACAGGATCTGAAGTGACAGCCACATGCTAGTGTCATTATACTGATTATGATCAATCTGTTAGTTCTCAGTTGAAGCACTATGTCTGATTTGGGATGATTCTGATCCCCAGTTGCCTTTCAAAGAGCTGATTTTATTATGACTGACCTGGTTAAACCAGACTGAATATTACGCTTAGTGAAACAATGGTGAGCGCAGAATTCAGTCTGGTTTAACCAGGCTATAATATTACAGTGCTGTAACAGGCAATGATATCTCCTGTTCATCTGATATTTCAACCACTTTCTTTGGTTTATTTGAACAGACGCATGAGCCAATCAGGGGTGAGATTCTGGAGCAAGTCCTGAACCGATTGGTCACAAAAACAGCCTCCCCTGTCACTCATTTCATAGGTAAATATACTTATCTTGTTCTCCTTGCGCTCTGATGGGCTAGGTGTATTTCTTTTGTTGCTATTTTGCATACACATGTCCAATCCTCTCAGATTTCCACGCGTCCAGACGATTGGGGCTAGGGACTGTTTCTGGATGTTGTCTGATTTCTCTCTCTCATCTACATCATCAGATCTCCTCTCTGACATTGTGGTCTCGGCTCCCATGATCCTCCTGGAGTCATCGTCCAAGGTGACAGAGACGTTTGACCACCTGTCCTACCTGCCTCTGGCCACCGTGCAGGGGCTACTCAAGGCTGTCCAGGTAACACACACACACACACACACACACACCAGTGTAGGGGCTGCTTGTGTGATCTCTCTCTCTGTGGTGTCCCTAGCCCCTGCTGAAGGTCAGTATGTCCATGAAGGATGCTCTGATTCTCGTTCTGAGGAAGGCCATGTTCTCCAGGTAAGTTCTCCCTCCCTCTGTCCTAACCAGACATAGCTCTGATCAGAGATGGGGTCGTATGTATCAAGCGTCTCAGAGTAGGAGTACTAATCTAAGATCAGGTCACCCCTGTCAATGTTGTCTTATTCATTGTGATGTAAAAAAACAAACTGATCCTAAATCAGCAATCCTACTCTGAGACACTTGATTCATATGGCCCCTGGGCTCATATTCAATTAATCTTTCCTTCCATGTGACCCCTGCAGCCAGTTGGATGGGAGGAAGTCTGCGGTGACGGGCTTCCTGCTGCTGCTGAAGAACTTCCGGGTCCTGGGTAGCATGGCCTCCAGCCAAGCCAGCCAGGCCATCTCCTCCAGCCAGGTGGAGTGTGTGTGTGTGTGTGTGTGTGTGTGTGTGTGTGTGTGTGTGTGTCTCGGTCTGTCTGATATCAGTGTCTTTATATCAGTACCACCACTCACAGTGACTGAGTGCACACTGAGTGTACCCCTGCACTTTCATTTATGTATTCAAGCCGTTATGAGGGAATTTCTATGGGTCCATTCATCTGTGACGTGTCCTGTCCTGTGCCCAGGTCCAGGTGGATGTCCACTCCCGCTACAACTCTGCTGCCAACGAGGCCTTCTGCCTGGAGATCCTCAGCAGCCTGCGCCGATGTCTGGGCCAGCAGGCCGACGTACGACTCATGCTCTACGAGGTCGGAACCCCCACACCACAATGTCTAACCTGGTCCCAGATCTGTTTGTACCAATGACCATCACAAGACGGTGACCATAGGTGTTAACAAAATGGCACAAAAAGATTTGGGACCAGGCTATACAAAGTCAGCTTTGGCTGATAAGTGTTATAAGACTGAATGTACAGTACATACACTATATATACAAAGTATGTGGACACCCCTTCAAATTAGTGGATTCGGCTATTTCAGCCGCACCCGTTGCTGACAGGTGTATAAAATCGACAGCCATGCAATCTCCATAGACAAACATTGGTAGTAGAATGGCCTTACTGAAGAGCTCAGTGACTTTCAATGTGGCACCATCATAGGATGCCACCTTTCCAACTAGTCAGTTCGTCAAATCGTCTGTCCTCGGTTGCAACATTCACTACCGAGTTCCAAACTACCTCTGGAAGAAACTTCAGCAACTGTTCGTCGGGAGCTTCATGAAATGGGTTTCCATGGCCGAGCAGCCGCGCACAAGCCTAAGGTCACCATGCGCAATGGTGTAAAGTACAGGAGTGGTGTAAAGCTCGCCGCCATTGGACTCTGGAGCAGTGGAAATGCGTTCTCTGGGTCTGAACCCTGCCCTGTGCAACTGGGTCCTGGACTTCCTGATGGGCCGCCCCCAGGTGGTGAAGGTAGGAAACAACATCTCCACTTCGCTGATCCTCAACACTGGGGCCCCACAAGGGTGCGTGCTCAGCCCCCTCCTGTACTCCCTGTTCACCCATGACTGCATGGCCAAGCAATTGAGAGCATCCTGTCGAGCTGTATCACCGCCTGGTACGGCAACTGCACCGCCCGCAACCGCAGGGCTCTCCAGAGGGTGGTGCGGTCTGCCGAACGCATTACCAGGGGCAAACTACCCGCCCCCCAGGACACCTACAGCACCCGTCACAGGAAGGCCAAAAAGATCATCAAGGACATCAACCACCTGAGCCACTGCCTGTTCACCCAGCTATCATCATGAAGGCGAGGTCAGTACAGGTGTATCAAAGCTGGGACCGAGAGAATGAAAAACAGCTTCTATCTCAAGGCCATCAGGCTTTTAAATTGCCATCACTAGCACACTAGAGGCTGCTGCTGCCTATTGAAATCACTGGCCACTTTAAGAAATGGAACACTAGTGACTTTAATAATGTTTACATATCTTGCATTACTCATCTCATATGTACAGTGGGGGAAAAAAGTATTTAGTCAGCCACCAATTGTGCAAGTTCTCCCACTTAAAAAGATGAGAGAGGCCTGTAATTTTCATCATAGGTACACGTCAACTATGACAGACAAAATGAGAAAAAAAAATCCAGAAAATCACATTGTAGGATTTTTTATTAATTTATTTGCAAATTATGGTGGAAAATAAGTATTTGGTCAATAAGAAAAGTTTCTCAATACTTTGTTATATACCTTTTGTTGGCAATGACACAGGTCAAACGTTTTCTGTAAGTCTTCACAAGGTTTTCACACACTGTTGCTGGTATTTTGGCCCATTCCTCCATGCAGATCTCCTCTAGAGCAGTGATGTTTTGGGGCTGTCACTGGGCAACACGGACTTTCAACTCCATCCAAAGATTTTCTATGGGGTTGAGATCTGGAGACTGGCTAGGCCACTCCAGGACCTTGAAATGCTTCTTACGAAGCCACTCCTTCGTTGCCCGGGTGGTGTGTTTGGGATAATTGTCATGCTGAAAGACCCAGCCACGTTTCATCTTCAATGCCCTTGCTGATGGAAGGAGGTTTTCACTCAAAATCTCACGATACATGGCCCCATTCATTCTTTCCTTTACACGGATCAGTCGTCCTGGTCCCTTTGCAGAAAAACAGCCCCAAAGCATGCCGTTTCTACCCCCATGCTTCACAGTAGGTATGGTGTATTTTGGATGCAACTCAGCATTCTTTGTCCTCCAAACACGACGAGTTGAGTTTTTACCAAAAAGTTATATTTTGGTTTCATCTGACCATATGACATTCTCCCAATCCTCTTCTGGATCATCCAAATGCACTCTAGCAAACTTCAGACGGGCCTGGACATGTACTGGCTTAAGCAGGGGGGACACGTCTGGGACTGCAGGATTTGAGTCCCTGGCAGCGTAGTGTGTTACTGATGGTAGGCTTTGTTACTTTGGTCCCAGCTCTCTGCAGGTCATTCACTAGGTCCCCCCGTGTGGTTCTGGGATTTTTTCTCACCGTTCTTGTGATCATTTTGACCCCACGGGGTCAGATCTTGCGTGGAGCCCCAGATCAAGGGAGATTATCAGTGGTCTTGTATGTCTTCCATTTCCTAATAATTGCTCCCACAGTTGATTTCTTCAAACCAAGCTGCTTACCTATTGCAGATTCAGTCTTCCCAGCCTGGTGCAGGTCTACAATTTTGTTTCTGGTGTCCTTTGACAGCTCTTTGTTCTTGGCCATAGTGGAGTTTGGAGTGTGACTGTTTGAGGTTGTGGACAGGTGTCTTTTATACTGATAACAAGTTCAAACAGGTGCCATTAATACAGGTAACGAGTGGAGGACAGAGGAGCCTCTTAAAGAAGAAGTTACAGGTCTGTGAGAGCCAGAAATCTTGCTTGTTTGTAGGTGACCAAATACTTATTTTCCACCATAATTTGCAAATAAATTCATTAAAAATCCTACAATGTGATTTTCTGGATTTTTTTTTCTAAATTTGTCTGTCATAGTTTACGTGTACCTATGATGAAAATTACAGGCCTCTCTCATCTTTTTAAGTGGGAGAACTTGCACAATTGGTGGCTGACTAAATACTTTTTTTCCCCACTGTATATACTGTATTCTATAATATTCTACTGTATCTTAGTCCATGCCGCTCTGTCATTGCTTGTCCATATATTTATATATTCTTAAATTCCATTCCTTACTTAGATTTGTGAGTATTGGGTATATGTTGTGAAATTGTTAGATATTACTTGTTAGATATTACTGCACTGTCGGAGCTAGAAGCACAAGCATTTCGCTACACCCGCAATAACATCTGCTAAACACGTCTATGTGACAAATAAATACAATTTGATTTGATGAATCACGCTTCACCATCTGACAGTCTAACAGACGAATATGGATTTGGCTGATGCCAGGAGAACGCTACCTGCCCGAATGTCATTTTAGAGAATTTGGCAGTACATCCAACCAGCCTCACAACTGCAGACCATGTGTAACTAAGCCATCCCAGGGCCTCCACATCTGTCTTTTTCACTTGTGGGATCGTCTGAGGAGGGGGAGGGTGCTGATGAGTATTTCTGTCTGTAATAAAGCACTTTTGTGGGAAAAAACATTCTGATTGGCTGGGCCTGGCTCCCCAGTGGGTGGATCTGGCTCCCAAGTGGGTGGGCCTATGCCCTCCCAGGCCCACCCATGGCTGCACCCCTGCCCATTCATGTCAAATCTATAGATTAGGTCCTAATTTATTTATTTAAATTGACTGATTTCCTTCTTTGAACTGTAACTCAGTAAAATCTTTGAAATTGTTGCATTTTAAAGTTTCCAGTATATCTTCTAACACAAGGTTGTCATGTGTGCCTTATTTGTAGGGTTTCCATGATGTCCTCCGCCGCAACTCTCAACTAGCAAGCTCCATCATGCAGACCTTGCACTCACAGGTGTGTGTGTGTGTGTGAGCGTGAGCGAGCGAGCAAGCTCTTCTGGTGTAATTACATGCTGTGTATTGCATTGTGATTTGACATGTGTGTTCTGTCTAGCTGAGGCGGTACTATGAGCCAGAGCAGGACCTTCTGCCCCCAGTGAAGCTGGAGTTATGCATTGGTGCTCAAGGAGACCAAGTCTTCCTCCAGGAGCCTCTGGTATTCACTTTTACTTATTATGTCACGTGTGTGTGCGTGCGTGCAGAAGTGGCCCAACTAGTGGGCTGCACAGTACACTCTACTGCATACTGCTACTCTCTCCCTTGTCTGGCATGCTTGTGTGTGTGTGTGGTGTACGTCCACAAGAACATCAAGACATGGATGCTTCCTATTCCTCTCAGGCCCACCTGTTGAGTTGCACAGTCCACTGCCTGCTCTGGTACCAGGACATGCGCCAGTCAGCCCGGCCCAACGCAGGCGGGAGCGAAGATGATGATGATGATGAAGAGGAGGTTGGATTTCAGGCCGAGCTGCAGAGCATCCTGGAGAGCATCACATGCCGGATGATCAAGTGTGAATTGGAGGACTTTGAGCTGGTGCGTATCAGAGTAGTGACTTTCATAGAACAGTGTGTGTAGTATTATTCCAGAAACACATTACAGGGGTCATATAGACTGGTTGGTTGCAACAAAACCGATGCGTGGGCAACATGTTGACAACATGTAAACTATATTTTGTCTCCAAATGTTTATTGAAAACATACATTTGCACGATGACTACTTGTTGTCTCAAATACATCATTACAGATGTTGGTTAACTAGCTAGCGAATTTGCCATATTAGCATTAAAAATGACATGAGTCAAACACCTCAAAACAAGACATGGAATCAGTAACAAGATACAATGAGCTGAAACGAGCCACCTACGATTTCCCATGGTAGCTTCTTGTCATTGTTGCTAGCTATCTGACCGTTCAGAATCATAACACCACAAGGCCTTTTGCCTCATCGATGCACGCGGTGATCTGAACTTGTTTGAACTTTGTGAAGATCACAACAGAGTGGTGTGCGTTGTTGCAATTATTGGCATAACTTGATGCAGTCCCTAGGTACGAGACAAAGCCGCAGAACCTCAAATGTATTATTGCGTTTATAAAAGGGTTTAAATTGAAAGCAAGAATTATGACCCCAATTATTATTTTTTTAAGCCCTTTTCATACCAGAACGTGTAGTTTCACCCCTCCACCAGGAAAGCTAATTCTTGATGCAGTAATCATTGCTAGGCAACACAATAAATTAAATCACTAGCCAGCTGCCAGCGGATTGATATCATAAATTGATTAGGTCATTTATCAATTACACGTGGCTGGAACAAACCTTTGGACTAACAGATTACGTGGACGGATCTGTAGGGTACAATAGGGTCATATTGATACAAGGTTTGATACAAGGTAAAAAACAACAACATATAGTTACTGTTGGGAGATGTCACTGTAAGGGCCTTGTCCCGTAGATGGAGGAGATGATCTTTAAATATTATCTAATAAATTATCTTATATACAGTGCATTTGGAAAGTATTCAGACCCCTTGACTTTTTCCACATTTTGTTACGTTACAGCCTTATTCTAAAATTGATTAAATTGTTTTTTCCCCCTCATCAATCTACACACAATACCCCATAATGACAAAGCAAAAACAGGTTTAGACATTTTAGCAAATGTATTAAACATAAACTGAAATATCACATTTACATAAGTATTCAGACCCTTTACTCAGTACTTTGTTGAAGCACCTTTGGCAGAGATTACAGCCTCGAGTCTTCTTGGGTATGACGCTACAACAGGGTTCTTCAATTCCGGTCCTGGAGGGCCGAAACACCTCTGTTTTTCATCCTCTCCTTCTAATCAGGGGCTAATTCAGACCTGGGACACCAGGTGAGTGTTTCGGCCCTCCAGGACCGGATTTGAAGAACCCTGCGCTACAAGCTTGGCACACCTGTATTTGGGGAGTTTCTCCAATTCTTCTCTGCAGATCCTCTCAAGCTCTGTCAGGTTGGATGGGGTGCGTCGCTGCACAGCGATTTTCAGGTCTCTCCAGAGATGTTAGATCGGGTTCAAGTCCAGGCTCTGGCTGGGCCACTCAAGGACATTCAGAGACTTGTCCCGAAGCCACTCCTGCATTGTCTTGGATGTGTGCTTAGGGTCGTTGTCCTGTTGGAAGGTGAACCTTCGCCCCAGTCTGAGGTCCTGAGCGCTCTGGAGCAGGTTTTCATCAAGGAACTCTCTGTACTTTGCTCTGTTCATCTTTCCCTCGATCCTGACTAGTCTCCCAGTCCCTGCCGCTGAAAAACATCCCCACAGCATGATGCTGCCACCACCATGCTTGACAGTAGGGATGGTGCCAGGTTTCTTCCAGACGTGACGCTTGGCATTCAGGCCAAAGAGTTCAATCTTGGTTTCATCAGACCAGAGAAACGTGTTTCTCATGGTCTGAGAGTCCTTTAGGTGCCTTTTGGCAAACTCCAAGCGGGCTGTCATGTGCCTTTTACTGAGGAGTGGCTTCCGTCTGGCCACTCTACCATAAAGGCCTGATTGGTGGAGTGCTGCAGAGATGGTTGTCCTTCTGGAAGGTTCTCCCATCTCCACAGAGGAACTCTGAAGCTCTGTCAGAGTGACCATTGGGTTCTTGGTCATCTCTCTGACCAAGGCCCTTCTCCCCCGATTGTTCAGTTTGGCTGGGCGGCCAGCTCTAGGAAGAGTCTTGGTGGTTCCAAACTTCATCCATTTAAGAGTGATGGAGGCCACCGTGTTCTTGGGGACCTTCAATGCTGCAGAAATGTTTTGGTACCCTTCCCCAGATCTGTGCCTCGACACAATCCTGTCTCTGAGCTCTACGGACAGTTCCTTCGACCTCATGGCTTTTGCACTGTCAACTGTGGGACCTCCTATAGACAGGTATGTGCCTTTCCAAATCATCTCCAATTGAATTTACCACAGGTGGACACCAATCAAGTTGTGGAAACATCTCAAGGATGATCAATGGAAACAGGATGCACCTGAGCTCAATTTTGAGTCTCATAGCAAAGGGTCTGAATACTTACGTAAATAAGGTATTTCTGTTTTTTATTTGTAATACATTTGCAAAAATGTCTAAACCTGTTTTTACTTTGTCATTATGTGGTATTCTTTGTAGATTGAGGGGGGAAAAAAATATTTAATCAATTTTAGAATAAGGCTGTAACGTAACAAAAATGTGGAAAAAGTAAAGGGGTCTGAATACTTTCCGAATGCACTGTATAGTTATAAACTGCATGCAATCTGATGATTGGTCAACTTGTGTTCCAACTGGTCAACTTGTGACTATCATTTACGGTAAAACCACGTCTACCTCTTTACTTTCACTCATAAAAGGTATCAGACGGCCTTCATAATTGCACTAGGAGCGGTGCAAATATACATTTGCAGAGAAACTATTCACAAAAATATTGAAAAAAATACAGTTACTGACAAAATAAAGGAAACACCAACATGAGTGTTAATAGGGCGTTGGGGCACCACGAGCCGCCAGGGATCTACACTGACCATGTGTGCAAGGAGCATGTGTGCGCCTAAGTTGAAAAATGTAGACGCACACAAAGAACTTTAGGAGCACAATGAAAAACAGCTAAAATTCTGCATTTGCTCCTACATTTAAATTCCAGGTCACACAGCAAAATATTTAGGCGCATATGCTAGTAGAGCCCTGTAGAGCCCTGAGATCCGCATATTATATTACAGCAGGTCGCATACAGAAATGCATTTTCAGCAAACAGGTCTTCCTCAGGCAGCAAGTCCTGTTTGGTCCACATGTGTCGCAGTATGCAATCTGTATCATACAAGCCATTTTGTCTTTTTTGGGAGTCTACCTGCCATTCAGGGGCCTTTTTTCAACCTTCTCTCTCAAATAAACATTTATCATATGTAGTTATGGTTCGTTTATCATAAGGAGTACTGTAGTCATATTTAAGGTTGGGGTTAGTGGTAGTGTAATCTGTAGTTAAGGTCAACTCTAAGAAAATCTTACAAGGGGAGAGGAGGGGAATGCTTCTACTTTGAGTGGTAGGATGAACAGCAGTAGAGTATTTTATTAGGGGTGCTGACAGCGACGCTGCAAGCAAGCAAACCTATTATTTCTGATGGAATTCTTTCTCTCGCACAATCGCACTTGTCTCAATGCCCGATTGGTTAAAAAAAAGTGTACTTTGGCAATATCAGAAGTATATCAGCACCGCTACTCTCAGACACCAAAAACGGCACCAATTGGCCCATAGGTGGCGCTGTAATAAGCATTCAAAGTGGAAGGCTCAGCCCCTTGGCCCCATTTGACGTACAACCATGAAACTTGGTATATCATTTTCTTATCATAAGGAACACATTTTCCTCAAGGACCCGTAAGGTCCGCCATTTTAGATTTTTCGCCATATTGGATTTTTCATCAAATCGTTAAGTCTTATGAAACGTACATCCAATGGACTGTTAATTGTCTTTATCTAGTACGTTCGAGAAAAGCTAAGCAATTCGTCAAAATATGAGAGAAAATTGCATCTTTGTAAAAAACAAAATGGTGTCCTCAATTAAACCCTAATAACTTAACTTCTCTTCGCTCTATCAACTTGAAACTTGAATTGTACATATACACGAGGGATGATGTATAATGGTTCCTTTCAGCCTGCTCATAAGACAGCACCCCTTTCATTGCTGCTTGCAGCTCTATTTATTTGTATTGTTATTTAACCTTTATCCATACAGGTAAGTCAGTTAAGAAAAAAATAGTATTTACAATGATGGCCTTTTCAGTGACTGAATTGATGTCATCTCTGTGCGACCAGGATAAGTCAGCTGAGTTCTCCCTGGCGTCCAGTGTGGGGGTGAAGAACAGCATCTACGCCGTGCTGGTGATGGGAGTGTACGAGGTGCTCATCGAAT
This sequence comes from Coregonus clupeaformis, assembly GCF_020615455.1. NCBI lineage: Eukaryota > Metazoa > Chordata > Actinopteri > Salmoniformes > Salmonidae > Coregonus > Coregonus clupeaformis. The sequence continues at coordinate 51,469,107 of NC_059210.1, read as the reverse complement.
ACAACTTCACCAAGGCCAACTACAGGTAACCTGAAGAAGACTGGCTCACTGGATCTGTGGGAGAAGCTACTGTATTAGTGTTTTTAATAATTAACTTGTGTGTTCAAATGCTTAAATCAATGTTTAGATATTAGGAAAGTATTTTCAGGATGCTCTGTCCCCGGTACTGCGTGAAGTAAAGGAGTGGGAAACATGCTGAATATGATTTTTATTTTATTTCAATGTGTCAAGCGACAAAGCTCTCAACTCTTGACTAAACTTATGTTTTACCAAGAGGATGTGTAGAACTGGGATGGATAACATGCTACATTGTGAGACAGTGAGTAATATCTTAATATGACACTGTGTGTGTTGCAGTAAGAGTATTTTCGAGGAGCTCCTGGAGCTGTTTAGTCGCTACAACAAGCTGTCTGAGATCCTGAAGGAGAAGTCTGGAAAGGGCAAGAGCAGCAAGAGCCCTCGCAGCCTGCTGTCTATGGGCTTTGTGTCCACACTGCTCACTGCACTCTTCAGGTGTGTGTATGGGGGAATGTATTTCCTGTCAAGGCTGCATACACAAGTGCCACATTTTAGTTCAAAGTCATACAGTACCTGTGTGTTTTGTGGCCTGTCTTGCACCTGAAAGCATGTGTGTGTTCTTCCAGAGACAGCGCTCAGAGCAGAGAGGAGGCTCTGTCGGTGCTGCGCTCCAGTGGGGACTTCCTGCGTTACACTGTGAGCGTGGCTCTGCAAAAGATCACACAGTTGGAGGAAACTGGACACACGGACGGCCCCGACGGACAAAACACAGACAAGACCTTCCATCACCTCTGTGACATCACCAGGTTAGATTCTCTGTGACATCACCAGGTTAGATTCTCTCTGTGACATCACCAGGTCAGATTCTATCTGAGAGATCAGCAGGTTATATTCTCTGTTACACCACCTAGTAAGATTCTCTATGTCATTGCTTGGTTAGATTCTCTATGACATTGCTTGGTTAGATTCTCTATGACATCACCTAGTTAGATTCTCTGTGACATCACCAGGTTAGATTCTCTCTGTGACATCACCAGGTCAGATTCTATTTGAGAGATCAGAAGGTTATATTCTCTGTGATACCACCTAGTAAGATTCTCTATGACATCACCTGGTTAGATTCTCTGTGACATCACCAGGTTAGATTCTCTCTGTGACATCACCAGGTCAGATTCTATTTGAGAGATCAGCAGGTCATATTCTCTGTGACACCACCTAGTAAGATGATCTATGTCATCGCTTGGTTAGATTCTCTATGACATCACCTGGTTAGATTCTCTATGACATCACCTGGTCAGAATATCTCTTGCATCACCTGGTCAGATTCTCTGTGACCTCAACTGGTTTATCCCCCCGCCCCCCCAGTGTCTTGATGTGGCGGTACACCAACATCCCGTGTGCAGTGGAGGATGCTGGGAAGAAGGAGAAGCGTTGCAGTGTGTCCCTGCTGTGTCTGGAGGGCCTGCTGAGGATCTTCAGCACCGGGCTGCAGCGCTACCCAGCCAGGGTGGCCCAGCTCCTTTCTGCCGTTGGTGGGACAAACACACACACACACTGCTCTCATTCTCAATGCGTCACACCAGAGGTCTTCTGTAAAGCTAAAATCCTGAAATTAGATACTTTAAAGCAGGGGTGTCAAACTCATTTTAGCTCAGGGGCCACATGGAGGAACATCTATTCCCAAGTGGGCCGGACCGGAAAAATCATGGTATATATAACTTAAAAACAACAACTTCAGATTGTTTTCTTTGTTTTAATACGATCAACATACAACATAAAGCTGGAGCCTGAGGACAGTGTGTCCAAAATAGTACAAGCACAACATCACTATTAATCATAAAACACGTCAAGTTTATTTGAAAATTCTAAAGAAAAAGAACACACAAACACACAATGCCTCAGTGATTAACAGAACTGTTTCGCAGATCACAGAACTATATCAGGTGTCATTTCTCAGGCAGAAATGTAGATAAAAATAATGAAATCCTGTTCCCCAAACAAGTGCAAGAACCACAGAGTCAAGAATAGGTTAAATATACAAATAAAATCAAATCAATTAAAAACAATAGCACATCAACATAAAAACATATAAACATAAATCTGAAAGCGTTGCTCAAACTCCCGTAACAGTCCCGTTATTTTATCTTTGAACCGCTTCATGTCTGCCACATGTTGGGTCGCGCACACATTTTTCAGACAGGGGAAGTGAGCTGCATCACCACCGGCAAGTTGCGTCTCCCACAATGACAGCTTCAACTTGAAAGAACGTATGCTGTCATAATACTGCGTGACAACTTTGTTGCGCCCTTGCAGCTGTTTGTTCAAGTTATTCAGGTGCTCTGTAACATCCACCATAAATGCAAGGTCCTGCATCCATTCTGCGGAATGAAATTCTAACACTGGTTTGCCCTTTTCTTCCATGAACTGTTCAATTTCTTCTCGTAAATCAAAGAAACGCCTCAGCACAGCACCTCGGCTTAACCATCTTACCTCAGTGTGGTATGGCAGGCCATAGATGTGGTCTTTCTCTCTGAGAAGGCTGTCAAACTGACGGTGATTCAGGCTTCTGGATCGGATGAAATTAACAGTTTGGATGACCACCTTCATGACGTTATCCATCTTTAATGACTTGCAACACAAAGCCTCCTGGTCCAAAATACAGTGAAAAGTCAAAAAATCACGTCCTCCATTTGCAGATTGCACTTTCTCTCTGAACTTTGTCACAACGCCTGCTTTTTTCCCGATCATTGAGGGCGCACCATCTGTAGCCAGGCTGACAGCGCGGGACCAGTCCACTCCGACCCTGTCCAGCGCGCCGACGAGTGCGGTAAAAATATCAGCTGCTGTCGTTGTATCTGTCATTGGCACCAACTCCACGAACTCCTCGGTGACGGTCAATGTGTCATCAACTCCGCGGATGAAAATGGCCAGTTGTGCAACATCTGTAATGTCCGTGCTTTCATCAATTGCAACCGAAAACGCAATAAATGACTTTACTTTTTGCTTCAACTGGCTGTCCAAATCCACTGAAAGATCGGAAATCCTGTCTGCAACTGTGTTTCTTGTCAGGCTGATATTTGCAAAAGCCTGCCGCTGTTCAGGGCACACAATCTCCGCTGCCTTCATCATGTATGTTTTTACAAATTCACCCTCACTAAATGGTTTTGAATCCACTGCGATTTCATTAGCAATGAGGTAGCTAGCTTTCACTGCAGCGTCACTGATGTCTCGGCTGTGAGTAAACACAGACTGCTGTTTCTTCAGACCCGCCAACAGTTCATTCACCTTCTCTCATCTCCGCTGTCCTTGAAAGTTTGTCGGCATGAAGTCTCACATAGTGGCGACGAAGGTTATATTCTTTCAGCACTGCAACATGCTCTGAACACACCAAACATACAGCTTTCCCATTCAATTCCGTGAATAAATAGGATGACAATTTTTCTTGGAACACTCTGCACTCTGCGTCCACTTTTCTCTTTTTTGACAGAGACATATTGGGGCAATGAGGGTGCCAAAGCACATAATGTTAAAAGTAGAAGCCGTAATAAATATCGCGGGCAAAACAAAGTAGCTCATTGGCTGCACGTGCTTGACCTACTTGCTCTGCCCCAGTATAAACAGTTTGCTTGCTTAACACAATTGCTATTGCGCCATCCAGTGGACGCAATTGGAACAGCAGTTCATTTTATTGAAAAATTGCAGCGCATTTTTATACTTTACAAAATTATTATTCATTTTTTAAATGTTTTTATTTTTTAAATCATCTCGCGGGCCGGATTAAACCCGTTTGCGGGCCTGATCCGGCCCGCGGGCCGGACGTTTGACACCCCTGCTTTAAAGTGATATCAATGCAAAACCACAGTGGATATCCCATTTGAGATACAGAATCTATTTTATAAGGGAGAGCTGGCCAAGAAGATGGCTCCAGTTTAAAAACACATGATCATACATTCAGAACAGGTTCAATGAAACAACTTAGAGACCACAAAACTAAAATCCCCAAACAGCTCTCATTCACAATGTATTCACAACAGGGAGTTTCCTTAAGGGCCAAGGCCACACTTTGAACTACCACACAGAACTGTTCATTCATACTCGTCAGTTGTATGAATGAAATAAGTTATTGTGAATGGCTTCCTCGCCAAAGTCGGTTCCTGTAGATATGATTTTGGCTCCAAAGGCCATCGTGAGTAACAGATGTCCTGTCCGTAACAGTTTGGAAACGCATACAATGTGGTGGTTTTCCTTTCAGATGTCTCTGTGGAGGAAGGGAGTGATCACGGGCCAGGGAATGCCAACGTCACAGAGAAGACTGCTTTCTACATTCGCCAGTTCCAGGTGTGACTGAAGTGTTAAAGTATACAGGATGTGACCTTGGGTAGATTCTAGATTATTCTGTTCTAATAAATTAGGAATGAAGTCAGAATACTATCGCCGTAGCCTGAGAGACAGACTGTTCCCCCGCAGTGTTAATTTTGTCAACAACAGTGACAAAAGTATTTGTCAAACACCTATTTTTCAGTGGCAATTGACAAGACTATAAATGACTAAATAGACACAGAAAAAACTATAACAAAACATTTCAGTTTACTAAGACGAGACTAAATTATTTCAGACAACATTCTGACAACTAAGTGGACTGGACAAGAGTTTTTGGATAGATTGGGAGCTTTTCAGTGATGAGCACAATTAATATTAGCAGCATAGATGCTCAGCGCAGTTCTGTTCAGCAGTGGGAAGGACGCGCCACACCCGGCACACACAGCCTACATCAGCTGGTGAGCTGCAGGGAGCAAGCAATGAGTGTGGGCAAACAGGCTCCGCTCCAGCTCTGATTATACACGTCGTGCAGGCGACTCTTGCTTCCCGGTAGCTAACCAGTCACCACCAGCCTTCTAGTTAGCTACCCTTTGCCTGGTTAAGAAACACAAGCTGCTTTACGAAATTAAAAACAATAGCAGCATTGAGTTTAATAGTAAAACAACAGTCTAGCTATGTTTTTCTCTCCCTTGAGTTTAGAAAAGTAGGCTGTCTTTGAATTTGTAGTCTCACTCAACCCTCCCACTTTCCCCACGGCATTTCATAGCCAGGTTCTGTAGCCAAGTCTCCCTCTTTCCCCAGAAAACGTCTTGAGACATTACCGCTCAAAATAAATTACCCATAATACCGGCACAACATTTATTTATTTATATTGTGCATTGGTGGGCTGCATTTTATATTAATAAAGCATATCGCAGACCATTCTAAAACTAGGCTATTTGCGGACCGGACCGTTAACCATTTGTTTAGGCTACACCTTGTTCAGTCATGTTACTTCATTAGCTAGCTATATTGCATCCTGGCAACATTTTGGAACGTTCAGATAGAAATATGCTATGTTAGAACAAACATGCCTCTGACATGTTGAAAAAGGAATAACGTTGGCTCTATTCATGGAATTTCTGTCTGCAAAGTTCGAGAACGTGGCACAGAAAAAAAGGAAAGGGGATAGCAAACATTTTATTGACTAAATTCATCTTGCCACTACACTATATCTGACCGGGTAAATAACTTTATTTTGAGTTAATGTGGACCCAGTGACTCAGACTTGAGCACTTGGACTAGGACCCGAGCACTGGGTCTCGGACTTCAGCCATAGGGACTCGTGACTCGGACTTGGACTCTGACTCGAGCACAGGGGACTTGGGACTCGTTTCGAACTCGAGGTTTAGTGACTCGACTGCATGACTGGGCGAAACAGTCATTAGCTCCTGTTCTACTTCTGGACATGAATGTGTCTGCAGCGTCTGTGGAACATTGATAACAATGGCAATGACACGACCGACTGACGGAGGTGCAACCCATACTACTTTGCCAATACTTTGTGGCACCATCTGGTGGTGATTTTGCTTCTCGCTCTCTGCGCTTGTGTGTGTTTGTTTTGTATGTAATGTGCAATATCTATGTAGGCTGAATTAGTCATTTACATGGCCAGATAATTATTATATATCCCTATATATGTTGTCATATTTCTGCTGTTGGGAAGAGAATAGAATGTAATGCATAAAAATATGCTGGTAGGACAAGGGTATGTTTGTGCACATGGAAGTCAGTGATTTTAATGAGGCAATACAAATGTGATGTGACTAAAATGAAAGGGCATTTACAAAAATGTGACTAAAACTTAATTATATTTTAGTAAAATGATTAAGACTAGACTAAATCTAAAAAAGAGTGTCAAAATTAACACTGTTCCCCTGTCCATCCACAGAGGGCACTGTTCACCCAGCTGAGTAGAGGGGAGGAGGACTTCAACAGCAAGGAGGCTCAACTCCTGGTCAACATCCTGAGTGTGCTCTCACGCCAGCTAGAACCCTCCTCCCAGCAGGTAGGCACCCTCCCAAGTGCACTTCATAGAGCCAGTGAGGACTGATGAGTGGGCTAGGCCTCCTGCTCACTTTCTCTCTCTCTTGCTCTCTCTCTTGCTCTCTCCCAGTTTGTTCAAATGATCACCTGGACTGTGAAAATCTGCAAGGAGACCAGCTTTGGTGAGTAAATGGCAACAGGCAAGGTAAAGTGTTGCAGTTTTGGACCCTAGGCCCAGGGCTGCGTGATAAGGGCAAAGAATCTAATTGCCGGTTGTTGTTTTTTTTACCAACTATTGCGATTAATTTGGTTTTAAAACCCTGCAGATTTGGACTGAACTGACACAATATAGCCATTTGAATTCTGTCACAACATACGCCTGAGCTTTTGTTCCCAAGAATCAGTTTGGCATTAATGCTGCTAAGAGTTCTTTATTTAATAGAAAGGGAAGTGGTTATGTGTCTCATTTTTCCTCCCTCTCTTTCTTTTCCTCACTCACTCCCTCCCTCTTTATTTATCTTCCTCCCTCCCTCAATCTTTCGCTCGCTCGCTCCCCCCCTCCCTCCCTCCTTCCCGCTTTCTTTCTTTCCTTCCCTCCCTCCCTCCTTCCCTCCCTTTCTCCTTCCCTCCCTCCAGAGGACGTAACATTCAGTAAAGGCCTGCTCTCCCTGCTCTTCAGTCTGCACGTGCTCTACAAGAGTCCTGTCAGTCTGCTGTGGGAGCTTTGTCAAGACATACACAGTCAGCTGGGAGACATCGACCAGGTATCGACTGCTACAGACTGCTACAGGCAATCTCACTGACAACAGCCTTCAGACGGTCATAGTATTTGACCCAAAACAATAGCTCATTATGATCAGAGAGAAAATGTCAGTGCTGTTTTAACTTTAACTGTTTGTGAGCTACTATAGCCTTACTGCAGGGTTTGGGTCAATTTAAATTCCGTTAATTCAGGAAGTAAACTGAAATTCAATTTCTTGCTGAATTGACCACAATCCTGCCTTACTGTAGCCGTACTGTTGTGGTTTTATTATCCAATAACAGGATGTGGAAGTGGAGAAGCAGTCTCACTTTTCCATCGTCAACATGAAGACCGCTGCACCGACAACAGTGAGTGGCGCTTACCTACCTGCCTTTTAAACTGCAAAGTGTTATTGTGTCTCACCCTTCCTACCTAATCGACCCCCAGCTCCTTACACCTAGGCACGACCCCCAGCTCCTTACCCCTAGGCACGACCCCCAGCTCCTTACCCCTAGGCACGACCCCCAGCTCCTTACCCCTAGGCACGACCCCCAGCTCCTTACCCCTAGGCACGACCCCCAGCTCCTTACCCCTAGGCACGACCCCCAGCTCCTTACCCCTAGGCACGACCCCCAGCTCCTTACCCCTAGGCACGACCCCCAGCTCCTTACCCCTAGGCACGTGTAGATCTAAAATTAAATTATTGGTGTTAGCTTTACAGTATTATGTCCATTTAGCTTTTGGAATGCTAGGCAGGATTTTAGACACAGTTTTTATACCTATCCCATTCTTCAAGATCTACAAGACGTACCTTAGCACGTTTCTCACACTGGCTTTAGCCACGGAGGGAGCAGGCCCCTCGGAGGGTCTGCATTGCGTGACAAATTCCCATGATTTGTGAATCTGTTCGGACCAAACACCTAGCACAACAGCTAAAATGGATTTGAAAAAGTAAGATTTCAGTTAATAGAGAGAAGTATTTAACAAAACTACATTATGGCATTCACTAATCACAAAACTATATACAGTGCATTCAGAAAGTATTCAGACCCCTTGACTTTTTCCACATTTTGTTACGTTACAGCCTTATTCTAAAATTGATACAATTGTTTTTTCCCCTCATCAATCTACCCCATAATGACAAAGCAAAAACAGGTTTTTAGAAATGTGTGCAAATTTATAAAAAATTAAAAACAGAAATATTACATTTACATAAGTATTCAGACCCTTTACTCAGTACTATGTTGAAGCACCTTTGGGTTCTTGGTCACCTCCCTGACCAAGACCCTTCTCCCCATATTGCTTAATTTGTCTGGCGGTGGTTCCAAACTTCTTCCGTTTAAGAATGATGGAGGCCACTGTGTTCTTGGGGACCTTCAATGCTGCAGACATTTTTTGGTAGCCTTCCCCAGAACTGTGCCTCGACACAATCCTGTCTCAGAGTTCTACGGACAATTCCTTCGACCTCATGGCTTGGTTTTTGCTCTGACATGCACTGTCAACTGTGGGACCTTATATAGACAGGTGTGTGCTTTTCCAAATCATGTCCAATCAATTGAATTTACCAAAGGTGGACTCTAATCAAGTTGTGGAAACATCTCAATGATGATCAATGGAAACAGGATGCACCTGAGCTCAAGCATCGCAAAGGGTCTGAATACTTATGTAAATAAGGTATTTCTGTTTTTTATTTTTAATACATTTGCTAAAATATCTGTAAACCTGTTTTAGCTTTGTCATTATGGGGTATTGTGTGTAGATTGATGAAGAACATTTTATTTTAGCCATTTTAGAATAAGGCTGTAACGTGGATAAAGTGAAGGGGTCTGAATACTTTCCGAATGCACTGTATAGTATACATTTCGGTACATTTGTGGACAAAATTCTTACTTACTTAACCTTTTAATGTCCTATTTCTCTTATTTCAGCTCTTGGTGCTGTCTCAGGTGGGGAAAGTATTGGATGAGGTGGACTGGCTGATCACCAAGAAGAAAGGCCAGTTGGTCCCTGACAAGCTCAGCTCTGGTACGGTACACACACAGCATGACTAGTCCTCAACTGGGAAGGATGAGTAGCAGGGGAGAGGATATCTCTATATGTGTAACCTGTATGTGAATGTGTTAATTGCCCCAGTCTGTCTTTCTGTCCGTCCCTGTCCTCTGTGCGCACACGCATGCACCATCTTTGTCCTTCATCTTCGTGTGTGTCCAGGTGATGCCACCCAGGCTGCGGGTCAGCAGGACCCAGTGGAGAAGGCGCTGACGCTGCAGCTGGGGACCCTCCTGACGGCCCTGAACGAGCTGATCCAGACTGCCCTGCCCTCTGGGGTCTGCACCAACACACTGCTGGGAGAGCTGAGCCGCACATACACCATCCTCACCACCCTGGTCAAATATGTAAGTCTGACTTATCTATACCCACATACACCATCCTCACCACCCTGGTCAAATATGTAAGTCTGACTTATCTATACCCACATACACCATCCTCACCACCCTGGTCAAATATGTAAGTCTGACTTATCTATACCCACATACACCATCCTCACCACCCTGGTCAAATACGTAAGTCTGACTTTACTATACCTACCTACTATATCCCCTCTAAAATGAATGACCCATGACTTATCTTTATCTTTGCAGTATATCCAACTGTGCTCAGGCCAGCAGAGCCTGCTCCCAGCACGCCTGGAGAAGCTGGTGAGTCTGCAGCATTGCTCTCAATGTACACTACTGGATTACCTGTCCTATGAGCCCCAGGTGTGTGCACCCCCCCTCCACTAAAATCCCTAATAACCCTGTATTTCCAGGTCAAGCTGTCCGGCTCTCACTTGACTCCACAGTGCTACTCCTTCATCACCTACGTGCAGGTATAGCCTCATGTTGACGAAATCTAGCCTCCCCACTGGCCATTGTCTGCCAGCAGGTAGCATCGTTTGTTTCTATGCCCTCGACATTTGACAGTATGGGCAAGATTTACTAAGTGTCTGCACCTGTTTTTTCAGCAAGGGATAGACTTTCACCTGGTGCAAATGCTAATAAAACATTTATTGTTGACACTGTCCTCTAGCTTAGAGGCTCTTTCATGTTGTTGTGACCTTTGACATTTGTGTTTTCTTACAGAGTGGTGAGCTGGCCGGTGGAGGAGGTGCAGATGATAAGAAGAAGAAGAAAAAGGAGGGGGAGACCACTGCTACAGCATCGGTAAGGAGTTTCTGTTACACACCTTTTATTTACACTTGCAAAGAAATCACTTCAACTGAACTTTTGAGCCTTGGTCTAACTAAAACCATGTGTACTGTTCTCCCATTCTCAAGGCCAAACTCCTACGTGAGACCAAGGCCATTCCCAACCTGATCTACAGTATAGAGCAGTATGAGAAATACCTAATCACCCTCTCCAAGAAATCAAAGGTATGTATGGGAGTGCTTTGGGATGGGAGATTGTCTCAAATTGAATTGATGAGTGTAGCTACTTGTAACCAGACAAATCAAGATCTGGAATTGAAGACACAATAGCAGATATACAGTGGGGGAAAAAAGTATTTAGTCAGCCACCAATTGTGCAAGTTCTCCCACTTAAAAAGATGAGAGAGGCCTGTAATTTTCATCATAGGTACACGTCAACTATGACAGACAAAATGAGGAAAAAAAATCCAGAAAATCACATTGTAGGATTTTTAATGAATTTATTTGCAAATTATGGTGGAAAATAAGTATTTGGTCAATAACAAAAGTTTCTCAATACTTTGTTATATACCCTTTGTTGGCAATGACACAGGTCAAACGTTTTCTGTAAGTCTTCACAAGGTTTTCACACACTGTTGCTGGTATTTTGGCCCATTCCTCCATGCAGATCTCCTCTAGAGCAGTGATGTTTTGGGGCTGTCGCTGGGCAACACAGACTTTCAACTCCCCTCCAAAGATTTTCTATGGGGTTGAGATCTGGAGACTGGCTAGGCCACTCCAGGACCTTGAAATGCTTCTTACGAAGCCACTCCTTCGTTGCCCGGGCGGTGTGTTTGGGATCATTGTCATGCTGAAAGACCCAGCCACGTTTCATCTTCAATGCCCTTGCTGATGGAAGGAGGTTTTCACTCAAAATCTCACGATACAGTGCCCCATTCATTCTTTCCTTTACACGGATCAGTCGTCCTGGTCCCTTTGCAGAAAAACAGCCCCAAAGCATGATGTTTCCACCCCCATGCTTCACAGTAGGTATGGTGTTCTTTGGATGCAACTCAGCATTCTTTGTCCTCCAAACACGACGAGTTGAGTTTTTACCAAAAAGTTCTATTTTGGTTTCATCTGACCATATAACATTCTCCCAATCCTCTTCTGGATCATCCAAACGCACTCTAGCAAACTTCAGACGGGCCTGGACATGTACTGGCTTAAGCAGGGGGACACATCTGGCACTGCAGGATTTGAGTGCCTGGCGGCGTAGTGTGTTATTGATGGTAGGCTTTGTTACTTTGGTCCCAGCTCTCTGCAGGTCATTCACTAGGTCCCCCCGTGTGGTTATGGGATTTTTGCTCACCGTTCTTGTGATCATTTTGACCCCACGGGGTGAGATCTTGCGTGGAGCCCCAGATCGAGGGAGATTATCAGTGGTCTTGTATGTCTTCCATTTCCTAATAATTGCTCCCACAGTTGATTTCTTCAAACCAAGCTGCTTACCTATTGCAGATTCAGTCTTCCCAGCCTGGTGCAGGTCTACAATTTTGTTTCTGGTGTCCTTTGACAGCTCTTTGGTCTTGGCCATAGTGGAGTTTGGAGTGTGACTGTTTGAGGTTGTGGACAGGTGTCTTTTATACTGATAACAAGTTCAAACATGTGCCATTAATACAGGTAACAAGTGGAGGACAGAGGAGCCTCTTAAAGAAGAAGTTACAGGTCTGTGAGAGCCAGAAATCTTGCTTGTTTGTAGGTGACCAAATACTTATTTTCCACCATAATTTGCAAATAAATTCATTAAAAATCCTACAATGTGATTTTCTGGATTTTTTTTCCTCAATTTGTCTGTCATAGTTGACATGTACCTATGATGGAAATTACAGGTCTCTCTCATCTTTTTAAGTGGGAGAACTTGCACAATTGGTGGCTGACTAAATACTTTTTTTCCCCACTGTAGAGCTGTATCGGCACTTCTCAGTAACAGACCAGCTCCAAAACTAACCAAGGCACTGCATTATTGTAACTACAATGAGATAAACGGGTGTCTGGGTGTTATTGTTGTGTAGGTTAACCTGATGCAGTACATGAAACTGAGCACGTCCAGAGATTTCCGCATCAACGCAGCCACTCTGGAGGCAGCGCTGCAGGAGCACGACAACAGTCAGCAGGTAAGCATCAAACATACCACTGACACATATTGTACAGATGACGGCGATCTAAAACTTTGATTTCGTCTCTTATTCACTCAGCTCCATCATGACCTATCACACCAAATTCACTAATGCTTTATTAGTCCTGTCCATACTCCCGCATTCCATTGACTCTGAGGTCAATAACACACATTCATAAGTTATAACTCCATGGATCGTTTTTGTGTCTTTCCCAGACCCAATGGTCTGAGCTGCAGTCATTCATTTCTTCAGTGTCTGACACCACATATCCAAGTGTGTTTTGAGGAGGATACACGTGTAAGTGCTGGTTTGTCTCTCCTCTCCCTTTAGGCCATAGCCTCCCAGGAGCCAGAGCAGAGCCAGGAGCCCAAGAAGAAGAGGAAGAAGCAGTAATGGAAAACAATAATACCCTGGCCCTTCTAAACCTCTCAGTACACTCCTCTCTTAACCAGTCTGGAGTTGCCCACATTCATCCGGATGCGTTCTGATGATCCACTGAGATGGGTTGTGCTCATTAGGCCACGGCGTAGCAAAATGTTTTGCAACAGACAAACTAAATGAGCATTTCTTATTAGACAAGTTCAGAAAGCCCCGCTTCGGACCGTTTTCTTCTATTATGTGCCTTATTATCATGAACCTGCATAGAACCAGTAGTTCCTATTGACGTCATTGGTTTGATGACTCAGTGCCTGGGTTGGGGCAGCTCTGGAGGACCTGTGTATCCCATGAAGCCTCTGGCTGCACTAGCTACATCATAGAGGACTGGTCGGTTCACCCTGTTATTTCCCTTTTCCCAGAGAGCCTTTGGTGATGTCGATGGTTATGTCCATGGCCTCACCTGTGGACAGTCAACATGTTGTTATTCTAGGTACATACTGTACAGAGAAAGATAATAAACAATGTTTTGCATTATGATCATTTGTTAAAAGCTTTTACTAAGCAGATAGAGCATGCAAGAGCATTTCTGCTGTATTTATTAATTTACAGTAAAAATGTCACTATGTAAACATGTTTGTTACTTTACAATGTTAAGAATTATACATTTTAAATGTTGTAATTGTGTGAATTTCTTTTATATATTTTTTCCGCATTTGTGTGTTCATTTCCAGTCAACACTACTTCCATCTGGTGTCAGTTCTAGTGTTTTCGACAGCCAAAGCTGCTGGTTTGTAAAAGCAACAAACTACTTTATATACTGAACTAAAATATAAACATAACATGTAAAGTGTTGGTCCCATGTTTCATGAGCTGAAATAAAAGATCCCAGAAATGTTCCATACGCACAAAAAGCTTACTTCTCAAAACTGTTGTGCACAAATTTGTTTACATCCCTGTTAGTGAGCATTTCTCCTTTGTCAAGATAATCCATCCACATGACAGGTGTGGCATATCAAGAAGCTTATTAAACAGCATGATCATTACAAAGGTGCACCTTGTGCTGGGGACAATAAAAGACCACTCTAAAATGTGCAGTTTTGTCACAATGCCACAGATGTCAAGTTTTGAGGGAGCGTGCAATTCAAATAAAAAATGTGTTGTCACATACACGTGTTTTGCAGATGTTATTGCGGGTGTAGCAAAATGCTTGTGCTTCTAGCTCCGACAGTGCAGTAATATCTAACAATTTCACTACATATACCCAATACACACAAATCTAAGTAAGGAATGGAATTTAAGAATATATACACTACCGTTCAAAAGTTTGGGGTCACTTAGAAATGTCCTTGTTTTCGAAAGAAAAGCAATTTTTTTGTCCATTAAAATAACATCAAATTGATCAGAAATACAGTGTAGACATTGTTAATGTTGTAAATGGCTATTGTAGCTGGAAACGGCTGATTTTTTTATGGAATATCTACATGGGCGTACAGAGGCTCATTATCAGCAACCATCAGTCCTGTGTTCCAATGGCACGTTGTGTTTGCTAATCCAGGTTTATCATTTTAAAAGGCGAATTGATCATTAGAAAACCCTTTTGCAATTATGTTAGCACAGCTGAAAACTGTTGTGCTGATTAAAGAAGCAATAAAACTGGCCTTCTTGAGACTAGTTGAGTATCTGGAGCATCAGCAATTGTGGGTTCGATTACAGGCTCAAAATGGCCAGAAACAAAGAACTTTCTTCTGAAACTCGTCAGTCTTTTCTTGTTCTGAGAAATGAAGGCTATTCCATGCGAGAAATTGCCAAGAAACTGAAGATCTCGTACAACACTGTGTACTACTCCCTTCACAGAACAGCTGATCACGTGTAACCACGCCAATTGAGGACCTCAACATCCGGCTACTTCACCTGTGGGATCGTCTGAGACCATCCACCCGGGCAGGCTGATGAAATTGAGGAGTAATTCTGTCTAATGAAGCCCTTTTGTGAGGGAAAACTCATTCTGATTGGCTGGGCCTGGCTCCCCAGTGGGTGGGCCTATGCCCTCCCAGGCCCACCCATGGCTGTGCCCCTGCCCAGTCATGTGAAATCCATAGATTAGGGCCTAATTAATTTATTTCAATTGACTGATTTCCTTATATGAACTGTAACTCAGTAAAATCTTTTAAATTGTTGCATGTTGTATTTATATTTTTGTTAGGTATAGATCTGATTGCCATCACATGCACACTACAAAATTGCAATGCGAAGAGTTTAAAGAATTAAGTACAATGATGATATACAGGACTCACCCTGTGGCAGGCCATATCTGCGCTCCAGCCCTGTGGGGTTGGAGGGAGTCACACAGTCCATGGTCACCTCCTTCCTCAGACACTGGTCAATGTCCACAGCACTGAAGAAAGCTACTGACTGGGGCAGGTCCTGCATGCCCAGCGCATGGGCAAACATACACCTTTAAAGCACAATGGTAAAAGATGGAGGAACACATACAGTGAGGGAAAAAAGTATTTGATCCCCTGCTGATTTTGTATGTTTGCCCACTGACAAAGAAATGATCAGTCTATAATTTTTATAGTAGGTTTATTTGAACAGTGAGAGACAGAATAACAACAACAAAAAAATATCTCAAAAATGTTATAAATTGATTTGCAGTTTAATGAAGGAAATAAGTATTTGACCCCCTCTCAATCAGAAAGATTTCTGGCTCCCAGGTGTCTTTTATACGGGAAACGAGCTGAGATTAGGAGCACTCCCTTTAAGAGCGTTTACCTGTATAAAAGACACCTGTCCACAGAAGCAATCAATCAATCAGATTCCAAACTCTCCACCATGGCCAAGACCAAAGAGCTCTCCAAGGATGTCAGGGACAAGATTGTAGACCTACAGTGGGGAAAAAAAGTATTTAGTCAGCCACCAATTGTGCAAGTTCTCCCACTTAAAAAGATGAGAGAGGCCTGTAATTTTCATCATAGGTACACGTCAACTATGTCAGACAAATTGAGGAAAAAATTTCCAGAAAATCACATTGTAGGATTTTTTATGAATTTATTTGCAAATTATGGTGGAAAATAAGTATTTGGTCACCTACAAACAAGCAAGATTTCTGGCTCTCACAGACCTGTAACTTCTTCTTTAAGAGGCTCCTCTGTCCTCCACTCGTTACCTGTATTAATGGCACCTGTTTGAACTTGTTATCAGTATAAAAGACACCTGTCCACAACCTCAAACAGTCACACTCCAAACTCCACTATGGCCAAGACCAAAGAGCTGTCAAAGGACACCAGAAACAAAATTGTAGACCTGCACCAGGCTGGGAAGACTGAATCTGCAATAGGTAAGCAGCTTGGTTTGAAGAAATCAACTGTGGGAGCAATTATTAGGAAATGGAAGGCATACAAGACCACTGATAATCTCCCTCGATCTGGGGCTCCACGCAAGATCTCACCCCGTGGGGTCAAAATGATCACAAGACCGGTGAGCAAAAATCCCAGAACCACACGGGGGGACCTAGTGAATGACCTGCAGAGAGCTGGGACCAAAGTAACAAAGCCTACCATCAGTAACACACTACGCCGCCAGGGACTTAAATCCTGCAGTGCCAGACGTGTCCCCCTGCTTAAGCCAGTACATGTCCAGGCCCGTGCTAGAGTGCATTTGGATGATCCAGAAAAGGATTGGGAGAATGTCATATGGTCAGATGAAACCAAAATAGAACTTTTTGGTAAAAACTCAACTCGTCGTGTTTGGAGGACAAAGAATGCTGAGTTGCATCCAAAGAACACCATACCTACTGTGAAGCATGGGGGTGGAAACATCATGCTTTGGGGCTGTTTTTCTGCAAAGGGACCAGGACAACTGATCCGTGTAAAGGAAAGAATGAATGGGGCCATGTATCGTGAGATTTTGAGTGAAAACCTCCTTCCATCAGCAAGGGCATTGAAGATGAAACGTGGCTGGGTCTTTCAGTATGACAATGATCCCAAACACACCGCCCGGCAACGAAGGAGTGGCTTCGTAAGAAGCATTTCAAGGTCCTGGAATGGCCTAGCCAGTCTCCAGATCTCAACCCCATAGAAAATCTTTGGAGGGGAGTTGAAAGTCTGTGTTGCCCAGCGACAGCCCCAAAACATCACTGCTCTAGAGGAGATCTGCATGGAGGAATGGGCCAAAATACCAGCAACAGTGTGTGAAAACCTTGTGAAGACTTACAGAAAACATTTGACCTGTGTCATTGCCAACAAAGGGTATATAACAAATTATTGAGAAACTTTTGTTATTGACCAAATACTTATTTTCCACCATATTCTGCAAATAAATTCATAAAAAATCCTACAATGTGATTTTCTGGATTTTTTTTCCTCATTTTGTCTGTCATAGTTGACGTGTACCTATGATGAAAATTACAGGCCTCTCTCATCTTTTTAAGTGGGAGAACTTGCACAATTGGTGGCTGACTAAATACTTTTTTTCCCCACTGTACACAAGGCTGGAATGGGCTACAAGACCATCGCCAAGCAGCTTGGTGAGAAGGTGACAACAGTTGGTGCGATTATTCGCAAATGGAAGAAACACAAAATAACTGTCAATCTCCCTCGGCCTGGGGCTCCATGCAAAGATCTCACCTCGTGGAGTTGCAATGATCATGAGAACGGTGAGGAATCAGCCCAGAACTACACGGGAGGATCTTGTCAATGATCTCAAGGCAGCTGGGACCATAGTCACCAAGAAAACAATTGGTAACACACTACGCCGTGAAGGACTGAAATCCTGCAGCGCCCGCAAGGTCCCCCTGCTCAAGAAAGCACATATACATGCCCATCTGAAGTTTGCCAATGAACATCTGAATGATTCAGAGGAGAACTGGGCCTATGACTGCCTATGACCCCAAGAACACCATCCCCACCATCAAACATGGAGGTGGAAACATTATGCTTTGGGGGTGTTTTTCTGCTAAGGGGACAGGACAACTTCACCGCATCAAAGGGACGATGGACAGGGCCATGTACTGTCAAATCTTGGGTGAGAACCTCCTTCCCTCAGCCAGGGCATTGAAAATGGGTCGTGGATAGGTATTCCAGGATGACAATGACCCAAAACACACGGCCAAGGCATCAAAGGAGTGGCTCAAGAAGAAGCACATTAAGGTCCTGGAGTGGCCAAGCCCGTCTCCAGACCTTAATCCCATAGAAAATCTGTGGAGGGAGCTGAAGGTTCGAGTTGCCAAACGTCAGCCTCGAAACCTTAATGACTTGGAGAAGATCTGCAAAGAGGAGTGGGACAAAATCCCTCCTGAGATGTGTGCAAACCTGGTGGCCAACTACAAGAAACGTCTGACCTCTGTGATTGCCAACAAGGGTTTTGCCACCAAGTACTAAGTAATGTTTTGCAGAGGGGTCAAATACTCATTTCCCTCATTAAAATGCAAATCAATTTATAACATTTTTTACATGCGTTTTTCTGGATTTTGTTGTTGTTATTCTGTCTCTCACTGTTCAAATAAACCTACCATTAAAATTATAGACTGATCATTTCTTTGTCAGTGGGCAAACGTACAAAATCAGCAGGGGATCAAATACTTTTTTCCCTCACTGTAAGCTGCTTATTGAACAGACGTTTGAAACATTATGTAAAACGAGTGTAATTCACGGGCTATGAATGACAATGACAATACTTTCAATTTTAACTTACAATTAGCTGCATCCCAACCGTTTAAATGACCACGTGGTCATTTATGTATTATTTAGCCTGAAAAGACCATTGAGGTTAGATCTTTTGCTAGGGTGACCTGGCCAGAGGTCAGCAGGAGACAGTGAATGAGCCAGGGCAGTACTACTGACTGTGTGAGCAGGTTGGTGATCTGCAGAGCCAGTGCTGCCCAGTAGCGGTCTTCACTGCAGACCAGTAGCGCACATCGTCGTTGATACTAATACAGAAGCGTCCGTCGATGTCATGCTCCTCCATCAGCCAGCGCATGGCCACCAGCATCAGATGGAGATAGTCCACTGCCGAGCTCTGCACCACCCAGTTCACCCTGCTGGTGATGAACTGACACACACACACTCACACACACACACGTTCATCTCTTTATCTTTATCTGTGTTTGAGTGTGAGACAGTCTGTTCTTATGAGTGAGTGTGTTATGTGTGTGTGTTATAATTGTGTATGTGTCTTTATGATTGAGTGTGCGTGAGTTCTCCGGACCTCATCCTTGATGGTCTGAGGCTCCACTGCTCTGCTGATCCTGCAGCCTGGGACGGAGGGTGGCCGGCTGGTCTGTGGGCGATGCTCTCCAGCTTGTAGAACGTACCTCCGGCCCACAAACGCTGGCCTGCCACCTCCCACTTCCTCCTCCAAGAACTGCATGGCCAATAATGAGAGGGTGAGGTAGAAAGTAAGTGTTTGTCCCTAGCCAGATCTACAGGGGTATCTAGGGGGAAGGGCTAGCGGGTCGATTTGGAATTCAGGGTCAGTGTTTGTGAAGGACTTCAGTTCATACAAAGCTGACATTACTGCCCAGTTCAAAAATACACTACATCACCAAAAGTATGTGGACAGCCCTTAAAAATGTGGCTATTTCAGCCACACCCGTTGCTGACAGGTGTATAAAATCGAGCACACCGCCATGCAATCTTCATAGACAAACATTGGCAGTAGAATGGCCTTACTGAAGAGCTCAGTGACTTTCAACGTGGCACTGTCATAGGCTGCCACCTTTCCAACAAGTCAGTTCTTCAAAATTCTGCCCTGCTAGAACTGCCCCGGTCAACCATAAGTGCTGTTATTGTGAAGTGGAAACGTCTAGGAGCAACAACGGCTCAACCGCGAAGTTGTAGGCCACACAAACTCACAGAACGGGACCGCCGAGTGCTGAAGCGCGTAAAAATCGTCTGTCCTCGGTTGCAACACTCACTACCGAGTTCCAAACTGCCTCTGGAAGCAACGTCAGCGCAAGAACTGACCTCAACCCTATCAAACACTTTTGGGATTAATTGGAACACTTGACTACGAGCCAGGCCTAAACGCCCAACATCAGTGCCCGACCTCACTAATGCTCTTGTGGCTGAATGGCAGAAAGTCCCCTCAGCAATGTTCCAACATCTAGTGGAAAGCCTTCCCAGAAGAGTGGAGGCTGTTATAGCAGCAAAGGGGGGACCAACTACATATTAATGCCCATGATTTTGGAATGAGAGGTTCGACGAGCAGGTGTCCACATAATTTTGGTAATCTAGTGTATGAAATTAAATCAATTTTTTTTGTCACTTGCGCAGAATACAACAGGTATAGACCTTACCGTGAAATGCTTACTTACAAGCCCTTAACCAACAATGCAGTTTTAAGAAAAAAAGATTGGTCCTTCGAGCCGGATCTCAAATATACGTTTTTGTCGTTCCGGGGGACACCGAAAACCGTGCACGGGCGGATAATATATACGTAAATAGACTAAGTCCTGGCCTCTGAGACAGGGGGGTTCTTTACAGGCTGGTGGTAAACTGATTAAACGACAGAAACGTTGACGAGATCTAACCAAAATTAATATCCCAGCTGCAAGAATAAGGTCAGTAATTTTTTATCATGGATTTTTTGGGTTGAAATTGATATCTTGACACTGCAGTAAGGAAAAAATTAATAGTTTAAATCTGCTGTAGTGAGGGTAGTAATCCGTCGATAATCCAAAAAGATCGACATCCCGGTAGCCCGTTTTTAGACGTTTATCTAGAGAAAACCATGTGCCAGTATTTTGGATAAATATAAAAAGGGTTGAATAATTTAAATGGTTAATTACAAAAGCTGATCATAACATTTGCTCAAAAGTCGCACCTAATAATTATTCCAAAGGAAAATAATTATTGAGTGAATTATTACTAGTCTATAGGATTCTGGGAGGATTCTATGACCTGATGGGGAAGGGTCTAGGTAGTTAGCGTTGGTCCGATTGGAACTAGATTAACTTGTGGCAATAAATAATCATTAGAAATACGAATGGGTTGGTTGATAGAGATATATTAAAAAATGATGAAATTGATTATTAAAGAGTGTAAGTGAAGTGAAGGTTGAGGTCTCAGTGCCTCCCCAAGAGCAGAGGGCAGAAAGGTTATATCTAGTCAGAAAACTTAGAGACCGAGTAAGAAAATAACGGAAGGCAGCGGAGTATTTGATGGCCACATTGGGAGAGATAACCGAGAAGAGAGAGGGAGGCTACCAAGCGACGAGACAGAATAGTAAAGGTGATGAGAGGAAGTGATTTAGGTTGATTAAGAATTGGTTAAAAACACCACGAAGGGATTATTTGATGTGAGTACCTATACGTTTCTAACGTTATATATGTATTAACTTGGAATAGTTTTTTGTGTTACCGAATGAGGTGAGAGTTAAAGAACTACTGAGAATAGAGAAGTAGTATGGTCATACTATCGTAATAAATAAACTGAACCAAACATGACGTTACTACAGCAATTTAGGATGGTTGATGTTGTTACGTTAGTTTTTGAACCCTACGATAGAGGTAAAGGCAGAACGCAGTTTGAGAATGTATTTTATTTTGGGTACTAGGAAAAAATTATTGGAAGAGGTTCCATGTTTTTGTCTACGGATGTTAGCCATTGGGGTTGGCTGGAACGTGAGAAAGCTGTAAGGGACATAATGGGTTAAGTTACGTGTACAAGGATCAGTGGTTGCTGTAGAGAAGGATGTCAAAAGGCTGGTGAATGTTGTCGGTGTGAAATGGCTAGCTAGTTAGCGGTGAGAGCTAGTGGGGTTTCATTTGGTGACGTAACTTGCTCTGTGAGCTGGAAGTAGTTGCTTTGTAAGGATCGCGGATTTTGTGGAGCAACGGGTAATGGTGTTTCGATGGTAAATGTTGTCGATATGTGTAGAGGGTCCCTGGTTCGAGTCCAGGAAGGGACATAAAGTGTCATGAGCACTCTCTCTCCCTGGTAGCAACATTAATTGCATTCAATTATCTTCCACTCTGCTCACCTCCCTCTCTCTACTCAGCCTAACTAGCTCCACCTGCCCTGCTCTGCTCTTGTTACCTGGCCAGCTGCACTGCATTTCCCACTCACCATCCTCACCTTGCCTCACTCTGTTCTAATTACTCTGCCAGCTGAACTGCATTTCCCCACTACCTCTCCCAGTATATCAAGCCCTGGTTTTCAGCCAAGCCCTGTCAGATCGTCTTCAAACCCGGACCAGTAACCTGCCTGTCTGCGCTCTGACTCCTGTTTGTGATACCGATCCTTTCTTGACTGCCTCCTTGTTCTACTGCCCCGTCTATCCCAACCTGCCTTCTGGACCTCGACTACTCTCCGATCTTCAGCCCCTCCGGTAACTCGTTTCTGCCTTCTGTCTCTCACCACGATATTTGCCCAGCCCTGATCTGTACTTCTGCCTGCCATTCATATTGCTGTTGTGTGTGTGTGTTCCCCCAGGTCTCCGACCACCAGATGAGCGTGCCCAGACGTTTCACCACCCTCAGCCCGATACGCCGCTCCATCACTGGGGAACACACACACTAAGCACTTGGACTGGACACCCCCGGACATTTGGTGACCCCCGGAGCACAGGTACCCACAGGAGGACCCTGAAAGACCCCTGACACCCCTGGGACTCCTCTTCCCGCCTGTAACCTTGAATAAAGAACTCTGAATTTGAACTTGCGCTCTTGGGTCCTCTTCTGTTCGTGACAGAACGATCTGACCATCATGGACCCAGCGCACTCCCTGACCACGATGGAGGAAGAGCCAGAGAGGACTGCCCTACAGCGACTGGAACGCTCTGAGGGAGACATAAATCGGATGGCTGGCGACATCGCTTCCCTTCTCCAGCTATTCAACCAGCAGCAACAACAGTTCCAACTGCAGCAACAACAGCTAGCCCAAGCCCTGCAACTACTCTCA
The DNA here is from genome assembly GCF_020615455.1 of Coregonus clupeaformis. Classification (NCBI taxonomy): domain Eukaryota; kingdom Metazoa; phylum Chordata; class Actinopteri; order Salmoniformes; family Salmonidae; genus Coregonus; species Coregonus clupeaformis. The sequence continues at coordinate 51,446,379 of NC_059210.1, read as the reverse complement.
AGCCCGGCTACTCCACCTGCACCCCCCCTGGTCCTTTTGTTCCTGTACCACCGATACTCCTTCATCCCTCCGCTGGAGGTCCCAATGCTGCAGGCCCGGCAGTGCTGCCACCAGATCCCCACGCTCCTGAACCAAGGATTGGGAACCCGGAACGTTTTGATGGCAACCAGAAGCAAGTAAGACCATTCTTGAGCAGCTGCCGAATCCAGTTTGCACTACAGCCCAGGACTTTCTCAACAGAGGGAGCCAAGGTGGGGTATGTCATCACACATCTCACCGGTCGAGCTCGGTTGTGGGGAACGGCGGAATTCGACCGGCAAACCCCAGCCTGTGCCTCCTTCAGTGCCTTTGAGGAGGAGATGTTAAAGGTCTTTGACCTAGGCTCGCCAACAGCCGAAGCGTCACAAGCTCTGCTCACCATCCGTCAGGGCAATCGGACAGTGGCAGACTTCTCCATTGACTTTCGTACCCTGGCCAGTCAAAGCTCGTTTAACCCAGAGGCACTGGTGCAAGCCTTCCTCCATAGCCTGGCGGACTATATCAAGGAACGAGCTTGTTTCCCATGACCCGCCCTCAACGCTTGATGCCGCCATTGACCTTGCCGTTCGCATTGACCGCCGTATACAGACCCGGGAGGAGGGAGAAGGGCCGTCTCAGTCAACCTGCCATCCGTACTCGGGTCGATACCGCTTCTGTCCAGCCCCTGCCTGTCAAGTCCCATAGCCAACTCAATCAGCCTGAGCCCATGGAGATTGGCCGTGCCTCTCTGACTCCCGAGGAGCGTCGGCGCCGTCTAAGCTCCAACCTTTGCCTCTACTGTGGTGGCGAGAATCACCGTGTCGCTACTTGTCCGGCAAAAGCCGCAGCTCACCAGGTGTAGGGGAGATCCGGGTGAGCTCAACAAGCCTTCAGTCTCCCTCCATCCGAAAGACCCTGCTTCATCTCCGCCTTCAGCTTTCTGACAAGACTCATACATTGGCCGCCCTTGTGGATTCCGGAGCCGAAGCAAACATCATGGACCCTGAGCTTGCACAGCAACTGGGCGTGAACCATCATCAACTGACACAACCCATTCCTGCACGAGCCCTGGATGGGCATCATCTTGGCACTGTCACTCATATCTCCGCCCCTGTGACAATCCTGCTGTCAGGAAACCACCAGGAGTCCATCCAGTTTCACCTCCTACACTCACCTGGCCAACCACTCATTCTTGGATACCCGTGGCTCCGTCAGCACAACCCCCACATCGACTGGGAGACAGGAACAGTCCGTGAGTGGGGAAGGAGTTGTCACCAGACCTGTTTAAGGGGGGCCACCCTGCCCGTTCACCGGGAAGGATCTAGCGCTACCTCCGACATATCCAATGTTCCGGCCTGTTACCACAGCCTGAAAGAGGTGTTCAACAAATCCAAGGCGACATCTCTACCCCCACACAGACCCTATGACTGCGCGATTGATCTCCTGCCTGGCACAGCACCTCCCAAGGGTCGTCTGTATTCACTGTCAGCCCCGGAAAGAAAGGCCATGGAGGACTACATTAATGACTCTCTTGCCTCCGGGATAATTAGACCGTCGTCTTCCCCCGCAGGAGCGGGATTCTTCTTTGTCGGCAAGAAGGACGGTTCTCTTCGTCCATGCATAGATTACCGGGGTCTGAACGACATCACGGTTAAGAATCGCTACCCACTGCCCTTACTTTCGTCTGCCTTCGAACTGCTGCAGGGAGCCACTGTATTCACTAAGCTGGACCTTCGCAATGCCTACCATCTGGTGCGGATGAGGGAGGGAGACGAATGGAAGACAGCGTTCAACACACCAACCGGCCACTATGAATATCTCGTCATGCCCTTCGGCCTCACCAATGCCCCAGCAGTTTTTCAAGCCCTAGTGAATGATATCCTCAGGGACATGCTAAATACGTTCGTATTTGTGTACCTTGACGATATTTTAATATTCTCAAAGACTCTGTCAGAACACACGCACCACGTCCGGTTGGTCCTGCGCCGCCTGCTGGAGAACTCTCTTTTCGTGAAGGCAGAGAAGTGCGAGTTCCATGCCAAGACCGTTTCATTCCTGGGGTATGTGGTGACCGAGGGCAGCATTCAGATGGATCTCACGAAGGTGTCGGCTGTCACTTCCTGGCCAGTTCCTGAGTCTCGGAAGAAGTTGCAACAGTTCCTGGGCTTTGCCAACTTTTATAGGAGATTCATCAGAAACTATAGCACAGTGGCTGCACCCCTCACGGCGCTAACCAGCACTAAACAACCGTACCAATGGACATCAGCTGCTGATAAGGCCTTCAATATCCTCAAGACATGTTTCACTTCTGCTCCCATCCTCCAGATGCCAGATGCAGCAAGGCAGTTTGTGGTGGAGGTAGATGCTTCGGACGTGGGAGTGGGTGCAGTGCTTTCTCAAAGAGCAGCTGAGGATGGCAAGATGCACCCCCTGTGCCTTCTACTCCCGTCGGCTAACCCCTGCCGAATGCAACTACGACATTGGGAACCGCGAGCTGTTGGCTGTCAAGCTCGCCCTTGAAGAATGGCGGCACTGGTTAGAGGGGTCAAAGGAACCATTCGTAGTGTGGACAGACCACAAGAACCTGGAGTATATCCAAACAGCCAGGAGGCTGAACTCCCGTCAACAGCGGTGGTCTCTGTTCTTTACGCGCTTCAATTTCACGCTCTCCTACCGCCCGGGATCTCGCAACATCAAACCTGATGCTCTTTCCCGGATGTTTCAGAAGGACGAGACCACCGCCATGACAGCTCCCATTCTTCCCAGCCACTTGGTCGTAGCGGCCCTCACCTGGGAGATCGAGAAGCAGGTCATGGAGGCTCTTCGGGACCAGCCAGGTCCAAGCACCAGCGCCCCCAACCGTCTGTTTGTTCCAGCAAATCTCAGGTCACCTGTGATTCAGTGGGGGGCACGAATCCCGTCTGGCCTGTCATCCCGGCATCACTCGCACCCTTCATCTGGTCCGCCAGCGGTTCTGGTGGCGGGGAATGAGACGGGATGTCCGAGAATTCATCCGAGCTTGTCCCACTTGTAACCGAAACAAGACTCCCAACCAGCCTCCTGCTGGGTTGCTGCAACCCCTACTCATACCCAAGAGGCCCTGGTCCCACGTTTCACTGGACTTTGTTACGGGCCTTCCGCCCTCTGACGGACACACAGTCATCCTTACCATTGTTGACCGCTTTAGTAAGATGACCCACTTCGTGCCCCTTCCCAAACTACCCTCTGCTAAAGAGACCTCCCAGGTGGTCCTGGAACATGTGTTTCGTATCCATGGCCTACCCCAGGATATAGTGTCAGACCGGGGGCCCGCAATTCTCAGCAACCTTTTGGAAGGAGTTCTGTCATCTCCTTGGGGCCACCGCCAGCCTATCGTCTGGATTCCACCCGCAGTCAAACGGCCAGACTGAACGCATGAACCAGGAGCTGGAGAAGGCACTGAGGTGTGTGGCTTCCCAAAATCCCCGGGCCTGGGCTCAACACCTGCTCTGGGTGGAATATGCCCATAATTCACTCACCAGTTCCTCCACCGGGCTCTCCCCCTTTCAGTGTGTCTACGGGTATCAACCTCCACTGTTTGCCAGCCAGGAGGCGGATGCCACCTGTCCGTCTGCTCTTGCGTATGCCCGCCGCTGCCGCCGCACTTGGGCCCAGGCTCGCACTGTGCTCCTGAAGTCTGGAACCAGCTACGCCGTCGGTGCCAACCGACGGAGGACCCCAGCACCTACTTACCGGGTTGGTCAGAAGGTCTGGCTGTCTGCCCGGGATCTGCCGCTGCGGGTTGTATCACGAAAGCTGGCCCCTCGCTTCATTGGTCCTTTTCCTGTGCAGAAAGTCATCAGTCCAACGGCGGTCCGACTTCAGTTGCCCGCTTCCATGCGGGTCCACCCCACCTTCCACGTCTCCAAGGTCAAGCCGGTCCATGAAAGTCCCCTGGTCCCTGCAGCTCCGGCGCCACCTCCTCCGCGCCTCGTAGATGGCGGTCCTGTCTTCACCGTCCGGCGGCTGCTCCGCTCTAGGCGAAGGGGTAGGGGTCTCCAGTACCTCGTTGATTGGGAGGGATATGGTCCAGAGGAGAGGACCTGGATCCCGGCCAGGAGGATAGTGGACCGGACCCTTATCACTGACTTCCACCGACTACATCCTGATCAGCCTGCAATCCGTAGGGGCCGTCCAAGAGGGGTTCCTAGCCGTCCGGCCCGCCCCTGCTCCTGTCTCAGTGCCTGTCCTGTCTCCCGACCGTGACCCTCCAGCTCCTTCTGAGGATGAGGAGATTCACTCGGACCGCTCGGAGGAGTTCTGACCCGCCGCCTGCTCCCCTCCACCCTCCCGGCATGATGTTGTTCTTGGGACTTCTGGGGCCGTCCCTTGGAGGGGGTCCTGTCATGAGCACTCTCTCTCCCTGGTAGCAACATTAATTGCATTCAATTATCTTCCACTCTGCTCACCTCCCTCTCTCTACTCAGCCTAACTAGCTCCACCTGCCCTGCTCTGCTCTTGTTACCTGGCCAGCTGCACTGCATTTCCCACTCACCATCCTCACCTTGCCTCACTCTGTTCTAATTACTCTGCCAGCTGAACTGCATTTCCCCACTACCTCTCCCAGTATATCAAGCCCTGGTTTTCAGCCAAGCCCTGTCAGATCGTCTTCAAACCCGGACCAGTAACCTGCCTGTCTGCGCTCTGACTCCTGTTTGTGATACCGATCCTTTCTTGACTGCCTCCTTGTTCTACTGCCCCGTCTATCCCAACCTGCCTTCTGGACCTCGACTACTCTCCGATCTTCAGCCCCTCCGGTAACTCGTTTCTGCCTTCTGTCTCTCACCACGATATTTGCCCAGCCCTGATCTGTACTTCTGCCTGCCATTCATATTGCTGTTGTGTGTGTGTGTTCCCCCAGGTCTCCGACCACCAGATGAGCGTGCCCAGACGTTTCACCACCCTCAGCCCGATACGCCGCTCCATCACTGGGGAACACACACACTAAGCACTTGGACTGGACACCCCCGGACATTTGGTGACCCCCGGAGCACAGGTACCCACAGGAGGACCCTGAAAGACCCCTGACACCCCTGGGACTCCTCTTCCCGCCTGTAACCTTGAATAAAGAACTCTGAATTTGAACTTGCGCTCTTGGGTCCTCTTCTGTTCGTGACAATAAAGCAAATATTTTGCATTGATGCTATTGACCTAGATTACTAGATGAATTGATAACATTACATGAAAGGAATTGTCTTACCAGCACATAGCGAATAGAATAACATAGTAATTAAAGTTGCATATCGGTGAATAGGTGTTTTGTTAGTTGGGACTATAACTTCACAATAATGTATATTCTGTTGAGGTACCATTATATGGAAAGTTAGCGATAGAGAATAATAGATTTTGTAGAGGGTTTACAAAGTGAGTAAGTTAATTATTAATTATTAATAATTGATGAGACATGTTGAATTGATGTTGAATTTGATTGTTTAATAAGACTGGTATTAAAATTATTATTTCTATTTAGGTGAATGAAAATATGTTATTAGGTAGTAGTGCTTTGTGGAGACAATTTACTAATGAGACGATTTCGTAAGAGGGTGAAAGGAAGTAGTGATAGTTGGGCTATATTGACATATGTAGGAAGAATTGGGATGATATGAAGAACATATCTAGATAGTTGAATATAATGTTCTTTGATAATTGATAATTATTATTATTACATTATATTAGTTTGTTTAAACAACAGTGAGGATGCAGACAGTTCATTAATTCTAAAAACGATAATCTGTTTATGGTACGTTGAACAATGGGATATAGTTGTTACTATTAGGATGATGGATTAAATAAACATTGTAAGTATTAAGTTATTAAACAATAGGTTTATATTTTAAAACATCAATGCAACAGGTTGCGATGATTAAATTAATAGAAAGGGGTTAGAGGTTTATATTAGGAGGTGTAGTGAACTTAATGAAACGTGGTATTATATAGTATCTTCCAGGATTGATGGAAGTCTCCTATAGCATTATGTTAAGGGGAGAGTAGGAGACAACGTATCAAACAATTTTTAAATAGATGCCTGGGATAAAATATCATGGCTTCCTTACATGGAGTAAATGAATATAGTGGCGAATGAATAAAATATGACATTTAGAGGGGTGACAGGAGCAATATCAGGGGAAACAGATATTTCCTATGTTGATTGATCTAGTAACGATACTAGGATAATTTGATATGGGATCAAAATGAGCAGATTTAGGGGTTGAATAATCATTGTGAGAATTACAGAGGATGAAGTCTGAAGGGTAATCAATTTAAAATAATCATTGTAAACTCAGAGAAATTTGAGTGGATTTTATATAATCTTTTTATGGAGTAGTTATGAGGAATTAGATTGATACAAACAATTATTGATGAGATAGGACTGTGGATATCTGTATCAAGTTTTGTGTGTACTTACTATCTTTGGATTACTGATTGTAATTGAATGTTAACAAAATGTATCATTTCTCTTCCAGGAGAAAGGGATTTGGTTATCTCATTGGGATGTTGCCCAGGGCTAGGGGGAGCAGTTTAGTGGAGTTAGGCAGTATTAGGTCGTAAAAGGGAGCTACCACATTAAGTAAGGCCTGGCCATTTTTGTTTGTTGTTTTCAATTGGGGTTTTCAAATAAAACACAACACACCTAGTATGAGGTTTATAAAGGATTGTTATTTTGATTTTATGGGGTTTTCAACAGGTCAAAAGTGATAAGTCTTAAAGGAACACACACAGTGAATTTTATGAGGTTTTTATTTTTTGACTGAGTTTTGGGTATACATGATTTCTTATGAGAAGAAATGTCATGAGGACTTAATGTACACTTGGGATAAGTAACATTTATGAAATGTTTTGAATGATGGTAATGTTTAGTATACTATGGGATGGAACATTTCGTTGAATGATTTCAATGACCTCTGAACTCTGTTTTTACTTTCTGGTGTGAATTGATCATCCACACTGGTAATTCTAAAGGCATGAGAGGAGTACTTTAAGATAGTTTATTTTACCAAGTTGAGGGTAATTTATAATACTCTGAAAAGTGTGAAGAAGTTTAAAATTTGGTAATAATATTTATGATTCGAACCATAAAATAACAAAAGAGAGAGAGCGCTTTCCCTGAATGAGGGATACCTGTTGCTAGTCAATTGTACTAATCTTGGATACTTTACGGGATAGAAGTAAGTTGAGGTATTATCAAATGTTGTCATTTTTATTTCATTTTTATTATGGTTTAATAAACAATGTTGGTATTTTGTTTTTGAAAGGATTAATCACGTTGTGACTCATGTGTTCAGAAAAGGGGGTAGTAATGATGGTAAGAGGATTTATTGGCACATTTGCATATTGTAGCAAGAATATGAGCAGTAGTAATTAATGTGTTATGGGTTAGATTAAATGTTTTAGGTGAAAATGTATTTGTGGTATAATGTAGAATGTAGTGGAGTGTAGGTAGTTTTAAATATTATGCTGATGGGATAGCACCAACTTTATGTAGGTTCTAGATTTGTTAAACAACAAGTTGGTATTTGAAACTAAATTAATGCAAATGGACTGCAGTAATCAGAAAAAGGCACAATCTAATGTGAAACAGCTATTACCTAGGTAATGGATTCAGTAATGAGACCAAGGTGATAATAATAATAATAATAGAAATCTAGATAGAATAATTTAAGATAAGGACTAGCTGTCCAGATATAGACAAAAAAAGGATGAGTTAAGGAATAAATGCCAAGACGAATTGCTCTCTCTTACTTAAATCCATGGCTGTCCTACGTTATCAGTGAATGAAAGCAGAAGGGGGCCTTTTGCTTCTCTCCTCAAACAAAGAGGAAAGAGTGGCCAGGGTTGAGCAGAGTTCAGGCTAAAACCTTTGTCTCTCCTTTGCTATCTTGATTGATTACAGCATGGGGGGGTGGGGGGGTCTTCAGGTCAAGCCCGGGAGAGCCGGGGTAGAACAGAGTTTAAACTAAACATGAGTGTTTTTACAAGATAAGGGATTGATTGATTGTATTACTATTGATTCTGAACTGAATGAAAGTCAAATTTAGCCACCATAATAGACAAAGGAAGTGGGAGGAGCAATAAAGAAGCAAGGGACAGTCTCAAAGGTCAAGGGATGGCATAAGGATAATTTACCAATATTACCTAAGTGATTGTTTAGGTAGGTGGTAATATTGACACATGGGCAGAGCCATGTGTCAACAGGGGGGATGATGGTAGGATTAAAGATAAGACGGAGGAGAGAACTAAATACTTAAATAAATATTTGGATACGGTCTAGAAAGAAAATGCTAATGTGAACGGTATGATTAGAGAGGGGTTAAGGAAAACACACAGGAGAGCAGGAAGAAATGGGATACAATGTCTCCCGATAGTATTAATGACGATCAGGAGAACTCCAGATAAAGAAGGGTTATTGCAAGTTGAGAAAGTATTTGATAGACCATACAGAATGGCCGAGGTAGGAGGACCAGAGCAGGCAGAGATAGAAACTGAGAGCACCCTAGCAGAAGGTTGTTTATTAACCACACCCGTATGTCAGAGGTTTTGTGCCCCACAGGTGAACTAAAGGAGAGGGTAACCCACTCTATCCAACCAGGTGACTGGTGTGGATCCAGTCCCTAAAGATGAAAGACTGGAAGCAGGCCTGTTGGGAAGGGCCCTATCAGGTTATATTGGTCACCGCCTTTGCCATTAGAATAGCAGAAAGAACAACCTGGGTCCACGTTACCCACTGCAAAAAGGTACATACACATACAAGCACCACTGCACACATGCAGAGTTAGAGAGAAGAACTGGACCAATAGGGTCTGGGGATCACCTCTGTTAACGAAGATCTCCTACCCAGACCTATCATCACTGTAGTGTGTTCTCAGGGTGTGAGTATGGGGTGGTACCAAGCAGAAAGACTGAGGGCAGGAGAGGGTTGGCGGTTTTTGGGAATATGGGTAACCTGAGCTGCATCATAGTCTCGGCAATGGTCCTGATATGTCAAGATCCACCACCACACCGCACCAATTACGCTATGACCTTACCATTGTTAAAAAGTAAAAGAGAAGAGAAGCGACCCCACATACTGACCATAAAGGACGAGTGGCCTACAAAATGGGAGTCAGAGAAGGGCAGACTGTAGGATTCAAATTAAGGTTAGGGACGTAGCCAACATGTGGGGTACATGTCAACAAGCAATTTGGGATTATAAAATTCCATAATATTCGTGTTCAAGCCCCACGGCGGATTGTTCCTAGACTCAAGTGTTTAAACACACTTGGGGATGGGGATATGAGAACGGGCGGGACTGGACATCCAGATGGAGGGTAAAGAGAAACAAAGACATCACCAATTATCAATTGGAGATAGTAGTAATGTGACTCAGGTTCGGAAGCACAGGAGAGAATTCGGAACCTTACAGCCCCTGTAACCGATGTGTGGTAGGCGTGTGCCAGTAAAGGCAGTATAAGGCAGAGAATGCCAAAAGGGTGGCTAGATACGTGCGCCCCAGTTCTTCTGGTTCAGCTAGTTAGAATTAGTCACCAGGAACCAAGGAAAGGGTTAAACAGATGTAGGAGGAGTTTTAACAAGAAGGAGAATAGCCCTATTTAGATGAAAGCGATTGGTATACCAAGGGGGGTACAGGATGAATACAAAGCTATGAAACAAGTAGGGGAAGGGTTTAGTACAACGTTCTTCTGGTGGGTGACAATAAACAAAAATATGGATTGGATTAATTATATCTATTACGACCAACAACGATCTATTGGCCAGACTAGGGATGCAGTAAAGGGGATCTCTGAACAATTATCCGCCACCTCACTCATGACTTGGGAAAATAGGTTGGCTCTAGATATGTTGCAGGCAGAAAGGGGCGGTGTCTATAGAATGGTGGGCCATTGTTGCACATTTATCCCTAACAACACCGCACCGGATGGTACGGTCACCAGAGCTCTTGCAGGATTGACTGCTCTAAGTGAAGAATGGGCTGAGAACTCAGGAGTTAATACATCTTTGATAGGGTGGTTTGATGAAATGTTTGGCAAATGGAAAACCATAGCAGCCACCATCTTGGGGGCAGCCATCGCTTGTATTGATATTCTTGTATTATGTGGTTGTTGTCTTATTCCCTGTGTCCGAGGGTTGGTGAGTAAGGCGTTGGAGCATGCAGTGTCTCAACAGATGGTGAGATATGGACGGACTCCGGACTCTGACCAGTGGAATGTGAAATACGATCCTCCAGGCTTGGTGGAGAACGAGGACTTTGACCCTGAAAGACCGCAATTGGATGAAACGTTTATTGGTTCTGACGTATGAAGGTCATAGGAAAAATCTAAAAAAGAAGACCTATGGGTGGAAGTAGATAATATAACTATTCTTTGAGGTTAATCATGCTTGTAAATACATTTATCCTGAGTGTGAAAATTTTAGTCAAAGGGTGGATTGATAGATTAATTTACATATTTTTTTAAAATAATGACTAAAGGATTTCACCCCAAATACGGTATAAATGTGTGAACTGTGTTAGAGTTATAATGTAGTGTAAACCCACTAACCGAGGCGAGGGGGTTAGAAACTGCTGAGACAGACATTCCAGGAGAAAGGAGACTTAGAAACTGTCCTATTTAAACATTCTATACTGTGGAAATTTACAGGCCGCCTAAAGGTGGGCGGAGCAAAGTTCCTTTGTGTGAAGGCATATAAAAAGGCTGTGTATGTTTTCAGCGGGAGAGCTCTCATGATTAAATAATACAGATCATTCTTGCTGGTTGTGGACCTTGTTTAATTCATGATTAAAACCAGTGCATTACAACCTCTGGGAATTATTCAAGCTTGAGTTTAATTAGAGATAGACATTCTCGTGACAATCAGAAAACCAGTCAGTGTCTGGTGTGACCACCATTTGCCTCATGCAGCGCAACATCTCCTTCACATAGAGTTGATCAGGCTGTTGATTGTGGGCTGTGGAATGTTCTCCCACTCCTCTTCAATGGCTGTGCGAAGTTGCTGGATATTGGCGGGAACTGGAACACGCTGTCGTACGCGTCGACCCAGAGCATCCCAAACATGCTCAATGAGTTATGTCTGGTGAGTATGCAGGCCATGGAAGAACTGGGACATTTTCATCTTCCAGGAATTGTGTACAGATCCTTGCCACGTAGGGCTTTGCATTATCATGCTGAAACATGAGGTGATGGCGGCGGATGAATGGCACGACAATGCGAGAAATGAACATTAAATGATCTGGCAACAGCTCTGGTGGACATTCCTGCAGTCATCATGCCAATCGCACGCTCCCTCAACTTGAGACATCTGTAGCATTGTGTTGTGTGACAAAACTGCACATTTCAGTAGCCTTTTATTGTCCCCAGCACAAGGTGCACCTGTGTAATGATCATGCTGTTTAATCAGCTTCTTGATATGCCACACCCGTCAGGTGGATGGATTATCTTGGCAAAGGAGAAATGCTCACTAACAGGGATGTAAAGTAATTTGTGCACTAAATTGAGTGGAATAAGCTTTTTGTGTGTATGGATAATTTCAGGGATCTTTTATTTCAGCTCATGAAACATGGGACAAACACTTTACATGTTGCGTTTATATTTTTGTTCAGTGTGGATGTATTTAAAGTGCTTAGATCCAAGCTTACACCTCCAAAAGAGCAGGCAGCGATTACTTTATGTATACAGTGGGGGAAAAAAGTATTTAGTCAGCCACCAATTGTGCAAGTTCTCCCACTTAAAAAGATGAGAGAGGCCTGTAATTTTCATCATAGGTACACGTCAACTATGACAGACAAATTGAGGAAAAAAATCCAGAAAATCACATTGTAGGATTTTTCATGAATTTATTTGCAAATTATGGTGGAAAATAAGTATTTGGTCACCTACAAACAAGCAAGATTTCTGGCTCTCACAGACCTGTAACTTCTTCTTTAAGAGGCTCCTCTGTCCTCCACTCGTTACCTGTATTAATGGCACCTGTTTGAACTTGTTATCAGTATAAAAGACACCTGTCCACAACGTCAAACAGTCACACTCCAAACTCCACTATGGCCAAGACCAAAGAGCTGTCAAAGGACACCAGAAACAAAATTGTAGACCTGCACCAGGCTGGGAAGACTGAATCTGCAATAGGCAAGCAGCTTGGTTTGAAGAAATCAACTGTGGGAGCAATTATTAGGAAATGGAGACATACAAGACCACTGATAATCTCCCTCGATCTGGGGCTCCACGCAAGATCTCACCCCGTGGGATCAAAATGATCACAAGAACGGTGAGCAAAAATCCCAGAACCACACGGGGGGACCTAGTGAATGACCTACAGAGAGCTGGGACCAAAGTAACAAAGCCTACCATCAGTAACACACTACGCCGCCAGGGACTCAAATCCTGCAGTGCCAGACATGTCCCCCTGCTTAAGCCAGTACATGTCCAGGCCCGTCTGAAGTTTGCTAGAGTGCATTTGGATGATCCAGAAGAGGATTGGGAGAATGTCATTGGATGAAACCAAAATAGAACTTTTTGGTAAAAACTCAACTCGTCGTGTTTGGAGGACAAAGAATGCTGAGTTGCATCCAAAGAACACCATACCTACTGTGAAGCATGGGGGTGGAAACATCATGCTTTGGGGCTGTTTTTCTGCAAAGGGACCAGGACGACTGATCCGTGTAAAGGAAAGAATGAATGGGGCCATGTATCGTGAGATTTTGAGTGAAAACCTCCTTCCATCAGCAAGGGTATTGAAGATGAAACGTGGCTGGGTCTTTCAGCATGACAATGATCCCAAACACACCGCCCGGGCAACGAAGGACTGGCTTCGTAAGAAGCATTTCAAGGTCCTGGAGTGGCCTAGCCAGTCTCCAGATCTCAACCCCATAGACAATCTTTGGAGGGAGTTGAAAGTCTGTGTTGCCCAGCGACAGCCCCAAAACATCACTGCTCTAGAGGAGATCTGCATGGAGGAATGGGCCAAAATACCAGCAACAGTGTGTGAAAACCTTGTGAAGACTTACAGAAAACGTTTGACCTGTGTCATTGCCAACAAAGGGTATATAACAAAGTATTGAGAAACTTTTGTTATTGACCAAATACTTATTTTCCACCATAATCAGCAAATAAATTCATTAAAAATCCTACAATGTGATTTTCTGGAGAAAAAAATCTCATTTTGTCTGTCATAGTTGACGTGTACCTATGATGAAAATTACAGGCCTCTCTCATCTTTTTAATTGGGAGAACTTGCACAATTGGTGGCTGACTAAATACTTATTTTCCCCACCTTATTTTGAAGCACGCATCGATGCAAGCTTCAACGGAAAGTATGCACAGAAATATGATGCAACCACATAAAAAATTACACAAAATGTATTGAAATCACTGGTGGCCATTATTTGAGCTGAAGTGAGAGAAAATAAACTCTGACTTCGTAATGAAATGCTGCCCATTCACATCTCATATGTTGCCTGACTACAATATTTGATCTTGAGATGTTAATAAATACATGCTTTTTTAATTTTGGCATGTTTCCCTGCTTAAAATACACATAGATCGCAAGCCCATAGTAAAGTCGATAGGGCTAACTGGCTAGCTAGTACTGTTAGCTAGCCAGATAGCCACTAATTATTTCAGCCACCAATTACGCAAGTTCTCCCACTTAAAAAGATGAGAGAGGCCTGTAATTTTCATCATAGGTACACGTCAACTATGACAGACAAAATGAGATTTTTTTTTCCAGAAAATCACATTGTAGGATTTTTAATGAATTTATTTGCAAATTATGGTGGAAAATAAGTATTTGGTCAATAACAAAAGTTTCTCAATACTTTGTTATATACCCTTTGTTGGCAATGACACAGGTCAAACGTTTTCTGTAAGTCTTCACAAGGTTTTCACACACTGTTGCTGGTATTTTGGCCCATTCCTCCATGCAGATCTCCTCTAGAGCAGTGATGTTTTGGGGCTGTCGCTGGGCAACACAGACTTTCAACTCCCTCCAAAGATTTTCTATGGGGTTGAATTCTGGAGACTGGCTAGGTCACTCCAGGACCTTGAAATGCTTCTTACGAAGCCACTCCTTCGTTGCCCGGGCGGTGTGTTTGGGATCATTGTCATGCTGAAAGACCCAGCCACGTTTCATCTTCAATGCCCTTGCTGATGGAAGGAGGTTTTCACTCAAAATCTCACGATACATGGCCCCATTCATTCTTTCCTTTACACGGATCAGTCGTCCTGGTCCCTTTGTAGAAAAACAGCCCCAAAGCATGATGTTTCCACCCCCATGCTTCACAGTAGGTATGGTGTTCTTTGGATGCAACTCAGCATTCTTTTTCCTCCAAACACGACGAGTTGAGTTTTTACCAAAAAGTTATATTTTGGTTTCATCTGACCATATGACATTCTCCCAATTATTAGGAAATGGAGACATACAAGACCACTGATAATCTCCCTTGATCTGGAGCTCCACGCAAGATCTCACCCCGTGGGGTCAAAATGATCACAAGAACGGTGAGCAAAAATCCCAGAACCACACGGGGGGACCCTCCTTACAATCTGAAGCGCTTTGATCACTAGGTCTGCATCTGAAATGGCACATTCTATTTCCTAGCGTGCCATTTCGGACATACATAGAGGGTCATCACTACCTAAATCCGATCCACCACTATCCTTCCTGTACCTGCCTAGGCCCTTGGTGAGGGCATACATCTGCCGGGCCTTGCTGGCGACCTCCGGCTGGCTGAGGCGGTGGTTGAATTGTAGGCGCTCGGCAAAGGGCTGCCCGGCACCGTAGATGCGCCGTAGTTGAAGATCTCGGCATGCTCGCAGCTGATGCCCACCGTGTCGGCCGTGCGGCTGTGCAGGTAAGTGCCCTGGCTCTTCTTGCCCTGCAGGGTCATCCAGCCTGAACGCTGTGCAGCCTGGACATACAGTAACAGATGCATGATGAACAGGCTACATTTATTACTGTCAATAGATTTCTCAAGTATCCAGATATGGGGCACCTTTTGTAACATGCTGTATGCAAAAATGCAAACAGACACTCTTAAATATTCTGACTGGGAATGTTTTGTATTTTGTAACATGAGTTCCCCATTTGATTGCGGACTTTCTTGGGCACTTGCATAAACGTTGTTTGGAAGTTGTCAGAAACTCACATTTCTGATCATTCTCATAGCAAAATGAATGCAGCATCAATCTGAGTATCAGTGCCAGGGGTGAGGTCTCACCGTGCATGCCAGCGAAGTGGGCCTCTCGCAGCATGGCAGCGATCCACAGCTCCTGGGAGTCCACGTCCACCCCACCAGGTGGTACCCAGGGGGCACCTGTACCATGGCCTTCAGATCACTGCCCACTCGATCCCGCTGCACAGACCGCACGCAACCTCTATATCAGTGGTTCCATTAAAAATGTATTGCCCAGTCCTCTTACGCCCCTTCCCCCCATATTTCTCTCTCTCTTTTCTCTTACCCGAGCGTTGCTGGCAGTCAGCCACGTTGGCTCCACAGCCCTGTGGGTGACGGTTCCCACAGTGACGACCTGGGGCAAGATGGCGCCGTCCTGCACCTCCTCATCATACTCTTCATGCCTGCTGACAGTGGGAGGGAGCTCCCCTTTCCTCAGCCACACCACCTTCTGGGAGCTGCCAGGACACATCAGACATGATAACAACTGTACTTTAACCCCATAGGATCAGTCATTTCATATTTGTAATTGTGTCTGGCCATGATGATTAGCAATGTAAATGCAGTATGTCTTCAACCATTTTTTTCTCCATAAATCCATTTAATTCCTATTTATGAAGTCATTCTTACATGTAACAGTCCACATACAGTGGAGTCTAGGTACCTACTTGATGCGTTTCTGGGCGTTCCTCCAGAAGGAGATCATCTTATTGATCTCCAAAGCACGGGTGACGTTGGTGCCCCCCCCACCCCGCCCTCAGGGTGCTGTCTTCCATCTTGGATAGGAAGTCCTTGGAGAAGGGGCTGCCCACAGTGTTGTTGCTTCCATCCTGTAGCCAAAACAGTCTTAAGCATTTATGAGTGTGTTCAGGTGCAAAGATACAGCACAGATTATAGGATCATTATAGTACATTAAACACAATTAGGGATTTTAGTTAATTTTAGTTAGGAATCACCCCTATGAGAGGATTGGCATTTTGATTCTGCGCAACACAAATTAGGTCAGCATCGCATATATCAGTTGATGTAACTTGTGTGGGAGTTTGAAAGACCAGCAGCCCAGAAAGTTGAAATCATTGTAAGGGCTGTTTCCATGGTGATGGGGCATTGACTCTCACCTGGTAGAGAATGAATATCTTGCATTTCCTGGTTACAAAACATAGAACATGTCACCAAATGCATTAAAATCCTAAAGATCATTGAGGTAATAGGTGTGGTGTAGGGGCGGACTATAGAGAGAGAGCAGTGTTTCCCAACCCTCGTCCTCGAGTACCCCCAACAGTACACATTTTCATTGTAGCCCTGGACAAACACACCTTATTCAACTCATTGAGGGCTTGATGATTAGTTGACAAGTTGAATCAGGTGTGCTTGTCCATGGTTACAATAAAAATGTGTAATATATTAAATAATAATATAGTGTACTGTTGGTGGTACTCGAGGACCAGGGTTGGAAACACTGAGATAGAGGGTGCATTTGCCACAAGAATCGATCAATGTCAAAGAGAGGCGGTGTGCCCTCGTCCCATCTCTATGGAGAGGACAGTTCACCTTTCTCTTGGTCATCATCACCCTGCCGCCATTCTCCTCCTCTGACACACTGTCCAGACGACTCAACTCCTCCACCTACAGGTCAGCACAGGGAAGACACCCACCTGTTGAACTATTTGACAAGAGAGCATATTTGCTATTTGCACAGAATTCCTTGTTGATATGGACAGTTAATTTTGTGTGTGTACTCTATTAAACGGTCATCCAGGAGGTGTCATGAAGACAGACCAATCCTGTGTGCGTGTGTGTGGGTGCGACAGGGTTTTACCGTCTGCCACAGCAAGCTGTCGGTCAGCATGAGGTCATCAGAGAGGCCGTTGTCTAGACACCTAGGCTGCTCTTTACCTTTCTGCTCACAGTACTCTATGTACACACTCTCGATGGCCCTGCGAGTCACAGCAACATAAAGAGGTAACTATACACACACTTCCTCTGGTGGATGCACGTATAGTACACCCAGTGATGTACTGCTAAAAAATAGGTTGACTGATTAATTAATGAACTCATTCATTCAGTAATGCACGTATTGACTCATCCCTGTGCCCCCTTTGTTTTTGGTCTCCATTTCCACTGGTGCCCCTGTGTCCCTGAGCTGTTTGTTGTGCTCTGGCATACCTGTGGGGGCACACAGGCCCCGTGGCATCCTCCCCCTCCCCCTGGGGCTCCATCAGGTTGTCCCTGCGGCCAGGCACCAGGTAGCCCCAGCCGTGCTGCTCCGTGCAGTGCAGGGGGAAGCCGTCCCACGTCAGCCCCATCATCTTGGGAGTCACCCACGTCTCCTTCAGCCTCTCCAGAGCCTCCCTACTGGGGCACGGCGGGTTGTTGATTCTGGTGAGCGATTGGATAGCGTGCACTGCAGCACAACGGGAAGCTGTGATCCGGATGATTTGATTACGGCCGGCCATGATTAGACTGTGCCAGGCAGTGGTCCCGTGTGGGCATGATTGAAATCAAAACCCAACTCTCATGTAAATTGTGACATCCTCAGTTACACAGATCTCATAAAACTCAGTTTTGGAATAAACTGACTTTATGACCAAAATTATTCACGTTGTAGTCAATTATGACACTAGAATAAAATTTTGATTCATATCGATGCCGCACAGGCCGTTTTCCACCAGAGAAGTAGTTTTTTTTCGGTTCAGTCGCTCTTTAATACTTTGGTTTGGGCATATATTTTCAAGGATAATTTTTTCACCTTTTTTTCAATTCCTGACAACTACTTTGAGAGGATGGGCAATCTACTCTGCGATTGCTATATACATTTTTTGACTTTTAAATTAATTATATATAGACATTTATTTTTTGAAGAATAAAACTTATGAAATGTCTAACCCCATTGGAATGCAAAATATAAGCTTGTTTTAAGCAATTGTTTGTAAACTATGTAATTGTAAACAAACACTGTATAGCTTCACAAAATAGATACAACTATAATTTTAATATCATGGCTGGTCATCGCTAAGCTCTTTTCCTAAAAAAGTGGCAGGGTGTCTGCTTTGTTGTTTTTAAGGTAAGCAAATCAATAAGGTTTGGAAACAACCAATCATCCTTATTGGACATGACAGGTTGGACTTCATTGACCTGGAAGTTGTTCCTGACATCGGCCATGCTGCCCTTCACAAAGATCTCTCTGGCCTCCTGCTGCAGCGGCTCCCCTTCCACATACAGAGCATGCACATCAGACCGGTTGTTGATGCTGCTGATATTCACCCAGTCCCATGAGCCAATCTACACATACAAACACGACAACAACATTCAAAACCATATATTAACCAATTCGTTTATTTTGTAACTTTGGATTCCTGAAGGAAATAACCCAAGCCAATCAAGGGAAGGAGAGCTGAGGAACGAGCTTGTTGACTGACAGATAGGCAACAGCAACATTTCTACAAGTACGGAACCATTGCAAACCAATAGTTTTCTGTGTACTTCTATTAATCGTGAGGCTAGAAGACAGAGAGCACTGATCATGGTCCCTTTCTCCCGCCCAGGCCGGCTCACTTTCTTTGACCTCTTGGAGGCCCCGCCTCTTGCCGTGCTTGTTGGCCATCCACAGCTTGAGCTGGAACCCAATCAGACCAGAGATGGCAATGTGGAGACTCATTGTGTCCAGGAAACGAGCCTTAGAACCCTGTGGGCCTGAGAACACATACAGAGGCTGTCTCTCAATCCAAAGGCAGCTAGCTACCTGCTGCCTACCTGCCTCCACTGGAAGCATCCCAGAGGATTAGGTAACAGCATAGAGATTGATAGAAGCCTCTAGTGGCCAAAAGGCAGTATTATCATGGGCAGTGCCATTGAGGGCTTTCACCATTTTAATGTAGTCAACTGGGTGGGACTTCCAACTTCATTGGCTGATCCCTCCTGGTGAGCCTGTTGGGAGTCATGTGCAACCGGGGGATCAGCCAATCGTGAAGAAGAAAATTTACTACTTCAATATGGAGATTGCCTCAATGGCGCTGCCCATGCTGTCACAGACGCAATAATGGCACAGATACAAAGATGAGTCCTCTATCTATCTCTATGGGAAACAGCCAGACTAAAGACAGAAAGCACGAGCCACTCCAAAGACCCCAATGCCTGATTCACACTATTTGGCCCAACTGAGCCAAGCCAAGACTATCTATTCTGGGCTAGCCTGGGGAAAATAAAATATCAGAGCCAGTATTGAGTACGGTTCCATTCGGCCCTATAGTGTGAATCCAGCATAAATGACTGTTAATTACTCTAAATAGTGATGAAGTATGCTAAGATCGGTCAAAGCTGATGTTGTGGACCACGATCAGTTTCTCCCTCCACTGGCCCCTCGGGGGGCCAGGATGCAGAGAGAGCCAGGATGGAAAGAGAGCCAGGATGCAACTTTGTGACTATAACGAAACCATCCAATCAAAGCCTTAAAATAATCAATAAACATTAAATGTAATATTAAGATCATCAACATGAAAACATGATGATTGCTAAGTAGGCCTACTTTACAAAACTGCTGATAACTACACGCGGCATTGCAGAGAATGGTCAGAATGCTGTGTTGACAACAGAATAAAAATAGAGATTCCTTACCAATATGCCTAAGATTCCTAGCTACCGCTTTGCAATCCTCAGCTCGCATCAATGTGACACATATAAACAATGTGTTTCCGGATTTCCAGGCATGGAGGGTGAAACATTGCAGTAGACCAGCTATCTAGCAATATCCAGTGGCAGGGATGACCTCCCGTGCGGAAGTGTGTAAGATAAAGTGAATGTTTTGCAAAGTATCTGGCCAGAAGTTGACGAAAATATATTAATCACATAAAATCGATCGCTGCCTAAAACTAATAATAATATATAATATTATAGCATGTTTTCATAAACATTTAATCGGCCTCGTGGCCTAATGGATAAGGCGTCTGACTTCGAATCAGAAGATTGCAGGTTCGAGTCCTGCCGGGGTCGAATTTTTGGACATTCTTGTTCAGAATGACGGATAATGGGATAATGGTGTAAACATGCACGCCTTGCTTGGTCAATCAATGTGATGATCACCGATATAATCATACATCAGGATATATAGTATGGGAATTAACGATATGTTCGTCTCTCTTAGTTATTCCTGAATAGAAAAATCAATCTCTCCTTCTTGATAATATTCTGTGCAGTTCATGCTCTTTGCAAAGTAACTTGCTGGGCTATTCAATTGATTTGGCATTTTTTCCCCCTTATAACCAAAGTACGATTAAAAAACAAAATTCTTATATGGAAAATCATCGCTAGGGGTCAGTCTGTCCATTCAAACTGAGAATGTACCTTCCATTGCCCTCTGCATGAAGGAAGGCACACAACAATAACAAAATCTCAGAACGAATAACGAATAACACAACTGGGCTTTCTTTGCTCAAATTAGATAGGCCTACATTCATTTGTAGCCTACATACATGATACTTACATGATACAAAGTCATGATGATGGTGATAGGCCCAATAGAATATATGGCTCAAAATATTGTACATTCTTTAGCCTAATGCTTTTTTAAAATTATTATTATTATTATTATATGGCGATTTTTCATGTCATAAATTTGTATATGACTATTTAGACTACATGTGGGCACGTTGTAAATTATACATTTTTTCATAATTTCTGTAAAATGTAGGGCTACATAAAAAAAAATATAATGTATACAAATATTGCCACTGTGGTGCAAAGGGAGTGGAATGGATGGACGCCAGTAGGTCACGGTCTTGGCCCCTGCCCTGCCCCATGTGCTTTGTTATAGATGGGTTAGCTGACAATGTCACCAATGATGAGCATGCATCAATGGGGCAGAAGTACATGTTTTGTTGTGATTCTGGATGGCCAGATAGCTAGCAACAATGACAAGAAACTGCCTGCCATGTGTTAAATCATAAGTGGCTCATTTCAGATCGTTTGAACTTGTTCTTGATACCATGTCTTGTTTTGAGGTGTTTTGACTAATGTCACGTCTATGCTAAAATGGCTAAAATGTGCTAGCTAACCAACAACTGTAACAATGTATTTGAGAGAAATGTGCGCATTGTGCAACTTTATTTATGTTTTCAATAACATTGGAGACAAAATATTGTTTAAATGTTGTCAACAATCTGAGAAGGGGGTAGCTGCATCCCAATATGGGACCGGAGTATGGGTGAGTGGGTGTGTCGAAAGGAAAGGAGTGGGTGTGTGGAAAGGAGTGGGTGTGTCGAAAGGAAAGTAGTGGGTGTGTGGAAAGGAGTGGGTGTGTCAAAAGCGCTCTGCTATACGTTATACGGTTTTGATTGAGCTGTGCTTTTTGGGGGTCACTGAACTAGGAAGTTGTAGCAATTTTTGTACACAAGTAATGGCCATTTGATTTGGACTTCAGTTAGAAGAACAGTTTGAGCTTACCAAGTTTGAAGTGGAGGGAGTACAGAGCTTAGCATGTCTCTAAAGTAGATTTTGGCTTGGAAAAGTGAAATATATTCAGAAGGAGGCGGTAATTGGTTAAGGGAGGAGAATTGGAGAGAAAAAGAGAGGAGGTTGAAAAGACTGAGGGAGGCAGAGGATGGGTTTGAATCTGTTGAAGCTAGCAATAACAAGGGAGAGGGTATATCGAGAAAGATTGGTGTCAAATTCAAACAGAGTGAGCCGGATGCCAGTTCGAGTTCTGTAGGTGAAATGGAAGGGGTAGAAGGTGTTGTGAGGAGCTCGGAGCCCGGACCTTGAATTGATGGACATGGTTACGATAAAGATAGGTTTGGTCCAGTGGGAGTGAGATTTTTGAAGAGGGTGGAACCAGGCCTTTTGGCTGATCCATGGGTGGCTTCAGGTTGGGTGGAAAAGATGGTGGGTGCTGTTGAGTCAGTGAAGGTAACCCGAAGTGGACTTGTTTGTTTGTGTTTCTTCAGATCAGAGGGGGCAGGTGCTCCGTACGACGCAACTTGGGGAAAGACCTGTATCTTGCTTTGCGCTTAGGTACAGGGCACCATTGAAGGGAGGGATTTCTGGGGTAGTGTTAAGTGTGGAGGTAGAACAATTGAAGTAGAAAATTCCTGGTGTTTGTGACACCCGCCGTTTGGTACGACGCAGACCAGGCGGAGAGCGTGGTGAAACAGAGGTGATGCAGTCTGTTCTTTTGAGCTTTGATTTAGAGTCTTTACCTTACAAAGTAATGTTAGGATATGAACTCAGCAAAAAAAGTAACGTCCTCTCACTGTCAACTGTGTTTATTTTCAGCAAACTTAACATGTGTAAATATTTGTATGAACATAACAAGATTCAACAACTGAGACATAAACTGAACAAGTTCCACAGACATGTGACTAACAGAAATTGAATAATGTGTCCCTGAACAAAGGGGGGGTCAAAATCAAAAGTAACAGTCAGTATCTGGTGTGGCCACCAGCTGTATTAAGTACTGCAGTGCATCTCCTCCTCATGGACTGCACCAGATTTGCCAGTTCTTGCTGTGAGATGTTACCCCACTCTTCCACCAAGGTACCTGCAAGTTCCCGGACATTTCTGGGGGGAATGGCCCTAGCCCTCACCCTCCGATCCAACAGGTCCCAGACGTGCTCAATGGAATTGAGATCTGGGCTCTTCGCTGGC
The DNA here is from genome assembly GCF_020615455.1 of Coregonus clupeaformis. Lineage (NCBI taxonomy): Eukaryota > Metazoa > Chordata > Actinopteri > Salmoniformes > Salmonidae > Coregonus > Coregonus clupeaformis. The sequence goes on along the minus strand of NC_059210.1, from coordinate 51,423,524 downwards.
CATGGCAGAATACTGACATTCCTGTCTTTCAAGAAATCACACACAGAACGAGCAGTATGGCTGGTGGTATTGTCATGCTGGAGGGTCATGTCAGGATGAGCCTGCAGGAAGGGTACCACATGAGGGAGGAGGATGTCTTCCCTGTAACGCACAGCGTTGAGATTGCCTGCAATGACAACAAGCTCAGTCCAATGATGCTGTGACACACCGCCCCAGACCATGATGGACCCTCCACCTCCAAATCGATCCCGCTCCAGAGTACAGGCCTTGGTGTAACGCTCATTCCTTCGACAATAAATGCAAATCTGACCATCACCCCTGGTGAGACAAAACCGCGACTCGTCAGTGAAGAGCACTTTTTGCCAGTCCTGTCTGGTCTAGCGACGGTGGGTTTGTGCCCATAGGCAACATTTTTGCCGGTGATGTCTGGTGAGGACCTGCCTTACAACAGGCCTACAAGCCCTCAGTCCAGCCTCTCTCAGCCTATTGCGGACAGTCTGAGCACTGATGGAGGGATTGTGCGTTCCTGGTGTAACTCAGGCAGTTGTTGTTGCCATCCTGTACCTGTCCCGCAGGTGTGATGTTCGGATGTACCGATCCTGTGCAGGTGTTGTTACACGTGGTCTGCCACTGCGAGGACGATCAGCTGTCCGTCCTGTCTCCCTGTAGCGCTGTCTTAGGCGTCTCACAGTACGGACATTGCAATTTATTGCCCTGACCACATTTGCAGTCCTCATGCCTCCTTGCAGCATGCCTAAGGCACGTTCACGCAGATGAGCAGGGACCCTGGGCATCTTTCTTTTGGTGTTTTTCAGAGTCAGTAGAAAGGCCTCTTTAATTGCCTACCGTCTGTAAGCTGTTAGTGTCTTAATGACCGTTCCACAGGTGCATGTTCATTAATTGTTTATGGTTCATTGAACAAGCATGGGAAACATTGTTTAAACCCTTTACAATGAAGATCTGTGAAGTTATTTGGATTTTTGAAAGACAGGGTCCTGAAAAAGGGACGTTTCTTTTTTTGCTGAGTTTATGAGTTATGCTGTTAGAGCTTTTGTGCCGAATCCACTGCAGTGTTATAGGTGTCACGTTTATGGGCAAGTCGCAGCAGTGTGTAGGAGGGAGATTCCAATATATGAGAAGTGTGCAGGAGGACATGGGACAGAGGAATGTGTAGTTTCGGTGGAAAAAGTTGTGTATGTCAACTGTAGGGGATTGTTGCTGGGGATTGGAGGTGTCTGGTGTGAGAGAAGCAGGTTGAGGTGGCCACGGTCAAAGTAGTGCAGAAGGTGTTGTATGCTGAGGCAGTGAAGAAAGTAGAGAAGGGTGGATGATGGGTGAGGGATTCTGAGAGGATCTTGTGAATAGTAGATCTGTGCCAGAACAGAGGGATAGGCCAATTAGTGATATATGTTTCAGTAAGATTGGCTTCTTAGCGTTCATAGAAAAGTGTTTTTGTTTTTTTTCTCATTGACTTCTCAAACCCCAAACCCCGGCCTGGTCTGTTTGATCTGTTTTGTAAGCCTTCCCGAAAGTCTCGCAATGTTGCGCCTACAGGTTTAGAAATTGTGGAAATAGCGCTGACTTTTGCCCCTAGTGGCCGGTTTTTAAGGCATTTCCCGACCTCGTCAGGACATGGATAGAGGTCCAATTTTGACGTCAATCTTGAACTACCTGGCTGGTTGGCTATACAGTTAACCATGCAAGGTGGTAAACTGTAGGCTACATGCTCACTATTTTTTTGTGTGAGATAGACAGTCATGTCCCTTTTGACAGGAAATTAATATCCAAGCTCGAACAGTTATTTGGAGACAGCCATTCTCAAAACATCACTCATATAGGCTGTTTCAACGCGCATTAGTCATCTATTTCATTGGGAAGTTTATAGGGGCATATATTAAACTTGCACCACAATAAGTGTTGTTTGTGGTCACAAATAAAATAAACACCAGAACATTGGACCAACTAGTGAGAGAAAAGTCATAATCTCATTCATGGCAGATATTAGTCAAATGGGGAAAAAAAGTCTGAGTTCAATTTTCACCAATTTAAATAATATAAGGCTTCGAACATCAGGGAAACAAATATAAACTCCCATGTAGGAATTGAGTCATCATTCAGCCATAAAGCAGTTATAATTTAATGTTACTGAATTAGGCTACTATGACATGAATCAATCACCTACGTGTACGTTGCCATATTGTAATCAATATTGCTGGATGAAAAGTCGCCTTTTACGCACCAGTTAGGCCTACGCATAAATTATTATAGCTATCAATTGAAACGTACAAATACCTCTTTAGTTTTGTGTCTGCGTGATGGCTTTCCCTATAAGGCTACGTGATGGCCTACATTTATCGAGTAAACATGAGTCACAACGTTTGTCGTATGAAGCCATAACTGGGAATCACCAAATCTATAGTACTGTATATTGCTCTGTGTAGGTTGCATTGCCTTATAATAAGCATACAATAACAATTCAAAAACTGGCACATTTGGATTCCCAAGGTGTAGCAATTGGCACTGACTTGATAATGGAGTAACTCAATAAGTGTTAATAAGACATTTAAAGAATCCCTACCCCGTGGCTCCCATGCACCTTACTAACACATGCGCACATAAAAACCTTTGGTTTCATCTGGTTCTGTGATTGGACATAAAACAACCTGCCACTGGTATGACGTCACTGTGGGCGTAAATTGTCACCAGAGGAAGCGCACAGCAGGCGAGTAGAGCTCGGAGGACTAGCGAAGGAGACGGACTAACCCGGAGAAGACCGTGCGTATTAATCCAATGATTGGATCGACAGATGAGGAGTGAGAGCGCGAATTAACCAGACATATGCACGTGGATTGAAGATAGAACTGAAGACTGAAGAAAGGGGATTCCAACAATATATTTCTTCATCTTGGACCTAAAACACAAGTAAGCCATATCAGCATCACCACGAACTGACATGGTATATTATCCCATGGATTGATTGCACCTTTCAAGGAATCTGTTCTCTCGTCATGTCCATGGTCTGGCTGCTACCTTGGATGTGTCTGGTTTGCTGGTGGTCGCCTTTTACTTACAATTATTGGTTTTTAGTTGTGCCATGTTTAGAAATAGGCGTGCGCTTCTGGCATCTGGGACATTGAGTAGATTGGGGTATATGTTATTTCTTTACATCAAATAGAAAATAAGCCTACATTCTTGTCCAAAGTGTTATAACAATGTAGACCTACTGTGTTATGTTGTGTTATTTTCAGTAATAGATTACAATACAGGGATTTTCTAGGCTATAGCCTTGCTTTTGATGAGAATAGCCCTTGGTTCAGAACATAGGTCATTGGCACGAAGTCTCATTCAAAGTGACCAGGCCCAGAAGCACACAAAGGCAACTCTGCAATCATATTACAGTCTATTAAATAGGCCTTCTTTCATGTCTTGTATGTTTGTAAACGGGTCGGTGGTTTTTAGATCGGAACGTGGTTGAACCGAAGCATGGCAAAGGGCTATACGATCTGTTCTCCATTTTAATTGCACGTCCAAGTCATCCTCTAAATATGTTAAACTTCTAAACAGTGACGTATAGTCTATGAGCAAATCAGTCTTCAAAACTAGTATGCACAACTAATAGGCCCAGTGTTGTTGTTCTTAAAATAATATACACAACAAATAAGTAAGCAATTAAGAAGACTTCCAGGATAAAAGTAAGCCTAGCCCTGCTTTTAATTGTCTATATGCCTATGTAATTTGATGACAGACAAGGACCTGTTAAATTTGGTTGGAGTTCTGTAACCTGTTTATTAATGGATAGAAGGAAAATAACTGTCCAAATGCAAACACAATCAGTACGCCCTATGCAGCCTAAATCCTTACAGAACTAATTAGTAATTTAGTAAATAAATGTTTTATTTTGCCTAGTTTTAGGGGAAGTTCAATAGTGTTGTCCAATTATATTAGCCTAATGAAATGTAACAAAGCACCTGTTGGTTAGGCCAGTGTCATGCCAATTAATCAACACTTTTCACATCACATTTACTGAATTACCTACTAAGATTACAATTGTCATTTTCAAGATATATCACAATAATATATTATTTGTCAAAGATTGTCAAAGACTCCAGCCATCCTAGTCATAGACTGTTCTCTCTGCTATCTCAGGGCACCGGAGCGCCAAGTCTAGGTCCAAGAGGTTTCTAAACAGTTTCTACTCCCAAGCCATAAGACTCCTGAACATTTAATCAAATGGCTACCCAGACTATTTGAATTGCCCCCCCCCCACCCCTCTTTTACTCTGCTGCTACTCTCTGTTTATTATCTATGCATAGTCACTTTAATAACTGCTCTTTAATTATTTGTTACTTTTATTTCGTATTATTTTATATTGTATTTTTTTAAATATTTTTTCTTAAAACTGCATTGTTGGTTAAGGGCTTGTAAGTAAGCATTTCACTGTTTTATTCGGCGCATGTGACAAATACAATTTGATTTGATTTATTTTACTAGACTATGATTTGATACTAGACTACAGGAAGATATACATTATTTTTCTCTCTCCGAGATAAATGAAAAGATCTCAAATTGACAAGGAAACATCTCCAACATCTCCAAAATGTTGTGGAGATATCTCCTAAATTAAGACACTTTATTAAATTAATTCTGGTGACAGATAACTATAGGCCCAACATAAACCAGGTCGCATGCGCACATTATACAAACACTTGTCTTTATCATAGAACAAATTATGAACCTCTCTGTTCATACTGTTTTTTAAAGTTTGTTTTGGTAAGCTACAAATACATATTTGTTTTATTCAATCAAAGGCAATGTAATTTTTAACTCGAATTGATTGTAGCCCTAGACGTTTTATAGACTACTTGTTGATTAAACTTAATATTGATTATGTTAGAACGTTTATAATTATTTTGAATCTATTATAGATATTAGACAAGTAAATATAATCGAATGATATGCCTATTAATACATTTACATTTTAGTCATTTAGCAGACGCTCTTATCCAGAGCGACTTACAGTTAGTGAGTGCATACATGTTTTTAGTTTTTTTCATACTGGTCCCCCGTAGGAAACGAACCCGGCGTTGCAAACGCCATGCTCTACCAACTGAGCTACACGGGACTATAATGTATATCAGTATAGGCATTTTTGTTGTCATAGCCTGAAAGAAGTGGTGCTATATTGTAATAACAGGCCTAACTGTATAAACACACTTATAGTCCATGTTATTCCAGGTCTTATTGGTCTTTTAAAAATGACTTTGTTGCTTTGCTGTCAGTGTCCCGTCTTCACGCACACATGGACATCTGTGAATATAATAAATTGACATCTCTAGAATAGAATAGAATACAATTCTTCCCCTCTTATTTTCGGTCATAATTTTAAAGGAACTGTATAGCCTAATGGTCATAAACATATTTAAATCATATCTATCATTCCTTCCTCTCTTAAGGTGTCTGATGAAGCACGTCATCACTACTCTCTCACCAATCCGTCATGAGTTCTGAGGCAGCAAGACAAAGTGGTCTACGGAAATATGAACCGGAGGTCGTTTTCTGTCTTTGGTTATCTAGCTGTATGAGTGTTAAATACCTGTCATAAAGCTAGATAACCGAAAGTAGAAATTACTTCCACATTCTTGTTCAGGTGGAAAATAAGGCCTAGGGTATACAGGTGGAAAATAAGGCCTAGGGTGTACCTACAACTAAATTAGGCCTAGGCCTTTTAACAAGTTTCGCCAAGTTCTACCTCAAAGGTAAGCAACACGTCATGTTGTTAATTGTAAGAAAAATGAACATCTTTGTTGTCACACTACTTGCAATGAAACTGGTACAAAATTATAGTGTTTTTAATATTTTGTAAAACGCTTACATATCGAATTAAATCAACAATTTAAGATAGCATACTTTTTCATTTCAGACAAAAAAATATGAACAGATGTAAGCCTAGCCTACTTTTCTCCTAACTCACTGACATCGTAAAACATTTCTTAATTTTGATATGGCCCCCTCGACAGGCTTGAGGACGTGTTCGTTTTTTGTTCGTTTTTCTTGGCATATTTGTGCGCTGCTCCTATGACCATGTTTGTGGGCTAATAAGGACTACAGGCCTCTTTTTACATTCCTAATACATAAATAGTTAAACATCGTTGCATTTTTTATTATGGCTTGGGCTGCCATAAAAGCTATTTAAAAAGGAACATGACTCGAATAATTTGGTGGGACATATGTATATGCTTATACTAGGGCCCAATGTTGACTAATGTTTTTTTGGTTGGTGGCATTAGTCGGGGTTGTATGAATCTGTTTCGAGTGGTTGGATTAGTTTGGTTTCTTGGGGCGATTATCCACCGAGCCTGGCCACGTGGAAGTTTGCCCGTCCAATCTAGAACATGGTGCTGAATGCTAAACAGCTGGCGGCCACTCGGAGAGAACGGCGCGTGCTCTCTGGCCGCGTTTCAAGTTAAACCACCACCCTGCCAACACTTTGTCATGACCACCACTGTGTACACAAATAGGCCTTCTAACTGAAATTAATCTCTTTTACAATTTGGCAAAATATTACAGTAGGCCTATTCCTTATTCAAGCCATTAGGAAACGAAAAATTAAAGGATGTTTGAAAGAATGGTCAAAGCACTGTGTTTCAGGCAGTGCAGGTTATTTGAATAAACAGTCCACTAGCAATGCAACTGAAGTTGAATTGTGTAGGCCTACTCTAAGAATACACCAATGGTTAAGAAAAACACTTGCAGACTGCAGTTAAAATTGAAGTGCATCTGAGAGCTTCGGAGTAATTATACCAATACATTGTCCTCTCAATAACAAGGGCAGGGGCATCCAGGATACAGGGCTTGAACTTCTCAATTTGGTACTTCACCTACGCTGTATGCTTTGGGCAGAGAATTAAGCAACTGAGATTGTAAAGCCTAGAGAGCTCTAAAGTGAGATGAGTTTTCATTCATCCCCTTAACTACCTGCTGCAGCCGAGCTCACTGTCAGCCCATGCCTGGCTAATTGCTTTGATTCAAATAGGGAGATTGGATTTATGTGAAAAGTCCAAGGTCTTTTCCCTTGCAGGCCTGGACCAAAGCTTTCACTCAGTGTGGTCTTCACAGTATTCGGGGCATTCTATATGCCAACACAAAATCTTGCAATAATATAGATTTCCTTTGATTGCAGTAATTGTGGTGTTGTTAGCCTGGTTGGATGATGTAAAAATTGTGATTTGGAGAGAGGCTTCTGGGAGAGGCGTGTGTGGTGTGTGCGTGTGCTTACCATACAAGCTTTAAATCCCCATTCCAGAGACAGCTGACAGAAAATTAACCTCTGTGTTAGTAGAATGTGTATAGATGTATGGTATGAAATAATGACTACATCACTGTAGAATTGGTTTCTGTGTGTTACTATTATAGTGAAAAATACAGGAATTTTGTGTTCACATTTGTCTCTTATAAATAAACTGCAGAGGTAGTTGCCATGGTTTCAGATCTGCAATAATAACCTCATAAAGTAGTGTCTGTTTTTAGTGTTAATTCTCATGTCCTCTCTCCTCCACCTGCCTTCCTCACAGGCGACTAATTCACAACGTGGTGTGATCAAGGAGCACAAAAAGGGGACAGAATCAACACAAAAAGAGAATGAGAAGGAGAATTGCCACACAACACCCCACCCCCTTTACCCACCGGCCTCTAATGCCATCTGAACTGCCAAATGGGAGACAAGAGATGCCGTGCCTGTGCCAAGAGGGGGACAAAGCCAGATCTCCGGAGGATGGGCACGCTGAGAGTGGAGAGAGGGGAGCCATCTTGGGAGACATTGCCGCGGCACTTAAGGTGGCTGGGCTGGCATACGAAGTGAGTTGCATTATGGTCCTGTGTTTGGTACCAGCGGTGGGGGGTGGGGATGGGGGTGAAAAATAGTTAGGGGGTGATGAAGGGAGTGGGGTGTTCCCTATTTCCTCACACATCATACATGGCCGCCCACACTCCTTCCCTCGCCTATCTGATACTACTAATTAGAAGAGAAGGGGTTGGGGCGAGGAGGAGGAGGCAGGGGGCTGGGAGGCAAACAAAATGAATGAGCTGGCACCGATTGGAGGATTGCAGGAAATACATTTTCTCTTGTCATGGCGGCTTTTTACTCTTTATTCCCCTCCTGACCCCAACATCTTTTCCTAGTTTACAGTAGAGGAACACATGCTGAAGGCCTATTCCTCCCGCTCAGTAGTTTGCAACGAGGGATTTTAAATGGTGTTTCATTAATAATCTACTACAGATACCTGCGAAATATAACTTTCTACGAGATTAATTCTCAATCTTCTCTGGTTTTTTCTCATGACGTTTTTGTTCAGATGAAGACTAATATACAGTACAGTTTTTGTATCTTACTACATCAAACACACATGTACCTACTGTGTAATTGAATTATAAATGATATAGAATAATTATTCAGATATTGTGTGAGAACACACATCAAGCATGATTAACATTTACATTTTTTGTAATTTAGCAGACACTCTTATCCAGAGCGATTCACAGGATCAAGTTTGATTTTAAAACAAGAAATGAAATTGCATTGTGTGTTGCCATTCCACAATGATTATTTTATTAATATTAATCTATAGCAATCTTTTTTAGAATCAAGTTTTTGTGTGTGCATGGGTGCTTGTCTGCATCTATGTGAGCATAGTTTACTCACAAATTACTCCCACATTTCTGTATATACTCTACTCCCAAATATTGGTGATGAGACATGTAATGGAGCCATTATCATCACAAATATTATAAAAATAGCATTGCATATATTGCACAACTGCCTTTTTTTGATTCATGGTTGCAATGGTTGTGTGTGTTCGCCATCCTAATCAAATTACTTCCAATGCATCCACGACTGTCTCAGCATCAATGCGTAATTAAGCTCTAGGAATGAAGAGCAAAGGCAGATATTGTCAGACATGCAAAACACACACATGCGCACTCACACAGAAATCAGACTTGAGTCTGGTATAAATAACGCCCTGTGCCCCTGGCGGTTTCTGCCACAACCTGAAACGGGGAGAGAGAGAGAGTCTGCTTTAAGGGCCAATGTGTGCAGCTGCAGCCCGAATTTGCGTGTTAATGAACAGAGCCCTGCGTTTTCACATTATCATTCAGCCACACTTTCTCTCCCCCTCAATGGCTGTTCACCCACCCCTTCCCCCTCTTAACCCCCACTCAAAAAAGCCCATGCTTTCCCACCATTGTAAGGGCTGGTGGTGCGGCGGGCCCTGGGTCTGGAGGGCCTGGGGCCGGGGGGCAGGGTGGGAAAGGCTCTCCAGACTAGACTATGAACAGATGCCACAGACATTAGACTGTCACAGCCGATCAGGAGGGTCTTGTGAGTGACTGAGTTTAATGAGTGTGTGGTGTGTGTTTAATATGTGCGTTTGATATGTTGGTTGGGTGGGTGAGGGAGGGATGGTGGGTGGGGGTAGGTTCACACACTAGAGTGCCACCTGACTGGGTTCATTAGTCTATTCAGTCTGCTCTGCGTGTCTGAGAGGGGTGTAGATGCTGTGGACTGGGACATTCTTTGACAAACGTATAGGAGATTTTACTGCCATTATATGTACACTAACAATATACACAGCACCAAGCTGGCATATGATAGAAATATAAGTTGCAATACAGGTGAAATGTTACTCATCACTCTTATTTTGTTTGTATGAGAAACATACTGTATTTTGCGTTCTGGATTGTGTTGTTGTTGCTTTAAGTGGTAAAATAGATTCAAGTCTGAGTTTGTTGGAGACAAAAAAGCCAGGCAGTGTTTCAGCATTATCAGTGGGTCTGACATGTTTCCTCTCTGCCAAGTTCTCCTCTACCTCATTTTTCTCTGTTTATCTATGGGGTGCATGGTACGGGTTCCACAAAGGAACCAGGTAAAGATAAAGAAAATACACTGAGACACTGGATATATCAGAGGGAATCTAATGCTATAGTAGTCCATTTGGTTGAAGTAGATGGAAAGTGATGTATTGATTGACTGAGCATTGTCAGCAAACCTGTGTGTTTAAACAGCGGACTAATCATCCATCTTCCTCATCATGCAGGTTTAATGAATGTGTCGTTTATATTTACAAGGCTGGTTTCCCAGACCCAGATTAAGACTGGTCCTGGACTAAAATACACTTTAAATAGAGAATCTCCATTGTGCATGTTTTTTAGTTCAGTAACAGACTTAATCAGAACCAGGCCATAATGTATTGGCCTTTTTATTCAGATGAATGATACTCACAGCTCTATATATACTGTAACTGCATTAGGGCGATCTGTTTTATGTATATACAGCATAAGCGGAGCTATGATAAAGGAGACAGAAAGAGAGAGACAATTTGCTCAGATTATACTCAATCTCTTTTTCTATTAAAGTGGTACTACCGTGTTATAGCAAACAAAGATAGAAAGAAAACCTGTCTGACAGACAATCTGCTTTTTGAAAGAGTAAAACAGCTATAGAATGCCACTTCTGATGACAGTTGCTCATCGAAAAGGGGAAAAGACAGATGGGTGGGAAGGAGTGGAAAAGGACAGGGAGAGCGATGCAGAGAGAGTGGGTGAGGAGGACAGAAACAAGTGACAGTGTGTAGAGGGTGAGCCGCCATGTTTCTTCCCTCTGTCTCCCCGCGTAGAGCACAAGCTACTGGAAGTAGAGGAACAGTGAGGCGCAGGCTCTTCCAAAGGACCTCTATGTGTTGAATTGCATGTCAGTAATGGAGCATTAGGGGGATACACTGAGGGTGTGTGTGTGTGTGTGTGTGTGTGTGTGTGTGTATGTGCAGCTCTATGTGACAGATGCTACAGTCGTCGGCAGGGGCACAGTGGCCAAAGAGAGTCAGCGACTGAGGCAGATTTGTCAGGCAATCTAAATGTATTCATGATCACTCTACTAGCATTTAGGTAGACAGGTTTTTCTTTCAAATACTGGAAGCGTGCATGCATTCAAAAGGTATTTAGACCCCCCACCCAGCCCCAGTACTGTCCATGCATATCTGTTCAGTGTTCACAGACAAACACTGTTCCCCTGTGTGTTTTCTTTAATGATACACTAAGTCATCATTAGAACACAGTTAGTTCATATGAAATACATTCTGTCCAACAGTTCCAGATCATATGAATTTGGTATGGAAGTAAAACATCAATTGTTATCTAAACAGAAAATCAACTATAACACAAAATACCATAATTATACAAAACAAGTCAAATGTCACATAGCTTGATGGTTGACCAATGAACTGAAGTGATGTCATTATAACGTGCCAGTATTGAGATGCTTAAGAAGGAAGACAAATCTGTTCTTAAATAACGACCCAGGTTTCAATCAAGACTGTGGCCATGTCCATTCAGTGATTGGTCATGGAGGTCGGTGGCACTAAGACATGGTGTCAGGAGGATTTGGGATCTTAATGTTCCCAAGATTCCCCCTCCCGTGTATGCATACCTCAACCATAGATTTTACCTTAATCTCTGAACAAACGTAATTATCCATATAGGGAATATATGGGCTTTGGTGACCACCACAGAAGACTGTGTGTGGCCTTACAAATAAACCAAGAAATTAGAAAATATATTTTAGCCTAGCATTAATTGAATCATATAACTGTTGTTTGAGTTTATTGGACCGGTTGGATATTTTTTCAAAATGGATTTTATTATTTGAAAAAAGTATTTTCTAATGTTTGGAGGTATTTCAGTGAGTGAGAGTAATACCATAAAGTGATCATGTGTGTTCCCACAGTTCCCATTCTCTATAACTGGGTGAAGTAGCCCACAAACAGTTAATGAAATAAGTACAGCTCCACAGTTACCTCTCTGGACTCCTCTCTCACTGTGTGGATAGTATAAACGTTCACGCTGATATATATTAACCCTGGCTCACGGGATGTCCCTGTGTGTGTGTGTATATGTGTGTATGTGTGTGCGTCTGTGTGTGTGCGCATCTGTGTGTGTGTGTGTGTGGGTCCAATGTGGGTCAGGCTGGCCTCATCAGGGCTCCTTAATGCAACTCTTGCCAAGACTAATCTAGCGCAAAGCCTTGTCCTTAAGTATCTTATAGAGGAAGACACAGGAGAAGTTTCTACATTCAGGGCTTTTCAGAATATGTCTGCTGCTCCCGTAGTCCTGGAGCAGGGGTCTTCTGTGCTCCAATTAAAGTAGAGGAGAATTAGGTGACCGAGCTTACAGTACTCATATACTGTATAATCACACTAGGAGAAGATTCAGTTTGGAGGAGGAGGGAGGATGGGGTGACCTGTTTTTTTGTCTTGTGTATCTCTTAATCTGATTGAAGGTGTATAGCTACTGTATAATACTATCTACAGTTCTGTAATTATTGTGTTTGTCCCTCTCCGAAAAACTGCAGGTTTGCAAACTGAGAGAAGCGGGGAACACTTAGAAAGAGGAGTGTCAGTTTTCCAGTGTCAAGTACAGCACTGTATAGATTTCTAGCGCTCAGTTCTTACTGATACTGCATACTGGTTCCTTCTCCATTTTGATCATTCTACTACTGATTCTATATTATTTGACCCGATTTTGATCATTATTTGACAGGGCGAATATCAACGTCTGATCAAAAATGATATAATGTGCAGGCTTTTTTGTTTCTCAATTTTTTTGTGTTATGGGTCAAGTTCATCAAGTTCAAGTTCATGGCTGTCAAGATGCCTGGTCTCTGGCCAGTGGGAGAGGTGGTGGGGAGGGGTTGTTTTCCCTTTGACCCCTGTGGAGGTTGCTAGGGGAGGGAAGCCCGCTGGCTCAGCAGTGCAACAGTGAAAAGGCAGAGCTGTCAGAGCTGACTAAAACACATCAGCCCCCACCACACACACATACACACACACACACACACACACACACACACACACACACACACACACACACACACACACACACACACACACACACACACACACACACACACACACACACACACACACACACACACACACACACACACGGCACAGGCCCAGAGCTTGGGGATGTCAGCTCTGAGGGAGGGGGAGTGCTTTATGTTCATCAGACACCTCCTTACCACAACTCCAACCACAACTCCAGTCTGTCCCTCCACCCCCACTACAACTCCAGTATATCCCTCCACCTCCACTCCCCACTACAACTCCAGTATATCCCTCCACCTCCACTCCCCACTACAACTCCAGTATATCCCTCCACCTCCACCCCCACTACAACTCCAGGATATCCCTCCACCTCCACCCCCACTATAACTCCAGTATATCCCTCCACCTCCACCCCCCCACTACAACTCCAGTATATCCCTCCACCTCCACCCCCCACTACAACTCCAGTATATCCCTCCACCTCCACCCCCACTACAACTCCAGTCTGTCCCTCCACCCCCACTACAATTGCAGTCTATCCCTCCACCTCCACCCCCCACTACAACTCCAGTATATCCCTCCACCTCCACCCCCCACTACAACTCCAGTATATCCCTCCACCTCCACCCCCCACTACAACTCCAGTATATCCCTCCACCTCCACCCCCACTACAACTCCAGTATATCCCTCCACCTCCACCCCCCCACTACAACTCCAGTATATCCCTCCACCTCCACCCCCCACTACAACTCCAGTATATCCCTCCACCTCCACCCCCCACTACAACTCCAGTCTATCCCTCCACCTCCACCCCCCACTATTGCACCCCAACTTCAGAGACACAATCTAGCCCACCATAGGCACACAGTTCACCCCCAAGTACTATATTCAAACTTTTCCCTCTGCCACTCACTGCATGCTTTGCCTATGTATATTTGAGGTAGTATGCTTCTGTTGTATTGTCTTATATTGTTGTGTTGAATTGAGGAGTCATTTGGGTGGCATAAACCTCTAGTGTTACAGAACCACATTATGGCTGTGGTAAGGCCAGGACAGATAAGAGTTTTACTTTTCAGTATAAAATAACTGGTATGTCAGTCTGTATGTGTCAGTGTTTGGTTTGTAAATCTGAGTGTGTGAGTGTGGTCCCCTTCGAGGTTGTACCCATTCAGGGGAGGGGTCTTGCGAATGAAAGGGTCTCTATTTGCATACGCTGCATGCCGTCTGAGAAGAGGGAGCAGTCGAAAAATATATCAGAGGTGGACAAAGAGAGAGAGGACAAACCCGGCATTGTGGGGCTGGTGAGAGCAAGGGACTGTTTGAATGGGTGAGTGGGTGAAAATTGACAGAGAAAGAGTTTGGGCCGGCTCCCTGAAGTGATTAAAGCCTAGAGACTTCCATTCATACAGAGTTAAAATGGAGGAGAGGAAAAACATACAGCGCAGTGCATGCAGGGCCTATTTGCAGAAAGGGGAAAAATACTGTTTGCATTTCAGGTTTGAATAAATGTCTGAAAGTGTCTAAAATGAACAAAAAATAAAGATGAATTATGTTTAGGTAGCCTAAATAACGATAGTGGACTGTGGAGGTGGCTATCATGTTGACCAAGGATCTGGCATTGTTATGGATTGTGTAAGTGTTTCGGGTAGGGAGTGAAATGCATTTATAGTTAAACTTTATAGGGTGTCTTTCTGCTTGATTGAGCATCTGAGCTTCCTATAAATCAAATCAAATTTTATTGGTCACATGCGCCGAATACAACAGGTGCAGACATTACAGTGAAATGCTTACTTACAGCCCTTAACCAACAGTGCATTTATTTTAAACAAAAAAGTAAGAATAAAACAACAACAAAAAAGTGTTGAGAAAAAAAGAGCAGAAGTAAAAATAAAGTGACAGTAGGGAGGCTATATATACAATAGAATAAAGTGACAGTAGGGAGGCTATATATACAGGGGGGTACCGTTGCATAGTCAATGTGCGGGGGCACCGGCTAGTTGAGGTAGTTGAGGTAATATGTACATGTGGGTAGAGTTAAAGTGACTATGCATAAATACTTAACAGAGTAGCAGCAGCGTAAAAAGTATGGGGTGGGGGGGCAGTGCAAATAGTCCGGGTAGCCATGATTAGCTGTTCAGGAGTCTTATGGCTTGGGGGTAGAAGCTGTTGAGAAGTCTTTTGGACCTAGACTTGGCACTCCGGTACCGCTTGCCGTGCGGTAGCAGAGAGAACAGTCTATGACTAGGGTGACTGGAGTCTTTGACAATTTTGAGGGCCTTCCTCTGACACCGCCTGGTATAGAGGTCCTGGATGGCAGGGAGCTTTGCCCCTGTGATGTACTGGGCCGTACGCACTACCCTCTGTAGTGCCTTGCGGTCAGAGGCCAAGCAGTTGCCATACCAGGCGGTGATGCAACCAGTCAGGATGCTCTCGATGGTGCAGCTGTAGAATTTTTTGAGGATCTGAGGACCCATGCCAAATCTTTTTAGTCTCCTGAGGGGGAATAGGCTTTGTCGTGCCCTCTTCACGACTGTCTTGGTGTGTTTGGACCATGATAGTTCGTTGGTGATGTGGACACCAAGGAACTTGAAGCTCTCAACCTGTTCCACTACAGCGTGTGTGCATGCGTGTGGCCGTGTGGTTGTCTATTAATTGCAGGTTTTGTAGCTCTATTCCTCATTCTAATTACATTTACATTTTAGTCATTTAGCAGACGCTCTTATCCAGAGCGACTTACAGTTAGTGAATATATATATTTTTTGAAATTTTTTATATATATTTTTGATTTTTTTTTATACTGGCCCCCCGTGGGAATCGAACCCACAACCCTGGCGTTGCAAACACCATGCTCTATCAACTGAGCTACATCCCTGCCGGCCATTCCCTCCCCTACCCTGGACGACGCTGGGCCAATTGTGCGCCGCCCATGAGTCTCCCGGTCGCGGCCGGCTGCGACAGAGCCTGGATTCGAACCAGGATCTCTAGTGGCACAGTTAGCACTGCGATGCAGTGCCTTAGACCACTGCGCCACTAATGATTCTTAACCATTATTTCTGTCCTATATTCTCAGGAGTGGTCAGGAGGGAGATTCTGCATACCCTATTGGTGTTCCTGGTACAGTATGGACCAAACCACTAAACAACCATCAGACTGTTGGAAACCGTCACTGTCATAGACAGTTTATACATCTGGCATGAGGACCTACAGTACACTGCCCACCGAACCAGAGGACCACAACAAGCAAGAGGGAAGAGATACTTTGGCCCCCCTAAAAAAAAAATCAACTCCTTCCATAGAAGAATGTGGGCAGGACAATGTCTGAAAATACTTATCTCAGCACCCAGAACCAAAGCACAAGAGACTAGAAAATACTGAAGAAATCTGATATTTTCTTAATTGAATACATTCACACTTTGACTTTCACTCTTGATTGATTTTGTTGTTCTTTTACTGATTCAACTAAATTATCATGAAAAACATTATGAACCCACTTATGCTCTCAAATCACAAGTGACAGTTATATACTCAGCTGTATTTGATGTAAAAGTACTGTAAATGTATGGATTTATTGTTTGATGGTGTGTATGTATGAGTGTGTGTGTGTGTGTTTGTGTGTGTGCGTGTGCATGCAAGTATGTGGATGACATTGCTGTTTACAAACCCTGAAGAAAGTGATTTCACATTATTTTCAATAACATTATGCAATTTGCATTGTACAATGATAATTTGTGTCTTGCTTCATGCTTATCAATCTTTTAAGTGATGGCAAATGTAGGGAACCAAAATAACACATTGGGTGGGGAGTAGGACTAAGGACACCTGCCTCAAACTGGAATGAGAAAAGTAGCACAGGAGTATGTTGATTAAAACAATTGTAATCTACCATGCTGCAAAAAAACTGCTCTTTGAAGCTGGCCAGTAGTGTCAGCTAAGCAAGCAACCTATAATGTATCCCTCTTGTATAAGTACATTGGACAGCGCCATACAAACAATTCTATTGAAATACAATGGTTGGGCTACAGCTCTTTTCTTTTGCATTTAGGCTTATAACAAACTCATTTATGCAGTTGAGAGTAAAAAACAATGGTGGACAAGACGGACGGTGCGTTCTGGAAGTGGTTTATATCAATCAGGTTGTCTGGGATTTTGACAGATTCACACGCAAATGTGTGAGAAAGTGTCTCCGCGTGACCCCACCACCAGCTGTCATTAGGCTTTGGTTAGCTACTGAATGGCAGCGACGTGAGGACCTGAGGTTAGGACGTGCACGGAATCCCGCCCCCGTTTCCCGTTGTGTGGGAAACATTAGGCCTACCAGGCACACGCCTCATTGAAAAAAACACCCATTACAATTCCCCTAATATTAAAATAGGCATTTGCAGGGTGGCAAAGTAGTTTATATTGTGTTAAAACGCATGCCTAGACAACATACGAAAAAGAGCCAGAAAATACGAATTCAGTATTTTCTTAGTGAATTCCTTTGCCTCAGACACATGATTAAATGTCAATTAGTAGGCTAAATCTAATCGAATTAAAAATTCTCATATTTAACGGAATAATTTCTGAAGTAGGTTCAATCTGAAGTTAGAATCATGTTTTGATGGAGTTGTTTACCCTGAAAAGAGGCTGCTCCTAATTCTTGATTTGACAAACTTGATTAGTGACACCAATTTTTTACACCTAATCTGGTTTAGGATTATACATTGTAAGTCTGATTCAATGGACCCTTGACTCCAATTTCTCACCCTTGACCTCAATCAGTGTCCATACTGATGTCCAAATTCAACAACACATGGACAGGAGTAAGGTCAAGAGGGGATAATTTCAGAGTCTTTGTGTTGTTATAATCAAAACATGTTTGATGGTGACAGACAAAATGTAGTAAATTAATGCTTATCATTGGTATTGTTGATAACACTTACAAAGATGTCTAGGATATTGCTTAATTGATGTTGAAAAACTGTGCAAATATTGCTGTTTTGGTGGAGTGAAATGATTGAAATACATTGAAATGTAATAAAATTACAGAACAGTTATAAACTGTTATAAACTATTATTATTATTATTATTTTAAATTATTTTTACTAACAAATCTTTTCTTAAATTGATAAATCATGGTATTTTCTTGCAACTCCCAAAGACAGAATTTACACAACTGTGCAAGTAATCTTACAAATTGTGCATTTACTGTGATATTTCACATGCATTTCACATATATAAAAATATTTCCTGAAATATAAGGCAGCAAGCTCTCTTCATCATGAATATGATGGTCTATATTGTAGTTTATGATCACAAGAGGATGTAATTTGTCACATTTGACTGGACAACAAAGGAAAACACTGAAGTATTTATATATGTATATTATAATAATTTAATTGAATATTTATTTATTGTAAGGTACGCCTACTCTCCACCTCCTTTGTTAGTACTGAGTCAGTTAAATTAGCATCTTGAGGTGGTGAAAGCATACTTTTTGATGAGTCAAAGTGGGTCCGAGGCACATGGACCTGTTGGTATAATGGCCTTGTGGTGGCTAGAGGTTGGGGTCAGGAGGTCAAGATCTGGACAGTCCCCCAGAGGACAATAAACAGGGCCAGCGAGATACCAAGGTCAGGGCTCACAGCCAGAGGTCAAGGGCCAGTAATTAAGTGGCTATTTCCTGCCATTCCCCAGTGACCGCTTGGCTGAGATAGACAGGCAGAGGCTTGGGGAGGTCCTTGATGACCAGGCTTTAACAAACACTACATGGTGATGAACTAACTAAACTAACTAGTGATTACAGCCTATTCACCACAATCAGGAGACTACTGGAGGGAGCAATAATGGGATGTTTTATAGGGTGTGTTTACTGGGATATTTACCACACAGTATTTCAGGCATATTTCAAGCATAATATGTAGTAATCTGTATAATACTGTAGTAACTACAATTGTGTTTATTTCTGAAGCTAATTGATGATTGCACAATGTTAAAATCATGTTGTCTTGTGAAAAGGAAATAGTTTAAAATTTTGTATATGGCAAGTACTAAATGAATGAAGGAAACACAACCGGAAGAGTTAGCCAGTATTGCAGTTGTAGACTAGTTTGAGGAGTCAAAGAGAGCGAGGGAAACTCGCTAAAACGCCGCTAAACCTTTTCCAGTTCAGCAGTCAGTGGGGGCTGGGAGTAAGTTTCACAGTGAGAGAATAGGAATAGGAATTTTTCTGTTTCTATCCAGTGAGTATATCAGCCGTTAGCATGAGAATAGGCATGGGGCCTGTGAACTTCTCTGACCCATTGACCTCTCTCCCGGGATGAAAATAGTATCACTCGAGAGCTGCCCGCTTTCTCCGTCAGACCTGAGCCATGACTAAACTCCTAATCAAGCTGATTTAATGTATCCCCCTACAGGGGTTAGAACAGCACCGGAGAAGATGGCTGCCGTTTTACAGCCCTCTAACCAATTGTACTATTATGTGTGTTTTTCCGCGTTATTTGTAATTTATTTTGTACATAATGTTTCTGCCATCGTCTCTTATAACCAAAAAGAGCTTCTGGATATCAGGACAGCGATTACTCACCTCGTATTGGACAAATATTTTTTCTTCAACGAGGCGGCCGCGAAGGATATCCTACAGACACCCGACAAGGCCCAAATCCCCGTCATTCGCATGAGGAAGAGACGGAGATATCGTGGACGTAGGTCGGGTGCCTTGTAAGGATCCGACGGCGAGCGAGTAAACTGCCTCTTCCATCAATCCTATTAGCCAATCTTCAATCATTGGAGAACAAATTGGATGACCTAAGATTACGGTTATCCTACCAACGGGACATTAAAAACTGTAATATCTTATGTTTCACCGAGTCGTGGCTGAACGACGACATGGATTTCATACAGCTAGCGGGCTATACGCTACATCGGCAGGATAGAACGGCTGACTCCGGTAAGACAATGGGTGGCGGTCTGTGTATATTTGTAAACAACAGCTGGTGCACAAAATCAAATACTAAGGAAGTCTCAAGGTTTTGCTCGCCTGAGGTAGAGTATCTTATGATAAGCTGTAGACCACACTATTTACCAAGAGAGTTTTCATCTATATTTTTCATAGCTGTCTATTTACCACCACCAACCAATGCTGGCATTAAGATTGCACTGAATGAGCTGTATAAGGCCATGAATCAACAGGAAAACGCTCATCCAGATGCAGCGCTCCTAGTGGCCGGGGACTTTGATGCAGGGAAACTTAAATCCATTCTACCTAATTTCTACCAGCATGTTAAATGTGCAACCAGAGGAAAAAAAACTCTAGACCACCTTTACTCCACACACAGAGACGCATACAAAGCTCTCCCTCGCCCTCCATTTGGCAAATCTGACCATAACTCTATCCTCCTGATTCCTGCTTATAAGCAAAAACTAAAGCAGGAAGCACCAGTGACTCGGTTAATAAAAAAGTGGTCAGATGACACAGATGCTAAGCTACAGGACTGTTTTGCTAGCACAGACTGGAACATGTTCTGGGATTCTTCAGATAGCATTGAGGAGTACACCACATCAGTCACTGGCTTCATCAATAAGTGCATCGATGATGTCGTCCCCACAGTGACCGTACGTACATACCCCAACCAGAAGCCATAGATTACAGGAAACATCCGCACTGAGCTAAAGGGTAGAGCTGCCGCTTTCAAGGAGCGGGACTCTAACCCCGGACGCTTATAAGAAATCCCGCTTATGCCCTCCGACGAACCATCAAACAGGCAAAGAGTCAATACAGGACTAAGATTGAATCGTACTACACTGGCTCTGACACTCGTCGGATGTGGCAGGGCTTGAAAACTATTACAGACTACAAAGGGGAAGCACAGCTGCGAGCTGCCCAGTGACACAAGACTTCCAGACGAAGCTAAACCACTTCTATGCTCGCTTCGAGGCAAGCAACACTGAAGCATGCATGAGAGCACCAGCTGTTCCGGATGACTATGTGATCACGCTCTCCGTAGCCGATGTGAGTAAGACTTTTAAGCAGGTCAACATTCACAAGGCCGCAGGGCCAGACGGATTACCAGGACGTGTACTCCGAGCATGTGCTGACCAACTGGCAAGTGTCTTCACTGACATTTTCAACATGTCCCTGACTGAGTCTGTAATACCAACATGTTTCAAGCAGACCACCATAGTCCCCGTGCCCAAGGACTCTAAGATAACCTGCCTAAATGACTACCGACCCGTAGCACTGACGTCTGTAGCCATGAAGTGCTTTGAAAGGCTGGTCATGGCTCACATCAACAGCATTATCCCAGAAACCCTAGACCCACTCCAATTTGCATACCGCCCCAACAGATCCACAGATGATGCAATCTCTATTGCACTCCACACTGCCCTTTCCCACCTGGACAAGAGGAACACCTACGTGAGAATGCTATTCATTGACTACAACTCAGCATTCAACACCATAGTGCCCTCAAAGCTCATCACTAAGCTAAGGATCCTGGGACTAAACACCTGCCTCTGCAACTGGATCCTGGACTTCCTGACAGGCCGCCCCCAAGTGGTAAGGGTAGGTAACAACACATCTGCCACGCTGATCCTCAACACGGGGGCCCCTCAGGGGTGCGTGCTCAGTCCCCTCCTGTACTCCCTGTTCACCCATGACTGCATGGCCAGGCACGACTCCAACACCATCATTAAGTTTGCCGACGACACAACAGTGGTAGGCCTGATCACCGACAACGATGAGACAGCCTATAGGGAGGAGGTCAGAGACCTGGCCGTGTGGTGCCAGTACAACAACCTCACCCTCAACGTGACCAAGACAAAGGAGATGATTGTGGACTACAGGAAAAAAAAGAGGACTGAGCACGCCCCCATTCTCATCGACGGGGCTGTAGTGGAACAGGTTGAGAGCTTCAAGTTCCTTGGTGTCCACATCACCAACGAACTATCATGGTCCAAACACACCAAGACAGTCGTGAAGAGGGCACGACAAAGCCTATTCCCCCTCAGGAGACTGAAAAAGATTTGGCATGGGTCCTCAGATCCTCAAAAGATTCTACAGCTGCACCATCGAGAGCATCCTGACTGGTTGCATCACCGCCTGGTATGGCAACTGCTTGGCCTCCGACCGCAAGGCACTACAGAGGGTAGTGCGTACGGCCCAGTACATCACTGGCGCCAAGCTTCCTGCCATCCAGGACCTCTATACCAGGCGGTGTCAGAGGAAAGCCCTCAAAATTGTCAAAGACTCCAGCCACCCTAGTCATAGACTGTTCTCTCTGCTACCGCACGACGAAGCGGTACCGGAGTGCCAAGTCTAGGTCCAAAAGACTTCTCAACAGCTTCTACCCCCAAGCCATAAGACTCCTGAACAGCTAATCATGGCTACCCGGACTATTTGCACTGCCCCCCACCCCATCCTTTTACGCTGCTGCTACTCTGTTAATTATTTATGCATAGTCACTTTAACTCTGCCCACATGTACATATTACTTCAACTACCTCAACTAGCCGGTGCCCCCGCACATTGACTCTGCACCGGTACCCCCCTGTATATATAGCCTCCCTACTGTTATTTTATTTTACTTCTGCTCTTTTTTTCTCAACACTTTTTTTGTTGTTGTTTTATTTTTACTTTTTTGTTAAAAATAAATGCACTGTTGGTTAAGGGCTGTAAGTAAGCATTTCACTGTAATGTCTGCACCTGTTGTATTCGGCGCATGTGGCCAATACAATTTGATTTGATTTGATTTGATTTGATTAGAAAATAGTATCACTCGAGAGCTGCCCGCTTTCTCCGTCAGACCTGAGCCATGACTAAACTCCTAATCAAGCTGATTTAATGTATCCTACAACCACCTTCTAGATATCCCCACCCCCCACTTCTTCAGACTGGGGGTACAGCAGTTTGTTTAAGGCATACACCACCCCCAATCCCAAACTATAGGGTACCCCACTCTCATCCAGTTTATGGGCGTCTGGACTTGGAAGTTGGAGTAGTCTGAGGAGCTGGTATGAGACAACAGGGGCCCCGTTCTCTTCCTAAAGAAGCTGGGCCTCCACATAATCACTAAGCTGTTTGTAGCTAATCCGAATTAGAATGGTAAAAGTATCAGACTGGTGTCACTCTGATCATAATCACACATCTCACATTCAATACCAAAGTGTCACTGAACTGGAACAGCTAATTCAAAGGTGTGATTTAGAATAAGGATAACATGCAACGGGAATAAAATGTGATGCAGAAAGCTGGTCAGAGAGGATATTATTTGTATCAAAGAGATAGTGACAGAGCTTCAGTGAAATGTTCAATCTTCTCAGCAATGGAGTCTCAGATGCAGTCATTGAGAGCTGGCTTGAAAGAGTGACACCTTCAGGTATGGAGAATAAACATTTCAGGCTGCAAAATCCATAGTCTCTCATAAATGTCAGGAATATAGCTAAAAAAAGCCCTTCATAACAGAGAATGTGCATATTGGCCTATTTAATTACACCGTTTGAGAAAATAGACTTAATGTAAGCTTCCTTGACAACTTATGCCTTGTACCTTTAATTCAGGACATCTCATTGTTTGCAATTGGTTTGAATGAAATATTGACACAAAACATTAGGCTACTTAACCAGCAAAACCTTGTTTGAAGCCAAGGCCTATCGGGAGAAAGGGGAGATTAATTAGCAATACCACTACGTATGCCAGTTAGGGTAATTTAGGGTATGGATTCGAAGTGCTGAAAGTAAGCCACATAGGCTACTTCCAATGAATCTGTAAATAGTTCGCAATTCAGAACCAGACACAAAAAGTGAAAGGCCTATTTCATCTCTATTTATGCAGATCTGATTTGGTTCCAGTTTGTGTCTTTATATACACTACTGTTCAAAAGTTTGGGGTCACTTAGACATTTCCTTGTTTTCCATGAAAACATACATGAAATGAGTTTGATTAGGAAATATAGCAAAATGCATAGGAAATGTAGTCATTGACAAGGTTAGAAATAATGATTTTGTCGTATCGGATGAGTGGTGGCCATTATTGCTGTCAACAAAGAGTCCGTTCAAGCTGCATCGTGTTAGAGGCTTTTATTAAAATCACGAGGTTACAGCATAAGTACAGACCCGCGGTGTCCGGAGAACGGCTCCTCAGATTGCCATGGCCGTTCTGCCCTTTCTGTAGTCTAGCCCCTATTTATAGACAATGATGCTCCCTCTTCTGGCCAATCACCAGTCTCCCCTGTCTACAACACACTTCCTGTCTGTTATACGTGACGTTACACTAAAACATATACTATCATAAACAACATTCCATTTCTTCATGAAAAACATTTAACAAAGACATAATCTTCATATACGATATTCCCCCCTTCGAGACGAACAGTCTCGAAAACAAACAGAATAGGATTATGACTAGTAACAATTTATCTTATTGAGTATCTTTAACATTAAACCAAAAACATTCTCCTCTAGAGTGTAAATACCTTTCTATGAAATATGAATAGCTGTTTATGAAGTGTGAATACATTACTATGAAATATGAACAAATCTCTATGGAGTGTAAGAGCGAAAAACTGTCCGGCAACCTTCCATCCATCAATCAAGACAGTAAAATTCTCTCACGGTCCCTCTGCCCCAGGCAACCACCTTCGGTACTCCAGATAAACTCATAACCCATGTAAATGCATTTGAAAGTATGATGCAATTAAATACACATGTAAGCCCCTGCAAACAAAATCCTATCCAAAAACATCCACTGTAAGGCTGGTCAACCCATTGGACCGTACAGTGAAACTCTCCCTTCCTAGCCTCTCTGTCCCTAAACATTCACGAAATAAACAAAAACATCTAAGATCCTCACATGTATTCAATAACATCAAACATCATTCTACAAAAATTAATCCCTAAGAATATGACACAATTATGTATTACACATGTCTATATTTCATTGCAGACACTGGAATGTAGTCCATTACACTTCATCTCCCTGTAGTCTCCTCTTCCAATGGACTGTTGATGATGGAATCGGCCACACCCTCCTTGTTTCATCTCCTCCAGTCATTGTCCCTTCATATTGTCCCTGTTTGAGTCACATGTTCCCCCAAATGCTTCTGGAAGAAAAGAAAAGAAACGACCAAACAGTATCTTTTGCAAAACAACCCTTTCAAATTAAACATCAATATCCACTAAGAATATAAAAATGATATATAAATGATGCATGAATCACATAAACCCATTCCCCCCTTTGATTCATAAATCATACTAAAAAAAACACAAATCATCAAATAATCCAAAATGATATTTATCCATCAGTTCCACTTGTCCATCTTTATCCAGATCAGGAACAGTCAACACCGGCATCTGAGTGTTGTCTCCAGGCATCACTCTCCAACCTATCTCAATATTATAGCTTTCTCAAAGGTCAGTAACAAATTACAAACATCACACAGTGTTATCAAAGCTGCCATTAACTGTAACCCATCACTGCCCCTACTGGCCTACCTGATATTGCAACCAAATCTTCTCAGATCTCCCAAACGCATCCCTTATAATGCATATATAACCCTAGTTATAATATCTGAACTATCTGGAATCAAAGTATCTACTAATATTATCAATATGATCTTCCCAAATGTTACACCATACCATGGAAAAAAGTCCCCCCTTCTCCCTTAGATTTATACTTCAATGATAGGCTTGAAGACTATGACATGTCTTCATGTCTCTTTCATCCAATTTCAAATATAGCTTCAGATTTCTGTGTCCGGTGCTACCCCTCTTATAATGGTAGAAACCTCATATGGAAGCTTCAACGTTGACATGTAACAACATCCTGTCCATCCATAAGGTAAGAATATATATACTTTATCACCACAAACCCTCCAAATATCTCTAAAATTCCCCATAGTCATATTGTCAGGCAAAAGCTAATCTTTTAACCATCAAAGTCCTGCTGTTCCTACTAACTGGTACATAAAAATTACATTATATTTGTCATCTCTAACCTTATGTTCATGCTTATCCAAAGTCCTCATATAATCATCACAATCTGATATTCCCATAAACATACCCCTTACCTCATATGTTTTATTAGAACAAAAACAACTTTTAGCCCTCAATGGTTACACCTCAAATGCTTCAGGTCTTGCTGTTACCTGATTTTACTTTCCATCTAACAAATGCACCCAAGTTAATTCACTTAACCCAATACCACCTAAACCTAGGCTTAAACAAATGTTTTGACAATGACATTATTTTACCTGTTACTGACTGTTGCTGATACCACAGTCATGACAAAGCATAATACTGACACACCCTTGATAGAGGTCGAACGACCGTCTCTAACATGTTTGGTTCTGGAATTCTCACCAGACATGGACCCTCAAGATTCCTCACTGATCTTACAGAATGAGCTGCTGGAACCAAAGATTCCTACCTGCCATCTATCTCTAACTTTCACAACAGAAGAATCAAACTACATGCATATAGTTTCTCTCTTCCCTAACGAGCGGTACTGATCAGATACCTCTCCTTGTCTGTCATTAAAATCAAAGACCTCATTCTGTCCTCCATGATAGTATCCTTCACTATTTCAGATGAATCTATATTGACTCTCTACCATTATCTGCTCTCCTATTTTAACCCTATTCGTACTATCATTGATAGCACTCTCCAACCGTAACATAACCCCTGAGTCCTTCTTGCTAACCCCCTTTAATTTCAGAACAGTTGTTGTCGGTGTCATACTTCCTACATTTACTATTGACCTAATATTATCATTAATCCCTTCCAAAGTTACCATTAAAGTAGTTGATTTAGCTGCTGTATCAAGCCTAATTACTTCTAGTGCAAAAGTTCCCATTATCCTCTGTGTATTATCTACTGTTGGAGTGACTACTGTAACATATTATTCCTGAACTCCCTTGGTGCCTGTGGAACTTCAACAGATTTCAAATCTTCCATCATAAGCATCACTTTATGAATTACATAGCCTTTTAACCAATAATTCTTAACCGGAACAACTTCTAATGCTTGCCCTAGATAAGTATACATATATTCTCCCTGACCTTTCTCTGTAACCTTACGCCAAATAAGTGAACAGTCACTCCTAACCTCTTCCACTTCATATCATTGTACAAACTATCCCTCCTTTGACTAGGGGACACCGCTTCTACATCTGGTCCTGATAACAATACTTATTCTCCATAATTATCTCTCCATGTGGGAGGAATGTCCCCATCCTAACCCTAATAAGTATTTTTCCCTAAAATTGGTGCTGTATTGGTTGTATTCGCTTGTACTTCCATCTATCACCACTAGTGTCACTTTTTCCCCACTCTCAGTCCTCTCTATAATCCCTGACTTTCAAACTTTTGATTATAAAAAATACCCCTATAATTACCTTGATCTTCCTACTCTAAAATGTCCTTCACCATTGTTCTCTCTCTCTTACTACTAACTTTGAAACTTAGCTTACTGTCTTAGAGTTCCTTCAACCTAGTCCTCCTAACTTATTTTAATCTAATCTTTTCTCTCATAAGCTTTTAAAACCTTTCCCCGGATTTATTCACAAAATCCCTTTACCACCAAATGTTAGAATATGTGATTGGGAAAGTTCCCCACCTGCCTTTGACTTCTTTACACACAGACTTGGCAAACGACTAAACACCTTTTAGCCTAGCCTGAAATCTCTTAGTGTAAGAATGTAACCCAGAATAAACAGTTACCCCTTTTAACTTTTCAGACAGATTGTCTAATAGACAGTCGTCTAGTGTACATCTTATTGTACAATTCGCTTTAAACAATGCATCTCTTCCCAACACTGCAATACCAGTATCTTCTAATATTAGTACCTTAAGAGTAATTAACTGTTTTACTACCTCAAATCCCTATCCTAATTAGTTATCAATTAGTGAGATGTTTAACCTCTTTAGGCTGAACACAGATAAGTTTTTCCACTATTCACCATCACTTCTAATAGTCGGTTGTTTTACTTCAATTGTTAGCTATTTTCTCTTCTTCTCTAATCGATGCTCTCAGCTGACACCCCCCTTCCGGATCTTCTAGGCACTAACAGGTGATCTTCACTTGCTCCTTTATCTTCCTCTGTTGTTTTCTCCTGACACATTTCCATCACAGGTAAAGTGACCAACCTGTCCATAATTATAACAGTCTTCTGAAAGTTGCTGGAAGTGTAGCTGAAATCTTCCTCTTCCTATTTCTTCTCGTCCTCTTCCTCTCCAATTCTGTGTCTGTCCAGAAACTGGCTGTGGATATGGAACATCTGATACCCCCCTTGGCTGGTACAATTGCATTTGATATTGTTCAGTTGAAGCTGTAACAGTGATTGTTGATTTGGTTCACTCTGATTCTTCATCACCAAAGCTTCTTTTCTCCACCAGTTGTATGATTGAGTTTTCAGAGAGTTTCTTGATCCTGTTCTTTCTTGCTGTTGACATATCAGCATCTTCCATCATCTTCTTACTTTTCTTCTGTGATCGTCGTTTCTGCTTGTCCTCTATCTATTATTCGTCTTCATCTCTGATGCAACAATCACCCTGCTGAATGATCACTGAAAGCTGAGGATAAACATACCTAAGCTCTCCTTCCTTCTCATAAGGTGGGTGTCTTACCGCTGAATCCGTATGTGAGAAAGGTGTACTAACTTCTGCCATTAGTTTCTCCTAACACTACTTTAGTTAAAGGATTACTATTTTCCCCTATATCAACCCTTTTATATTCCTTTATTGTGAACTATTTTATTTTAGCCTATATAGCCTATGGCTTCCCCCCCTGTAATTATTTTATATAATTTAACAACTCCCAAAAAAAAAAAAAAATGTATTTATTTTTTAAATAAATCCATTAAAAATCCTGAATAATTAAAACCAATTTTTATTCCTATATCCTATGTCACCAATTTATCAATTAGTGTTGGCTATCTTACCCCAACCCATCAAATGCAAGTAAGTTAGTCAACTTCAAAGCAATCCCAAAAACAAAGCCTCTAACCCTATCATTACTACAATTCCCATAAACCCCTTGCTCTATCAGCAGCACCTAATTATCTTAAATTTACCGAATAATGTCAGTCCTTGATTCCCAACACAACTCCCATTAAACCTAAGTCATGCACATAGCCTCCGAAATGCAATTTTTAATGAAATAGTATTTGCCAAGCCTATGTAAAATTGTCATAACATCACATATCTTGTAACAGTCTCAAAACCTTTTTTTTTTACTTGATCCTCTGCCGCGTCACGTGATCACTTCCTGTATCTCCTCTCTCCCCCTCTCTCCTGTCTCTCATGACAATGGAACAAAGACACAGAAACAGCTTTTAGTAGTTAATGCAATCACTGAGTATTTCCAACCATTCAATATTCGTTCATTCTACATTATTCACTCTAAGACTAAACTCAGAACTAAATAGATCGCTCAAAAACATTTTTATTTTATTTTACTCCGTCATGTAATTATTTAATTCAATTTATTATAATCCGTTACCATATATCTAATTTATAAATTCACTACATCTCAACAAATAGTTTAATGTTCAAACCCCAGCCGCTTTAAACTACAAGATTCGTGTTAAAATCTCTCCTCTTTGTTCCCACGTCTGTGTCTCCCTGTCTCCCCCTGCAGTGTAACAGATGTGTTGTTTAGTAAAATCCCACGCATGCGCGATACATTCTATGATACGATTCCCCGTGGAAGGTAGATTCTCTACTCCCTCCCCAAACAGACAGAATAACAGTCCCGCTTTACCTCCGTTTTCCCCTCCTAGTCAAACATTTAACAGCGCTCACAAAACATATAACCTGACTTGAACACACAGAGACAAATTTAAGAGACTTTAATCCATCGCAATGGCGTCTCTAAGGATACATTAGCATGTAGCACACCACACAATTAGCATTAGCCTTAGCCACGATGTACCATGTAGCATGAAACACACTCCCATTTAGCACTAACATTAGCCTTAGCCTTTAGCTAACTGCGGCCTACCATACAAACAAACATATCCTGCACTGCCCTATTTCCTTTTAAACATATTTATCCTACCGTTTTTGTTACCGGGACTTAATGACCATTACACCGAGAAATTAGACCCAATCAGACATCCCGTCGGACGAAAGTCAAATCATAATCACAATCAGATAAACCTCATTAAATCCGAGTTCTCTTTAAAAAACAAAACCCACCGTCCACCCATTCTATCGTGCAAACGGATTTGCCGGCCCAACATCTAAAATGGCCCCCCCTGGAGGTCTTAAGTGGTACAGTGCCCTAATGATGAATGCGCATATCTGCCTTAATTGTACCCTTTCAATACTTAAATCCTACCGTTTCATGCTCTAAATTCCCAATTATCTGCCGTTTCAATGGAATAACATTTTAGCAGACTCTAGTCAACAGCAACAACGCCACCCGAGGCAAGGTCGTTTGGTACATCTCTCCAATGTACACAAGTCGTATCCAATCTAACAAACTCCGAAGCGGTAAGAAAAACTCACCCTTGTTTGACCATGCTTCAAAGCGAGTTAGCTTGGCGGCTACGAAACAAAGAAGAGACGCAAACCAGCCCCACGTTGGGCGCCATTATGTCGTATCGGATGAGTGGTGGCCATTATTGCTGTCAACAAAGAGTCCGTTCAAGCTGCATCGTGTTAGAGGCTTTTATTAAAATCACGAGGTTACAGCATAAGTACAGACCCGCGGTGTCCGGAGAACGGCTCCTCAGATTGCCATGGCCGTTCTGCCCTTTCTGTAGTCTAGCCCCTATTTATAGACAATGATGCTCCCTCTTCTGGCCAATCACCAGTCTCCCCTGTCTACAACACACTTCCTGTCTGTTATACGTGACGTTACACTAAAACATATACTATCATAAACAACATTCCATTTCTTCATGAAAAACATTTAACAAAGACATAATCTTCATATACGATAATTTTTAATATAAATAATAATTGTGTCCTTCAAACTTTGTTTTCGTCAAATAATCCTCCATTTGCAGCAATTACAGCCTTGCAAACCTTTGGCATTCTAGTTGTCAATTTGTTGAGGTAATCTGAAGAGATTTCACCCCATGCTTCCCGAAGCACCTCCCACAAGTTGGATTGGCTTGATGGGCACTTCTTACGTACCATACGGTCAAGCTGCTCCCACAACAGCTCAATAGGGTTGAGATCCGGTGACTGTGCTGGCCACTCCATTATAGACAGAATACCAGCTGACTGCTTCTTCCCTAAATAGTTATTGCATAGTTTGGAGCTGTGCTTTGGGTGATTGTCCTGCTGTAGGAGTAAATTGGCTTCAATCAAGCACCGTCCACAGGGAATGGCATGGTGTTGCAAAATGGAGTGATAGCCTTCCTTCTTCAAGATCCCTTTTACCTTGTACAAATCTCCCACTTTACCACCACCAAAGCACCCCCAGACCATCACATTGCCTCCACCATGCTTGACAGATGGTATCAAGCACTCCTCCAGCATCTTGTCATTCAGATCACAAATGTTCTTCTTTGTGATCTGAACACCTCAAACTTCGATTCATCTGTCCATAACACTTTTTTCCAATCTTCCTCTGTCCAGTGTCTGTGTTCTTTTGCCCATCTTTTATTTTTATTGGCCAGTCTGAGATATGGCTTTTTCTTTGCAACTCTGACTAGAAGGTCAGCATCCCAGAGTCGCCTCTTCACTGTTGATGTTGAGACTGGTGTTTTGCGGGTACTATTTAATGAAGCTGCCAGTTGAGGATCTGTGAGGCGTCTGTTTCTCAAACTAGACACTCTAATGTATTTGTCCTCTTGCTCAGTTGTGCACCGGGGCCTCCCACTCCTCTTTCTATTCTGGTTAGAGCCAGTTTGCGCTGTTCTGTGAAGGGAGTAGTACACAGCGTTGTACGAGACTGACGAGTTTCAGAAGAAAGTTATTTGTTTCTGGCCATTTTGATCCTGTAATCGAACCCCACAATTGCTGATGCTCCAGATACTCAACTAGTCTCAAGAAGGCCAGTTTTATTGCTTCTATAATCAGCACAACAGTTTTCAGCTGTACTAACATAATTGCAAAATGGGTTTCTAATGATCAATTAGCCTTTTAAAATGATAAACTTGGATTAGCAAACACAACGTGCCATTGGAACACAGGACTGATGGTTGCTGATAATGGGCCTCTGTACGCCTATGTAGATATTCCATACCCCAAACTTTTGAATGGTAGTGTATATTCAATAATAACCGTTTTATTTAGGTCGTATGCGTTTTTCATAAATTTTATTATGATAAAATCATCGAATAACTTGCATTAAATGATAGGTGCAAGCAAAGTTAGGTCACATAATCAATTAGTAAGACCGTCAGACATCACTCTCTCAATGCATTAGATTGCGTAAATGCTCCTATGTCCGTGGCACTTGCAATATGATACAACCTAAATCTCCCTCTCAGAATAATTACAGCGCTGTTAGTAATACAGTTAAACTGGAACAGTTAACAGCTGGGTAATGTATCCCTATTGGAGACGAGCGATGTCTGGCTCTCTTCCCAGAGCATAAGCAGTGCTCAAAACAAGGTGTGAATATAATGTATTCAACATAGTTATACACCATTGTCTTAATAAATCATATTATTTCATACCTTACCTTAGACCTGTAAAATTGATATATAAAATGTAGGCCTATAATATTACATCCTCAGATTTCTTACAAAATTACAGTATATTGTTCCAATTGATTTTGGTGCAGTTACACTTGCTACAACACAATGGCAAACCAAATAAAAGTGTGTTCCCGTTTCATTTCTTGATTGAATCCTCACATGGTAGGGCTAATTGTTATTAAACTTGGAATATGTCAACGAAACGTCTTGAAAAGCCTTTCTGCAAGTGAAAGTGAGTGTTCTGCTGCTCTCTTATTCAATTGAGAAACAAAACATTTTAGTTGAGAGTGGGCTACAAATATTTCACAGTCAAATAATTGACGTGTGTTAGTGCAATTATTTCTCAGACTGTTTTGCTCTGGCTATTGTTCAGGCCTTACCTTCTGATGAAGGCAACATAATGTGTGAAATGTAAATGCTATAAAACGAAAATGAATTTTGGTGTGATTTCTATTTTTTATATAGTAAATTAGTATTTATAATAGTCTATAAGTACATATATTTTTTAATCTTCGTATTTATACTAGTTTGCAAAGCAATTTCTTATGGCGCAAAACTGCCTTAAATATGCCCAAAAGTTGAAAAAGAAAAATACACAAAAAATCTCTAACGTTTATCAACCCCTGGATTATTGGGAAATCAAAAGGATTTTATTTTTTCTAATTTAATCGTGTGATTTTATAAATCCCATGGTCTTGAATTGACAGAAATAATAAGGAAGAGAAGTGGTTGCTGATCCACCTTTTCCTGTCACTCCCTGACACCCACGTCTATAAGTTTTGCATGACATAAACTGAGTATACAAAACATTAAGAACACCTGCTCTTTCCATGACGTAGACTGACCAGGTGAATCCAGGTGAAAGCTATGATCCCTTATTGATGTCACTTGTTAAATCCACTTCAATCAGTATAGATGAAGGGGAGACAGGTTAAATAAGAGACATGGATTGTGTGTGTGTGCCATTCAGAGGGTGAATGGGAAAAACTAAAAATGTAAGTGCCTTTGAACGGGGTATGGTAGTAGAACTGCAACACTGTTGGATTTTTCACACTCAACAGTTTCCTGTGTGTATCAAGAATGGTCCACCACCCAAAAGACATCCAGCCAACTTGACACAACTGTGGGACGCATTGGAGTCAACATGGGCCAGCATCCATGTGGAACGCTTTCAACACCATGTAGAATTGAGACTGTTCTGACGGCAAAAGGGGGAGGGGGGATGGGGGGGGGGCTCAATATTAGGAAGGTGTTCCAAATGTTTGGTATACTCAGTGTATATTACATTTCATTATATTTATCTTTAGCTATATGTAATGCATCTGAAATATTCAGTAATGTTCTGGATTCAGATTTTATACTTATACATGGCAGAATTACTCTCCTTTCTAATGCATTTTTCAACAGAGGAAAAGGCGGGCAACATCAGGCCAAAGTGTGATCTGACTGAGAACTGCATGCTGTTGTAATATCCTCAGCGAGACTTCTCTCACAACAGCGTCTAGTGGTATCTGCAAGACCAGCATCACATCAGCAGGGTCAGAGAGCCATGGAACACAACATAAATGTAGCCTGAATACAAACACTTGATAAAACACAACATGCTATATACCAACATCATAAATTATACAACACAACATCGTACATGTACATCAAAACACTTGATACAACACAACATAATATACACCTCTCTTTCGTAACGTCTGAGATCCCCAGAGATTGGAAAGCTGCCGCGGTCATCCCCCTCTTCAAAGGGGGTGACACTCTAGATCCAAACTGTTACAGACCCATATCCATCCTGCCCTGCCTTTCAAACGTTTTTGAAAGCCAAGTCAACAAACAGATCACCGACCATTTCGAATCCCACCGTACCTTCTCCGCTATGCAATCCGGTTTCCGAGCTGGTCATGGGTGCACTTCAGCCACGCTCAAGGTCCTAAACGATATTATAACCGCGATCGATAATAGACAGTACTGTGCAGCCGTTTTCATTGACCTGGCCAAGGCTTTCGACTCTGTCAACCACCGCATTCTTATTGGCAGACTAAATAGCCTTGGTTTCTCAAATGACTGCCTCGCCTGGTTCACCAACTACTTCTCAGATAGAGTTCAATGTGTCAAATCGGAGGGCCTGTTGTCTGGACCTATGGCAGTCTCTATGGGGGTGCCACAGGGTTCAATTCTTGGGCCGACTCTTTTCTCTGTGTATATCAATGACGTCGCTCTTGCTGCTGGTGACTCTCAGATCCACCTCTACGCAGACGACACCATTTTGTATACATCTGGCCCTACATTGGACACTGTGTTAACAAACCTCCAAACGAGCTTCAATTCCATACAACACTCCTTCAGTAGCCTCCAACTGCTCTTAAACACTAGTAAAACTAAATGCATGCTTTTCAATCGAACGCTTCTGGCACCCGCCCACCCGACTAGAATCACTACTCTCGACGGGTCTGACCTAGAGTATGTGGACAACTACAAATATCTAGGTGTCTGGTTAGACTGTAAACTCTCCTTCCAGACTCACATTAAGAATCTCCAATCCAAAGTTAAATCTAGAATCGGTTTCCTATTTTGCAACAAAGCCTCCTTCACTCATGCTGCCAAACATGCCCTCGTAAAACTGACTATCCTACCGATCCTTGACTTCGGCGATGTCATTTACAAAATAGCCTCCAACACTCTACTCAGCAAATTGGATGTAGTCTATCACAGTGCCATCCGTTTTGTCTCCAAAGCCCCATATAATACCCACCACTGTGACCTGTACGCTCTTGTTGGCTGGTCCTCACTACATATTCGTCGCCAAACCCACTGGCTCCAGGCCATCTATAAATCACTGCTAGGCAAATCCCCGCCTTATCTTAGCTCATTGGTCACCATAGCAACACCCACCCGTAGTCTGCGCTCCAGCGGGTATATCTCACTGGTCATCCCCAAAGCCAACACCTCCTTTGGCCGCAATTCCTTCCAGTTCTCTGCTGCCAATGACTGGAACAAATTGCAAAAATCTCTGAAGCTGGAGACACTTATCTCCCTCACTAACTTTAAGCATCAGTTGTCAGAGCACCTTACCGATCACTGCACCTGTACACAGCCCATCTGAAATTAGCCCGCCCAACTACCTCATCCCTATATTGTTATTTATTTTGCTCATTTGTACCCCAGTATCTCTATTTGCACATCATCTCTTGCACATCTATCATTCCAGTGTTAATACTAATTGTAATTATTTTGCACTATAGCCTATTTTATTGCCTTACCTCCATAACTTGCTAAATTTGCACACACTGTATATTATATCTATTTCTGTTGTATTTTTGACTTTGTTTTGTTTTACCCCATATGTAACTCTGTGTTGTTGTTTTTATCGCACTGCTTTGCTTTATCTTGGCCAGGTCGCAGTTGTAAATGAGAACTTGTTCTCAACTGGTTTACCTGGTTAAATAAAGGTGAAATAAATAAATAAATAAAAAACACTGAGTGAACAAAACATTAGGAACACCTTCCTAATATTGAGTTGCACCCACTTTTGGCCTCAGAACAGCCTCAATTCATGCTGACCCATGTTGACTCCAAAGGTTCCCACAGTTGTGTCAAGTTGGCTGGATGTTCTTTGGGTGGTGGACCATTCTTCATACACACGGGAAACTGTTGAGCGTGAAAAACCCAGCAGCATTGCAGTTCTTGACACACTCAAACCGGTGCGCCTGGCACCTTCTACCATACGCTGTTCAAAGGAACTTAAATCCTTTGTCATTCACCCTCTGAATGGCACACATACACAATCCATGTCTCAATTGTCTCAAGGCTTAAAAATCCTTCTTTAACTTGTCTTCTCCCCTTCATCTACACTGATTGAAGTGGATTTAACAGGTGACATCAATAAGGGATCATAGCTTTCACCTGGATTCACCTGGTCAGAGTATGTCATGGAAAGAGTGTATACCAACATCATAAATGAGACAGCACAATATCATACACCTCAATAAATGATACAACAACACAGCATCATCATATATGTTCTTATAATGATGCTACAGGCTTTGACATCATATACTGTATCTGAATGTAAAAAAAAGTGTCAGCATACAGAAGTGTGAAAATACTACTTGTTTGAAATGGTGTGTGAGTTTAGATGGACTCTCACGTTTAGTCCAATGGTTTAGACCTGAATGTGACACACCTCCACTGCAGCAATAGGGAGTGTTTAGAGCGTGTATGTGTATGTGTGTGTGTGTGTGTGTGTGTGTGTGTGTGTGTGTGTGTGTGTGTGTGTGTGTGTTTCATGCGTGTGGGTGAACGTGTGATTGTCTGTGCGGGAGAGATGGTGACTAACTTAATTTTACAAGCACATTGATTGTCCCCCATGCCTCTCTCATAATGGTGCAACGTTTTGGTCTCTCTCATTCAGGGTATACGATCTAGGGGCAGAATACTAATGTTGATGTCCAATGGTGAAGGAGAGGAATGCAGAATACACACAGCCGCTATCCTTCTTACAGCAAGAGACAAACAAATAGCCCATTATTGCTTGTAGGCTGTGTACTAAGAAGGTTGAATGAGAAAGGTGCAATTTCATCCCCCACTCTAGTAAACAATTCAACCAGTTTGAGTAACTCATTAGGGGTGTACTCAGAAAGGTGAAACATTCAAAACATTGCATATAGAAATGTGCTAACGGGATCCCTCCTATTCAACATGGCAGACAATCAGGTTTGTTCTACACAGTACATTTCTATCTGAACGTTCTGTAGCGCTGCACCCCTGAAAAGAGCCCAGGATTCATTAGAGCTATTCATTTATTAGCCAGTGAATAAGAGGTAAATTAATGTTGTCTGTGTTTGCTCCTGGCTTGAAATGTGTTTGGATCGTTGGCGTATCTCCTAATGTTATATAAGGCTCTTAATGGCAGGATTTATCTTATTTTTGTATTCTTCCAGAGACAAAGAACAAGAAAGAGAGGGAAAAAGAGATAGAGAGAAAGAAAGAGAGAGATAGATGGAGAGGAGGAGAGAGAAAGAAAGGATGCTGACAGTCAGGGAGAGGGGGAGCCAGCTGAGCTATATGATACATGGACTGACCAGGTGATCAGTGCAGAGAGGATGAAGCCCATCCCCTCTGTTAAAGATCAGTCACAACAAAGAGGCAGAGATGAGAGTGAAGTGGGGATTGGTTGAAACCAGTGGGAGTCACCACAGTCAAAGGTAAAAGGTAGAGTGTATTTGAGCTGTGAGCTATGGATACAGAAGCAAAACAATCTTACTAAGAACAGTGGCTGAAACTGTGTATGTTTAATAGCAAATCCAATAATGAAATTGAATAGCAAATTGTCTATCATATTATACAGGTCTGAGAACCCATTAAAGGGCGACTACACTTTATCAAATCAAATCAAATCAAATGTTATTTGTCACATGCACCGAATACAACAGGTGTTGACCTTACAGTGAAATGTTTGCTTACAAGCCCTTAACCAACAATGCAGTTTTAAGAAAAATAAGTGTTACAGTTTTTTCCAACTGCTTACACACAAAATATTTTCATGTCACACGATTTTTGAAACCTCTCACTCAAGGTGCAAAACTACACACAAAATCTCCAAAACCATAAGCTATTTCTCAGCCTTTGACTCAGTTGTCAATTGCATAAAACACTTTTTTCAAAACACTACACACAATTCTCTACCTAAAACACAAAAATCTAACAGGAAGTGACTTGCTTTCCTTTTCCAAACACAACCAATCAAAATGCTACACTTATTCACCAGGTCAAACACACTCTCCTCACATGTTCAAACACTAATTGCTTAACTGATCACTAACCAATCACTGCTTTACTGTAGTATAGGACTGTTTTGAACAATGGATGCCAACAATGAACAGAGAGCAAGAAGAGTAGGAGGAGAGGCAGGGGACAACAACGAGGACAAATTCAAAGACGAATAGTTGGAAGAGGAGGAGTAGGAGGTAGAGGAAGAGGAAGAGGAAGATGAAGAGGAAGAAGAGGACAAGGGCAAAGAAGGAAGGAGAGACATCTCTGATGAGATTAGGGCAACACTTGTTGATCATGTGATCAACCACGGTTTGACCATGAGAGAGGCTGGACTGAGAGTCCAGCCCAACTTGAGTCGATTTACAGTGGCGTCCATAATTCGAACCTTCAGAAATGAGAACAGGTATGCAACTATCTAATTACTATTTTAGCATTACAGTAATGTACTGTAAAATACGTATGACTGCATAGTATTGCATAAACATTTGTAACTTTAAGCCATCCATTTACTGCACTGCACTGCATTGAATGAATGAGGTTGGTTATCATGCTGTACTACATTTTTGTGTACATTGTTTACAGTTCCTATGCTGAACACATACTGTGTTTGAATTCTGTACAGAGTGGAAAGGCAAAGACATCATGGAGAATGAGGACGCTTGTTTACAGATGTACAAGAGACTGCAATTATAAATATGGTTTTGGCCAACAATGCAATTAGGATTTGAGAGATAATAGAGCATATCTTGAATAATGACACCATATTTAACAACATCAATGCTGTAAGCCTGTCGACCATACAACGCATCCTCCAATGGCACCAAGTGACGATGAAACAACTTTACAAGGTGCCATTTGAGAGAAACTCTGACAGAGTCAAGAATCTGCGACATGACTTTGTAGAGGTATGTATGCAACACTACTTCCAGTACTTCAGACATACCACATTTATTCATCTGTATATCCTTTTGTCTGTTACAGAGAGTATTGGAGATGGATGCCCATGTACATTTATTTATGTGGATGAGGTTGGCTTCAACCTCACCAAAACCAGGCGCCGCGGAATAAATGCAATAGGACAGAGGGCAATTACCAATGTCCCTGGACAGCGTGGGGGTAATATAACTATGTGTGCTGCCATCACTCAAAACGGGGTCCTCCATCACAATGCCACACTGGGTCCGTACAACACCGGCCATATCCTCACTTTTCTGGATGCAATTTACACAATGCTTGTCCCTGATCCATATCAGGAGCCTGCTAGATTTGTGGTTATATGGGACAATGTTAGTTTTCACCGGGCTGTTCTGGTCCAAAACTGGTTTGCCACCCATCCACAATTTGTAGTTTTGTACCTACCCCCATATTCACCTTTTCTAAATCCCATAAAGGAATTCTTCTCAGCCTGGCGCTGGAAAGTGTATGATTGCCAACCCTATGCCCGCGTGCCGCTTCTCCAGGCAATGGAGGACGCATGTGGGGACATAGAGGTTGCCTCTGTCCAAGGTTGGATACGCCATGCTAGGAGATACTTCCCTCGATGTTTGGCAAGAGAAAACGTATCTTGTGATGTGGACGAAGTATTGTGGCCAGACCCAGCCCGGAGAAGAGATGAAGCGTAAATATCCCCCCCTACCATTTCCTGGACTGCACCCCCGGGACCCCCCACACACAATTGTGTTCTTTACTGTATTCTAAAGAATATACTTTTGGTTTACATATGTTTATGGTTTTGTTGTATGCTACTGTATACAACAGTAATGTTTGGCCTAATAAATATTTTCTGTTTCTACATTGCATTGGTGTTTACAGTGTACTTGTTACCCCTCTCAGCAGATTACTTTCACTGTAGAACATTGTATTGAAATGTATATATAAGCCTATGAAAGACCAAAGAGCTTTAGATTTAGAACAACAGTGTTTACATGGTATATCCAAAAATGTACTATTATGAAAGTAATGTTTGCCATTTGATGCAAATGCTTCACTCTGACATGTGTTTATGGCATTTTGAATGAAGTGTTACATTTTGAAGGAGATGTGAGGCATTTTGCATTTTGGGTGTGCAGTTTTGGGAATTGTGTGTAGAGTTTTGAAAAAAGGCGACATAGTTTTGAAAACGTGTGTTAGCAGTTGGAAAAAACTGTAAGTAACAATAGATAAGTAGAAAATAAAAGCAGTAAAATAACAGTAAAAAG
This sequence comes from Coregonus clupeaformis, assembly GCF_020615455.1. Classification (NCBI taxonomy): domain Eukaryota; kingdom Metazoa; phylum Chordata; class Actinopteri; order Salmoniformes; family Salmonidae; genus Coregonus; species Coregonus clupeaformis. The sequence continues at coordinate 51,383,046 of NC_059210.1, read as the reverse complement.
AACAGTAGCGAGGCTATATACAGGGGGTACCGGTACAGAGTCAATATACAGACTATATACAGCTATATACAGGGGGTACCGGTACAGAGTCAATATACAGACTATATACAGCTATATACAGGGGGTACCGGTACAGAGTCAATATACAGGCTATATACAGCTATATACAGGGGGTACCGGTACAGAGTCAATATACAGGCTATATACAGCTATATACAGGGGGTACCGGTACAGAGTCAATATACAGGCTATATACAGCTATATACAGGGGGTACCGGTACAGAGTCAATATACAGGCTATATACAGCTATATACAGGGGGTACCGGTACAGAGTCAATATACAGGCTATATACAGCTATATACAGGGGTACCAGTACAGAGTCAATATACAGGCTATATACAGCTATATACAGGGGGTACCGGTACAGAGTCAATATACAGACTATATACAGCTATATACAGGGGGGTACCGGTACAGAGTCAATATACAGGCTATATACAGCTATATACAGGGGGTACCGGTACAGAGTCAATATACAGGCTATATACAGCTATATACAGGGGGTACCGGTACAGAGTCAATGTGCGGTTAGTAATTTAGGTAATATATAAATGTAGGTATAGTTAAAGTGACTATGCATAGATAATAAACAGAGAGTAGCAGCAGCGTAAAAGAGGGGGTGGGGGTGGGGGTGGGGGGACAATGCAAATAGTCCGGGTAGCCATTTGATTAGCTGTTCAGGAGTCTTATGGCTTGGGGGTGGAAGCTGTTAAGAAGCCTTTTGGCCCTAGACTTGGCGCTCCGGTACCGCTTGCTGTGCAGTAGCAGAGAGAACAGTCTATGACTAGGGTGGCTGGAGTCTTTGAAAATGTTTAGGGCCTTCTTCTGACACCGCCTGGTACAGATGTCCTGGATGGCAGGAAGCTTGGTCCCAGTGATGTACTGGGCCGTACGCACTACCCTCTGTAGTGCCTTGCGGTCGGAGGCCGAGCAGTTGCCATACCAGGCAGTGATACAACCAGTCAGGATGCTCTCGATGGTGCAGCTGTAGAACGTTTTGAGGATCTGAGGACCCATGCCAAATCTTTTCAGTCTCCTGAGGGGGAATAGGCTTTGTCGTGCCCTCTTCACAACTGTCTTGGTGTGTTTGGACCATGATAGTTTGTTGGTGATGTGGACACCAAGGAACTTGAAGCTCTCAACCTGTTCCACTACAGCCCCGTTGATGAGAATGGGGGCGTGCTCGGTCCTTATTTTCCTGTAGTCCACAATCATCTCCTTTGTCTTGATCACGTTGAGGGAGAGCCCTATAGGCTGTCTTACCGTTGTCGGTGTTCAGGCCTACCACTGTTGTGTCGTTGGCAAACTTAATGATGGTGTTGGAGTCGTGCCTGGCCATGCAGTCATGGGTGAACAGGGAGTACAGGAGGGGACTGAGCACGCACCCCTGAGGGGCCCCCGTGTTGAGGATCAGCGTGGCAGATGTGTTGCTACCTACCCTTACCACCTGGGGGCGGCCCGTCAGGAAGTCCAGGATCCAGTTGCAGAGGGAGGTGTTTAGTCCCTGGGTCCTTAAATTAGTGATGAGCTTTGAGGGCACTATGGTGTTGAATGCTGAGCTGTAGTCAATGAATAGCATTCTCACGTAGGTGTTCCTTTTGTCCAGGTGGGAAAGGGCAGTTTGGAGTGCAATAGAGATTTCATCATCTGTGGATCTGTTGGGGCGGTATGCAAATTGGAGTAGGTTTAGGGTTTCTGGGATAATGGTGTTGATGTGAGCCATGACCAGCCTTTCAAAGCACTTCATGGCTACAGACGTGAGTGCTACGGGTCTGCAACTGCACATGGGGACAAAGATCATACTTTTTGGAGAAATGTTCTCTGGTCTGATGAAACAAAAATAGAACTGTTGGCCATAATGACCATCATTATGTTTGAAGGAAAAAGGGGTTGCTTGCAAGCCGAAGAACACCATCCCAACAGTGAAGCACGGAGGTGGCAGCATCATGTTGTGGGGGTGCTTTGCTGCAGGAGGGACTGGTGCACTTCACAAAATAGATGGCATCATGAGGAAGGAAAATTATGTGGATATATTGAAGCAACATCTCAAGACATCAGTCAGGAAGTTAAAGCTTGGTCGCAAATGGGTCTTCCAAATGGACAATGACCCCAAGCATACTTCCAAAGTTGTGGCAAAATGGCTTAAGGACAACAAAGTCAAGGTATTGGACTGGCCATCACAAAGCCCTGACCTCAATCCTATAGAAAATTTGTGGGCAGAACTGAAAAAGCATGGGCGAGCAAGGAGGCCTACAAACCTGACTCAGTTACACCAGCTCTGTCAGGAGGAATGGGCCAAAATTCAACCAACTTATTGTGGGAAGCTTGTGGAAGGCTACCCAAAACGTTTGACCCAAGTTAAACAATTTAAAGGCAATGCTACCAAATACTAATTGAGTGTATGTAAACTTCTGACCCACTGGGAATGTGATGAAAGAAATAAAAACTGAAATAATTCATTCTCTCTACTATTATTCTGACATTTCACATTCTTAAAATAAAGTGGTGATCCTAACTGACCTAAGACAGGGAATTTTTACTAGGATTAAATATCAGGAATTGTGAAAAACTGAGTTTACAGTTTTTGCCCATTGCTTACACACTAAAACCGTATGCTTAGACCAAAGCCTCAATACCTAAACTTCTTGTAGCATACCTTAAACACAGTGTAACCATAGCTTAAACACAATGTCAACTTTGCACTTTGTTTGCAATTCTGTAACACACTTATTGCGAAACACTACACACGTTTTCTTACATTAGACACTTTGTTCAAAAACGAAATCACCTGTTATCATTGGGAAAACACTCTGTTCAAAATGCAAAACTCATCTGGCAATTGTATGCACTTACATACACACCTGAAAACACTTGCACAGAAAACAGAACACCAATCAGTCTGACCCTTAGCACTACAAATAGGCCTCAGGTAAGCCATTTTTTGAACTTTGCAAGCATGGAGGCAATGAGAGTCAGAGTAAGAGGAGGACAAAGAGAGAGAGGAGTCGGATGTGGAAGAGGACGTGGAAGAGGACGAGGACCAGTGCGGAGACGTATATCAGATGACATCAGGGCTACTCTGGTGGACCATGTGATAAATCATGGCCTGTCCATGAGGGAGGCTGGGCAAAGAGTCCACCCTAACCTCAGTTGCTACACAGTAGCATCGATAATAAGGACATTCCGACTGGAGAACAGGTATATCTTCAAGTTTCTACTCCAGACTGTACCTACAGTATGTGTCACATGATTCTGTATCATATTACAATATTACTGTACTAACTATGCTATACAAAAATGGGTAGTGCTGTGAAGTACTGTATATGTAAAGGAATACCATTGTGATGTTGCAGTACTGTGTACAGTTTGAAAGTACAGTATGTGAAAAATAACCTAACCAATGACATCTTGTGGTGGCATTTTCTACAGAATGGTTGGACGACCTCCCCAAGGTGGAAGGGAACGGCTCTTCACTCAACAAGAGCTTGCCATCATTGAAATGGTGCGAGAAAATAATGCAATCCGACTTCGTGAGTTGCAACAACGCATAATTGCAAATGGAAATGAATTCAACAATATCAACAGGGACAGCATTTCTACACTAAGTCGCATCCTACAGAAACATAACTTCAGAATGAAGCAGCTGTACAGGGTGCCATTTGAGAGGAACAGTGTCAGGGTCAAGGATCTGCGCCATGATTATGTGCAGGTATGTGTCACTTTACTTTACATACTATATATTGTGATGTGGGAATGAGGGTTTATGCTGCCACCTGCCCTGCCTGTAGCTTGTAGTTTTTGTCTATACTCACCCAACCCAGCCCCTACTTGTGTGAAAATATAGACATTGTAGTTACTGTATGTGTTTTCAGTAACACTATTCAATATTTTCTGTTACAGACAGTTCTGGAGTTTGATGCCGCCGAACTGCCGCATGAGTTCATCTACGTGGATGAGGCAGGCTTCAATTATGCCAAAACCAGGCGTCGGGGCCGTAACGTAGTTGGACAAAGGGCTGTTGTAAATGTCCCTGGGCAGCGTGGGGGAAATAGCACCTTGTGTGCTGCAATTAGTGTCAAGGAATCCTGCATCATCATGCCACTCTAGGTCCCTAAAATACAGGACAGATCATTGCATTTCTAGATGCACTACATGCAGTTGTGCAGGACAGACCACAGCAGCCCAGGTTTGTTGTCATCTGGGATAATGTTAGTTTCCACCGGGCTGCTCTGGTCCGAGATTGGTTCAACAACCATAATCATTTCACAGTTTTATACCTGCACCCTTACAGCCCCTTTCTAAATGCAATCGAGGAATTCTTTTCAGCGTGGCGGTGGAAAGTATATGATCGGCAACCACATGCCCGCATGACTCTTCTGCAAGCAATGGAAGATGCATGTGGAGATATTGAGGTGGGATCAATCCAAGGGTGGATTCGGCACACAAGGCGATATTTTCCCCGATGCCTAGCCCACGAGGACATCGCCTGTGATGTTGACGAGGTCTTGTGGCCAGATCCGAACAGAAGGCGTGATCCATAAGCCCCCCCGCCCCCCACCACACACACGCACACACACACACACACACACGCACACACACACACAAAACAAGTATATGTTTTTTCCCCCAATAGCAATTTATCCAGTAATTGTTTTGTTTTTTTACTTTTGTTTTGTTGCTAAATTTGATGTTAAGAATTTCTGTAAGAATGTTTGTTTTTTTGTAAAAACTTTTTTGTAAATACTGTTTGATTACTGCAGAAATTATACTTTTGAGTTTTACAGAAGACAATGACAATAAAATGACAATAAAAATAGAAACACAAAGACTGCAGTGTTTTATATAAAGCCCATCAGTGTGTTGCTGGTGATATGAAAGAGTAATTCAAATGTTGCTTGTGTGTATGGTTTTGTTGCAAGAATTTCATTTTTAGAAAGGAGTGTTAAGTTTTGATTGCAGTGTTTCATTTTGGCATATATGTGAGTTGTTAATCTCCAAGTACTATGTCTGATTGGCTTGTGTGTTGAGTTGTGACATAATGAGCCAAATTCTGCAAAAAGTGTGTAAGCAATAGGCAAAAACTGTAACTGTATTTGGCTAAGGTGTATGTAAACTTCCGACTTCAACTGTACAATTTTTTCCTATCCTCTCGCAAGTCTCAGTTTTCGACGAGACTGACTTTATGACCAGAATTATCCTATTTACACTTTTTAAGTCAATTTTGACTCAATGCTTTTTAGGGGCAGTCGCTCTTTATCAACAACATTGACAATTTAGCAATTATAAAGCAATATGTCCTATCATATGCTTAAACATAAGCTAATGCTTAAAAAAAAAAAAGCCATTGGCCATATGATATGGATTGTTCAAGCGCTTTATTGTTGCAAAAATGTTAGGTCTATGGGTCCATGTCTATAGGAATGCACTAGCCACATTCCAACAGGCTGACTCTCAATCTGATTACCATTATTTCCCATGCACATCAGTGCAGGCATGGGCCATCAACCATGTCTGATGTGTGGTTGCCAGGCTAACCTTTGACTCCAGTCTGTCTGGAGGGCCACTGTGACAGGGGGGTCAAGGTCAATGGGAAAGGGGAATGGGGGCGTATTGAGAATATTTGGGGGTGCTAGTGGTCCCTGTCTGGGAGAGAAGGGCCCAGACTGTTCCAGACGTGTGGTTGAGAGAGGGGAGATTGTGTATTACACACCCCTTTAGCTCCTCACCCAACCCCATCCCACCCCTCTGTCGGTTCCCCTTACCCCCTGGGCCTGAATGAACAGGGGGACTGCTGAGGGACTGTCTGGGGACTGGCAGAGTGCTGGTTCCCAGACAGGAATGTGTAAAGAGGGTACAGAGACAAACACAAAGAGGTACTAACGTACACAAACACACATATATTAACTCTATAAACACATTATATATTTATATGCACATAAACACATGAAATCAGAATACACACTGTATATCTGCACTGTCTATTAAGATATTGGAATGTATGTTGACACCACATTGATTCACTTTGCTGAGTGAAGGCCTTTGCACACCATGTGGTAAGACATTCACAACTAACACAACATATATCATAAATCATTTACAGACTGTTTACAATCTCTTGTAAACCACACAACCTCCATACAATACAAAACAGGAGTATTGCAACATAACCTATACAGACTAAGAACAGAGTACATTAGTTTCCATCTAAAGTCCCATTCCGTGTCAGGTTGGTATAGAGGGAGGCAGCATTTTACACAGCAGTCTGAGGGCCCTGGGAACCTAGTCTTGACTAGGGTGGACAAAGAGCTGTGATGGATGTTCTGGTGCGGCCCAGACAGTCAGCAGATATGTAGTGGACTCAGTGGGAGTTTAGGTGGCCCCTTATTGACTGAGGAGATGGACCATACTGCCCCCTTCAGGCCACAGTGAACAGGGCTGGTTATGGACCAGGATATATGCTAGAAGTTGAAACTTGAGAGACCTCATCCTATTGATTTACAAACAGAACTCTCAGGGTTTCACCAATGCTATTCTATTGGTAGCGCACGCACGTGCACACACACACACACACACACAAAATCACACACACACACACACACACACACACACACACTCACACACACACACACTTACACACACACTCACACACACTCACACACACACACACACACACACACACACACTTACACACACACACACACACACACACACACACACACACACACACACACACACACACACACACACACACACACACACACACACACACACACACACAGGCCCCAGGAAGGACAGACCTCCCGGGTGATCAGCACTGGAGCATGTAGCCACCTGTCAATCACCAGATCCTGACGGTCTTAAGAGAGACGTTTCGTCTGGGCCACAACAGCCGCCCGTCCCTCCCCATACATTATGCCTCCTCTGGCAACCATCGTCAGGCGACCGCGGGCCATTGTCCCTTCACAACAGGGGGCTCGCCATTGAACCCTGGGGTCCTTAGCAACCAGAATAAAAGGTGCCAAAAAGGCCTATTTTCTGTGGCTGAAAGAGCTTGTTCTTGTGCGCTGCGTCTGGGATTCATATGCAGGGGCCTGAATGGACAAACCTCCTCCTTTTAAACGCTGGTGTAACGGAGCGTATGAAGGGGCTGACCGCCAGCGGATAAAATTGATAGGATCATGGCTAATCTGCTGTTCCTCTCCACTGTGGTCCGATAGGGACACTTAACCAGCCTATGTGGCCAGTTAGCGGCCTGGGCAGGGCAGTGGTGAGGTCAGTGGGTTGTGACAGAGCAGAAAAGGGTGGGGGGGTGGAAGGATTACATTTCCTATGCTCTACTGTTGGATGGGTGTGGCATGGATAGAAGCCTTATGTATCCATCACATAGCACATCTCTGTTTGGTCAGAGAGTAGGCTGAAGCCTATTTTGAGAAAACTATAGAGAGGCTGGGGAAAATGCGAAGAGAGGAGAGTTTATGAACACTTTTATGGACTGGATGGTTTCACTGGATGTTTTTACAAGTCTCTTTATGAGAGACTGAACATAAGGCCCTTAGTACCTCCATACACTATGAGGGTCTGAGACATACAACTCTTTGGCGATCATAAAGTGAACTTTCGGAGTTGTCATTTGAATACACCAATATATACAGTTGAAGTCGGAAGTTTACATACACCTTAGCCAAATACATTTAAACTCAGTTTTTCACAATTCCTGATATTTAATCCTAGTAAAAATGTAAGATCACCACTTTATTTTAAGAATGTGAAATGTCAGAATAATAGTAGAGAGAATGATTTATTTCAGATTTTATTTCTTTCATCACATTCCCAGTGGGTCAGAAGTTTACATACACTATATTAGTATTTGGTAACATTGCCTTTAAATTGTTTAACTTCGGTCAAACGTTTCGGGTAGCCTTCCACAAGCTTCCACAATAAGTTGGGTGAATTTTGGCCCATTCCTCCTGACAGAGCTGGTGTAACTGAGCCAGGTTTTGTCACGGTTTACTACGCCAGAACCCAGAAGCAGACCAGGACAAGGTACTTAGAGGAAAAGGTGAGTGTTTATTAATTGACTCCCGAGTGAGGCTGAATAATCCAGGGACAGAGCGGGTGGCGTGGATGGGTTGTTGAGGGTGCAGTGGTAGGTCCAGACATGGCTCGGCAGCCGCCGACCATCAGGCAGAGGTTGGGTGAAGGTTCCGGGTGAGAGACTGCAGACAGAACAAAACGGAGGTGAGTACACAGCAATTCAACAAGGTGCAAAACAACAAAAACTAAACGCTAGAACTCAAGGCTGATACGCTGACAAACATACTGTTCATGGCTAACGATCCGGCAGGAACTGGATGTTTGGCCAGAGCCTAAGAAGGGTGATGATCAGGACCAGGTGTGCAGATTGCTGATGGGATGCAGGTGCGGAAAACAAGAGAGCTCCCCGGAGCGTTCCCGAACCCTCGGGAAACTGGAGATCACGAACAGGAAAAACTAGTCACCAGACAGGACCCGACTCAGACTGCCGGGATCGTTACAGTACCCCCCCTCCGACGAACGCCACCGGGCGGACCTCCCGGAGCGCCAGGATGGAGGCGGTAGAAATCACTGATGAGGTCAGCATCTAGGACCTGTCGCCGCGGAATCCAACTCCTCTCTTCAGGACCATACCCCTCCCAGTCCACGAGATACTGGAAACCCCGGCCCCGCCGTCTGGAATCCATGATGCGACGCACCGTGTAGGCAGGACCACCTCCGATCATCCGAGGAGGAGGAGGAGGAGGCGGAGGAGGCAACAGAGGACTGAGGAAGACAGGCTTGAGGCAGGAGACATGAAAGGTGGGATGGACTCTGAGCGTCCTCGGTAGTTTGAGTCGAACTGCCACTGGATTGATCACCTTCTCCACCACAAACGGACCAATGAACTTCGGTAACAACTTCCTAGACTCAGTCCGTAAAGGAAGATCCCGTGTGGCCAACCAGACCCTATCTCCGATGGTGTAGGTGGGAGCGGGGATCCGGCGACGATTCGCCTGGAGCTGATACCGGTCCGAAACTCTAAGGAGTGCCTTTCTGGCCCGATGCCAGGTCCGGTGGCAACGACGAATATGGGCCTGAACAGAAGGCACTGAGAGCTCCTTCTCCTGAGAAGGGAACAAGGGAGGTTGGTAGCCATACAGGCACTGGAAGGGAGACATCCCAGTGGCAGATGTAGGGAGAGTATTGTGGGCATACTCAACCCAAGGCAACTGAGAGACCCAGGAGGTGGGGTTGGAAGAGACCAGACAGCGTAGCGTGGATTCCATCTTCTGGTTGGCTCTCTCCGCCTGACCATTGGATTGGGGGTGAAAACCAGATGTGAGACTGACTGTAGCTCCAATGGCCAAACAGAAGGACTTCCAGACAGCAGAGGTAAACTGAGGGCCACGGTCGGAAACGATATCACTGGGCAACCCGTGGACCCTGAAAACCTCCCTAACCAGGATCTCGGACGTCTCCGAGGCAGAGGGAAGCTTGGCAATAGGCACAAAGTGGGCGAACTTGCTGAATCTGTCCACGATCGTCAGAACGACCGTGTTCCCCTCAGAAGCGGGCAACCCAGTGACGAAGTCCAGGGCCAGATGCGACCATGGTCGCCGGGGAATAGGAAGGGGGTGAAGTAGTCCAGAGCTGGGCCGATTGGTACTCTTATTCTGCGCACACACTGGACAGGCAGCAACAAAACCCCGAGTATCCTCGGCCATGGCAGGCCACCAAAAACGTCTGCGAAGAAACGCCATTGTCCGAGCCACGCCAGGGTGACAAGCCATCTTGCTGGCGTGGGACCATTTGAGGACAGCAGGACGAACCGACTCAGGCACAAACAACCGACCGGGTGGACCGTTACCGGGACCGGGCTGAGTCCGAAGGGCCGCCAGCACCTCCTCCTCAATCTTCCACATAACTGCTCCCCACGACGCAGTTCCGGGGGAGGATTGTCTCGGTCTTGGACCCACTCTCCTCCGTCTTGGAGAACATCCGGGACAAGGCGTCCGCCTTGCCGTTCTTAGATCCAGGTCGGAACGTCAGGGCAAACTTGAATCGTCCGAAAAACAACGCCCACCTGGCCTGACGGGAGTTGAGACGTTTAGCCGATTGCACGTAAGCAAGATTCTTGTGGTCAGTCCAGACAATAAACGGTTGCTCCGCCCCCTCCAACCAGTGGCGCCACTCCTCCAAGGCAAGTTTCACCGCGAGAAGCTCCCGGTTACCCACATCGTAATTCCTCTCCGCAGGCGAAAGGCGACGAGAGTAGTAGGCGCAGGGATGGAGTTTACTGTCCGTGGAGCATCGCTGCGACAGGATGGCGCCAACTCCCACATCAGACGCGTCCCACTTCAACGACGAACTGACGGGCCGTGTCCGGTTGAGAGAGAATCGGTGCGTTGGTGAATCGCCTCTTCAAATCCAGAAACGCTCGATCCGCCTCCGGATTCCACTTGAAGGTCCTGATACTGGAAGTCAAGGCAGTTAACGGAGCGGCCACACGGCTGTAATCCCGGATGAATCTGCGGTAGAAATTCGCAAACCCCAAAAATCTCTGGAGCTGCAATCTCGTACCGGGCTGGACCCATTCCAGAACCGCTCTAACCTTCTCCTGGTCCATCCTAATCTCTCCCCTGGAGATGATGTACCCGAGAAAGGATGTCGTGTGGGCGTGAAACTCGCACTTCTCGGCCTTCACGAACAGGCGATTCTCCAACAATCGCTGCAGAACCTGCCGGACATGCTGGACGTGGTCGGAAGGTTCCTTCGAGAAGATCAGAATGTCATCCAGGTAAACAAACACAAAGAGACCGATCATATCTCTCAGGACGTCGTTCACCATACTCTGGAATACCGCTGGAGCATTGGTCAGTCCAAACGGCATCACCTGATACTCGAAGTGACCCATCGGTGTATTGAAACCCGTCAACCACTCGTCCCCCTCTCTGATCCGGACCAGGTGATACGCATTGCGTAGGTCTAGCTTGGTGAACACCGTAGCACCCTGTAAGGAGTCGAAGGCAGAACTCATCAAGGGCAGGGGATACTTGTTCTTGACCGTGATGTCATTCAACCCCCGATAATCAATACACGGTCGAAGAGAGCCATCCTTCTTACCCACAAAGAAGAATCCTGCCCCCAGGGGTGATGACGAGGGGCGAACGAGACCAGCAGCTAGGGACTCCTTGATGTAGGTCTCCAACGCCTCACGTTCAGGTCGGGAGATACTGTATAACCTTCCCTTGGGGTAGACAGCTCCAGGGACCAGGTTGATGGCACAATCATATGGTCGGTGGGGAGGGAGTGACAGAGCCTTCTGCTTACTGAAAACTTCCCCAAATCGTGATATGTCTCGGGGAACCAGGGACAAATCTGGGGGTTTAGCCTCAATCACCTGACTGGGAACCGAATGGGGGCAGGCAGTCTTGAGACAGTTAGCATGACAATCAAGGCTCCAACTCGTTACCTTGCCCGTCACCCAATCGAACGTGGGGTTGTGTTCCTTCAGCCAGGGGTATCCAAGGACCAGAGGAACATGGGAAGACGGCAGAATGAAGAATGAAATCATCTCAGAATGATTCCCCGACAACCGCATCTTAACCGGTTCAGTCCTCATCGTGATACGTGCCAGACTACTGCCGTTCAGAGTGGTCGCTTCAATGGCTTCCGGCAATTGCTCCTTGGAAAGCCCCAGCTGTTCCACCAACTCGGCATCAAGAAAGCTTCCATCGGCACCTGAATCGATAAAAGCGTTAAGCGCTAAGCTCTGATTCCTGTTCACAAGGGTAGCCGGGAAACGGGGTCTGACAGAGGTACTGAGAGGTTGAAACTGGCTCGCTAAAAGTCCTCCCAACTTTAGCGAGCCGGGCAGTTTGACGACCGCCGGGAACAGGTGGAGATGTAATGTCCCGAGCTACCACAGTAGAGGCAGCAGTTGGTCTGACGTCTATGTTGACGCTCCTCCTTGGTTAACCCGTGCCGCCCCACTTGCATGGGTTCAGAATCGGGAGAGAGGACCTCTCCACTAATCCATTGTGGAGGAGAATGATCGACGTGTTCTGGTCCACCACCCGACCCGACTGGGAACTGAGAAGCTGATCGATTGGACGGACCCCATTGCTTCTCCCTCCTTCGCTCTCGGACTCGATTATCCACCCGAATAGACAAGGCTACCAAGCTGTCCAGGTCACTAGGCTCCGGATAGGAGATCAACTCATCCTTGAGCTGCTCCGACAGACCCTGGTAAAAGGCCGCTTGCAGAGACTCCTCGTTCCACCCACTCTCCACAGCCAACGTCTTGAACTCGATCACGAAGTCGGCCACGCTGCGAGTTCCTTGGTGAAGCGAAAACAGGCGCCTAGCTGCGTCCCTCCCTCGGACGGAATGGTCGAAGAGCTTCCTCATCTCGGCCGTGAACCCCTGGTATGAAGCCATGCAGGGGTCTTGTCGTTCCCAAACGGCTGAAGCCCACTCCAGCGCTCGACCACGCAGCAACGCAATCACAAAGGCTATCCTAGCCTTGTCTGTGGCATAAGAGTAGGGCTGTAGATCGAACACTAATCCACACTGCATAAGGAAGGAACGGCATCTTCCCAGCTCCCCTCATATCTATCCGGCGCCGGAACCTCGGGCTCACGGAAGGACACAGCTCCCGAAGCGGCAGGCGAGATGGGGGAAACCGGTAGTGGATCCTCCACCGGAAACTTGCGTTGGTTCTGGACCTCCGTCAGACCGGTAGAAAGGTTCTGAACTGACAACGCGATCTCCTGTAGTACCGTGCTATGATGGCCCAACATCTTCTCCTGATGGGTAATGGCATGGCGAACAGAGTCCAGGTCCGCTGGGTTCATACTGGCCGGATCGTTCTGTCACGGTTTACTACGCCAGAACCCAGAAGCAGACCAGGACAAGGTACTTAGAGGAAAAGGTGAGTGTTTATTAATTGACTCCCGAGTGAGGCTGAATAATCCAGGGACAGAGCGGGTGGCGTGGATGGGTTGTTGAGGGTGCAGTGGTAGGTCCAGACATGGCTCGGCAGCCGCCGACCATCAGGCAGAGGTTGGGTGAAGGTTCCGGGTGAGAGACTGCAGACAGAACAAAACGGAGGTGAGTACACAGCAATTCAACAAGGTGCAAAACAACAAAAACTAAACGCTAGAACTCAAGGCTGATACGCTGACAAACATACTGTTCATGGCTAACGATCCGGCAGGAACTGGATGTTTGGCCAGAGCCTAAGAAGGGTGATGATCAGGACCAGGTGTGCAGATTGCTGATGGGATGCAGGTGCGGAAAACAAGAGAGCTCCCCGGAGCGTTCCCGAACCCTCGGGAAACTGGAGATCACGAACAGGAAAAACTAGTCACCAGACAGGACCCGACTCAGACTGCCGGGATCGTTACAGGTTTGTAGGCCTCCTTGCTTGCACATGCTTTTTGAGTTCTACCCACAAATGTTCTATAGGATTGAGGTCAGGTCTTTGTGATGGCCACTCCAATACCTTGACTTTGTTGTCCTTAAGCCATTTTGCCACAACTTTGGAAGTATGCTTGGGGTCATTGTCCATTTGGAAGACCCATTTGCGACCAAGCTTTAACTTCCTGACTGATGTCTTGAGATGTTGCTTCAATATATCCACATAATTTTCCTTCCTCATGATGCCATCTATTTTGTGAAGTGCACCAGTCCCTCCTGCAGCAAAGCACCACCACAGCATGATGCTGCCACCCCCGTGCTTCACGGTTGGGATGGTGTTCTTCGGCTTGCAAGCAACCACCTTTTGCTCCAAACATAACGATGGTCATTATGGCCAAACAGTTCTATAATAATAATATAATAATAATTGGTCATTTAGCAGACGCTCTTATCCAGAGCGACTTAGTTCTATTTTTGTTTCATCAGACCAGAGGACATTTCTCCAAAAAGTATGATCTTTGCCCCATGTGCAGGTCTGGCTTTTTTATGGCGGTTTTGGAGCAGTGGCTTCTTTCTTGCTGAGCGGCCTTTCAGGTTATGTTGATATAGGACTTGTTTTACTGTGGATATAGATACTTTTGTACCTGTTTCCTCCAGCATCTTCACAAGGTCCTTTACTGTTGTTCTGGGATTGATTTGGACTTTTCGCACCAAAGTATGTTCATCTCTAGGAGACAGAACGTGTCTCCTTCCTGAGCGGTATGACGGCTGCGTGGTCCCATGGTGTTTATACCTGCGTACTATTGTTTGTACCGATGAACGTGGTACCTTCAGGCGTTTGGAAATTGCTCCCAAGGATGAACCAGACTTGTGGAGGTCTACAATGTTTTTTCTGAGGTCTTGGTGGATTTCTTTTGATTTTCCCATGATGTCAAGTAAAGAGGCACTGAGTTTGAAGGTAGGCCTTGAAATACATCCACAGGTACACCTCCAATTGACTCAAATGATGTCAATTAGCCTATCAGAAGCTTCTAAAGCCATGACATAATTTTCTGGAATTTCCAAGCTGTTTACCTGGAATTGTGATACAGTGAATTATAAGTGAAATAATCTGTCTGTAAACAATTGTTGGAAAAATTACTTGTGTTATGCACAAAGTAGATGTCCTAACCGACTTGCCAAAACTATAGTTTGTTAACATGAAATTTGTGGAGTGGTTGAAAAACTAGTTTTAATGACTCCAACCTAAGTGTATGTAAACTTCCGACTTCAACGGTACAATCGGATCAAGAGTCTGATGGATAAAGATGGAATTATAACTGTCATATTGTTTGTTTATCATCTGATCGAGAGATTGTCACCAACTGTGGCAGGAGGTGTTCACTGTCTAGATCTAGCTCCCTAATAAAAATAAAAATTAATACCTTTTTATCCCCAATAAAAAAGTATCACTCATTGAATGGTGATTCATGCTCATAAAGTTTAATGGGCTTAGTTCTAAGGTCTACTCTATGTATTTTAAGGCTACTCACAGTTATTATCTTTCCAGGTACAGCAGACTACAAACAGACTATAACTTTGTACCAACATTTTAATAGAAGAGATGCAGATCTTTATCATTTATAAGCGTCTCTCAATGAGCGTCACCCAACTTAGCTATTTTGTGATTTTTATGTAGTTTATTTTAACTTTAGTTTCACGAAATGTATCCGCTATAATTTTTTACAACTGACAATAACTTTTCCCCTCCATTCTACTGGCCAATTGGTAATAAGATCGTTGAAACCTGTTTGCGGATTTGCTACCAACGGGACTCTCGAAACTGCAATATTCTCTGTTCTTCTGAAACATGGCTCTCGGGCAAGATACCGCCCATGGTTATCCAACTCGATGGATTCTCCATTCACCGGGCAGACAGGACAGTGGAGTCAGGGAAATCAAAAGGGGGAGGGGTTTGCCTCTTCATCAACTAAAACTGGTGTGCTGACTCGAGTGCGGTGGAAGTGTCCACCCATTGTTCACCCGTCTTAGAATACCTGATGGTCAAATGTCGACTCTTCTATCTCTCGAGGGAGTTTTCAGCTGTTATTGTGACTGTTGTATGCATTCCACTAGGGGCGATAAAGTCCTAGACCACTGTTATTCTACCCACAAGCAAGCACACAAGGCCCTCCCACGTCCGCCATTCGGCAAATCAGATCATGACTCCGTACTCCTGCTTCCTGTTAATGAGCAGAAGCTCAAACAGGAAGTACCTGTGACTCGCTCCGTTGAGAAATGGTCACCAGAATCAGAGATTATGCTACAGGACTGCTTTGCTAGCACTGATTGGAATGTGTTTCGAGACTCCGCCGATAACATTGACGAGCTAACCACCTCCATCACTGGCTTCATTAGGAAATGCATCGGTGACGTTGTTCTCACAGTGAAGGTTCATGCTTCCCCAATAAAAAGCCCTGGATTAACACTGAGGTTGGCGCTAAACTAAAGGACAGGGCTATCGCACACAGGGCTATCACAGACAACCCTGAGGCTACGGCTGAGGACAGGAATAAGTAAACAGAGTCCCGCTATGACCTCCGCAGAGTCATCAAACATGCAAAAGAACAATATAGAAATAAGGTGGAATCATATTACACATGCTCCAACGCCCGCCGCATGTGGTAGGGGCTACAGTCCATTACGGATTACAAAGGAAGACCCAGACATGATCTGCCTAACGATGCCTCTCGACCAGACGAACTCAATGCATTTTATGCACGCTTCGGCAATAGCAACATCATGCCGGGTGTGAGGGACTGGGTGATCTCGCTCTCCGAAGCCAACGTGAGTAAGGTCTTTAATTAGCTGGAAGGTATATTCACAGTAATTTACATCACTGGGGCCGAGCTCCCTGCCATCTAGGACCTTTATATCAGGTGGTGTATTTGTATTTGTATTTATTATGGATCCCCTTGGCAGCAGCTACTCTTCCTGGGTTCCAGCAAAATTAAGGCAGTTATATACAATTATAAACATTAGATTACATTTCACAACAGATTTTACAACACATATCTACAACACAAGGAAGGCCCAGGAAAGGAAGTGCCGGGAAAATGGTTAAAGACTTCAGCCACCCAAGCCATAGACTGTTCTCTCTGCTTCCGCACAGCAAGCGGTACCTGAGTTGACCCTTGTATTTCACTCTGCGCACCTGTCAATCAACAGTCTTGATCAGTCATCAGCTCTGAAGAAGAGAAGCCTCACTCTTTTTCTCTCTGTCTCTTCCTGCTCCCTCCTTCATGCCCCATGCCTCTACAAGCTGTTCTCTCTCCCTTTCTGTCTTTCGAATACTTTCTGTCTGTCTCGCTCTTGCTCTCTCTCTCTCTCTCTCTCTCTCTCTACTCCTCTTCATTTTCCCCACCACCTCACCTCCTTCAGTCTTATCCATCACTTACACTACCGTTCAAAAGTTTGGGGTCACTTATACATTTCTTGTATTCGAAAGAAAAGCACATTTTTTGTCCATTCAAATAACATCAAATTGATCAGAAATACAATGTAGACATTGTTAATGTTGTAAATGGCTATTGTAGCTGGAAACAGCTGATTTTGAATGGAATATCTACTCCTCTTTCTATTCTGGTTAGAGCCAGTTTGCGCTGTTCTGTGAAGAGAGTAGTACACAGCGTTGTACGAGATCTTCAGTTTCTTGGCATTTTCTCGCATGGAATAGCCTTCATTTCTCAAAACAAGAATAGACTGATGAGTTTCAGAAGAAAGTTATTTGTTTCTGGCCATTTTGAGTCTGTAATCAAAACCACAATTGCTGATGGGCCAGATACTCAACTAGTCTCAATGTCACGCCCTGGCTCTGGGGACTCTTGTATGTTGAGCCAGGGTGTGAGTTTTCATTGTTTTGTGTTCTAGTTTGGTATTTCTATGTTGGCCAGGGTGGTTCCCAATCAGAGACAGCTGTAGCTCGTTGTCTCTGATTGGGAGCCATACTTAGGTAGCCGTTGGGCATTGTTTTGGTGTGGTATCTTGTTCCGTTTGGTTTGTGTAACCGTAGGACTTCACGTTTCGTATCGATTGTTGTTTTGTTCGTTGTGTTGTACATTCAATAAATATTATGTACGCATATCACGCTGCGCCTTGGCCCACTTCTTCTCAAGACGATCGTGACAGAAGATACCACCTCGACTGGGTCAAGCAGCGTGAGGAGGAGAGAGGCTGGACTTGGGAGCAGAGGAGCGAGAGTCTGGCGAGAGCCATGGAGGCCTGACCCACGGGGAGGAGAGACGCCCAGAACATTTTTAGGGGGGGCTCACGCCGTGGACGACGGGGCAGCAGGAGGCCGGGATAGAGTGGTTCAGCGGGTTGGCAAAGGAGGCCGCCAGGTTACGGGAGTCACTGGTCACCAGGGGGAAGGAGAATGTAGAGGCACGGCGAGAGGTACTGGGGTGTGTTGCCAGTCCGGTCCGGCCCGTTCCTGATCCCCGCGTAGGGCCAGTGGTGTGTGTCCCCAGTACGGTCCGGCTTGTTCCTGTCCCTCGCACCGAGCCTGTGGTGCGCGTCGCCAGCCCGGTCCGGTATGTTCCTGCCCCTCGCACCAAGCCTGTGGTGCGCGTCACCAGCCCGGTCCGGCCTGTTCCTGCCCCTCGCACCAAGCCAGTGGTGCGCGTCGCCAGCCCGGTCCGGCCCGTTCCTGCTTCCCGCACCAAGGCAGTGGTGCGCGTCGTCAGCCCGTTTTGGTCCGTTCCTGCTCCCCGCACCAAGTCAGTGGTGCGCTTCGTCAGCCCGGTTCGGCCCATCCCTGCTCCCCGCACCAAGCCTGTGGTGCGCGTCGTCAGCCCGGTTCGGCCCGTCCCTGCTCCCCGCACCAAGCCAATGGTGCGCGTCGTCAGCCCGGTCCGGCCTGTTCCTGCTCCCCGCACCAAGCCAGTGGTGCGCTTCGTCAGCCCGGTTCGGCCCGTCCCTGCTCCCCGCACCAAGCCAATGGTGCGCGTCGTCAGCCCGGTCCGGCCCGTCCCTGCTCCCCGCAACAAGCCTGTGGTGCGCGTCGTCAGTCCGGCACAGCCCGTGCCTGTTCCACCGGTGCCTGGTCCGACACCGGTCAGCTGCTCCACTCTGGAGCTAGAGCAATCCGCTCCACCAGTGTTCAGTCCAGCTCCGGCCAGCAGGGCCAGACCGGACCAGGGGCGCTTTGGGGGGTTAGAGAGGGAGTGGGGGTCATGCCCGGAGCCGGATCTGCCGCCGAGGCGGAGTGCCCACCCGGCCCCTCCCCTATTGTGTTTGGTTGGCGCGGTCGGAGTCCGCGCCTTTGGGGGGGGGGTACTGTCACGCCCTGGCTCTGGGGACTCTTGTATGTTGAGCCAGGGTGTGAGTTTTCATTGTTTTGTGTTCTAGTTTGGTATTTCTATGTTGGCCAGGGTGGTTCCCAATCAGAGACGGCTGTAGCTCGTTGTCTCTGATTGGGAGCCATACTTAGGTAGCCGTTGGGCATTGTTTTGGTGTGGTATCTTGTTCCGTTTGGTTTGTGTAACCGTAGGACTTCACGTTTCGTATCGTTTGTTGTTTTGTTCGTTGTGTTGTACATTCAATAAATATTATGTACGCATATCACGCTGCGCCTTGGCCCGCTTCTTCTCAAGACGATCGTGACACTCAAGAAGGCCAGTTGTATTGCTTCTTTAATCAGCACAACAGTTTTCAGCTGTGCTAACATAATTGCAAAAGGGTTTTCTAAGCCATTTACAACATTAACAATGTCTACACTGTATTTCTGATCAATTCAATGTTATTTTAATGGACAAAAAAATTGATTTTCTTTCGAAATCATGGACATTTCTAAGTGACCCCAAACTTTTGAACGGTAGTGTAGGTCAGTGTCTCTGTCCAAATGGTAGTATAGTTGGGTCTCCTTCCCCTTCCCCTTGCTCTTCTCTACTCCTCAACTCTGTTTTCCCTTCCCTCCTCAACTCTGTTTTCCCTTCCCTCCTCAACTCTGTGCCCCCAGAGTCATGTCCCCCTCAGCACCAACTTGCCTGACCCCTGGGGAAAGGAGTATGACCATAAAAAGGGCCTCTGATTTAGTTTTAACAAGGTCCTGTATCCGCCCTTTAAGTGGCTGATGATTAAACATGAGCTGAGTTTGGGATGGCAGGAGGGGCCGTGGTTGGGAGAGGTGGGGGTAAGGGAGAATGTTGTGTGTGTGTGTGTCTGTGTACGCATGTATGAGTGAATGTGTGTGTGTCTGTCTGTGTGTGCACACACGTGTGTGTGTATACACACAGGCACAGGCAGATGCAAGTGTGTGTGTGTGTGTGTGTGTGTGTGTGTGTGTGTGTGGAGGGGGAAGAGTGCTGTCAGTGTCTGAAGGGGGGAGAGGCTCACCCTTTTTTCACAGCAGGAATGCATCTCATTTAATTTAAGCACTTGTGGTACCATTACCTCTTTTACTCCAACGCGTTATTGATGACAAAAGAAAACAGCTCCAAGCCTGCCTTTGTGAGGGAGAGGAGATGGATCCCTCGCTGCTACTGATGTGTGGGAATCATCTGCACTCACAACATGAGTTACACTCTCAGGGGGGCAATAGAACATCACTGCAGAGGGAACTGTAAATGCATAATGGCAGATCATATTGATGCATAGAAATAAAAGAAATAAATAGTGGATGCTGCTGTTTATTGTAACAAGGTAAAACAACACGCACAACAGAGATCTTCTGTTAGACTATATTTTTTTAATTCAGGGCAACATTTCCGTTGTGAAAAAATACAGTGAACCTCATTATAATCTGGCAGCGTGATTCAGAGGCTCTGATGCAAGACCCAAAAGCAAGAAAGGCCGTAATCGTCTCACCTACTGTTTCTCTACTCAGTGGGACAAATTGTTTCTACAGTTATCCATACTGAGCTAACTGGGATTTAGATGAACATCTGAATCCTGAAACCTCTGGTAAACCATTCATGTGGCTCTACCTGTAGAGGCCTGAGTGTGACCTTGTACTTGATCAAACCTTTTAACCTTTTACCTTGGGGCATGTTTAGGCTGATGCTGTGGGCTGGGTTCTGATGTGTTCCTGCCCCGGTGGTCATTTTAGTCTCCCAGGAGAGCATATGGACATGACCTCTCCCTCCAATGCATGTGTGGCTGACTCTGGTGTCCCAGGAGAGCATGGAGGAATGACATCATGACCCCTGACCCCTGACCCCTGTGTAATCTCTTTGGAGAATCTGGGTCAGAGTAATGGTGCGTTACCAAACATTTGTTGTGCGAGGAGAAGCCTGGAGATTGACTCTACACTCTTAAAAATAAAGGTGCAAGTTAGAACCAAATAAGGTTCTTGAGAGCGATGCCATAGTTTCAAGTTTCAAGTTTCAAAGTTTATTTGCCACGTGCACAGGATACAACAGGTGTAAAACAGTACAGTGCAATTCTTACCTTGTGAGCTCTTTCCCAACAATGCAGTGATAGTAATAATAATAGAGATAATAATAGAAAATAGAAAATAAACAAATAATAATACAAAAAACACACAAGAAGTACCATATAGGTTGAAAAAACATGAGAATGCGAGTATATACAGGTCAGTGCCAGTAACTTATTCAATGTCCATTTAACAGTCTTATGGCCAGGGGATAGAAGCTGTTTAGGAGTCTGTTGGTCTGAGCCTTGATGCACCGCTATCGCCTGCCGGACGGGAGCATGGAGAACAGTCCTTGTCTCGGGCTCTGACCAAGAAGGAGAGTGATGGAGTGCTGCATCAGATGACCTGGCCTCCACAATCCCCCGACCTCAACCCAATTGAGATGGTTTGGGATGAGTTTGACCGCGGAGTGAAGGAAAAGCAGCCAACAAGTGCTCAGCATATGTGGGAACTCCTTCAAGAGTGTTGGAAAAGCATTCCTCATGAAGCTGGTTGAGAGAATGCCAAGAGTGTGCAAAGCTGTCATCAAGGCAAAGGGTGGCTACTTTGAAGAATCTCAAATATATTATATTGTAAATATAAATATTGTTTAACACTTTTTTGGTTACTACATGATTCCATATGTACTATTTCATAGTTTTGATGTCTTTACTATTATTCTACAATGTAGAAAATAGTAAAAATAAAGAAAAACCCTCGAACGAGTAGGTGTGTCCAACATTTTGACTGGTACTATATATATATATATACATACACATTAAAATACAAAAACACAGTCATCTGAAAACATCACAAGTCACCTAGAAAAGCACTTACATTCCTCCACAAATAAGTCCCCAATCAATACTTTAAATTGCCCGAATGGCACCAGAACATCAACATCAACATATCTTGAATTTTGTTCCAGCAATATGGTGCATTCAAACTAAAATCAGATTTACCTACCTCGGTGGAGACGCTAGGAACCTCGAGTTAACCAATCCGGTGAACGGGTTAGGCAACTCAGGTGTATACTTCAACAGCAAAGTTTGATAAGACAGAAGTTTATGAAGTAGGACCTTGTAAAAAAAAAAAAGGAGTAATGTAGAGATCTACGGTCTTTAGCGAAGTCCAGCCAACCTTTTGATACAGGATGTAGTGATGAGTATCAAAACTGTCACCTGTAACAAAACAAAGGGCACTAAGGTAGATGGCATCCAAAGGTTTAAGAGTAATAGCAGCTGCACTTTAATAAATAATATCACCGTAATCAAGAACAGATTAAAAGGTTGACTGAATAATTTGCTTCCTACTGCTTAGAGAAAGGCACAATCTGTTTCTGTAGAAAAAGCCAACTTTAATCTTAGCTTCTTAACCAGCTCATCTATATGTTTTTTAAACGTCAAATTTATATCAATCCAAATGCCGTAGCATTTACACTACCGGTCAAAAGTTTTAGAACACCTACTCATTCAAGGGATTTTCTTTATTTTTACTATTTTCTACATTGTAGAATAATAGTGAAGACATCAAAACTATGAAATAACACATATGGAATCATGTAGTAACCAAAAACGTGTTAAACAAATCAAAATATATTTTATATTTGAGATTCTTCAAATAGCCACCCATGATATGTGTTATTTCATAGTTTTGATATCTTCACTATTATTACACAATGTTGAAAATAGTACAAATAAAGAAAAACCCTTGAATGAGTAGGTGTTCTAAAACTTTTGACTGGTAGTGTACATGCGGGAACATTTATTGTAGAACCATCTAATGAGTGAACATGTAGTTCATCTGAAACATTCTTTAGAGAGTTTGAAAACTACATGTACAGTGAGGGAAAAAAGTATTTGATCCCTTGCTGATTTTGTACGTTTGCCCACTGACAAAGACACTCCTCTTTGCAGATCTTCTCCAAGTCATTAAGGTTTCGAGGCTGACGTTTGGCAACTTGAACCTTCAGCTCCCTCCACAGATTTTCTATGGGATTAAGATCTGGAGACTGGCTAGGCCACTCCAGGACCTTAATGTGCTTCTTCTTGAGCCACTCATTTGTTGCCTTGGCCGTGTGTTTTGGGTCATTGTCATGCTGGAATACACATCCACGACCCATTTTCAATGCCCTGGCTGAGGGAAGGAGGTTCTCACCCAAGATTTGACGGTACATGGCCCCGTCCATCGTCCCTTTGATGCGGTGAAGTTGTACTGTCCTCTTAGCAGAAAAACACCCCCAAAGCATAATGTTTCCACCTCCATGTTTGACGGTGGGGATGGTGTTCTTGGGGTCATAAGCAGCATTCCTCCTCCTCCAAACACGGTGAGTTGAGTTGATGCCAAAGAGCTCGATTTTGGTCTCATCTGACCACAACACTTTCACCCAGTTCTCCTCTGAATCATTCAGATGTTCATTGGCAAACTTCAGACGACCCTGTATATGTGCTTTCTTGAGCAGGGGGACCTTGCGGGCGCTGCAGGATTTCAGTCCTTCACGGCGTAGTGTGTTACCAATTGTTTTCTTTGTGACTATGGTCCCAGCTGCCTTGAGATCATTGACAAGATCCTCCCGTGTAGTTCTGGGCTGATTCCTCACCGTTCTCATGATCATTACAATTCCACGAGGTGAGATCTTGCATGGAGCCCCAGGCCGAGGGAGATTGACAGTTATTTTGTGTTTCTTCCATTTGCGAATAATCGCACCAACTGTTGTCACCTTCTCACCAAGCTGCTTGGCTATGGTCTTGTAGCCCATTCCAGCCTTGTGAAGGTCTACAATCTTGTCCCTGACATCCTTGGAGAGCTCTTTGGTCTTGGCCATGGTGGAGAGTTTGGAATCTGATTGATTGATTGCTTCTGTGGACAGGTGTCTTTTATACAGGTAACACGCTGAGATTAGGAGCACTCCCTTTAAGAGTGTGCTCCTAATCTCAGCTCGTTACCTGTATAAAAGACACCTGGGAGCCAGAAATCTTTCTGATTGAGAGGGGGTCAAATACTTATTTCCCTCATTAAAATGCAAATCATTTTATAACATTTTTGACATGCGTTTTTCTGGATTGTTTTGTTGTTATTCTGTCTCTCACTGTTCAAATAAACCTACCATTAAAATTATAGACTGATAATTTCTGTCAGTGGGCAAACATACAAAATCAGCAGGGGATCAAATACTTTTTTCCCTCACTGTATTTCGTTTTGCCAATATTAAGCACGTTTTAAATCAGCAAGGGATTCCTGCATAGCTATAAAATCCAGTTTACGTGTGGTTACAGTGTGATTTCATTAAAGCAAGTAGTAAAAATGTACTATTAACTCCATGAACAGAACAGTATACAGAGTGGTGAGGAGGAGAGGACTGGTTTCAGTCCAGCAGGAGTCAGTGTAGGATAGGACCACCAGTTGAAAGTGTAGGTGGGAGATGACATCAGGCTCTAGCGTCAGTTCTGACTCTGTTCCAAAGAGAAATTTGATTCCATTCTGTGAAAGACAAAGGTTGTAACCTTAATGTAACCTTCATGTGTGAAACTGATACAGCCCCTAAACACATATTTACAGTGCTGAACGTCAACCATTTAAAATTATTTAAACGTCAACCAGCCTCTCCAATGTGGTTTCATCATATCAAGGCCTGACCCAGCCAGCCAGTTTATTCATAAATTCTGACCAGTACACTCTTTCTATTTTCTAATTGCTTCACTTAAATGGAATTGAAAGTTGGTTCCTGTTCTTTTTTAAATATTGTTTTACATCAAATAGATTGATACCTCCTAAATAGGCAAAATCCTTCTCTCACACACAGCAAATGCTTTATGTTTTCAGGCCAAGCGCAACAGCTACTGTATAATTTCAAGGTCACTTTCAGAAAGCTCCCGTCCAGAGCTATGGAACACCGCTATAAACACAGAACAGATGACCTTAAAGAGAGAGCACATAGCCTATCCAATACACACACACACACACATTTGGTATACCATACACCCACGCAGTTCGGGGGGGGGCCACAAGCTTGTGTAGAATTGCAGGAAATGAGCTGTTTTCCTAAAAAAGGGCCTTGCTGGGACCTTGAGGGGGGGCCTCACGAAAATGTGGTAAGTCACTGCACACACACGCACACATACACGCCTTTCCAATTCAGCATTTCAAAAACTCGGAAAGAACAAGGCAAGGGTGATGGTGCCATGCTGTCTCCACTCATTTGAGGCAATCGTCACCGTATTGTGTAGGCCCAAACATGGATTGTTTGCACTAGCGGAGGGCATACACTGCATATAGCACAGTGGTCTGCTACCATCTTGAGGATACTTGATATAACACATCTTATGAGTACAAAGGCATTTCTCATGTCATACCATGAGGTGTAAGAAATTAAAGCCTTACAATCCAATCTCCATGATCACACTGTTGCACAAATCTGCTACTTACACGGCATGTGGTTGATGTACTCCACGGTAGGTGGATTGTTCTCTTCATCCTCAGGTAACTGAGGGCAGAAATCATCATCATCATCATCATCATAGAAACATTTTTATTACAACTTCCAATAGCATGTAAAAGAAGAGGTAAACAGTTTCCACTGCCATATCCTTCCTCAGCCACTTCAAACCAAAGACCATTTAGACATAACAATAAGTAACCCTTCTTGGACTGGAAACAAGCTAATAGCTACTGTAATTACTGGTGATGACCATTCCATGTAGGACGTGACAGTATGAGGGAAACACTTGTTTCTCAGTGACAGGGGTGACAAAAACATACACTTCCCTTTAACAATGACACAAATCAATAAAAACAAAAGGTGTACAATTATCTTTATTCAAAGTTTCTCAACTAAAAAAAGCTAAGAAATCACCTTCAGAAAATTTGTTCCAAAATGACTTCACTGTCTTCATGATATTATTGCATTTAGTTTTTAATGGTTTAGTACAGTATCTCACATCCCGGTAGATCTCATCATCGAAGCAGATGTCATCAGGAGCATCCCCCCAGATAGGTAACTAGTCGGTTCCGTAACAGTTAGTTTTGGTTGTGAATCTTTAGTTGGGCATGCCTGTTTGTAGTTTCCTTTTTGTATATATTTGTTTCCTTCACCACCTGAACATAATAATCCGCTTGGGCTCGCCGACCCAAAGTCAAGACAGAGCTGACCCTGGACCTAAGGTTAGGTTGCTATCTCCCTGGGCACATTTACATCAACACCTGGTCGCCTACGCTTACTTCTCACGTTTATGCACAAATTCATTCAGGTTATAGAACCATTAGGCAAGCCTAGAGCCCCTAGACTTAGCGAGTAGAGTGTTAACAGTAGGCTGTCTAGTCGGTTCCGTAACAGTACAAATATCCATATTTGTGGTATATAACTTAAATTCTTTAAAACAAATCACAGTTTTTTAAACATAAAGATACTTCAAATACACAACTGAGTGACATACAGTTGCCTTCACATTCTCAATGTAAAAGTTCTCAATGTTTTCAACAAAGCAGAAGACATGCTAAATGAAATCATAGATAGAATAACTTTATTTTTCCTGTGAGGGAACTTCTTGTTTGGAGTGGTTCAAAAAACATAAACATAGTATCCAACAGACAAACACACACACAATAGCAGATTATTGTAGACCTACTAGACGACAATAATAGTCTCATTAAACACTTCTAGTGATGAGGTTGTACAAATGGGTATATTTAATAAAATGCTTTATTACATTTACATTTTAGTCATTTAGCAGACGCTCTTATCCAGAGCGACTTACAGTTAGTGAGTGCATACATTATTATTATTTTTTTTTCATATAACGTACATATTAGAATCTACCAGAAATAAAATAAAGTATTTTAAACAAACAGCTTACATGTGGTTACAATGTGATTTCATTAAACAAAGATAACAAGTATCAGTATTTCTTGGGAGTTCTTGTTGTGATTCCATCTAAAGTGGTACAAATTACTATAAATTCCATGAACAGAACAGTATAGAGTGGTGAGGAGGAGATGACTGGTTTCTGTCCAGCAGGAGTAAGTGTAGGATGGGACCATCAGTTGGGAGTGTAGGAAGGATATGACATCAGGCACTAGCGTCAGTTCTACCTATTCCAAAGAGAAATTTGATTCCGTTCTGTGAATGACAAAGATTACCTTAAGGTTACAACCTTTATGAGTGAAACTGATACAGCCACTAAACACAAATTTAAACGTCAACCATCGAATTCAAGTAAATATATAGGCTACACAGCTTCTCCAACATGGTTTCATTATGTCAAGGCCTGACTATTCATAAATTCAGACCAGTACACTCTTTCTATTTTTAAAATTACTTCACTTAAACGGAATTGAAAGTTGGTTCCTGTTCTTTTTCTATATTGTTTTACATCAAATAGACAGATACCTCCTAAATTGTCAAAACCCTCCTCTCACACACAGCAAATCCTTTTAATTTTCAGGCCAAGCACAACAACTACGGTATAACTTCAAGGTCGCTTTCAGAAAGCACCTGTCCAGAGCTATGGACCATCCATATCAACACAGAAAAAATACATTTAGAGAGAGCACATAGCCTATCCAACACACACATACACACTCACACACACACACTGGCGTACCACACACCCTGCAGCCTCCCCCCAAAATATATAGCATATGAACACGTCATAAGCCATGGCTGAATGTTTAGAATTACAGGAAATTTGCTTTGAAACAGCAACATTTTATCTCAGCCTCATGGCAAAATGTGTAGAATTGCAGGAAACAGCAACATAGTTTTGACTATGAGTTTTTGTAAAAAAAAAAAATGTGGTTGGGGAGGTGATATGGAATGGATTAGGTAGTCTCAGGAGCATACAGTAAGTAGACACAACATACTACACTTCCACACTCCATCCCCAGGGTGGCAGCAGCAACAACCAGGTCCAGGTGCCGTGCTGCCAAGCCTTGATAGCGACAGGTGCTGCCAATTAAGGGGATCAGGGAGTGTTGGCGCCGGTTCTATGGAAACATAGGCAGGACCACTCCTGTGGGAGAGGTATGGGGGATGATTAAGAGGATGAGTGGGGTCAGAAGAGGTTGGGATCTCCTTGTGCTGAAAAGTGGGGAGATTGTTGCAGTGAGAGATATGGAGAAGGCAGCGATGTTAGCCCAGGCATTTGTGAAGCTGCACAGCTCAAATAATCTGACAGAAGAGGGACAGCGTGGGAGAGAGCGTGTCAGAGAAGAACATCCGGGGGTCCTGGATCAGAGCGAGATGGTGTGGGATGCATTGAATGCACCTTTTACGTTGACTGAGATGAAGAGAGCATTAGCTAAAGCTGGGGTAGCATCTCCTGGGAAGGATGAGATGTGTTACATCATGATGGCTCACCTCAGAAATTATTGGGCCTTTACAATAAGGTGTGGCAGGAAGGGAAACTGCCTGGAAGTTGGAAGCAGGCTGTAGTGGTGTCGATACAGAAACCAGGGAAAGACCCTACTAGTCCTTCAAGCTATAGTCCGATAGCACTGACATATCATGCATGTATTTTTACTTTAGTTTATTTAGTAAATATTTTCTTAACCAACATTGCAGTTTTAAGAAAATAGAGTTAAGGGCTTGTAAGTAAGCATTTCACGGTAAGGTCTACACCTGTTGTATTCGGAAACATCCGACTGGGAGGTGTGATCATTGTCAGGAGGAGATGGAGACAATGGAACGCATTCTATTTCAGTGCCAGAAATATGGTTGGGAAAGGGAGCGATTGTTATTAGATTTGAGGAGCTGACGGAATCTTCTGGGGGTGTAGTATTTAATTATGTATTTTGTTTGCTTAGGGAGACGAGAATATTGGGTAGGATTTAGACCTTCCCTGACTCTGGTCCACACTCCAGTCCAGTTGGTGGCGGTAATGCACCTTAAAGTTGGTTGCCAACCGCCATAAAAAATCCACAGAATAATTAATTAAGGGGACCATCAGTCAAAATACCAGCTTGCAGAGCCATGAGGCTGCTGGTTTGGTTAGTGGCTTTGTGTAGCAGGTGATTCGGACGGACTCAGGCGCAGGAGGTGTGAATCACAGAGTATGGTTTATTCGTCCAATACAGCAGTTAGCAGCAATGCGTAAACCAAATACAGTGCGTACTGGGAAAATAAAAACACACGGGTGAATATCCCGACGATAAAAG
This sequence comes from Coregonus clupeaformis, assembly GCF_020615455.1. Lineage (NCBI taxonomy): Eukaryota > Metazoa > Chordata > Actinopteri > Salmoniformes > Salmonidae > Coregonus > Coregonus clupeaformis. The sequence continues at coordinate 51,354,003 of NC_059210.1, read as the reverse complement.
TACATAATGCTCAACCGAGCCAGCGACACCTCCACATGGAAACAATAACACACAAAGACATGAGGAGCAGAGGGAATACTTATACAGAGACTGATGAGGGGATATGAACCAGGTGTGTGTGAAAAACAAGACAAAACAAATGGAATGATGAAAAGAGGAGCGGCAGTGGCTAGAAGGCCGGTGACGACGAACGCCGAAGCCTGCCCGAACAAGGAGAGGAGGCAGCTTCGGAGGAAGTCGTGACAGTACCCCCCCTTGAAGCGCAGCTCCAGCAGCGCGCCGACACCGGCCTCGGGAACAGCCAGGAGGACGTGGAGAAGGGCGATCCGGAATGGCGACGGTGGAAATCCCGCAACAGGGAGGGATCGAGGACATCCTTCGCCGGGACCCAGCACTGCTCCTCCGGACCGTACCCCTCCCACTCCACGAGGTACTGAAGGCCCCCCACCCGACACCTCAAATCCAGAATGGAACGGACAGAGTACGCCAGGGCCCCCTTGATGTCCAGAGGGGGCGGAGGGACCTCCCGCACCTCAGACTCCTGGAGCGGACCAGCCACCACCGGCCTGAGGAGAGACACGTGAAACGAGGGGTTAATACGGTAATCAGGAGGGAGCAGCAACCTATACGTAACCTTGTTCACTCTCCTCAGGACTTTGAACGGCCCCACAAACCGTGGCCTCAGCTTCCGGCAGGGCAGGTGGAGGGGCAGGTGGAGGGTCTAGAGCCAGACCCGATGACCCGGTACAAAGAGCGGGGCCTCACTGCGGTGGCGGTCAGCATTGGCCTTCTGGTGACGCACGGCGCGCTGGAGGTGGACGTGGGCGACATTCCACGTCTCCTCCGTGTGCCGAAACCAGTCGGCCACCGCAGGAGCTTCAGTCTGGCTCTAATGCCACGGTGCCAGGACCGGCTAATACCCTAAAACACATTGAAATGGTGACAGGTTAGTGGAGGAGTGGGGGAGAGAGTTCTGAGCATATTCGGCCCATGGCAAGAACACCGACCACTCCCACGGCCAGTACTGGCAATAGGACTGCAGGAACCTACCCACATCCTGATTCACCTGTTCTACCTGCCCATTAGATTCGGGGTGAAACCCAGAGGTAAGGCTGACCGAGACCCCCAGATGTTCCATGAACGCCTTCCAGACCCTAGACGTAAACTGGGGACCCCGGTCAGACACTATGTCCTCTGGCACCCCGTAGTGTCAGAAGACATGAGTAAACAGGGCTTCTGCAGTTTGCAGGGCCGTGGGGAGACCGGGCAGAAGAAGGAGGCGGCAGGCTTTAGAGAAGCGATCCACAACGACCAGGATGGTGGTGTTACCCTGAGAGAGGGGAAGATCAGTTAGGAAAATCGATCGATAAATGGGACCATGGCCGTTGTGGAACTGGTAAGGGATGTAACTTACCCGCTGGAAGGTGCCTAGGTGCCTTACTCTGGGCGCACACCGAGCAGGAGGAGACATACACCCTCACGTCCTTAGCCAAGGCAGGCCACCAGTACTTCCCAGTCAGGCAGCGCACTGTACGGACGATGCCTGGGTGAACAGAGGAGGGAGACGTGTGTGCCCAATAGATAAGATGATCACAGACACTAGACTGCATGTACCAAAGCCCAGCTGGGCACTGAGGTGGAGATGGCTCTGTGCGTAACGCCCGCTCTATGTCCGCGTCCACCGTCCATGTGCCTCAATGTGTTGTCAATGTGCCTCTCCTCTGTGTCGTACAGCCATGACAGTGCGTCTGCCTTCACGTTCTTAATGTACGCTAAAAAAAGTATTTGATCCCTTGCTGATTTTGTACGTTTTCCCACTGACAAAGAAATGATCAGTCTATAATTTTAATGGTAGGTTTATTTGAACAGTGAGAGAAAGAATAACAACAAGACTATCCAGAAAAACGCATGTCAAAAATGTTATAAATTGATTTGCATTTTAATGAGGGAAATAAGTATTTGACCCCCTCTCAATCAGAAAGATTTCTGGCTCCCAGGTGTCTTTTATACAGGTAACGAGCTGAGATTAGGAGCACACTCTTAAAGGGAGTGCTCCTAATCTCAGCTTGTTACCTGTATAAAAGACACCTGTCCACAGAAGCAATCAATCAATCAGATTCCAAACTCTCCACCATGTCCAAGACCAAAGAGCTCTCCAAGGATGTCAGGGACAAGATTGTAGACCTACACAAGGCTGGAATGGGCTACAAGACCATCGCCAAGCAGCTTGGTGAGAAAGTGACAACAGTTGGTGCGATTATTCGCAAATGGAAGAAACACAAAAGAACAGTCAATCTCCCTCGGCCTGGGGTTCCATGCAAGATCTCACCTCGTGGAGTTGCAATGATCATGAGAACGGTGAGGAATCAGCCCAGAACTACACGGGAGGATCTTGTCAATGATCTCAAGGTAGCTGGGACCATAGTCACCAAGAAAATTATTGGTAACACACCACGCCGTGAAGGACTGAAATCATGCAGCACCCGCAAGGTCCCCCTGCTCAAGAAAGCACACATACAGGGCCGTCTGAAGTTTGCCAATGAACATCTGAATGATTCAGAGGAGAACTAGGTGAAAGTGTTGTGGTTAGATGAAACCGAAATCGAGCTCTTTGGCATCAACTCAACTCGCCGTGTTTGGAGGAGGAGGAATGCTGCCTATGACCCCAAGAACACCATCCCCACCGTCAAACATGGAGGTGGAAACATTATGCTTTGGGGTGTTTTTCTGCTAAGGGGACAGGACAACTTCACTGCATCAAAGGGACGATGGACGGGGCCATATACCGTCAAATCTTGGGTGATGGCCTCCTTCCCTCAGCCAGGGCATTGAAAATGGGTCGTGGATGGGTATTCCAGCATGACAATGACCCAAAACACACGGCCAAGGCAACAAAGGAGTGGCTTAAGAAGAAGCACATTAAGGTCCTGGAGTGGCCTAGCCAGTCTCTAGACCTTAATCCCATAGAAAATCTGTGGAGGGAGCTGAAGGTTCAATTTGCCAAACCTCAGCCTCGAAACCTTAATGATTTGGAGAAGATCTGCAAAGAGGAGTGGAACAAAAATCCCTCCTGAGATGTGTGCAAATCTGGTGGCCAACTACAAGAAACGTCTGACCTCTGTGATTGCCAACAAGGGTTTTGCCACCAAGTACTAAGTCATGTTTTGCAGAGGGGTCAAATACTTATTTCCCTCATTAAAATGCAAATCAATTTATAACATTTTTGACATGCGTTTTTCTAGATTTTTCTCTCACTGTTCAAATAAACCTACCATTAAAATTATAGACTGATCATGTTTTTGTCAGTGGGCAAACGTACAAAATCAGCAGGGGATCAAATACTTTTTTCCCTCACTGTACATGACTCCTGGGAGGCACAGCGTCTAACCGGAGGTATATCGCGCAATCCCATCGCCCGATGGGGTGATAATTTGGTCGCCTGCATTCTGGAAAAAGTGTGCGCCAAATCAAGGTATTCGGGGGGGATGCGCACGGTGGAAACATTGTCTAGACTTTCCACTGTGGTCGCACCAACGGAAACAGCTAGACACCAACCCTGACACTCTCGCGACCACCCCGTGAGAACCCTCTGCGGCCATTAAAAGGTGGGGTCGTGTAGTGCTAGCCAGGGAAGGCCCAACACAACAGGGAAATCAGGGGACTCAAGAATATGAAAGGTGATTTGCTCCTTAAGGGTCTCCTGTGTAATCATAGTGACTGGTGCTGTAACCTCCCTAACAAAACCTTACCCTAATGGTCGACTGTCAAGTGCTTTGATGGGCAATGGAATGGACAGGGGAACCAATGTAATATGTAGACTAAGAGCTAAATACCTGTCCATAAAGTTCCCAGCTTCGCCTGAATCTACTAGCGCCTTACACTGTTGACCTACCGTGTAATCAGGGAAGTGGACGTGGATGGTTAACTGTGCAGCAGAGGGCTCTGAACGAATGTGGATTTGTACTCCCTGGGGTGACGTGAGAGTGCCCTGTCTGCCACCTCCAGAACCAGAAGAACTCTGACGACATCGTGCAGCAGAATGTCCTCTTCTGCGACAAGAGTGACACTGGATCTGTCGTCCCCTGTTCTTCTGGACCGCTGCACCACCCAGCTCCATCGGAACGTGAGCCGGGGTGAGGGAGGGGGTGAAACAGGCAGGCCCCTTCCAGGACGTCCTCTCGAAGCCAGCAGGTTGTCCAACCAGTTGGTCGAAGGTCAGAGTGGTATCCCCGCAGGCTAGCTTCCTTCGGACATCCTCATGCAGGCTGCATCGGAATTGGTCGATGAGGCACCGCTCGTTCCATCCGGTCCCAGCCGCTAGAGTTCTAAACTCCAGGGCAAAGTCTTGCGTGGTCCTTGTCCCCTGCCTCAGATGGTACAGACGCTCGCCCGCCTCTCTTCCTTCGGGGGGATGATCAAAGACTGCCCGGAAGAGGCTAACGAACTCTCTGTAGTTGTCCAACACATCTCCTCCTTCACTCCAGACCGCGTTAACCCACTCCAGGGCTTTCCCCGAGAGGCAGGAGACGAGGGCGGACACCTTCTCCCGATCCGATGGAGCAGGGTTGATGGTGTTGAAATAGAGGTCCAGCTGCAGGAGGAAACCCTGGCAGCGGGCAGCTGTCCCATCGTATTCCCTCGGTCGAGAAAGGTGAATACCACTGGGTGCTGGTATGTGGATGGCTGGATCCGGTCGCTCAGCTGGTTCCGCAGGGTCGGGTCCTCTCCTCTCCAGGCGCTGGAAGGCCTGGAGAACCCAATCCATCGCTTCGCCCAAGCTGGCTAATATATTGGAATGCTCCCAGACCCGCTCAAAGACTCCAGGCATATTCCCCGCTCCTGCTGATGTGTTATTCTGTAGCGGGTGATTCGGACGGAGTCAGGCGCTGGAGGTGTGAATCACAGAATATGGTTTATTCGTCCAATACAGCAGTTAGCAGCAATGCGTAAACCAAATACAGTGCGCCTTCAATGCGTACTGGGAAAACAAAAACACACAGGTGAATATCCCGGCGATAAAAGTACATCATGCTCAACCAAGCTAGCGACACCTCCACATAGAATCAATAACACACAAAGACATGGGGAGCAGAGGGAATACTTATACAGAGACTGATGAGGGGATATGAACCAGGTGTGTGTGAAAAACAAGACAAAACGAAAAGAGGAGCGGCAGTGGCTAGAAGGCCGGTGACAAATGCCGAAGCCTGCCCGAACAAGGAGAGGAGGCAGCTTCGGAGGAAGTCGTGACACTATGAGGCCTTTCGTTTTGTATCTTTAGCTTGGTAATGCCTGTTTGTAGTTTTGTATATATTTGTTTCAGTCACCATCTGAACATAACTTCCAACAGCATGTAAAAGAAGAGGTAAACATAGTTTCCACTGCCATATCCTTGCTCAGCCTCTTCAAACCAAAGACCATTTAGACATAACAATATCAACCCTCCTTGGACTGGATACAAGTTAATAACTAAATACTGGTATTGACCATTCCATGTAGGACGTGACAGTACGAGGGAAACACTGTTTTTTAGGTGACAGGGGTGACAAAAACATACAAATCCCTTTAACAATGACACAAATCAATTAAAACAAAAGGTGTACAATTATTTTGATTAAAATTCTCTCAACTAAAAAAAGCTAAGAAATCACCTTCAGAAAGATAGTTCCAAAATGACTTCACAGTCTTCATGATATTAATGCATTTAGTCTTTAATGGTTTAGTACAGTATCTCAAATCCCAGTAGATCTCATCTTGAAAGCAAATGTCATCAGGAGCATCCCCCCAGATAGGTAACCTCAGGATACAGCCTAGGTACAAACACAACATCCTCTTCTCACCAACATTGAGTACACGATTGAGTTCATGTAGCAATTATTCAAAAACACCACCACAGCCACACAATACTACAATATAACAGTAACTTGGCAGCTATCTTGTAACCTGTTCTCATTAAAACACGCATGCACGCACACACACACACAGAGCCCTGCTGCCTGGTGTCCTCCCTGCCGGGTCGGCACCATGTCTTTCCATTCCCCCGTAAAGTCAAACGTGTTTATCAACCTATTTAAAAACAAGATTGTTACTCTACATCAGTAAGTCAAAGGAAAATATCACATTTGGAAGCGGCAACAACTGAGCAGACTTTCTTTTTATTGCCGCAGTATTCTTGTTGCCCAGCTGCTGTGCCACTACTGCATGTGCATAATAATGACATTAGATGAGTTCATCACGTTAAAGCTGCCAATTAGGCCTAAAACTGGTGCAGATTGAAATAATAACAGGCCATTGGTTGGGCATACGGTTGTAACGTGTGAACTCACCCCTCCTTGCCATAGACCACTTCACTGGCGGCTGTAGCAGTGATGGCGCCCACGATGCCCCCTATGACCCCAGGCATGGCGTGGAGGTTGTGGATGCCACACGTGTCATGGATCTTCAGATACTTCTCCATGAACGGCTGAGGGGACAGAGACACATAGCTAGCTACATGCCCACTAATCAAATAGGAGTCGCCTAGTCATAAGCAACTTACTTGTCACTACTGTACTAGCCTTCACTGCATTCAGTAAGCACATTTTGTGAAATGTTGCAGATCAAAAACTCATGAATAAAACTGATGTGACTCCATATTCTACATTACCGTGATGTAGATATAGCCCAGGGTGGAGATGATGCCACAGCAGAACCCTACGATCTGAGACCCATAAGGCATTAGCATGAACTCTGCTGCCATTCCCACGGCAACGCCCCCAGCCAGTGTGGCGTTCTGGATGTGAACCTGGAACACAGGAACAGAAATTGGCCAGTGGCTTGAGTGGAGATAATGAGGAAGTGGGTATGACCATACTCCAATGACCATAGGAGTTGGCAGGACAGCACAAACAGATCTGGAACCAGGCTAATGTACAGTACCAGTGAAAAGTTTGGACACACCTACTCATTCCAGGGGTTTTCTTTATTTTTTACTATTTTCTACATTGTAGAATAATAGTGAAGACATCAAAACTATGAAATAACACATATGGAATTATGTAGTAACCAAAGAAGTGTAAAACAAATCTAAATATATTTTAGAAGTTAGATTCTTCACAGTAGCCACCCATTGCCTTAATTACAGCTTTGCACACTCTTGGCATTCTCTCAATCAGCTTCATGAGGTAGTCACCTGAAATGCATTTCAATTAACAGGTGTGCCTTGTTAAAAGTTAATTTGTGGAATTTCTTTCCTTCTTAATGAGTTTGAGCCAATCAGTTGTGTTGTGACAAGGTAGGGGTGGTATACAGAAGATAGCCCTATTTGGTAAAAGACCAAGTCCATATTATGGCAAGAACAGCTCAAATAAGCAAAGAGAAATGACAGTCCATCATTTCTTGAACGTTTCTTCAAATGCAGTCGCAAAAACCATCAAGCGCTATGATGAAACTGGCTCTCATGAGGACCGCCACAGGAAAGGAAGACCCAGAGTTACCTCCGCTGCAGAGGATAAATTACCTCAGATTGCAGCCCAAATAAATGCTTCACAGAGTTCAAGTAAGAGACACATCTCAACATCAACTGTTCAGAGGAGACTGCGTGAATCAGGCCTTCATGGTCGAATTACTGCAAAGAAACCACTACTAAAGGACACCAATAATAAGAAGAGACTTGCTTGGGCCAAGAAACCCGAGCAATGGACATTAGACCAGTGGAAATATGTCCTTTGGTCTGATGAGTCCAAATTGGAGATTTTTGGTTCCAACCACCGTGTCTTTGTGAGACGCAGAGCAGGTGAACGGATGATATCCGCATGTGTGGTTTCCACCATGAAACATGGAGGAGGAGGTGCGATGGTGTGGGGGTGCTTTACTGGTGACACTGTCTGTGATTTATTTAGAATTCAAGGCACACTTAACCAGCATGGCTACCACATCATTCTGCAGCAATATGCCATCCCATCTAGTTTGCGCTTAGTGGGACTATCATTTGATTTTCAACAGGACAATGACCCAAAACAAACCTCCAGGATGTGTAAAGGCTATTTGACCAAGCAGGAGAGTGATGGAGTGCTGCATCAGATGACTTGGCCTCCACAATCACCCGACCTCAACCCAATTGAGATGGTTTGGGATGAGATGGACCACAGAGTGTGTCACGGATTCTGCCGAGGCTGCTCCTCCTCCTTGCTCGGGCAGGCTTCGGCGTTCGTCGTCCCCGGAGTACTAGCTACCACCGTTAGATATTTCGATGTTTGATTGGTTTGGTCTGTCTGTTGCACCTGTGTCCGTTTGTGTCTGATTATGTGTCCTATAAGTTTCCGGCTTTGTGTTTGTGAGTTTGTGTGTTATTTTCCGCCTGTCCGTTGGTGTCACCCGTGCAGTACTCTGGACTTTGTTTATTGTGACGCACTGTGTTTGCGTTGTCGCTCGCCTCCTTGTTTGAGGTCCTTTATTTTGTTTTGTTTATACAGTTCAGTAAAGTCTTGTTTGACTGAGCCCATGCGTCCTGCGTCTGACTCCTCAACCACATCCACATCAACACTGACAGAATAACACACCTTATGGAGTCAGCAGGAGCAGCGGCGGCACCCAAGTCGCTGGAGGAACGGATCAGCGATCAAGACACCATGATCCGGCAACTTGGGGTCGCCATGAACGAGGTGTCCAACACTCTGCGCCGTTTGGTCACCGGAGAGGTGCCCACACCTTCGCACACCTTACCATCACCATCGGCCAGTCCTCCTCTCCCAGCACCGGAACCCAGTGGCATTCGGCTCTCGCTCCCGAGGGCATATGATGGTTCCGCAGCCGGGTGTCAGGGGTTCCTCCTGCAGGTGGAACTCTACCTGGCCACCATACACCCGGCGCCCTCGGGATACGAAAGCGTCTCCGCCCTCATCTCCTGTCTCTCCGGCAAGGCGTTGGAGTGGGCCAACGCCGAATGGAGGGGAATAGACGCCGCCACCATCACCTACGCGGAGTTCTCCCGCCGCTTCAGGACAGTGTTCGATCATCCACCTGAGGGGAAGGCGGCGGGGGAGCGTCTGTTCCACCTCCGACAGGGGAAGAGGAGTGCACAGGAGTTCGCCCTGGAGTTCCGGACTCTAGCGGCGGATGCGGGGTGGAATGAGAGGGCCCTCATCGACCACTATCGGTGCAGCCTACGAGAGGACGTTCGTCGTGAGCTGGCCTGCAGGGACACCAACCTATCCTTCGACCAGTTGGTGGACATTTCCATCCGTCTCGACACCCTGCTGGCTACCCGCGGACGTCCCGAATGGGGGTCGTCCATTCCACCCTCCAGCACCCCCGAGCCGATTCCCATGGAGCTCGGAGGTGCTGGCGCTAGGGATAGGAGGAGAGAGAACCCGAGGGGGGCCGTCCCCTGCACCAACTGTGGCCGTGGAGGGCACACTGCGGCTAGGTGCTGGGGAGGGTCTCCTGGGAGAGGGGACAACAGGTCACGCACTGGGGAGTCATTTCAGGTGAGTAGGCGCCCCACTTACCCAGAGCTCTCTGTTGGTCACCTGTTTATACCTGTGAGATTTCCACAGGTGGCACCTCATTCCCAGCATAAGGCGCTAGTCGATTCAGGCGCAGCTGGGAATTTTGTTGATCGTGAGTTTTGTTCTAGGTTAGGAATTCCCCTTCGGCCGGTGGAAGCCCCCTTCCCTGTCCATGCCCTAGACAGCCGGCCGCTGGGGTCGGGGGTTGATTAGAGAAGTCACAGCACCACTTAAGATGACGACGCAGGGGGTCATGAGGAGATCATTCAGTTTTATCTGATCGACTCTCCTGCGTATCCCGTGGTGCTGGGGCTTCCCTGGTTAAGCGCCCATGATCCTACCATTGCGTGGCAACAGAGGGCTCTTATGGAGTGGTCTGCCCAGTGTGTAGGGAGATGTCTAGGTGTTTCCTTAGGGGCGACCTCGGTGGAGAGTCCGAACCAAGTGCCCGCAATGCGCATTCCCCCTGAATATGAGGATTTAGCACTTGTGTTCAGCAAGACTAGGGCAACACGGTTGCCACCTCATAGATAGATCTCCAAACAGGAGCGGCACTTCCGCGGAGCCGTGTGTATCCCCTGTCTCAAGAGGAGACAGCGGCTATGGAGACTTACATAGCCGAGTCCTTGGAACAGGGATACATACGGTCCTCCACTTCCCCGGTTTCCTCAAGTTTCTTCTTTGTGAAGAAGAAGGACGGGGGTTTGCGCCCGTGTATTGATTACCGTAGTCTCAATCAGATCACGGTTAAGTACAGTTATCCTCTTCCTCTGATTGCGACTATGACTGAATCGTTACGCGGAGCGCGGTTCTTCACAAAGTTGGATCTCAGGAGCGCGTACAATCTGGTGCGCATTAGGGAGGGGGATGAATGGAAAACAGCATTTAGCACCACCTCGGGTCATTACGAGTATCTCGTCATGCCATACGGGTTAATGAATGCTCCTTCAGTCTTCCAATCCTTTGTGGACGAGATTTTCAGGGACATGCATGGGCAGGGTGTGGTAGTGTACATCGACGACATCCTAGTGTACTCTTCTACACGAGCCGAGCATGTAGCCCTGGTGCGCCGAGTGTTGAGGAGGCTGTTGGAGCATGACCTGTATGTCAAGGCAGAGAAATGCTTGTTTTTCCAGGAGTCCATCTCCTTTTTGGGTTATCGATTGTCCGCGTCTGGTGTGAAGATAGAGGTTGACCGTGTGTCTGCCGTGCGTAATTGGCAAACTCCAACCACTGTAAAAGAGGTGCAGCAGTTTTTGGGTTTTGCTAATTACTACCGGAGGTTTATCCGGGGCTTTAGACAGGTGGCAGCTCCCATTACGTCCCTGCTGAAGGGGGGCCCGGTGCGTTTGCAGTGGTCAGCTGAAGCGGACAGGGCATTTGTTAAACTGAAGAACCTGTTCACTTCGGCCCCGGTGCTGGCGCATCCGGACCCCGCTTTACCATTCCAAGTTGAGGTAGACGCGTCAGAGGTCGGTATTGGGGCAGTTCTGTCGCAACGGTCCGGCACGCCACCTAAACTCCGCCCCTGTGCGTTCTATTCTAAGAAGCTCAGCCCGGCGGAGCATCATTATGACGTAGGGGACAGGGAGCTGTTAGCCGTGGTCCAGGCCCTAAAGGTGTGGAGGCATTGGCTTGAGGGGGCTCAACACCCTTTCCTCATTCTGACTGACCACCGTAACCTGGAGTACATCCGGGCAGCTAGGAGATTAAACCCTCGTCAGGCTAGGTGGAACATGTTCCTGACCCGGTTTGTTTTTAAGATCACGTACATCCCAGGGTCCCAGAACGGTAAGGCAGACGCCCTGTCCCGGTGGTATGACACAGAGGAGAGGTCCATTGAGCCTACTCCCATACTGCCGGAGTCTTGTCTGTTGGCTCCGGTGGTGTGGGAGGTCGATGCGGAGATCGAGCGGGCGTATGCGACCGACCCTACTCCCCCAGAGTGTCCTGTGGGGCGGACGTACGTTCCGCTCGAGGTTCGTGATCGCCTTATTTATTGGGCTCATACATCACCCTCCTCTGGACATCCAGGTATTGGCCGGACAGTGCACTGCCTTAGCGTGAAATACTGGTGGCCAACATTAGCTAGGGATGTGAGGGTTTATGTCTCCTCCTGCTCGGTGTGCGCCCAGTGTAAGGCGCCTAGACACCTGCCCAGGGGAAAGTTACATCCCCTGCCCGTTCCACAACGACCATGGTCCCACCTCTCGGTGGATTTTGTGACCGACCTTCCCCCCTCCCAAGGGAATACCACCATTTTGGTCGTTGTGGATCGGTTTTCCAAGGCCTGTCGTCTCCTCCCAATGCCGGGTCTCCCTACTGCCCTACAGACTGCTGAGGCCCTATTTACCCACGTTTTCCGGCACTATGGGGTTCCCGAGGATATAGTGTCTGACCGAGGTCCCCAGTTCACCTCCAGAGTCTGGGGGGCGTTCATGGAACGCTTGGGGGTCTCGGTGAGCCTTACCTCGGGTTACCACCCAGAGAGCAATGGGCAGGTAGAACGAGTCAACCAGGATGTGGGTAGGTTTCTGAGGTCCTACTGCCAGGGCCGGCCGGAGGAGTGGTCAAGGTATATCCCCTGGGCAGGGATGGCACAGAACTCTCTCCGCCACTCCTCCACCAATCTAACCCCTTTCCAGTGTGTGTTAGGGTATCAGCCGGTTCTGGCACCATGGCACCAGAGCCAGATCGAGGCTCCTGCGGTGGATGAGTGGATTCGGAGCTCGGAGGAGACGTGGGACGCTGCACATGTCCATCTGCAGTGGGCCATCCGTCGACAGAAGGCGAGCGCCGATCGCCACCGCAGTGAGGGACCGGTGTACGCACCGGGATATCGAGTCTGGCTCTCGACTCGAAACCTGCCCCTCCGCCTGCCCTGCCGGAAGCTGGGTCGGCGGTTTGTGGGGCCTTTTAAAGTTCTGAGGAGATTGAACGAGGTGTGTTACAGGTTACAACTGCCTATTGAGTATAAGAATATTAACCCCTCGTTCCATGTGTCTCTTCTCAGGCCGGTGGTAGCTGGTCCACTCCAGGAAGGTGAGATACGGGAGACTCCTCCGCCCCCACTGGACATCGAGGGAGCTCCGGCGTACACGGTCAGGACCATCTTGGACTCGAGACGTCGGATGGGGGGTCTCCAGTATCTCGTGGAGTGGGAGGGGTACGGCCCGGAGGAACGGTGCTGGGTGCCTAGGAGGGATATCCTAGATCCATCCCTCCTGACTGAGTTCCACCGTGGTCATCCCACGCGCCCGGCTCCGCGTCCTCCTGGTCGTCCCCGAGGCCGGGGTCGGCGCACGGCTGGAGCCGCGCGTCAAGGGGGGGGTACTGTCACAGATTCTGCCGAGGCTGCTCCTCCTCCTTGCTCGGGCAGGCTTCGGCGTTCGTCGTCCCCGGAGTACTAGCTACCACCGTTAGATATTTCGATGTTTGATTGGTTTGGTCTGTCTGTTGCACCTGTGTCCGTTTCTGCCTTATGTGTCCTATAAGTTTCCGGCTTTGTGTTTGTGAGTTTGTGTGTTATTTTCCGCCTGTCCGTTGGTGTCACCCGTGCAGTACTCTGGACTTTGTTTATTGTGACGCACTGTGTTTGCGTTGTCGCTCGCCTCCTTGTTTGAGGTCCTTTATTTTGTTTTGTTTATACAGTTCAGTAAAGTCTTGTTTGACTGAGCCCATGCGTCCTGCGTCTGACTCCTCAACCACATCCACATCAACACTGACAGAGTGAAGGATGCTCAGCATATGTGGGACCTCCTTCAAGACTGTTGGAAAAGCATTCCTCATGATGCTGGTTGAGAGAATACCAAGCGTGTGCAAAGCTGTCATCAAGGCAATGGGTGGCTACTTTGAAGAATCTAAAATCTAAAATATATTTTGATTTGTTTAACACTTCTTTGGTTACTACATGATTCCATATGTGTTATTTCATAGTTGTGATGTCTTCACTATTATTCTACAATGTGGAAAATAGTAAAAATAAAGAAAAACCCTTGAATGAGTAGGTGTGTCCAAACTTTTGACTGGTACTGTATGTAATGCACACCCTGTGGGTCCATTACATTACCATGTCCAGCTTGTCGGTCTTCTGGGAGAGACTGGAGATGGCTATTGTGGTGAGGACAGTGGTAGCAAGGGACAGGTAGGTGTTGATCCCTGGCCTGTAACAGATAATGATACAGTGCCTTGCAAAAGTATTCATCCCCCTTGCCGTTTTTCCTATTTTGTTGCATTGTAACCTGTAATTTAAATTGAGTTTTATTTGGATTTCATGTAATGGACATACACAAAATAGTCCAAATTGGTGAAGTGAAATGAAAAAAATTACTTGTTTCAAAAAATTATATAAAATAAATAACGGAAAAGTGATGCGTGCATATGTATTCACCCCCTTTGCTATGAAGCCCCTAAGTAAGATCTGGTGCAACCAATTACCTTCAGAAGTCACATAATTAGTTAAACAAAGTCCAGCTGTGTGCAATCTAAGTGTCACATGATCTGTTACATGATCTCAGTATATATACACCTGTTCTGAAAGGCCCCAGAGTCTGCAACACCACTAAGCAAGGGGCACCACCAAGCAAGCGGCATCATGAAGACCAAGGAGCTCTCCAAACAGGTCAGGGACAAAGTTGTGAAGTATAGATCAGGGTTGGGTTATAAAAAAATATCAGAAACTTTGAACATCCCACGGAGCACCATTAAATCCATTATTAAGAAATTGAAAGAATATGGCACTACAACAAACCTGCCAAGAGAGGGCCGCCCACCAAAACTCATGGACCAGGCAAGGAGGGCATTAATCAGAGAGGAGCTACAAAGTTCCACAGCGGAGATTGGAGTATCTGTCCATAGGACCACTTTAAGCCGTACACTCCACAGAGCTGAGCTTTACGGAAAAGTGGCCAGAAAAAAGCCATTGCTTAAAGAAAAAAATAAGCAAAGTTTGTTGTTCGCCAAAAGGCATGTGGGAGACTCCCCAAACATATGGAAGAAGATACTATGGTCAGATGAGACTAAAATAGAATTTTTTGGCCATCAAGGAAAACGTTATGTCTGGCGCAAACCCAACACCTCTCATCACCCCGAGAACACCATCCCCACAGTGAAGCATCATGCTGTCGGGATGTTTTTCATCGGCAGGGACTGGGAAACTGGTCAGAATTGAAGGAATGAAGTATGGCGCTAAATACATGGAAATTCTTGAGGGAAACCTGTTTCAGTCTTCCAGAGATTTGAGACTGGGACGGAGGTTCACCTTCCAGCAGGACAATGACCCTAAGCATACTGCTAAAGCAACACTTGAGTGGTTTAAGGGAAAACATTGAAATGTCTTGGAATGGCCTAGTCAAAGCCCAGAACTCAATCCAATTGAGAATATGTGGTATGACTTAAAGATTGCTGTACACCAGCAGAACCCATCCAACCTGAAGGAGCTGGAGCAGTTTTGCCTTGAAGAATGGGCAAAAATCCCAGTGGCTAGATGTGCCAGGTTTATAGAGATATACCCCAAGAGACTTGGTAGGTGGCTTTACAAAGTATTGACTTTGGGGGGGGGTGGTGAATAGTTATGCACGCTCAAGTTTTCAGTTTTTTGTCTTATTTCTTGTTTTTTCAAAGTGGAAGGCATGTTGTGTAAATCAAATGATACAAACCCCCCAAAAATCAATTTTAATTCCAGGTTGTAAGGCAACAAAATAGGAAAAATGCCAAGGGGGGTGAATACTTTTGCAAGCCACTGTATACAGTAAACCAGCCACCTCATTCATATGTGTTATGATGAGTTTCTCGGGTATCAAGTAATTCATGATGCAAGAAGATATTTAACACTTAGCTGGGGAGTTCATATAAATATTTAATAGGTACCATGGTTCACATAACAAACAGACAGTGCTTTGCCTCTAGCTTTTCCGAACTAACTAGACAAAGAGAGACCCTCTCACTTATATTGTCATGCCCTGACTCAGGGGACGTTTATTTGTTGAGTCAGGGTGTGTATATTCCGTGTTGTGTTGTTTTATGGTGTAGTATATGGTATGTCTATTTCTATGTTGGCCGGGGTGGTTCCCAATCAGAGGCAGCTGTCGCTCGTTGTCTCTGATTGGGAACCATACTTAGGCAGCCTTTTGGCACCTCTTAGTTGTGGGATCTTGTTCCGTATAGGTTTGTTGTGTGTACCTTAAGACTTCACGTATCGTTTGTTTGTTGTTTTGTCGTATGTTTATTCGTTTAATAAACATGTACGCTTATCACGCTGCGCCTTGATTCGACTAGTCTTTAAACGATCGTGACAGAAGATCCCACCAAATGAGGACCAAGCAGCGTGTCCAGGAGCAGACAGCCTGGACCTGGGAGGAGATCCTGGACGGGAAGGGATCCTGGACTTGGGAGGAGATTCAGGCCGGAATGGATCGCCGTCCTTGGGAGGAGACAGTGGAGGCGTGCTATAGAGAGGAGCAGCGGCAACGCAGAAGGTGCCGGCCGAGGAGGAAGCCCGAGAGACAGCCCCAAGAAAAAAATTTTGGGGGGCTAAAAGGGTGGTTGGCGGAGCCTAGTGTTAGAGCAGAGCCAACTCCCCGTACTCATGCAAGGAAGCGTGTGACTGGGCAGGCTCCGTGTTATGCGGAGCTACGTACTGTGCCGCGAGTGTTCCGGCACAGTCCTGTACGTCCTGTGCTGGCACCACGCACGTGTCGTGCGAAGATGGGCATTCAGCCAGGACGGGGTGTGCCGGCTCAACGCTCGTGGTCTCCAGTACGCCTCCTCGGTCCCGTATATCCTGCGCCGGTGCTACGTACTGTATCGCCAGTACGCGTGCACAGCCCCGTACGTCCTGTGCTAATGCCTCACACATATTGTGTGGAAGTAGGCATCCAGCCAGGACGGGTTGTGTCAGCTCTCCGCTCCAGACCTCCAGTCCGCCTCCACAGTCCGGTACGGCCCGTTCCTGCTCCCCGCACCAAGCCAGTGGTGCGTGTTCCCAGTCCGGCCCGGCCCGTTCCTGCTCCCCGCACCAAGCCAGTGGTGCGTGTTCCCAGTCCGGCCCGGCCCGTTCCTGCTCCCCGCACCAAGCCAGTGGTGCGTGTTCCCAGTCCTGCCCGGCCTGTTCCTTTCCCTCGCACCAAGCCAGTGGTACGCGTCTCCAGCCCGGTCCGGCCTGTTCCTGTCCCTCGCACCAAGCCAGTGGTGCGCGTCGCCAGCCCGGACTGTTCCTGCCCCTCGCACCAAGCCAGTGGTGCGCGTCGCCAGCCCGGCCCGGCCTGTTCCTGCCCCTCGCACCAAGCCAGTGGTGCGCGTCGCCAGCCCGGTCCGGCCTGTTCCTGTCCCTCGCTCCAAGCCAGTGGTGCGCGTCGCCAGCCCGGCCCGGCCTGTTCCTGCCCCTCGCACCAAGCCAGTGGTGCGCGTCGCCAGCCCGGTCCGGCCTGTTCCTGCTCCTCGCACCAAGCCAGTGGTGCGTGTGTCCATTCCGGCACGGCCCGTGCCTGTCCCACTGGTGCCTG
The DNA here is from genome assembly GCF_020615455.1 of Coregonus clupeaformis. NCBI lineage: Eukaryota > Metazoa > Chordata > Actinopteri > Salmoniformes > Salmonidae > Coregonus > Coregonus clupeaformis. The sequence continues at coordinate 51,337,013 of NC_059210.1, read as the reverse complement.
GTCCGGCACCGGTCAGCTGCTCCACTCCGGAGCCAGAGCAGTCCGCTCCACCGGTGCCTGATCCAGCTCTGGTTAGCTGCTCCACTCCGGAGCCAGAGCAATCCTCTCCACCGGTGCCCAGTCCATCTCCGGTCAGCGGCTCCAGTCCAGAGCCTGTGCAGTTCGATCCACCGTCGTCGGGTCCAGCTCCAGTCAGCGGTTCCAGTCCAGACCCAGACGTCAGCCCCTCTCCAGGTTTGGGGTCTCCCAGACCAGGGTCCAGACAGGGCTTGGTACTTCGTGGGAGGAAGGAGAGGGGAAGCAGCGCGCCGAGGTCCAGACCAAACCAAGGGCGCAACAGGGAGGTGGAGAGAAAGTGGTGGTCACGCCCGGAGCCGGATCTGCCTCCGAGGCGGAATGCCCACCCGGCCCCTACCCTGTTATGTTTATGTGGCGCGGTCGGAGTCCGCACCTTTGGGGGGGTACTGTCACGCCCTGACTCAGGGGACGTTTATTTGTTGAGTCAGGGTGTGTATATTCCGTGCTGTGTTGTTTCTATGGTGTAGTATCTGGTATGTCTATTTCTATGTTGGCCGGTGTGGTTCCCAATCAGAGGCAGCTGTCGCTCGTTGTCTCTGATTGGGGCCATACTTAGGCAGCCTTTTGGCACCTGTTAGTTGTGGGATCTTGTTCCGTATAGGTTTGTTGTGTGTACCTTAAGACTTCACGTATCGTTTGTTTGTTGTTTTGTTGTGTGTTTATTCGTTTAATAAACATGTACGGTTATCACGCTGCGCCTTGGTTCGACCAGTCTTTAAACGATCGTGACATATATACCCTCTGTTACACGTTTCTTCAACCACATCTGGTAACCATCAGTGGGCACTCACTTCTCTGATGTTATTCCCCTGTACCCAAGTCAGTATATCATATCCATCAATCATTCCAATATAAACATCAGTAATCTCCCTTGACATAATGGAATGCAGACTCTGTGGCACCAAGAATAATTTATCTACTAACTTTAACCTGGTTCACACAACACTATGACCTAACCTCATAACAATATGTAAATATCCACATCTATTCCATAAAGTCTTATTGTAACGGTAAATGCATTCATAAATCAATCAATCAACCACGCACAGACATTGACACTTTGGGCCATTCGTAAGAACCAGTTATGCAGGTTTTATGCAGGACTTAATATTAAAGCCTTTATTATTTACTAAAGACTTACATGTATGAGGCTGAGGATGATATACTCCTCCACAGCATACAGAGTGACTCCGAACAGCGTCATCACCATCAGCTGGACTGGGCTCACCTTGCCTAGCACCGCCCCGTACGCTATCAGGCAGCTGGCTATACAGAAGTCTGCATTGATCATGCTGATAAGGACAGAATCAGGGTAGGATTATAATGTATACTGAGACGGTGTCAGCCTGGTACCAGATATGTTTGTGGTGTCTTGCCAACTCATTTGGTCATTGTCACAGAACAAAAACAGATCTGGGACCAGGCTAGGTTGGTGTATGTTTGAAGTGGGATTGTCTTTGTTCTAAAAGTGTAGCGTGCCCATACCATTATCCCTTGAAAATGGTCACAGAAAAAGAATGACAATGACAGATCAATAGTTGATGTTATCGTGAACCTAATAATAATTTAAGAACCTTGTTATTTAATGACCAGTCCAACATTATGTCTAACATGATGATACAGTATATTGACTTGGTACATTTGTATCCTTCAGTAATGTTTGTTACAAATTAAACCACACACAAAATACAGAGCATTTATATTTATATGATCTCACATAACCATAACTCTGTATACCTCACAACACTGATTTAATTGACATCCTACTTTATATTGGGCCCTTCTGCTAGGATACCAAACTGCTATTATGGTATTAGCGTACACACACGCACACACACACACACACGCACACATACAGGCACACACACACACACACAGGCACGTTTGCTTACATGCACACGCGTCACACAGACATTCACCCACACATACAGTCTCATATCTGTTAATACAATACTTCAGCAGTATCATAAATGCGTGATTGTAGTGCTGTGTTTTTGTTTGCCCTCCCATTATTGTGTCCACAGACAGTAAATCTCAGAAGCCAGGATGATCAACAGTAACAAGTGATACATATGAGGGATTTTCCCATCAGACCGGTTCCTCCACTTCTCCTGCATCACGATAGGCTCTCTCTGGCACTCCTACCATGCACGCATGCAGGATCCGTTTCCATCCACACATGTTCTTCTATAGATTGATTTCAATGACATAGGCTTACAGAGCCTTCAGAAAGTATTCAGACCCCTTGATCTTTTCCACATTTTGTTACGTTACAGCCTTATTCTAAAATGTATTAAATAAATACACATCCGGAAATATCACATTTACAAAAGTATTCAGACCCTTTGCTATGAGACTCGAAATTGAGCTCAGGTGCATCTTGTTCCACTGATCATCCTTGAGATGTTTCTACAACTTGATTGGAGTCCATATGTGGTAGATTCAATTGATTGGACATGATTTGGAAAGGCACACACCTGTATATATAAGGTCCCAGAGTTGACAATGTATGTCAGAGCAAAAACCAAGCCATGAGGTCAAAGGAATTGTCCGTAGAGCTCCGAGACAGGATTGTGTCAAGGCACAGATCTAGGGAAGGGTACCAAAACATGTCTGCAGCATTGAAGGTCCCCAAGAACACAGTGGCCTCCATCATTCTTAAATGGGAGAAGTTTGGAACCACCAAGACTCTTCCTAGCGCTGGCCGCCCGGCCAAACTAAGCAATCGGGAGAGAAGGGCCTTGGTCAGGGAGGTGACCATGAACCCGATGGTCACTGACAGGTCCTCTGTGAAGATGGGAGAACCTTCCAGAAGGACAACCATCTCTGCAGCACTCCACCAATCAGGTCTTTATGGTAGAGTGGACAGACGGAAGCCACTGCTCAGTAAAAATCACATGACAGCCCACTTGGAGTTTGCCAAAAGGCAACTAAAGGCTCTCAGACCTCTCTCTGGTCTGATGAAACCAAGATTCAACTCTTTGGCCTGAATGCCAAGCGTCACGTCTGAAGGAAACCTGGCACCATCCCTACGGTGAAGTATGGTGGTGGTAGCATCATGCTGTGAGGGTGTTTTTCAGCTGCAGGGACTGGGAGACTAGTCAGGATTGAGGGAAAGTTGAACTGAGCAAAGTACAGAGAGATCCTTGATGAAAACCTGCTCCAGAGCGCTCAGGACCTCAGACTGGGGTGAAGGTTCACCTTCCAACAGGACAACGACCCTAAGCACACAGCCAAGACAATGCAGGAGTGGCTTCGGGACAAGTCTCTGAATGTCCTTGAGTGGCCCAGCAGAGCCCGGACTTGAACATCTCTGGAGAGACCTGAAAATAGCTGTGCAGCAACGCTTCCCATCCAACCTGACAGAGCTTGAGAGGATCTGCAGAGAAGAATGGGAGAAACTCCCCAAATACAGGTGTGCCAAGCTTGTAGCATCATACCCAAGAAGACTCAAGGCTGTAATTGCTGCCAAAGGTGCTTCAACAATGTACTGAGTAAAGGGTCTGAATACTTATGTAAATGTGATATTACTGTTTTTTTATTTTTAATAAATGAGCAGAAATGTCTAAAAACCTGTTTTTGCTTTGTCATTATGGGGTATGTTGTGTAGATTGATGAGTGAAAAAAACAATTTGATCAATTTTAGAATAAGGCTGTAAAGTCAAGGGGTCTGAATACTTTCCGAAGGCACTGTATGTTCTGCATGACTGACTCATTCATACTAAAGCAATTGTATACAAGGGGGCGTGCTAAACATTTTTTTTATTAGCACAGCTGTGCCTTGGTCATAGGTACGAGGTGGAGACGAGCTCAGTAGATCAGCACAGCCGTGCTAAATAAGTTGTTTTGCACAACCTCGAGTGTACAATTGCTTTTCTACAATGGGTTACCAATTAAATAAATACAAATATTTTGCTGAATGTATTCATAGGGTACTATTTCATATCTCAACGCAAATATAGGCCTAGTCCGGACACAACTATGGTTGCTAGCCAAGCCGGGTGGATGTTCATTCTATCGGTTAGGTTGCCAGAGACGCGACCCAGTCGTTCATTCTAACAGTTCCGTTGCCATGCTGGCTGTCAACACTCTTATCCCTTGCTTGCTAGCTAGCCAACTATGGCTAACACAGTCACGTCAAACCGTGCAGAGCTAGAATAACAGTAAAGTAGCTGCATTTCATTTCGTTTTACCTGTTTTTCTATTGACATTTCTTTGTATATACTGTATCCATAAAAATTATGCTGATTCATGGTTTCGACTGTCTAAGAAAATATGTCGGTCTCGTCCTGATACATTAATTCTAGCAAGTGTCATCACTGACATTTTCAACCTCTCCCTGACCGAGTCTGTAATACCTACATGTTTCAAACAGACCACCACAGACCACCCTGTGCCCAAGAAAGCGAAGGTAACCTGCCTAAATGATTACCGCCTCGTAGCCCTCACGTCGGTAGCCATGAAGTGCTTTGAAAGGCTGGTCATGGCTCACATCAACACAATCATGCCGGAAACTCTAGACCCACTCCAATTCGCATACTGCCCCAACAGATCCACAGATGATACAATGTCAATCGCACTCCACACTGCCCTTTCCCACCTGGACAAAAGGAACACTTAGGTTGGAATCATTAAAACTCATTTTTCAACCACTCCACAAATTTCTTGTTAGCAAACTATAGTTTTGGCAAGTCGGTTAGGACATCTACTTTGTGCATGACACAAGTAATTTTTCCAACAACTGCTTACAGACAGATTATTTCACTTATTATTGACTGTATCACAATTCCAGTGGGTCAGAACTTTACATACACTAAGTTGACTGTGCCTTTAAACAGCTTGGAAAATTCCAGGAAATGATGTCATGGCTTTAGAAGCTTCTGATAGGCTAATTGACATCATTCTAGTCAATTGCAGGTGTACCTGTGGATGTATTTCAAGGCATACCTTCAAACTCAGTGCCTCTTTGCTTGACATCATGGGAAAATCTAAAGAAATCAGCCAAGACCTCAGAAAAATAATTGAAGACCTCCACAAGTCTGGTTCATCCTTGGGAGCAATTTCCAAATGCCTGAAGGTACCACGTTCATCTGTACAAACAATAGTACGCAAGTATAAACACCATGGGACCATGCAGCCGTCATACCGCTCAGGAAGGAGACGCGTTCTGTCTCCTAGAGATGAATGTACTTTCGTGCGAAAAGTGCAAATCAATCCCAGAACAACAGCAAATGACCTTGTGAAGATGCTGGAGGAAACAGGTACAAAAGTATCTATATCCACAGTAAAACGAGTCCTATATCGACATAACCTGAAAGGGCGCTCAGCAAGGAAGAAGCCACTGATCCAAAACCGCCATAAAAAAGCCACTACGGTTTGCAACTGCACAGTTTTGGAGAAATGTCCTCTGGTCTGATGAAACAAAAATATTACTGTTTGGCAATAATGACCATCGTTATGTTTGGAGGAAAAAGGGCGAGGCTTGCAAGCCGAAGAACACCATCCCAACCGTGAAGCATTGGGGTGGCAGCATCATGCTGTGTGGGGGTGCTTTGCTGCAGGAGGGACTGGTGCACTTCACAAAATAGATGGCATATTGAAGCAACATCTCAAGACAGTCAGGAAGTTAAAGCATGGTCGTAAATGCGTCTTCCAAATGGATAATGACCCCAAGCATACTTCCAAAGTTGTGGCAAAATGGCTTAAGGACAACAAAGTAAAGGTATTGGAGTGGCCATCACAAAGCCCTGACCTCAATCCTATAGAACATTTGTGGGCAGAACTGAAAAGGCGTGTGCGAGCAAAGAGGCCTACAAACCTGACTCAGTTACACCAGCTCTGTCAGGAGGAATGGGCCAAAATTCACCCAACTTATTGTGGGAAGCTTGTGGTAGGCTACCCGAAACGTTTGACCCAAGTTAAACAATTTAAAGGCAATGCTACCAAATACTAATTGAGTGTATGTAAACTTCTGACCCACTGGGAATGTGATGAAAGAAATAAAAGCTGAAATAAATCATTCTCTTTACTATTATTCTGACATTAAACATTCTTAAAATAAAGTGGTGATCCTAACTGACCTAAGACAGATAATTTATACTAGGATTAAATGTCAGGAATTGTGAAAAACTGAGTTTAAATGTATTTGGCTAAGGTGTATGTAAACTTCCGACTTCAACTGTATGTGAGAATGCTGTTCATTGACTACAGCTCAGCGTTCAACACCATAGTGCCCACAAAGCTCATCACTAAGCTAAGGACCCTGGGACTAAACACCTCCCTCTGCAACTGGATCCTGGACTTCCTGATGGGCCACCCCCAGGTGGTAAGGGTAGGCAACAACACATCTGCTACGCTGATCCTCAACACTGGGGCCCCTCAGGGGTGCGTGCTTAGTCCCCTCCTGTACTCCCTGTTCACCCATGACTGCGTGGCCAAGCACGACTCCAACACCATCATTAAGTTTGCTGACGACACAACAGTGGTAGGTCTGATCACCGACAACGATGCCTATAGGGAGGTGGTCAGAGACATGGCAGTGTGGTGCCAGGACAACAACCTCTCCCTTAATGTGAGCAAGACAAATGAGCTGATCGTGGACTATAGGAAAAGGAGGGCCGAACAGGCCCCCATATAGTCGACGGGGCTGAAGTGGAGCAGATCGAGAGTTTCAAGTTCCTTGGTGTCCACATCACCAACAAACTATCATGCTCCAAACACACCAAGACAGTTGTGAAGAGGGCACGACAACACCTTTTCCGCCTCAGGAGACTGAAAAGATTTGGCATGGGTCCCTAGATCAGCAAAAGATTATACAGCTGCACCATCGAGAGCGTCCTGACCGGTTGCATTACCACCTGGTATGGCAACTGCTCGGTATCTGACCGTAAGGCGCTACAGAGGGTAATGCGTGCGGCCCAGTACATCACTGGGGCCAAGCTTCCTGACATCCATGACCTATATACTAGGAGGTGTCAGAGGAAGGCTCTAAAAATTGTCAGACTCCAGTCTCCCAAGTCATAGACTGTTCTCTCTGCTACCGCACGGCAAGATGTACCGGAGCGCCAAGGCTAGGACCAAAAGGCTCCTTAACAGCTTCTACCCCCAAGCCATAAGACTGCTGAACAATTAATCAAATGGCCACCCGGACTATTTACATTGACCCCCACCCCCTTTGTTTTTACACTGCTGCTACTCGCTGTTTATTATCTATACAGTCACTTTACAAATTACCTCGACTAACCTGTACCCCCGCACATTGACTTAGTACCGGTACCCCTTGTATATGTTTTTGTTATGTACTTTTCTTCTGTTACTTTTTGATTGTATTTAATTTTTTGACTTTAGTTTATTTCGTAAATGTTTTCTTAACTCTATTTCTTGAACTGCATTGTTTTTTTTGTTTTTTGTTTTTTTTGGGGGTAGATCAGCTTTAATATTGCAGATAGATTGTAACTTCCATCAATGTAATTGTCTGCATCACTTCCATTCCCCCATATGGGTTTTTTTCTCGCAATTATATATATATATATATATATATATGTATGTATATACACACATACATATACACATACATACATATAAATACATATACATACATATATATACATATCCTTTTTTAAAATATATTTCCCTTTATTACTTTCCAACCCCACCACCCCTTCCCTAATTGGAACTGCATTGTTGGTTAAGGGCTTGTAAGTAAGCATTTCACGGTAAGGTCTACACCTGTAGTATTCGGCGCATGTGACAAATACAATTTCATTTGGATTTGATTTGAATTACTGACTGGTTTTCTGATCCACGCCCCTACCTTTTTTTTTAAAGGTATCTATGATGCATATCTTTGTTCCCAGTCATGTGAAATCCATAGATTTGGGCCTAATGCATTTATTTAAATTGACTGATTTCCTTATATGAACTGTAACTCAGTAAAATATTTGAAATTGGTGCATGTTATATTTATATTTTTGTTCAGTATAGTTTAACACTGTTAGACCAAAGTGGTATTAGCGGGCTGGCTTAGGACCATGCGGATGCCTTAGAGCAGGCTTGAAAGCTGTTTGCTTGGCTAGCTGGCTTTAGGACTACGGAGAGTGGATCGAATAGCTGCAGTGAACAGTGCAACTTCCCTCTCATGGCCGTGATCCACAATACCATGATAATTCAGCTTGCCACGCTAGCTTCGCCCTCATTTGGGTGCTAGCAAACATGCTAGGTAGTGCTAGGTATCAACAGCCAATCCAGTAGTGGCTGGAAGCTAAACTGAGCTTTGATTGGTCAATCACGCCTCGATATCGCAGAGTATTTGCATAAAGTTAAACTTTCCCCACCCTGTTCACGCTCCCTCGCCCATGCATGCTTGCATCGCCCAACAATCCATCTGTCCACTTTGCTCTCCTCTGTGGAAAATGAATGGGGCTTCTGTTGTTTCATCACACCCATCGTGGATAGTGGATTCGGGCTGTCAGTTGAACGAAGGGCAGAGGTGGAAGATGGCTAGGTTTAAAAAAATATTATAATTATAAAGTAATTATCAGCAAATTCAGTGCTAGTTGAAAAAGACAAGTAAAGTTTTTTTTGTTAATTATTGTTTAATTTATTTAAATAGATTAGGGCAGACAAAATTACAATTTGAAACAGTTATTCAATACATCACAGTTTAAGCCAATTTTCAACACTATTTGTGATACAATTTGCTGATTTCCCATTGCCACTCATGAACGGTTCTTGGTCCCCCCTTGGCCCCCCTATGAAACGCCCCAGCAACTGGACCTAAAAAACATCAACAAACAAACAAAACATGGCATACAGTATACCTGCCAGAAACGACGGAATCTCCACAAATTCTAATTACTACAATAATTATTCTAGCACCAGCATCATTGCAGGTGTGGGCTGTGTAAAGACATTGTGTACAGTCACATATAGTAGCCTATTTTACAGTTCATATGAATGATTAAGCGTCTGCTTGTGATTCGACATATGCCTGACTGGTGATAAAACATGCCACCATTATTTTTAAAACATGCCACCATTTATTTGTATTTTATTATTTTCCAATGTGATTTCATTAAAGATAACAAGTATCAGTGTTTCTTAGGAAGTTCTTGTTGTGATTCCATCTAAAGTAGTACAAATGTACTATTAATTCCATGAACAGGACAGTATACAGAATGGTGAAGAGGAGATGACTGGTTTCTGTCTAGCAGGAGTCAGTGTAGGATAGGACCATCAGTTGAAAGTGTAGGGGGGAGATGACATCAGGCCCTAGCGTCAGTTCTGACTCCGTTCCAAAGATACATTTGATTCTGTTCTGTAAATGACAAAGGTTACATTAAGGTTACAACCTTTGTGTGAAACTGATACAGCCCCTAAACACATATTTAATCAGCAATCATCAAATTAAAGTAAATATATAGGCTACACAGCTTCTCCAACATGGTTTCATCATGTCAAGGCCTCAGCCAGCCAGTTTATTCATAAATTCTGACCAGTACACTCTTTCTATTTTCAAATTGCTTCACTTAAATGGAATTAAAAGTTGTTTCCTGTTCTTTTTCTATATTGTTTTACATCAAATAGACAGATACCTCCTAAATAGAAAAAGAATCCCTCATTCTAAAAACAGTATAATTTTCAGGCCAAGCACAACAGCTACTGTATAACTTCAAGGTCACCTTCAAAGAGGTAACTTTCAGAAAGAACCTGTCAAGAGCAATGGAACACCCCTATCAACACAGAACAGATGAACCTGAAGAGAGAGCACATAGCCTATACAACACACACTCACATTGGCGTACCACACACCTCAGCAGCTCTTACCATGAGGTGTAACAAAAGAAAACCTTACAATCCAATTTCCAAAATCACAACGTTGCACAAATCTGCTACTTACACAGCTTTGTTCCGCATGTGGTTGTTGTACTCCACGATAGGTGGATTGTTCTCTTCATCCTCAGGTAACTGGTGGCAGAAATCATCATCATCATCGAAACATTTTTATTAGAGCTTCCAACAGCATGTAAAAGAAGAGGTAAACATAGTATCCTTCTTCTGTCACGCCCTGGCTCTGGGACTCTTATATGTTGAGCCAGGGTGTGTAGATTCTATGTGTTTGTGTTTCTATGTTAGGATCTAGTTCATGTGTATCTATGTTGGCCGGGGTGGTTCTCAATCAGAGGCAACGAGAATCAGCTGTTGCTTGTTGTCTCTGATTGGGAACCATACTTAGGCAGCCTGTTTGGCACAGTGTATTGTGGGATATTGTTCCGTGTTGGTTTGTGTTTGTTACCAAGGACTTCACGTATCTTTTGTTGTTTTGTTAGTTGTGTAAGTACTCTAATAAAGTATGTTCGCATTCCACGCTGCGCATTGGTCCAATCCTTTTGACGATCGTGACAGAAGATCCCACCAATACTGGACCAAGCAGCGTGTTTCGGAGCTAACGCCGGTTAAGGAGATGGAGAAGTTGGCGATGGCCCAGGTGGGCCAATGGTGGTCCTGGGAGGACATGTTTGAGGACAGAGGACCATGGGCAAAGGTTACGGGAGCCATTGGTGATTAGAGGGAGGGAAAGTGTAGAGGCACGGCGAGAGGTACTGAAGTGTGTTGCCAGTCTGGTCCGGCCCGTTCCTGATCCCCGTATAAGGCCAGTGGTGTGTGTTCCCAGTGCGGTCCGGCCTGTTCCTGTCCCTCGCACCAAGCCTGTGATGCGCGTCGCCAGCCCGGTCCGGCCTGTTCCTGCCCCTCGCACCAAGCCTATGGTGCGCGTCGCCAGCCCGACCCGGCCTGTTCCTGCCCCTCGCACCAAGCCAATGGTGCGTGTCGCCAGCCCGGCCCGGCCTGTTCCTGCTTCCCGCACCAAGCCAATGGTGCGCGTCGCCAGCCCGGCCCGGCCTGTTCCTGCTCCCCGCACCAAGCCTATGGTGCGCGGCGCCAGCCCGGCCCGGCCTGTTCCTGCTCCCCGCACCAAGCCAATGGTGCGCGTCGCCAGCCCGGCCCAGCCTGTTCCTGCTCCCCGCACCAAGCCTGTGGTGCGCGTCGCCAGCCCGGCCCGGCCTGTTCCTGCTCCCCGCACCAAGCCAATGGTGCGCGTCGCCAGCCCGGCCCGGCCTGTTCCTGCTCCCCGCACCAAGCCTATGGTGCGCGTCGCCGCCCGGCCTGTTCCTGCTCCCGCACCAAGCCTATGGTGCGCGTCGCCAGCCCGGCCCGGCCCGTTCCTGCTCCCGCACCAAGCCAGGGGTGTGCGTCGTCAGCCCGGTCCGGCCCATTCCTGCTCCCCGCACCAAGCCTGTGGTGCGCGTCGTCAGCCCGGTCTGGCCCGTTCCTGCTCCCCGCACCAAGCCAGGGGTGCGCGTCGTCAGCCCAGTCCAGCCCATTCCTGCTCCCCGCACCAAGCCTGTGGTGCGCATCGTCAGCCCGGTCCGGCCCATTCCTGCTCCCCACACCAAGCCAGGGGTGCGCATCGTCAGCCCGGTCCGGCCCATTCCTGCTTCCCGCACCAAGCCTGGGGTGCGTGTCGTCAGTCCGGCACAGCCCGTGCCCAGTTCACCGGTGCCTGGTCAGGTACCGGTCAGCTGCTCCACACCGGAGCCTAAGCAATCCGCTCAACCGATGTCCAGTCCAGCTCCAGCCAGCGGGGCCAGACTAGACCAGGGGCACTACGGGGGGGTTATTAGAGGGTGGTGGTCACGCCCGGAGCCGGATCCGCCTCCGAGGAGGAATGCCCACCCGGCCCTCCCCTGTTCGGTTTATGTTTGGCGCGGTCGCAGTCCGCGCCTTTGAGGGGGGGTACTGTCACGCCCTGGCTCTGGGACTCTTATATGTTGAGCCAGGGTGTGTAGATTCTATGTGTTTGTGTTTCTATGTTAGGATCTAGTTCATGTGTATCTATGTTGGCCGGGGTGGTTCTCAATCAGAGGCAACGAGAATCAGCTGTTGCTTGTTGTCTCTGATTGGGAACCATACTTAGGCAGCCTGTTTGGCACAGTGTATTGTGGGATCTTGTTCCGTGTTGGTTTGTGTTTGTTACCAAGGACTTCACGTATCTTTTGTTGTTTTGTTAGTTGTGTAAGTACTCTAATAAAGTATGTTCGCATTCCACGCTGCGCATTGGTCCAATCCTTTTGACGATCGTGACAGAAGATCCCACCAATACTGGACCAAGCAGCGTGTTTGGAGCTAACGCCGGTTAAGGAGATGGAGAAGTTGGCGATGGCCCAGGTGGGCCAATGGTGGTCCTGGGAGGACATGTTTGAGGACAGAGGACCATGGGCAAAGGTTACGGGAGCCATTGGTGATTAGAGGGAGGGAAAGTGTAGAGGCACGGCGAGAGGTACTGAAGTGTGTTGCCAGTCTGGTCCGGCCCGTTCCTGATCCCCGTATAAGGCCAGTGGTGTGTGTTCCCAGTGCGGTCCGGCCTGTTCCTGTCCCTCGCACCAAGCCTGTGATGCGCGTCGCCAGCCCGGTCCGGCCTGTTCCTGCCCCTCGCACCAAGCCTATGGTGCGCGTCGCCAGCCCGACCCGGCCTGTTCCTGCCCCTCGCACCAAGCCAATGGTGCGTGTCGCCAGCCCGGCCCGGCCTGTTCCTGCTTCCCGCACCAAGCCAATGGTGCGCGTCGCCAGCCCGGCCCGGCCTGTTCCTGCTCCCCGCACCAAGCCTATGGTGCGCGGCGCCAGCCCGGCCCGGCCTGTTCCTGCTCCCCGCACCAAGCCAATGGTGCGCGTCGCCAGCCCGGCCCAGCCTGTTCCTGCTCCCCGCACCAAGCCTGTGGTGCGCGTCGCCAGCCCGGCCCGGCCTGTTCCTGCTCCCCGCACCAAGCCAATGGTGCGCGTCGCCAGCCCGGCCCGGCCTGTTCCTGCTCCCCGCACCAAGCCTATGGTGCGCGTCGCCGGCCCGGCCTGTTCCTGCTCCCCGCACCAAGCCTATGGTGCGCGTCGCCAACCGGCCCGGCCCGTTCCTGCTCCCCGCACCAAGCCAGGGGTGTGCGTCGTCAGCCCGGTCCGGCCCATTCCTGCTCCCGCACCAAGCCTGTGGTGCGCGTCGTCAGCCCGGTCTGGCCCGTTCCTGCTCCCGCACCAAGCCAGGGGGTGCGCGTCGTCAGCCCAGTCCAGCCCATTCCTGCTCCCCGCACCAAGCCTGTGGTGCGCATCGTCAGCCCGGTCCGGCCCATTCCTGCTCCCCACACCAAGCCAGGGGTGCGCATCGTCAGCCCGGTCCGGCCCATTCCTGCTTCCCGCACCAAGCCTGGGGTGCGTGTCGTCAGTCCGGCACAGCCCGGTGCCCAGTTCACCGGTGCCTGGTCAGGTACCGGTCAGCTGCTCCACACCGGAGCCTAAGCAATCCGCTCAACCGATGTCCAGTCCAGCTCCAGCCAGCGGGGCCAGACTAGACCAGGGGCACTACGGGGGGTTATTAGAGGGTGGTGGTCACGCCCGAGCCGGATCCGCCTCCGAGGAGGAATGCCCACCCGGCCCTCCCCTGTTCGGTTTATGTTTGGCGCGGTCGCAGTCCGCGCCTTTGAGGGGGGGTACTGTCACGCCCTGGCTCTGGGACTCTTATATGTTGAGCCAGGGTGTGTAGATTCTATGTGTTTGTGTTTCTATGTTAGGATCTAGTTCATGTGTATCTATGTTGGCGGGGTGGTTCTCAATCAGAGGCAACGAGAATCAGCTGTTGCTTGTTGTCTCTGATTGGGAACCATACTTAGGCAGCCTGTTTGGCACAGTGTATTGTGGGATCTTGTTCCGTGTTGGTTTGTGTTTGTTACCAAGGACTTCACGTATCTTTTGTTGTTTTGTTAGTTGTGTAAGTACTCTAATAAAGTATGTTCGCATTCCACGCTGCGCATTGGTCCAATCCTTTTGACGATCGTGACAGAAGATCCCACCAATACTGGACCAAGCAGCGTGTTTCGGAGCTAACGCCGGTTAAGGAGATGGAGAAGTTGGCGATGGCCCAGGTGGGCCAATGGTGGTCCTGGGAGGACATGTTTGAGGACAGAGGACCATGGGCAAAGGTTACGGGAGCCATTGGTGATTAGAGGGAGGGAAAGTGTAGAGGCACGGCGAGAGGTACTGAAGTGTGTTGCCAGTCTGGTCCGGCCCGTTCCTGATCCCCGTATAAGGCCAGTGGTGTGTGTTCCCAGTGCGGTCCGGCCTGTTCCTGTCCCTGCACCAAGCCTGTGATGCGCGTCGCCAGCCCGGTCCGGCCTGTTCCTGCCCCTCGCACCAAGCCTATGGTGCGCGTCGCCAGCCCGACCCGGCCTGTTCCTGCCCCTCGCACCAAGCCAATGGTGCGTGTCGCCAGCCCGGCCCGGCCTGTTCCTGCTTCCCGCACCAAGCCAATGGTGCGCGTCGCCAGCCCGGCCCGGCCTGTTCCTGCTCCCCGCACCAAGCCTATGGTGGCGCGGCGCCAGCCCGGCCCGGCCTGTTCCTGCTCCCCGCACCAAGCCAATGGTGCGCGTCGCCAGCCCGGCCCAGCCTGTTCCTGCTCCCCGCACCAAGCCTGTGGTGCGCGTCGCCAGCCCGGCCCGGCCTGTTCCTGCTCCCCGCACCAAGCCAATGGTGCGCGTCGCCAGCCCGGCCCGGCCTGTTCCTGCTCCCCGCACCAAGCCTATGGTGCGCGTCGCCGGCCCGGCCTGATCCTGCTCCCCGCACCAAGCCTATGGTGCGCGTCGCCAGCCCGGCCCGGCCCGTTCCTGCTCCCCGCACCAAGCCAGGGGTGTGCGTCGTCAGCCCGGTCCGGCCCATTCCTGCTCCCCGCACCAAGCCTGTGGTGCGCGTCGTCAGCCCGGTCTGGCCCGTTCCTGCTCCCCGCACCAAGCCAGGGGTGCGCGTCGTCAGCCCAGTCCGGCCCATTCCTGCTCCCCGCACCAAGCCTGTGGTGCGCATCGTCAGCCCGGTCCGGCCCATTCCTGCTCCCCACACCAAGCCAGGGGTGCGCATCGTCAGCCCGGTCCGGCCCATTCCTGCTTCCCGCACCAAGCCTGGGGTGCGTGTCGTCAGTCCGGCACAGCCCGTGCCCAGTTCACCGGTGCCTGGTCAGGTACCGGTCAGCTGCTCCACACCGGAGCCTAAGCAATCCGCTCAACCGATGTCCAGTCCAGCTCCAGCCAGCGGGGCCAGACTAGACCAGGGGCACTACGGGGGGGTTATTAGAGGGTGGTGGTCACGCCCGGAGCCGGATCCGCCTCCGAGGAGGAATGCCCACCCGGCCCTCCCCTGTTCGGTTTATGTTTGGCGCGGTCGCAGTCCGCGCCTTTGAGGGGGGGTACTGTCACGCACTGGCTCTGGGACTCTTATGTTGAGCCAGGGTGTGTAGATTCTATGTGTTTGTGTTTCTATGTTAGGATCTAGTTCATGTGTATCTATGTTGGCCGGGGTGGTTCTCAATCAGAGGCAACGAGAATCAGCTGTTGCTTGTTGTCTCTGATTGGGAACCATACTTAGGCAGCCTGTTTGGCACAGTGTATTGTGGGATCTTGTTCCGTGTTGGTTTGTGTTTGTTACCAAGGACTTCACGTATCGTTTTGTTGTTTTTGTTCGTGTGGTGAATATATAATAAAGTATGTTCGCATTCCACGCTGCGCATTGGTCCAATCCTTTTGACGATCGTGACATCTTCAGCCACTTCAAACCAAAGACCATTTAGACATAACAATATCAACCCTCCTTGGACTGGATACAAGTTAATAACTAAACACTGGTATTGACCATTCCATGTAGGACTTGACAGTATGAGGGAAACACTGTTTTTTAGCTGACAGGGGTGACAAAAACATACACCTCCCTTTAACAATGACACAAATCAATTAAAACAAAAGGTGTACAATTATTTTGATAAAAATTCTCTCAACTAAAAAAAGCTAAGAAATCACCTTCAGAAAGATAGTTCCAAAATGACTTCACAGTCTTCATGATATTAATGCATTTAGTCTTTAATGGTTTAGTACAGTATCTCAAATCCCAGTAGATCTCATCTTGAAAGCAAATGTCATCAGGAGCATCCCCCCAGATAGGTAACCTCAGGATACAGCCTAGGTACAAACACAACATCCTCATTTCACCAACATTGAGTACATGATTGAGTTCATGTAGCAATTGTTCAAATACACCACCACAGCCACACAATACTACAATACCACAGTAACTTGGCAGCTATCTTGTAACCTGTTCTCATGAAAACACGCATGCGCGCACACACACACACAGAGCCCTGCTGCCTGGTGTCCTCCCTACCGGGTCGGCACCATGTCTTTCCATTCCCCCGTAAAGTCAAACGTGTTTATCAACCTATTTAAAAACAAGATTGTTACTCTACATCAGTAAGTCAAAGGAAAATAGCGGCAACAACTGAGCAGACTTTCTTTTTATTGCCGCAGTATTCTTGTTGCCCAGCTGCTGTGCCACTACTGCATGTGCATAATAATGACATTAGATGAGTTCATCACGTTAAAGCTGCCAAATAGGCCTAAAACTGGTGCAGATTGAAATAATAACAGGCCATTGGGTGGGCATATGGTTGTAACCTGTGAACTCACCCCTCCTTGCCATAGACCCCTTCACTGGCGGCTGCAGCAGTGATGGCGCCCACGATGCCCCCTATGACCCCAGGCATGGCGTGGAGGTTGTGGATGCCACACGTGTCATGGATCTTCAGATACTTCTCCATGAACGGCTGAGGGGACAGAGACACATAGCTAGCTACATGCCCACTAATCAAATAGGAGTCGCCTAGTCATAAGCAACTTACTTGTCACTACCGTACTAGTCTTCACTGCGCCCCCGGCCAGCGTGACGTAATGGATGTGAACCTGGAACACAGGAACAGAAGTTGACCAGTGTCTTGAGTAGAGATAATAAGGAAGTGGGTATGACCATACTCCAATGACCATAGGAATTGGCAAGACAGCACAAACAGATCTGGAACCAAGCTAGAGTTAACTGCACCTCAGATTGCAGCCCAAATAAATGCTTCACAGAGTTCAAGTAACAGACAAATCTCAACATCAACTGTTCAGAGGAGACTGCGTGAAATCAGGCCTTCATGGTTGAATTGCTGCAAAGAAACCACTACTAAAGGACAGCAATAATAAGAAGAGACTTGCTTGGGCCAAGAAACCCGAGCAATGGACATTAGACCGGTGGAAATCTGTCCTTTGGTCTGATGTGTCCAAATTGGAGATTTTTGGTTCCAACCACCGTGTCTTTGTGAGACGCAGAGCAGGTGAACAGATGATCTCCGCATGTGTGGTTCCCACCATGAAGCATGGAAGAGGAGGTGTGATGGTGTGGGGGTGCTTTGCTGGTGACACTGTCAGTGATTTATTTAGAATTCAAGGCACACTTAACCAGCATGGCTACCACAGCATTCTGCAGCAATACGCCATCCCATCTGGTTTGAGCTTAGTGGGACTATCATTGGATTTTCAACAGGACAAAACATACCTCCAGGATGTTTAAGGGCTATTTGACCAAGAAGGAGAGTGATGGAGTGTTGCATCAGATGACCTGGCCTCCACAATCACCTGACCTCAACCCAATTGAGATGGTTTGGGATGAGATGGACCGCAGAGTGATGGAAAAGCATCCAACAAGTGCTCAGCATATGTGGGAACTCCTGCAAATCTGTTGGAAAAGCATTCCTCATGAAGCTGGTTGAGAGAATGCCAATAGTGTGCAAAGCTGTCATCAAGGCAAAGGGTGGCTACTTTGAAGAATCTAAAATACATTTTGTTTTGTTTAACACTTTTTTGGTTACTACATGAATCCATATGTGTTATTTCATAGTTATGATGTCTTCACTATTATTCTACAATGTAGAAAATAGTAAAAATAAAGAAAAACCCTTGAATGAGTAGGTGTGTTCAAACTTTTGACTGGTACTGTATGTAATGCACACCCTGTGGGTCAATTACATTACCATGTCCAGCTTGCCGGTCTTCTGGGAGAGACTGGAGATGGCTATTGTGGTGAGGACAGTGGTGGCCAGGGACAGGTAGGTGTTGATGGCCGCTCGATGCTGCCCATCCCTGTGGTCCGAGATGGCCTGGTTAAAACTAGGCCAGAACATCCACAGGAACAGGGTTCCTATGGGTCAAGAATGGATCCATGGTAGTACAGTTTCATCAATACGAGTATGGAAAATGTGAAAAGTGTCAACCATTGTGGCTCAGACTCAGACTCACCGAACATGGCAAAGATGTCGGATTGGGAGACAGAGCCAATCAGATCCTTGCTCTGGTTCAGGTTGTCCCGGTACAGCATCCATGAGCTGGACAGACCATATTAAGCCCCACTGTGTGGATCACCATGGAGCTGCCAGCATCCCTGGCCTTGCAAAAGTATTCATCCCCCTTGGCGTTTTTCCTATTTTGTTCCATTACAACCTGTTATTTAAATTGATTTTTATTTCGATTTCATGTAATGGACATACACAAAATATTCCAAATTGGTGAAGTGAAATGAAAAAAATTCTAAAAGATAAATAATGGAAAAGTGGTGCCTGCATATGTATTCACCCCCTTTGCTATGAATCCACTAAATAAGATCTGGTGCAACCAATTACCTCCAGAAGTCACATAATTAGTTAAATAAAGTCCACCTGTGTGCAATCTAAGTGTCACATGATCTGTCACATGATCTCAGTATATATACACCTGTTCTGAAAGGCCCCAGAGTCTGCAACACCACTAAGCAAGGGGCACCACCAAGCAAGCGGCACCATGAAGACCAAGGAGCTCTCCAAACAGGTCAGGGACAAAGTTGTGGAGAAGTACAGATCAGGGTTTGGTTATAAACAAATATCAGAAACTTTGAACATCCCATGGAGCACCATTAAATCTATTATTAAAAAATTGAAAGAATATGGCAGCACAACAAACCTGCCAAGAGAGGGCCACCCAACAAAACTCACGGACCAGGCAAGGAGGGCATTAATCAGAGAGGAAACAAAGAGACCAAAGATAACCCTGAAGGAGCTGCAAAGCTCCACAGTGGAGATTGGAGTATCTGTCCATAGGACCACTTTAAGCCGTACACTCCACGGAGCTGGGATTTACGGAAAAGTGGCCAGAAAAAAGCCATTGTTTAAAGAAAGAAATAAGCAAACACGTTTGGTGTTCGCCAAAAGGCATGTGGGAGACTTCCCAAACATATGGAAGAAGATACTCTGGTCAGATGAGACTAAAATTGGCGCAAACCCAACACCTCTCATCACCCCGAGAACACCATCCCCAGAGTGAAGCATGGTGGTGACAGCATCATGCTGTGGGGATGTTTTTCATCGGCAGGGACTGGGAAACTGGTCAGAATTGAAGGAATGATGGATGGCGTTAAATAAAGGGAAATCCTTGAGGGAAACCTGTTTCAGTCTTCCAGAGATTTGAGACTGGGACGGAGGTTCACCTTCCAGCAGGACAATGACCCTAAGCATACTGCTAAAGCATAACTCGAGTGTTTAAGGGGAAACATTGAAATGTCTTGGAATGGCCTAGTCAAAGCCCAGACCTCAATCCAATTGAGAATCTGTGGTATGACTTAAAGATTGCTGTACACCAGCGGAACCCATCCAACTTGAAGGAGCTGGAGCAGTTTTGCCTTGAAGAATGGGCAAAAATCCCAGTGGCTAGATGTGCCAGGTTTATAGAGATATACCCCAAGAGACTTGCAGCTGTAATTTCTGCAAAAGGTGGCTCTACAAAGTATTGACTTTGGGGGGGTGAATAGTTATGCACACTCAAGTTTTTTATTTCTTGTTTTCAGGGAGGTGACCAAGAACCCGATTGTCACTGACAGAGATCTAGAGTTTCTCTGTGAAGATGGGAGAACCTTCCAGAAGGACAACCATCTCTGCAGCACTCCACCAATCAGGTCTTTATGGTAGAGTGGCCAGACGGAAGCCACTGCTCTGTAAAAAGCACATGACAGCCCGCTTGGAGTTTGCCAAAAGGCAACTAAAGACTCTCAGACCATGAGAAACGCGACCCAGTCGTGAAGTCTTTTTGTTCTATATCTATGGACGCAACCCAGTCTTTCATTCTAAATGTTCCGTTGCCATGCTGGCTGTCAACACTCTTATCCCTTGCTTGCTAGCTAGCCAACTATGGCTAACACAGTCACGTCAAACCGTGCAAAGTTAGAATAACAGTAAAGTAGCTGCATTTCATTTCGTTTTACCTGTTTTTCTATTGACATTTCTTTGTATATACTGTATCCATAAAAATTATGCTGATTCATGGCTTCGACTGGCTAAGAAAAGATGTCGGTCTCGTCCTGATACATTAATTCTGGCAAGTGTCATCACTGACATTTTCAACCTCTCCCTGACCGAGTCTGTAATACCTACATGTTTCAAACAGACCACCATAGTCCCTGTGCCCAAGAAAGCAAAGGTAACCTGCCTAAATGATTTCCACCCCGTAGCCCTCACGTCGGTAGATATGAAGTGCTTTGAAAGGCTGGTCATGGCTCACATCTACACAATCATGCCGGAAACTCTAGACCCACTCCAATTCGCATACCGCCCCAACAGATCCACAGATCATGCAATCTCAATCGCACTCCACACTGCCCTTTCCCACCTGGACAAAAAGAACACCTATGTGAGAATGCTGTTCATTGACTACAGCTCAGCGTTCAACACCATAATGCCCACAAAGCTCATCACTAAGGTAAGGACCCTGGGACTAAACACCTCCCTCTGCAACTGGATCCTGGACTTCCTGATGGGCCACCCCCAGGTGGTAAGGGTAGGCAACAACACATCTGCTACGCTGATCCTCAACACTGGGGCCCCTCAGGGGTGCATGCTTAGTCCCCTCCTGTACTCCCTGTTCACCCATGACTGCATGGCCAAGGACGACTCCAACACCATCATTAAGTTTGATGACGACACAACAGTGGTAGGCCTGATCACCGACAACGATGAGTCAGCCTATAGGTAGGTGGTTAGAGACCTGGCAGTGTGGTGCCAGGACAACAACCTCTCCCTCAATGTGAGCAAGACAAATGAGCTGATCGTGGACTATAGGAAAAGGAGGAGGGCCGAACAGTCCCCCATTTACATCAACGTGGCTGAAGTGGAGCGTATCGAGAGTTTCAAGTTCCTTGGTGTCCACATCACCAACAAACTATCATGGTCCAAACACACCAAGACAGTTGTGAAGAGGGCACAAAAACACCTTTTCCGCCTCAGGAGATTGAAAAGATTTGGCATAGGTCCCCAGATCCTCAAAAGGTTATACAGCTGCACCATCGAGAGCATCCTGACCGGTTGCATCACTGCCTGGTATGGCAACTGCTCGGCATCTGACCGTAAGGCGCTACAGAGGGTAATGCGTGCGGCCCAGTACATCACTGGGGCCAAGCTTCCTGACATCCATGACCTATGTACTAGGCGATGTCTGAGGAAGGCCCTAAAAATTGTCAAAGACTCCAGTCACCCAATTCATAGACTGTTCTCTCTGCTACCGCACTGCAAGAGGTACCGGAGCGTCAAGTCTAGGACCAAAAGGCTCCTTAACAGTTTCTACCCCCAAGCCATAAGAATGCTGGACATTTAATGAAATGGCCACCCGGACTATTTACATTGAACCCCCCCCCCCTTTGTTTTTACTCTGCTGCTACTCACTGTTTATTATCTATGCAGTCACTTTACAAATTACCTCGATAACCTGTACCCCCGCACATTGACTCGGTACCGGTACCCCCTGTATATAACCACGTTATTGTTATGTAATTTTCTTGTATAACTTTTTCATAGTATTTTTTTTTTTGACTTTCGTTTATATCGTAAATGTTTTCTTAACTCTATTTCTTGAACTGCATTGTTTGGTTTTATACGTTTTTTGGGGGGGGGGGATAGATCAGCTTTAATATTGCAGATAGATTGTAACTTCCATCAATGTAATTGTCTGTATCACTTCCAATCCCCCATATGTTTTTTTTTCTTCTCGCAATTATATATATATATATATATATATATATACACTGCTCAAAAAAATAAAGGGAACACTAAAATAACACATCCTAGATCTGAATGAATGAAACAATCTTATTAAATACTTTTTTCTTTACATAGTTGAATGTGCTGACAACAAAATCACACAAAAATTATCAATGGAAATCAAATTTATCAACCCATGGAGGTCTGGATTTGGAGTCACCCTCAAAATTAAAGTGGAAAACCACACTACAGGCTGATCCAACTTTGATGTAATGTCCTTAAAACAAGTCAAAATGAGGCTCAGTAGTGTGTGTGGCCTCCACGTGCCTGTATGACCTCCCTACAACGCCTGGGCATGCTCTTGATGAGGTGGCGGATGGTCTCCTGAGGGATCTCCTCCCAGACCTGGACTAAAGCATCCGCCAACTCCTGGACAGTCTGTGGTGCAACGTGGCGTTGGTGGATGGAGCGAGACATGATGTCCCAGATGTGCTCAATTGGATTCAGGTCTGGGGAACGGGCGGGCCAGTCCATAGCATCAATGCCTTCCTCTTGCAGGAACTGCTGACACACTCCAGCCACATGAGGTCTAGCATTGTCTTGCATTTGGAGGAACCCAGGGCCAACCGCACCAGCAAATGGTCTCACAAGGGGTCTGAGGATCTCATCTCGGTACCTAATGGCAGTCAGGCTACCTCTGGCGAGCACATGGAGGCCACCCAAAGAAATGCCACCCCACACCATGACTGACCCATCGCCAAACCGGTCATGCTGGAGGATGTTGCAGGCAGCAGAACGTTCTCCACGGCGTCTCCAGACTCTGTCACGTCTGTCACGTGCTCAGTGTGAACCTGCTTTCATCTGTGAAGAGCACAGGGCGCCAGTGGCGAATTTGCCAATCTTGGTGTTCTCTGGCAAATGCCAAACATATAAATACATATACATACATATCCTTTTTTTATAATATATTTCCCTTCATTACTTTCCAACCCCACCACCCCTTCCCTAATTGGAACTGCATTGTTGGTTAAGGGCTTGTAAGTAAGCATTTCACAGTAAGGTCTACATCTGTAGTATTCGGCGCATGTGACAAATAAAATTTCATTCGGATTTGATTTGAGATCCTGACTGGTTTTCTGATCCACGCCCCTACCTTTTTTTAAGGTATCTGTGATGCATATCTTTATTCCCAGTCATGTGAAATCCCTAGATTCGGGCCTAATGCATTTATTTAAATTGACTGATTTCCTTATATGAACTGTAACTCAGTAAAATATTTGAAATTGGTGCATGTTGTATTTATATTTTTGTTCAGTATAGTTTAACACTGTTAGACCAAAGTGGTATTAGCGGGCTGGCTTAGGACCATGCGGATGCCTTAGAGCAGGCTTGAAAGCTGTTTGCTTGGCTAGCTGGCTTTAGGACTACGGAGAATGGATCGAATAGCTGCAGTGAACAGTGCGACTTCCCTCTCATGGCCGTGATCCACAATACCATGATAATTCAGCTTGCCACGCTAGCTTCGCCCTCATTTGGGTGCTAGCAAACATGCTAGGTAGTGCTAGGTATCAACAGCCAATCCAGTAGTGGCTGGAAGCTATACTGAGCTTTGATTGGTCAATCACGCCTCGATATCGCAGAGTATTTGCATAAAGTTAAACTTTCCCCACCCTGTTCACGCTCCCTCGCCCATGCATGCTCGCATCGCCCAACAATCCATCTGTCCACTTTGCTCTCCTCTGTGGAAAATGAATGGGGCTTCTGTTGTTTCATCACACCCATCGTGGATAGTGGATTCGGGCTGTCAGTTGAACGAAGGGCAGAGGTGGAAGATGGCTAGGTAAAAAAAAAAAAGTATAATTATACAGTAATTATCAGCAAAGTCAGTGCTAGTTGGGTCGGCAGGTAGCTTAGTGGTTAAGAGCGTTGTGCCAGTAACCGAAAGGTCGCTGGTTCTAATCCCCGAGCCGACTAGGTGAAAAATCTGTCGATGTGCCCTTGAGCAAGGCACTTAACCCTAATTGCTCCTGTAAGTCGCTCTGGATAAGAGCGTCTGCTAAATAACTAAAATGTAATGAAAAAGACAAGTAAAGTTTTTTTGTTAATTATTGTTTAATTTATTTAAATAGATTAGGGCAGACAAAAATTACAATTTGAAACAGTTATTCAATACATCACAGTTTAAGCCAAATTTCCAACACTATTTGTGATACAATTTGCTGATTTCCCATTGCCACTCATGAACGGTTCTTGGTCCCCCCTTGGCCCCCCTATGAAACGCCCCAGCAACTGGACCTAAAAAACATCAACAAACAAACAAAACATGGCATACAGTATACCTGCCAGAAACGACGGAATCTCCACAAATTCTGATTACTACAATAATTATTCTAGCACCAGCATCATTGGAGGTGTGGGCTGTGTAAAGACATTGTGTACAGTCACATACAGTAGCCTATTTTACAGTTCATATGAATGATTAAGCGTCTGCTTGTGATTCGACATATGCCTGACTGGTGATAAAACATGCCACCATTATTTTTAAAACATGCCACCATTTATTTGTATTTTATTATTTTCCAATGTGATTTCATTAAAGATAACAAGTATCAGTGTTTCTTAGGAAGTTGTTGTTGTGATTCCATCTAAAGTAGTACAAATGTACTATTAATTCCATGAACAGGACAGTATACAGAATGGTGAAGAGGAGATGACTGATTTCTGTCTAGCAGGAGTCAGTGTAGGATAGACCATCAGTTGAAAGTGTAGGGGGGAGATGACATCAGGCCCTAGTGTAAGTTCTGACTCCGTTCCAAAGATAAATTTGATTCTGTTCTGTAAATGACAAAGGTTACATTAAGGTTACAATCTTTGTGTGAAACTGATACAGCCCCTAAACACATATTTAAACAACAACCATCAAATTCAAGTAAATATATAGGCTACACAGCTTCTCCAACATGGTTTCATCATGTCAAGGCCTCAGCCAGCCAGTTTATTCATAAATTCTGACCAGTACACTCTTTTTATTTTCAAATTGCTTCACTTAAATGGAATTAAAAGTAGTTTCCTGTTCTTTTTCTATATTGTTTTACATCAAATAGACAGATACCTCCTAAATTGAAAATTTACAGGAAAAAATTACAGGAATGTATCTTTAAAACATCAAAACAAATTATCTTTCCCATGGCAAAATGTGTAGAATTGCTCGGACCTGGGCAAGGGGGTGATGGTGCAATGCTATCTCCACTCATTTGATGCAATCGTCTCCGTATTGTGTAGACCCAAACATGGATTGTTTGCACTAGCGGAGGGCATACACTGCATATAGCACAGTGGTCTGCTACCATCTTGAGGATATTTGACATAACACATCTTATGAGAACCAAAGCAGTTCTCATGTCTTACCATTAGTTGTAAGATATGAAAGCCTTACAATCCAATCTCCATGATCACACTGTTGCACAAATCTGATACTTACACGGCCTTGTTCCGCATGTGGTTGTTGTACTCCACGGTAGGTGGATTGTTCTCTTCATCCTCAGGTAACTGGTGGCAGAAATCATCATCATCATAGAAACATTTTTATTAGAGCTTCCAACAGCATGTAAAAGAAGAGGTAATCATAGTTTCCACTGCCATATCCTTCCTCAGCCACTTCAAACCAAAGACCATTTAGACATAACAATATCAACCCTCCTTGGACTGGATACAAGTTAATAACTAAACACTGGTATTGACCATTCCATGTAGGACATGACAGTATGAGGGAAACACTGTTTTTTAGTTGACAGGGGTGACAAAAACATACACTTCCCTTTAACAATGACACAAATCAATAAAAATAAAAGGAGTAAAATATTACTGAAAAAAAAGAAATCACCTTCAGAAAAATAGCTCCAAAATGGCTTCACTGTCTTCATGCTAGTTAGACTAATGGTTTAGTTCAGTATCTCACCTCCCAGTAGATCTCATCATCAAAGCAGTTGTTATCAGGAGCATCCCCCCAGATAGGTAACCTCAGGATACAGCCTGGGGACAAACACAACATCCTCATCTCACCAACATTGAGTACATGTAGCAATTATTCAAATACACCACCACAGCCAAAAAATACTACAATACCACAATAACTTGGCAGCTATCTTGTAACCTCTTCTCATGAAAACATGCATGCAAACACAGACACACTCAACCTAATCGGGACACCATTAAGTTGTGTCCAACTCTCACCAACAATGATTCCTCCTCCGATTCCAAAGCAGAGGGCAACACAGAGCCCTGCTGCCTGGTGTCCTCCCTGCCGGGTCGGCACCATGTCTTTCCATTCCCCCGTAAAGTCAAACGTGTTTATCAACCTATTTAAAAAACAAGATTGTTACTCTACATCAGTAAGTCAAAGGAAAATATCACATTTGGAAGCGGCAACAACTGAGCAGACTTTCTTTTTATTGCCGCAGTATTCTTGTTGCCCAGCTGCTGTGCCACTACTGCATGTGCATAATAATGACATTAGATGAGTTCATCACGTTAAAGCTGCCAATTAGGCCTAAAACTGGTGCAGATTGAAATAATAACAGGCCATTGGTTGGGCATACGGTTGTAACCTGTGAACTCACCCCTCCTTGCCATAGACCCCTTCACTGGCGGCTGCAGCAGTGATGGCGCCCACGATGCCCCCTATGACCCCAGGCATGGCGTGGAGGTTGTGGATGCCACACGTGTCATGGATCTTCAGATACTTCTCCATGAACGGCTGAGGGGACAGAGACACATAGCTAGCTACATGCCCACTAATCAAATAGGAGTCGCCTAGTCATAAGCAACTTACTTGTCACTACTGTACTAGCCTTCACTGCATTCAGTAAGCACATTTTGTGAAATGTTGCAGATCGAAAACTCATGAATAAAACTGATGTGACTCCATATTCTACATTACCGTGATATAAATGTAGCCAAGGGTGGAGATTATGCCACAGCAGAACCCTACGATCAGAGACCCATAAGGCATTAGCATGAACTCTGCTGCCGTTCCCACGGCAACGCCCCCGGCCAGCGTGGAATTCTGGATGTGAACCTGAAACACAGGAACAAAAGAGTTGGCCAATAGCTTGAGTGGAGATACAGTACATGATAAAAAGTTAGTGGGTATGACCATAGGAGTTGGCAGGACAGCACAATCAGATCTTGGACCAGGCTAATATATCTAATGCACATCATGTGTGTCCATTACATTACCATGTCCAGCTTGCCGGTCTTCTGGGAGAGACTGGAGATGGCTATGGTGGTGAGGACAGTGGCGGCCAGGGACAGGTATGTGTTTATGGCCGCTCGGTGCTGCCCATCCCCGTGGTCCGAGATGGCCGAGTTAAAACTAGGCCAGAACATCCACAGGAACAGGGTTCCTATGGGGCAGGAATGGATCCATGGTAGTACAGTTTCATCAATACGAGTATGGCAATTGTGAAAAGTGTCAACCATTGTGGCTCAGCCTCACCGATCATGGCAAAGATGTCGGATTGGTAGACAGAGCCAATCCGATGCTTGCTCTGGTCCAGGTTGGGCCGGTACAGCATCCACGAGATGGACAGACCATAATAAGCCCCGAATGTGTGGATCACCATGGAGCCACCAGCATCCCTGGCCTGTAACGTAGAATGATATACAGTAAACCAGCCACCTTATTCGTATGTACACTGAACAAAAATATAAATGCAACATGTAAAGTGTTGGTCCCATGTTTCATAAGCTGAAATAAAAGATCCTAGAAAATGTTCATGGTCACAAAAAGCGTATTTATCTCAGATTTTGTGCACAAATTTGTTTAGATCCCTGTTAGTGAGCATTTTTCCTTTGCCAAGATAATCCATCCACCTGACAGGTGTGGCACATCAAAAATCTAATTAAACAGCATGATCATTACACAGTTAGCTGCAGTTAGCATGACTGCAGTTAGCATGACTGCAGGAATGTCCACCAGTGCTGTTGCCAGACATTGGGTGACGATGTCAGCGTTGTGAACAGAGTGCCCCATGGTGGCAGTGGGGTTATGGTATGGACAGGCATAAGCTATGGACAATGAACACAATTACATTTTATCGATGCCAATTTGAATGCACAGAGATACCGTGACGAGATCCCGAGGCCCATTGTCGTGCCATTCATCTGCCGCCATCACCTCATGTTTCAGCATGATAATGCACTGCCCCATATCACAAGGATCTGTACACAATTTCTGGAAGCTGAAAAGGTCCCAGTTCTTCCATGCCCTACATACTCAACAGACATGTCACCCATTGAGCATGTTTGGGATGCTCTGGATCGACGTGTACGACAGCGTGTTCCAGTTCCCACCAATATCCAGCAACTTCGCACAGCCATTAAAGAGGAGTAGGACAACATTCCACAGGCCACAATCAATAGCCTGATGAACTCTATGCAAAGGAGATGCATCCCACTGCACGAGGCAAATGATAGTCACACCAGATACTGACTGGTTTTCTGATCCACACCCCTACTTAATTACGCCGCCAGGGACTCAAATCCTGCAGTGCCAGACGTGTCCCCCTGCTTAAGCCAGTACATGTCCAGGCCCGTCTGAAGTTTGCTAGAGTGCATTTGGATGATCCAGAAGAGGATTGGGAGAATGTCATATTTTTAAGGTATCTGTGACCAACAGATGCATATCTGTATTCACGATCCATAGATTAGGGCCTAATGAATTTATTTCAATTGACTGATTTCCTTCTATGAACTGTAACTCAATAAAATCTTTGAAATTGTTGCATATTGCATTTATATTTTTGTTCAGTATAGATATCTGCATCTATTCCATAAAATCTTATTGTAAAGGTAAATGCATTCTATCAATCAAACAAGCACGTACCATGACACAGCATTACTGTGGGCCATTCTTGAGAACCATGTTTGCAGGTTTTATGCAAGACTTAATATTAAAGCCTTTATTATTTACTAAAGACTTACATGTATGAGGCTGAGGATGATATACTCCTCCACAGCATACAGAGTGACTCCGAACAGCGTCATCACCATCAGCTGGACTGGGCTCACCTTGCCTAGCACCGCCCCGTACGCTATCAGGCAGCTGGCTACACAGAAGTCTGCATTGATCATGCTGAGAAGGACAGAACCAGGGTAGGATTAGAATGTATACTGAGTCGGTGTCAGCCTGGTACCAGATACGTTTGTGCTGTCTTTTGTCAATTGGTCATTGACTACATTTATATGTGCACAGTGTTCCGGATAGTAGCTAATTTCCCGCTTAAGGGATTATTTGGGATAAGCTGTTAACATGCACCTTTGATATCCCGCTCACGAGTATCCCTGTATCCAGAAATAAACAGAATATTCCTAATTTCAGTGCATATGGGCTAAATCGAATAGTATCTGAAATCTGGACACTGACTGTAGGCCTATAACCTCTCACATGTAGCCTAATATAATATTAACTCCTGCAGAATTATGCATTTAAAGTATGCAACAATTATTAATTTTGTCTTGGGAACAGGAGTGGTGAAATATGATTTATTTCTTTCAAGCATCTCTTGAGAAAATACAAATGCACATGTAACGTGTTAATCTTTGTCACTGTTATGCAAGCAGACAGTCTTTCAACCACATAAAATATGCACCCAGTCTTATCAGAAACGTGTTTTAGAGTTTTCTCAGCTTTTAATTTCCTTAAAACCGGTTAAACTGATGACATTTGGACATTTTGCATGGGAACAATCTTTCCAATCTTTCTCCCCGGTCCCTAAACGAAACACAACTTTACCAGTGTTAATTAACTTGATTACTAATGCATTCCTTCTATCAATGTAAGACATTATTCTGGTGGAGCACTACTTTATTTAGTCTTCTAGGCAACAAGTTATGACAGAAGAGAAGCTGCATGTATCTAACTGTAGTTGACAAATGGCCTAAATTAAAATATGGCCTACCAAATGTCGGAAATTATAAGCAGAAACCTATCTAAATTAGCGGAGAAAGTAGCCTGAGCAAGTAGGCTATATGGTCCAGTACGGAGTATCAGCAAAATACATTATTATGGAAATATTATGGTGGATCGAACTGTGCAGGTATAGCGCACTTTTTAAAGTGATTAGTTTGACAATCAGATGAAAACATCATGACACAACACGCATGACATGCTAAACTGAGCCTTCACAGACCACGGAAAACAACATTAAAGGGGATAAAGTGTTGACATGCCAGTGTATCCTGTCTAAGATCAGCATATACCAGGCATCTTATCCGGGTTTCTCATAACCGGGATACAAGCCTTTTCTGGTTATTGTAAACAGGATATGATGTTTATATGCATCAACTCAAAAACATAATAATACAGTATCCCAAATAATAACGGGATATTGGTGTGTCTATGTTCTAAAAGTGTAGCATGCCCATATCATTGTCCCTAGAAAATGGTCACAGAAAATAATGACAATGACTTCATCCTCAAAGGCCAATAGTTGAATAATAATTTAAGAACCTTGTTATTAAAAGGCCCTTCCAACATTATGATATAGTATATTGACTTGGTCAATTTGTATCCTTCAGTAGTTTGTTACAAATAAAACCACACACAAAATACAGAGCTGCGTCCCGTCTATGCACAGTATTTCTATGATCTCACATAACCATAACTCTGTTTACCTCACAACACTGATTTAATTGACATCCTACTTTACAGTGGGGAAAAAAGTATTTAGTCAGCCACCAATTGTGCAAGTTCTCCCACTTAAAAAGATGAGAGAGGCCTGTAATTTTCATAATGGGTACACGTCAACTATGACAGACAAAATGAGAAGAAAAAAAATCAGAAAATCACATTGTAGGATTTTTTATGAATTTATTTGCAAATGATGGTGGAAAATAAGTATTTGGTCAATAACAAAAGTTTTTCAATACTTTGTTATATACCCTTTGTTGGCAATGACACAGGTCAAACGTTTTCTGTAAGTCTTCACAAGGTTTTCACACACTGTTGCTGGTATTTTGGCCCATTCCTCCATGCAGATCTCCTCTAGAGCAGTGATGTTTTGGGGCTGTCGCTGGGCAACACGGACTTTCAACTCCCTCCAAAGATTTTCTATGGGGTTGAGATCTGGAGACTGGCTAGGCCACTCCAGGACCATGAAATGCTTCTTACGAAGCCACTCCTTCGTTGCCCGGGCGGTGTGTTTGGGATCATTGTCATGCTGAAAGACCCAGCCACGTTTCATCTTCAATTCCCTTGCTGATGGAAGGAGGTTTTCACTCAAAATCTCACGATACATGGCCCCATTCATTCGTTCCTTTACACGGATCAGTCGTCCTGGTCCCTTTGCAGAAAAACAGCCCCAAAGCATGATGTTTCCACCCCCATGCTTCACAGTAGGTATGGTGTTCTTTGGATGCAACTCAGCATTCTTTGTCCTCCAAACACGACGAGTTGAGTTTTTACCAAAAAGTTCAATTTTGGTTTCATCTGACCATATGACATTCTCCCAATCCACTTCTGGATCATCCAAATGCACTCTAGCAAACTTCAGACGGGCCTGGACATGTACTGGCTTAAGCAGGGGGACACGTCTGGCACTGCAGGATTTGAGTCCCTGGCGGCGTAGTGTGTTACTGATGGTAGGCTTTGTTACTTTGGTCCCAGCTCTCTGCAGGTCATTCACTAGGTCCCCCCGTGTGGTTCTGGGATTTTTGCTCACCGTTCTTGTGATCATTTTGACCCCACGGGGTCAGATCTTGCGTGGAGCCCCAGATCGAGGGAGATTATCAGTGGTCTTGTATGTCTTCCATTTCCTAATAATTGCTCCCACAGTTGATTTCTTCAAACCAAGCTGCTTACCTATTGCAGATTCAGTCTTCCCAGCCTGGTGCAGGTCTACACT
Source organism: Coregonus clupeaformis (assembly GCF_020615455.1). Taxonomy (NCBI): domain Eukaryota; kingdom Metazoa; phylum Chordata; class Actinopteri; order Salmoniformes; family Salmonidae; genus Coregonus; species Coregonus clupeaformis. The sequence continues at coordinate 51,305,081 of NC_059210.1, read as the reverse complement.
TTTGTTTCTGGTGTCCTTTGACAGCTCTTTGGTCTTGGCCATAGTGGAGTTTGGAGTGTGACTGTTTGAGGTTGTGGACAGGTGTCTTTTATACAGATAACAAGTTCAAACAGGTGCCATTAATACAGGTAACGAGTGGAGGACAGAGGAGCCTCTTAAAGAAGAAGTTACAGGTCTGTGAGAGCCAGAAATCTTGCTTGTTTGTAGGTGACCAAATACTTATTTTCCACCATAATTTGCAAATAAATTCATAAAAAATCCTACAATGTGATTTTCTGGAGAATAAAAATCTCAATTTGTCTGTCATAGTTGACGTGTACCTATGCTGAAAATTACAGGCCTCTCTCATCTTTTTAAGTGGTGGCTGACTAAATACTTTTTTCCCCACTGTATATTGGGCCCTTCTGCTAGGATACCAAACTGCTATTATGGTATTTACATTTACATTTATGTCATTTAGCAGACGCTCATATCCAGAGCGACTTACAAATTGGTGCATTCACCTTATAGCTAGTGGGATAACCACTTTACAATATGTTAATTTTTTATTTTTGTATTTATTTTTTATTTTGGGGGGGTGGGGTAAGGGGGGTAGAAGGATGACTTTATCCTATCCCAGGTATTCCTTAAAGAGGTGGGGTTTCAAGTGTCTCCGGAAGGTGGTGAGTGACTCCGCCGTCCTGGCGTCGTGAGGGAGCTTGTTCCCTCCCTATTAGCGTACACATACAAACACGTACACACACATTTGCTTACAATCACACACGTCACACAGACATGCACACACACGTATCATCTGTTTATACAATACTTCAGCAGTATCATAAATGTGTGATTACATGTAGTGCTGTGTTTTTGTTTGCCCTCCCATTAGTGTCCACAGACAGTAAATCTCACAAGACAAGAGGATCAACAGTAACAGGTGATACATATGAGGGATTTTCACATGCAGACCGGTTCCTCAACTTGCGTCACGATAGGCTCTCTCTGGCACTCCCACCATGCATGCATGCAGGATTCATTTCCATCCACACATGTTCTTCTATAGATTGATTTCAATGATGTAGGTATATGTTCTGCATGACTGACTCATTCACATAGGACTCATTCATAAGGTTATACATAATACAGTGGGGAGAACAAGTATTTGATACACAGCCGATTTTGCAGGTTTTCCTACTTACAAAGCATGTAGAGGTCTGTAATTTTTTACTTCAACTGTGAGAGACGGAATCTAAAACAAAAATCCAGAAATTCACATTGTATGATTTTTAAGTAATTAATTTGCATTTTATTGCATGACATATGTATTTGATCACTTACCAACCAGTAAGAATTCTGGCTCTCACAGACCTGTTCGTTTTTCTTTAAGAAGCCCTCCTGTTCTCCACTCATTACCTGTATTAACTGCACCTGTTTGAACTCGTTACCTGCATAAAAGATACCTGTCCACACACTCAATTAAACAGACTCCAACCTCTCCACAATGGCCAAGACCAAAGAGCTGTGTAAGGACATCAGGGATAAAATTGTAGACCTGCACAAGGCTGGGATGGGCTACAGGACAATAGGCAAGCAGCTTGGTGAGAAGGGAACAACTGTTGGCGCAATTATTAGACAATGGAAGAAGTTCAAGATGACGGTCAATCACCCTCGGTCTGGGGCTCCATGCAAGATCTCACCTCGTGGGGCATCAATGATCAAGAGAAAGGTGAGGGATAAGCCCAGAACTACACGGCAGGACCTGGTCAATGACCTGAAGAGAGCTGGGACCACAGTCTCAAAGAAAACCATTAGTAACACACTACACCGCCATGGATTAAAATCCTGCAGCGCACGCAAGGTCCCCCTTCTCATGTCCAGGCCCGTCTGAAGTTTGCCAATGACCATCTGGATGATCCAGAGGAGGAATGGGAGAAGGTCATGTGGTCTGATGAGACAAAAATAGAGCTTTTTGGTCTAAACTCCACTCGCCGTGTTTGGAGGAAGAAGAAGGATGAGTACAACCCTAAGAACACCATCCCAACTGTGAAGAATGGAGGTGGAAACATCATTCTTTGGGGATGCTTTTCTGCAAAGGGGACAGGACGACTGCACCGTATTGAGGGGAGGATGGATGGGGCCATGTATCGCGAGATCTTGGCCAACAACCTCCTTCCCTCAGTAAGAGCATTGAAGATGGGTCGTGGCTGGGTTTTCCAGCATGACAACGACCTGAAACACACAGCCAGGGCAACTAAGGAGTGGCTCCGTAAGAAGCATCTCAAGGTCCTGGAGTGGCCTAGCCAGTCTCCAGACCTGAACCCAATAGAAAATATTTGGAGGGAGCTGAAAGTCCGTATTGCCCAGCGACAGCCCGAAACCTGAAGGATCTGGAGAAGGTCTGTATGGAGGAGTGGGCCAAAATCCCTGCTGCAGTGTGTGCAAACCTGGTCAAGACCTACAGGAAACGTATGATCTCTGTAATTGCAAACAAAGGTTTCTGTACCAAATATTAAGTTCTGCTTTTCTGATGTATCAAATACTTATGTCATGCAATAAAATGCAAATTAATTACTTAAAAATCATACAATGTGATTTTCTGGATTTTTGTTTTAGATTCCGTCTCTCACAGTTGAAGTGTACCTATGATAAAAATTACAGACCTCTACATGCTTTGTAAGTAGGAAAACCTGCAAAATCGGCAGTGTATCAAATACTTGTTCTCCCCACTGTATGTAAAGAATGTGTTCCGGGATTCTTTCAATGGCATTGAGGAGTACACCATATCAGTCACTGGCTTCATCAATAAGTGCATCGATGATGTCGTCCCCACAGTGACCGTACGTACATACCCCAACCAGAAGCCATGGATTACAGGCAACATCCGCACTGAGCTAAAGGGTAGAGCTGCCGCTTTCAAGGAGCGGGACTCTAACCCGGACGCTTATAAGAAATCCCGCTATGCCCTCCGACGAACCATCAAACAGGCAAAGAGTCAATACAGGACTAAGATTGAATCGTACTACACCGGCTCCGACACTCGTCGGATGTGGCTTGCAAACTATTACTGACTACAAAGGGAAGCACAGCCGCGAGCTGCCCAGTGACACGAGCCTACCAGACGAGCTAAATCACTTCTATGCTCGCTTCGAGGCAAGCAACACTGAAGCATGCATGAGAGTATCAGCTGTTCCTTTTTTATTTGTTACTTATCTATTTTTTACTTAACACTTTTTTTCTTAAAACTGCATTGTTGGTTAAGGGCTTGTAAGTAACCATTTCACTGGAAGGTCTACACATGTTGTATTCGGCGCATGTGGCAAATAAAATTTGCCACAATTTGCCTCTGTTGCTCAATTGGTAGAGCATGGTGCTTGTAACGCCAGGGTAGTGCGTTCGATCCCCGGGACCACCCATACGTAAAAAATGTATGCACACATGACTGTAAGTCGCTTTGGATAAAAGCGTCTGCTAAATGGCATATTATTATATTATTATTTGATCTGTCCTAATTATAGTCAGTGAATGGTCAGCCAGAAGGGCTCTATACATTGTTGGATGGGGTGAGTTTGTTTATGTTATTTACATTACAATGTAAAGTGCTTTGAGTCCTAGTGAAAATCATTTTATAAATCCATACAATATTCACTATCGTCTTTCCAGGTGACCACGGTGGTGAAAGGAGGGGATGCTTTAACTAGGACTATATAACTTTTTTTAAACCCACATCACTTTCACCTATCAAATACGACACCAGCATATTCACTGATCTCATTAGTCACAAAAGACAGAAGATCCAAGGGAACAAGTTTAACGCTGTTAGACCAAAACCGATGGACTCTAACCTCTCCACGCCGATCTTGATCTTGCCGTCCATGGGGTCCAGAGAGTGGAACCAGCCCTGCATCAGAAGTGCCCACTGAAGGCCGAAGCCGGCGATGAGGAAGTTGAAGCCCACAGCACCGAAACTGTAGCGCTTCAGGAAGGTCATGAGGAAACCGAAGCCCACAAAGATCATCACATGGACATCCTGGAAACCTGGGGGAGAAAGAGGGCGAGGGGTGGTGGGTGGGGGGAGAGGTAGGGAAGGGTAAAAGGTGCAGATAAATACTGTTAGGGAAATGAGAGGGTCAGTTGGAGTCAGTTCCATATTACTCCAAGTTCTACCAAGGCAATGAACTTGACATGAAAATGACTTTGATGTGTTTTTGATCAAACATAGCTATCCATCCCCTGTGGAAACTATATAGCAAAATGTCTGATGAGTAACTTTACACTCTCATATGATTTCCCTTCTTCAGCTCCTGATTAAATGTAGTGCAACAAGACCACTCATGGTCTGAAAAGTTCTCTACTTTTGATATATTTAAACAAACATTATTGATATCACCATGGTCACAACCATAAGCTGTCAACGCCATCTCCTTCATAGAGTAAGACAGAATAAGATTTTTGGTTCAAATATGTTCATTTCAATTAGGTTTTAGAGTCATAAAGCAACTGAGGAAAAACAAAATTATGTAGTATACCACTTGAATAAAAAAGAAAAAGATGCATTTGTCAACTCTATAAAACATACACTCCGTCAGATTTTTGTCTAATGTCAACTCCGTCAGAGTGCTGAAAGATCGGGTAGAATGGTTGTGTTCATTCTTGGGGACAGTTAAATGAATAATTTTCCATGTTTTACAAATGTTTGTATTGAACCTTTATTTTTAGAGACAAGAATATGTCTGTTTTGACTATCTATTGTTGTCAACTCCATCAGTGGATGGTCAACTCTGTCACTGATTGCTAACCCCCTTAAGATCGATTTTTATATTCAAAAGAAAATGTTAATCATTGTCCTGCAATATATGCTTAAACTATTGAAGTATTTGCTGTACTAGACATAAAGGATCACATTTGCTTAATAAATCTTGTTCTACGGTGGGGAAAAAAAGTATTTTGTCAGCCACCAATTGTGCAAGTTCTCCCACTTAAAAAGACGAGAGAGGCCTGTAATTTTCATCATAGGTACACGTCAACTATGACAGACAAAATGAGAAAATAAAATCCAGAAAATCACATTGTAGGATTTTTAATGAATTTATTTGCAAATGATGGTGGAAAATAAGTATTTGGTCAATAACAAAAGTTTCTCAATACTTTGTTATATACCCTTTGTTGGCAATGACACAGGTCAAACGTTTTCTGTAAGTCTTCACAAGGTTTTCACACACTGTTGCTGGTATTTTGGCCTATTCCTCCATGCAGATCTCTTCTAGAGCAGTGATGTTTTGGGGCTGTCGCTGGGTAACACGGACTTTCAACTCCCTCCAAAGATTTTCTATGGGGTTGTGATCTGGAGACTGGCTAGGCCACTCCAGGACCTTGAAATGCTTCTTACGAAGCCACTCCTTCGTTGCCCGGGCGGTGTGTTTGGGATCATTGTCATGCTGAAAGACCCAGCCACGTTTCATCTTCAATGCCCTTGCTGATGGAAGGAGGTTTTCACTCAAAATCTCACGATAAATGGCCCCATTCATTCTTTCCTTTACACGGATCAGTCGTCCTGGTCCCTTTGCAGAAGAACAGCCCCAAAGCATGATGTTTCCACCCCCATGCTTCACAGTAGGTATGGTGTTCTTTGGATGCAACTCAGCATTCTTTGTCCTCCAAACACGACGAGTTGAGTTTTTACCAAAAAGTTATATTTTGGTTTCATCTGACCATATGACATTCTCCCAATCATCTTCTGGATCATCCAAATGCACTCTATCAAACTTCAGATGGGCCTGAACATGTACTGGCTTAAGCAGGGGGACACGTCTGGCACTGCAGGATTTGAGTCCCTGGCGGCGTAGTGTGTTACTGATGGTAGGCTTTGTTACTTTGGTCCCAGCTCTCTGCAGGTCATTCACTAGGTCCCCCCGTGTGGTTCTGGGATTTTTGCTCACCGTTCTTGTGATTATTTTGACCCCACAGGGTGAGATCTTGCGTGGAGCCCCAGATCAAGGGAGATTATCAGTGGTCTTGTATGTCTTCCATTTCCTAATAATTGCTCCCACAGTTGATTTCTTCAAACCAAGCTGCTTACCTATTGCAGATTCAGTCTTCCCAGCCTGGTGCAGGTTTACAATTTTGTTTCTGGTGTCCTTTGACAGCTCTTTGGTCTTGGCCATAGTGGAGTTTGGAGTGTGACTGTTTGAGGTTGTGGACAGGTGTCTTTTATACTGATAACAAGTTCAAACAGGTGCCATTAATTCAGGTAACGAGTGGAGGACAGAGGATCCTCTTAAAGAAGAAGTTACAGGTCTGTGAGAGCCAGAAATCTTGCTTGTTTGTAGGTGACAAATACTTATTTTCCACCATAATTTGCAAATAAATTCATTAAAAATCCTACAATGTGATTTTCTGGAGAAAAAAATTCTCAATTTGTCTGTCATAGTTGACGTGTACCTATGATGAAAATTACAGGCCTCTCTCATCTTTTTAAGTGGGAGAACTTGCACAATTGGTGGCTGACTAAATACTTTTTTCCCCACTGTATGTTCTCAATCTAGAAAAGCATGCCAAAATGCTAATTAAATTAGCCTTGGAGCAATGAAACAAAACAAAAATATTTTTGAATAATCTAATGTTAGAATGAAACAATTAAGGCCTTTAACCACTTGTTGGACAATAAATATAACAATGAAATTCCTCTGACAGAGTTGACATAAATGCAGTGACAGTAGGTGCATTTTATTAAAAAATGTTTTAAATTAGGAGGTAATTCCTTTACATGGTGTGATAGCTGATACTTTGATCTATACGAATATATATTTCAAATGTTATTATTAAGAATAATATTTCTGAAAGAAAAGTTGGGATTGTCCCGTCTTTCAAGAATCCCTGTTTCACAACATGGCGTGTGAGAGAGTGAGGGTGAACTGGGGGATAGTGGAAAGGTAGAGAGTGAAAATTATGCAAACATGGTTCAAGGACATCTCTGTGTTACTAACTGTGTACAGTAGATACCTACAGTATACATAAATAACCGCATAGATACCGATAGTATGAGTAGAAAGCTGTTGACATGGAAGTTTTGGTTTCTGTCCATGCTGGAAGCCCCATATTTACAGTGTGTACATCCAACCATGCAATATCCTTGAGGGCTCAACTAAAACGTACCATACCGAAACTCAAGATCAAGTTTCTTGAGATACCCACATGACAGTTCTACAATGTTCAAAATGAAAAACATGAGCATTCTCAAGGGCATAGACACAATATACAGACTAAGACATAGAAGGTGATGTACAGAGGCCAATATAAACATATACAGTGGGGGAAAAAGTATTTAGTCAGCCACCAATTGTGCAAGTTCTCCCACTTAAAAAGATGAGAGAGGCCTGTAATTTTCATCATAGGTACACGTCAACTATGACAGACAAATTGAGAGAAAAAAAATCCAGAAAATCACATTGTAGGATTTTTAATGAATTTATTTGCAAATTATGGTGGAAAATAAGTATTTGGTCACCTACAAACAAGCAAGATTTCTGGCTCTCACAGACCTGTAACTTCTTCTTTAAGAGGCTCCAGTGTGTGAAAACCTTGTGAAGACGTACAGAAAACGTTTGACCTGTGTCATTGCCAACAAAGGGTATATAACAAAGTATTGAGAAACTTTTGTTATTGACCAAATACTTATTTGCCACCATAATTTGCAAATAAATTCATTAAAAATCCTACAATGTGATTTTCTGGATTTTATTTTCTCATTTTGTCTGTCATAGTTGACGTGTACCTATGATGAAAATTACAGGCCTCTCTCATCTTTTTAAGTGGGAGAACTTGCACAATTGGTGGCTGACCTCCCTCTGCAACTGGATCCTGGACTTCCTGACGGGCCGCCCCCAGGTGGTAAGGGTAGGTAACAACACATCTGCCACACTGATCCTCAACACGGGGGCCCCTCAGGGGTGCGTGCTCAGTCCCCTCCTGTACTCTCTGTTCACCCATGACTGCATGGCCAGGCACGACTCCAACACCATCATTAAGTTTACCGACGACACAACAGTGGTAGGCCTGATCACCGACAACGATGAGACAGCCTATAGGGAGGAGGTCAGAGACCTGGCCGTGTGGTGCCAGGACAACAACCTCTCCCTCAACGTGACCAAGACAAAGGAGATGATTGTGGACTACAGGGAAAAAAAGAGGACTGAGCACGCCCCCATTCTCATCGACGGGGCTGTAGTGGAACAGGTTGAGAGCTTCAAGTTCCTTGGTGTCCACATCACCAACGAACTATCATGGTCCAAACACACCAAGACAGTCGTGAAGAGGGCACGACAAAGCCTATTCCCCCTCAGGAGACTGAAAAGATTTGGCATGGTTCCTCAGATCCTCAAAAAAATTCTACAGCTGCACCATCGAGAGCATCCTGACTGGTTGCATCACCGCCTGGTATGGCAACTGCTTGGCCTCTGACCGCAAGGCACTACAGAGGGTAGTGCGTACGGCCCAGTACATCACTGGGGCCAAGCTTCCTGCCATCCAGGACCTCTATACCAGGCGGTGTCAGAGGAAGGCCCTCAAAATTGTCAAAGACTCCAGCCACCCTAGTCATAGACTGTTCTCTCTGCTACCGCACGGGCAAGCGGTACCGGAGTGCCAAGTCTAGGTCCAAAAGACTTCTCAACAGCTTCTACCCCCAAGCCATAAGACTCCTGAACAGCTAATCATGGCTACCCGGACTATTTGCACTGCCCCCCCACCCCATCCTTTTTACGCTGCTGCTACTCTGTTAATTATTTATGCATAGTCACTTTAACTCTACCCACATGTACATATTACCTCAACTACCTCAACTAGCTGGTGCCCCCGCACATTGACTCTGCAACGGTACCCCGCTGTATATATATAGCCTCCCTACTGTTATTTTATTTAACTTCTGCTCTTTTTTTTCTCAACACTTTTTTTTAGTTGTTGTTTTATTTTTACTTTTTTTGTTAAAAATAAATGCACTGTTGGTTAAGGGCTGTAAGTAAGCATTTCACTGTAATGTCTGCACCTGTTGTATTCGGCGCATGTGACCAATAAAATGTGATTTGATTTGATTTGACTAAATACTTTTTTTCCCCCACTGTATGTATAAATAATGTACAGGTTAAAAGGGATGCAAAACATTACTGTGAACTTACTGGTAGACGCAAATACTTAATTTTACATTTTTTACAATAAAACAAATTGTCACTAACTTCGAAATTCATCATCCTTTGAAAGTCATCAAAATCATCATATGGCCCCAAGAAATGACTCTTGGCTACATCCACAGGATGAATAAATACTAGCATCAACCTGCCAGTATAATTTTCAAGATGAGCAGCCATGAATGTCTGATGCATTCCAGAGGACAATATGTCGCATTCGCACTGTGAAACATCATTGTTACTCCAAAAAAAAGGTACACACAACAGCCTAATATACTACCACAATTTAAAGCAGTTTACTACAGCAGGAAAATAATCCTGCAGCAACAGGAAAGGTGAGTTATGTGGATTATAATTAAATTGACATTTATGTGGTGGTTGATACATTCTTCGTAAGGAAAAATCTAGTCAAAGTTCTATGTGGAAATTACAAGCTTCAGGTGGTTTAGCAGTTAGAGCGGTGGGCTAGTAACCGAAAGGTTGCTGGCTCAAATACCTGAGCCGACAAGGTGAAAAATCAATGTGTACTTGAGCAAGGCATTTAACCCTAATTTGCTCCAGGGGCGCTGTACTACTATGGCTGACCCTGTAAACAACACATTTCACTGCACCTTTCTGGTGTATGTGACAATAAAACATCAATTTTTTTTTCAAATACAGTACAAGTTTTAAATTTCCTGCATTGCAGGAAAGTTCCCCTGCAACAGGGTGATCAAATTAAGATCCTATATCTGTACATGTTACCCACTCTTATATCACATCAGGTTAACAAATACTGCATCTATTTGTACCAGACAAACAATATGGCCCTTGAAGAAAACTCCCTGCCTAGTTCAGATTGTCCCCATACTGACTTCAGAGATCAAATGACCTACTCCTCGATCTCATGCTTGATTGGACAATAGACTGTGAGAGCAAAATCATTTATAACCTGACATCCAACACTCTATAAGAAATGGTCATGCGATAGGACTGACACTCACACCACAGGTAGCTGCTGTACTGAGCTAAATTCAACCACACCCTCATAATTCTATAACAGGTGAAATAAGATTCTATACTAATTGAACTGAAGCTAAACAAGACACACACACGCGTGCACAGGCAACACACACAGGCAACACACACATTCACAGCCTTGATGTTTATGATTAATCTTGTAATTCTCGCCAGATGATGATATAGATTATATAAGCATCAGGGAGTCTGCAGATGCACCTGTTGGGAGAGGGTGGGGGTATGAAGAACTTGAGGAAGGAGGGACAAAGCCCACTGGGAATATACTGTACACCTGTGTATATGTGGCATATCTTTGAAAGTTAGTACGACATTCCTGGAAAATAGGCCTATTATAATCTATATTTTTCACAACTATTACATGACATGTTATTGCTGAACAAAAGTTTAATTTAATCATTTTATGCAATGTTCAACTATAATGTTCAAGTACGCATATGGAATTGCAAAGCATTCGCGCTCATAGGCCTATGCGTTTAATAATTTTCTTAATATGACAATAAAAAGTGATCATTTGTGGATCAACGTTTCTGAATAAAACAACCAAATTGGCAAAGATTTGTTTAGAATATATAGGATTATTTTATTTCACAAATGTTTGGTTGGTGAAATAAAATCGAAATAATAAACCAATTTAAAAAGAAAACATAAATCAAAATTAAAAAGCAGCAGAGCAGGTCATTTTGGGTCACTTACTTGGATATCTGAAATAGAAGTCGTTCTCAATGTTACTGGATATGTTGTCAGATTTTTTATGCTCTATCCAATGTGCGTCAGATTCCTTGTTATAACGGATAAAAATGCCGAATAAGATGATCATGGCAATTTGCCATACGAAACACACTGCTGGAAGACTAATTCGGACATTTGTGTTTTTCGGCCGGTCACAGCATTGCCTGAAGCTTTGTATACAACCCATTGTGTTATTGTGACAATGGTCCAGTTGCCTTTGGTGCCGTATTGAGAAAGATGGCAAATATTATATACAGTAGTGTGTAAGTGATGACAGGAGTTCTAGGGGGCCCCGGAGGGTGTTGATGGTGGGTGTGTCTGCTTCGCTTGGAATCTTCTGAGTCACCTCCTGCCCTCCCGAAGTAGCATTGAATTAACTTTTTCTCATGTGAACTTGTAGCTTCTTTTCAGGACATCACAATAGACTGCATAAAATGTATACATACTAAGAGTCCTGTTCTAGTCTCCTCTCCTACATAATCACTAAGGAAAAGAATGGACAGATTTGAATCATGTTGCCATGACAATACTCTCACCATAGACCATAATATATCTATGAATCTCAACTACACAGTTCTTTCACGTCAGTGATTCTACACAGTTTTGTCAGTTTGTCATACAGTATAAGGAAAAGCAACAAAAGATTATGTAGAATAAAATAAAATAGAGTTCCATTAAACAAAATAGGGCCCAGTGCACACCTCACATTTCCCAGTTGCCCCTGGGTGACCAGGTAATATTTGTTTGCTGTCATTAGAATTTGTTTGCTGTCATTAGAACAAAATGGGGGCAATGACAGCGGGGCAGTCAGGCAGGAGCCTGCACTTCTGCAGGTCTGCACAGCATACAGCCAGCATCAAGGTTGGCATTGGCATTGGCATGTCCTAAATACAAATAAGATAGTCCTGAACTCCCTAACCATAATCTTTTTATTTTAAGTGTTTACAATAACATAAAACAGCTTTAACACTGTCCAATGTTCATAATAATGAGCGAATGGAATGGCATCAAACACATGGAAACCATGTGTTTGATGTATTTGATACCATTCCACTTATTCCGCTTCAGCCATTACCACGAGACTGTCCTCCCCAATTGGTGAGGTGCCACCAACCACCTGTGCCTCACACAATGATGAAGTGTTGGAAGAAACTGAAATGGGAGAAACTTGAGCAAGCTGTAAGATTCCACTACACATCAAAGCCTGTCAAATACTTGAGTCTCACATTGTATACAGTCAGGTCAAAAATTATTGCCACCCTTTATAAAGATGAGCAAAAAGAAACCAAATATATAATACAAATGCTGAGCTATGTAGTATGCAAAATATGCTGTAGCGACCAGCGAGGCGAACCCAGGTCGCTGACGTGAAAGGCAAACACCCTACACATCACGCCAATCCCACTTGTTGGGAATTGTAATGTGGCTCATATAGTGAGGATCACTCGGGATCGCTACACTGCCTCCTCCAAACGGGAAGGCACGTCCCCATGACTCTACTACTCAGTCCCCTCACACTTCCGGGCCGTGCGTTCCGGTGGCCTCACACCCGCCATCCCACTTCTGACACCAATGTAGCAAACGGCGGGACAGGGAAGCGAACCCGGGTCACTTGTGTGAAAGGCATTGTGCAAATAGGGTTAACCCACTTGGTGGGAATTGTAATGTGGCTCATATAGCGAGGATCGCTCGGGATTGCTACTATAGTAATACATTTGCTCAGAGAAAGAGATTTTACAAAAATAAAATAGGTCAAAATTATTGGCACCCCTGTTTTAAATACTCCAGCACCCTCCCCTTGAGAGGATAATGACACTGAGCCTTTTTCTAAAATGTTTTATGAGATTGGAGAACACATTGGGAGGGATCTTAAAACCATTCCTCCATAAGAAATCTTTCCAGATCCTTGTTATCTTTCATCTGCGCTTATGGACTGCTCTCTTCAATTCAAACCACGTTTTCAATGGGGTTAAATGTTTTGTTGTTGTTGTGGATTTTGATTTGTGCTTGGGGTTATTGTCTTGCTGGAAGATCCTGGCAGAGGCAACCAGGTTTTTGGCTAAAATGTCCTGGTACTTGAATGGTTTGATGAGCATGAAAATGATGTAAACCATATGCATATCACCGTCTCAGTCACCAGATCTCAACCCAATTGAACACTTATGGGAGATTCTGGAGCGGTGCCTGAGACAGCGTTTTCCACCACCATCAACAAAACACCATATGATGGAATTTCTCGTGGAAAAATGGTGTCGCATCCCTCCAATAGAGTTCCAGACACTTGTAGAATCTATGCCAAGGTGCATTGAAGCGGTTCTGGCTGGTGGTGGCCAAATGCCCTATTAAGACACTTTATGATGGTGCTTCCTTTATTTTGGAAGTTACCTGTATATTTCAGCATATGTAGCATAAGCACTGGGTACATAGAAAGATATACTCTTCTATTTGAGATAGGAGATGACGCAGGCCTATGTTCTCTTGATCCTGTAATGCATTAAGTGTAAATAATGTGCTTTCAGTCCCCCTGAGGTATTCGAAAGATGCAAGACAGGATTTACTTAGTTAATGGTCCTGGAGAAAGGTCACATCCTGTAACAACCTGAGTTGAAAGTCACACAACTCCTCTCAGTCAGTCAAACCGGCAGGACAAGACAAGACAAGACAAGAAAAATACAAAAATGATTCAACATGTTTTTAATCTCCTGTGTGTGATACATGATGAACCCTAACTAAGTAGTTATACTACTATCACTAAGGGGTGTGTGTGTGTAGGGTGAGACTGTTGTTCTTGCATAACAAAGCCCCATAAGCTCCTTCCATGACTAATGTACAGCCTAACTAGGCTTAGATAGTCTTTTATTTGACATTTTAGTCATTTAGCAGACGCTCTTATCCAGAGCGACTTACAGTTAGTGAGTGCATACATTTTCATACTGGCCCCCAGTGGGAAACAAACCCACAACCCTGGCGTTGCAAGCGCCATGCTCTACCAACTGAGCTACAGGGGACCTTTATATATGGATAACAAAACTGAACACACCTGTCAGCAGGGGCGGTGTGTTCATTAGGGCGATATGGGCGACGCACTGCCAAACGGGAAAAGGAAGGGATTTTTTTTCTAATCAATTATATCACGGCAACAGTAGTTATCAGTTTTCTAATCTAGACGTCTGATCTGCCACTAAATGTCCAATCAGGCTAAAGTCGTGCTTCAAATGGCCCCGCCCCTTTTTGGGGCGATTTCAGTCAGGTTGAAAATCGCCCAGGGGTCTCTCATAGACTACCATTTAAATCTTTTTTTTTTTCAAATATCAGAGCTTTCAATACAATCTCTATGGGTTCCGGGAGGGCTTGCACTTACGCGCTTTCGTCATACGTAACATAAGTAACCATGAACATAACTAAGAAAAGAGCGGGTAGCAGCGTCAATCAATTCACGTACAACTGTCAAGATGGCTAGCTTTGCGAGGCAAAGATGAAACTGAGGGCTCCACCAACCCTGGTATTTTTCTTGGACTTGTCAACTTTGTGGCACAATTAGATGAGGTGTTTGATGACCATCTTAAAAATGCTAAAGTTTTCAAGGGCACATCAAAGACCATTCAAAACGAGCTACTGGAGTGTATGCTAGCGGTCATGAGGGAACATATTGTGGAGGAGGTGAAGTCGGCGAACTTCATAGCTATCCAAGCTGACGAGACCACGGACGTTTCTACACAGACACAGCTGGTGCTTGTGCTGAGGTACATAGATAGCAACCACAAAGTGCAGGAGCGCTTTTTGAGTTCCTTCCCATCTCGGAATCAACCTCAGTCTCAATCGCCAGTGTGCTTTTGGAGAGACTGAACGGTCTTTTGCCGGCGACGAGAAAGTCAAACTCATTGCGCAAGCTTACGATGGAGCCAGTGTGATGAGGGGAGAGAAGGCTGGTGTGCAGCAAAAGGTGCGTGAGCATTTCAAGAATGCCCATTACGTGCATTGCTATGCGCATCAGCTGAATTTGATCATGCAGCAAGCTAGAACAGTTTCAGTACAAGTAATGTAGCCTCTCTCTCTCTTTGTGTCAGCTTCCTGCCTCCTGTTTGTCTCCGGGCCTCTAGAGGTCATCTGTGTTCCCCTCTGCCTTAGTTCTTCCTCGTGTGTCCTTATTAGCTTGATCCAGGTCACCTGTGCCTTGTTTCACCTAGAGTATTTTAGCTGTGTTTTTTCCCCTGTTCCTCACTTGGTTTTTGAGTCCTGGCTATGTGTCTCCTGCTTTGTCCCACCGTGTCTTTCCAAGTAAGCTTTTCTAAGTTATCTTTAGTTTGTTTTTCTCCCCTCGTGGAGTTATTTTGTTTTGCCTCCTGTTTTGTTACTCTACCTCTGTTAATATACCTCTTTCTGAGAATAACTTTTGTTGGACTATTTTTGAAGTGCAAAGAACCTTTTTTGTTACATTAAATCTACTTACCTGGAGTATTGCCTTGGGTGTTTCATTTGGGTCCAACTATACCTCCTCTGTGGCTAAGGGGTAGAACCCCCAGCTCCCCACATCTGAGACCGGAGTTCTAGCCCAGCTTGTGACAGAAAAACCAAGTCAATCATGGACCCAGAAACACTCAGTTCCCAGGACCTGTTGGCGGTGATCACTCGACATGAGGCATCTTTCCAGCGCCAGGAAGCCGTTCTCAGCCGACAAGAAGAGCTGATGGCTAGTCATTCTCAACTCCTGGCCGAAATGATGAGTTCCCTCCACCAGCTCTTTGAACGCCTCCCTGGTCCTCTCCCTTCCTCCAGGTCACCCCCAGTGACGACAGGCCTTCTCCAGTGGCGGAGCCCCGACTACCACCTCCCAAGCCCTTTTCTGGGGATCCAAGCTCTTGCCAGGGTTTCCTCACCCAATGCTCCCTCACCTTCGAGCTCCAACCCTCAAGTTTTCCCACAGACCGTTCCAAGATTGCCTACATCATTACCCTTCTTTCAGACAAGGCGCTCGCCTGGGCCTCTGCGGTGTGGCAGTCCCAGGAGGCCTGTTGTGACTCCTACGCTGCATTTGTAGAAGAGTTCAAGCGGGTGTTCGATCATCCTGTCAGTGGGCGGGAGGCTTCCAAGCGCCTACTGTCTCTCCGTCAGGGTCCCCAAAGCACGGCAGATTTTGCCATTGAATTCCGGACCATAGCAGCAAGGAGCGGATGGAATGATGAAGCGCTGAGGGTCTGTTTTCAGGGAGGGTTATCTGAGCCCCTTCAAGATGAGTTAGCCACCCGAGAACCAGCTGGAGATCTCGAGTCCCTCATAGCCTTGGCCATCCGCCTGGACAATCGTCTAAGAGAGCGGAGAACGGCTCGCCGCCAGGTGTCTCAGTCCCAGGTTCCTCTGAGCAGCTCTGTTTCTCCTGTTTGGACTCCGTCATTCAGAGCTTCCCCGGCTCCTGAACTGCTCCAGGATTCCCCGGAGAGCATGCAGTTAGGCCGTTCCAGGCTTTCTCCCAACGAAAGGAAACGTCGCATGAGGGAGCGTCGGTGCCTCTACTGCGGGGTTGCCGGCCACTTCCGCTCCACTTGCCCCGAGCTTTCGGGAAACGCCTGTCCCCGCCCAGCTACAGGAGGGTTGTGATGGGGAAAATTAGAGCTCCTCCTACTAACGCTGTCCTAGCTATTCCAGCCACTCTGTCCTGGGAGGGCCACCAGCATCGGGTCCAGGCTATGATCGATTCCGGTGCCGCAGGTGATTTCATGGATGTAACCTTGGCGAAGGAACTCAAGATCCCTACCCAATTACTTCCTCAACCCCAGGCAGTTACAGCCTTAGATGGCAGACCTCTGGAACCAGGAAAGGTTACTGAGGCGACTCAGTCCCTGCGACTTACTATCTCTCAACACCAGCAGGAGGAGACCTTCTATCTCATTGACTCTCCCGAGTATCCTATTATCCTGGGTCACCCTTGGCTATGCAGACATAATCCACAGATCGACTGGCCTACTGGCACCATTCTAAACTGGGGTTCCACTTGCCAACTCACCTGCATGCTTCAGAGTCCCTCAGCCCCTAGTACCCAGTTTCAAGAGTCTGTTGACGTCTCCCGAGTCCCCAGTGTTTACCATCGGTTCAAGGCAGTGTTCAGCAAGGCCCTGGCTACTTCCTTACCGCCTCATCGCACGTATGACTGTGCCATTGATCTACTCCTGGTTGCTGCCCTCCTAGAGGTCGGATCTTTTCCTTATCCTCCCCCGAGCAAGCAGCTATGGACACCTACATTAAGGAGTCCTTGGCAGCCGGCCTCATCTGTGCCTCTACTTCCCCGGCTGGGGCGGGCTTCTTTTTTGTTGAAAAGAAAGACGGGGGTCTTAGGCCTTGTGTTGATTACCGGGGACTCAACAAGATCACGGTTCGGAATCGATACCCCCTTCCTCTCATGGCCACTGCTTTTGAGCTGCTTCAAGGGGCTTCCATTTTTACTAAACTGGATCTCCGCAATGCTTACCATCTCGTGCGGATCCGGCAAGGGGACGAATGGAAGACGGCGTTCAACACGCCCACGGGGCACTATGAATATCGGGTGATGCCGTTCGGGCTCACCAATGCCCCCGCAGTATTCCAAGCCCTGATTAATGATGTTCTCCGGGATATGCTTAATCTGTTCGTCTTCGTGTACCTGGACGATATCCTCATCTTCTCGAGGTCACTGAAGGAGCATGAGGGGCATGTTAGCAGGGTTCTCCAGAGGCTCCTTGACAATCACCTCTACGTTAAACCTGAGAAGTGTGAGTTTCATGTTTCTCAGACTCAGTTTCTCGGGTTTATTGTCACTCCCGGCCACCTAGAGATGGATCCCAAGAAGGTCAAAGCGGTCCACAGCTGGCCCACACCTGCCACGGTCAAGGAGGTTCAACGGTTCATTGGCTTCTCTAACTTCTATCGGAAGTTCATTAAGAATTTCAGCTCTGTGGTAGCCCCTTTGACGACGCTTACCAAGGGAGGAGGGACCAAGATTCACTGGGGTCCGGAAGCAGCAGGGGCCTTCGAGGATCTCAAGCGCCGCTTCACTTCTGCTCCGATTCTGGTGATCCCTGACCCAGAAAGACCTTTCGTGGTGGAGGTGGACGCCTCAGAGGTGGGGGTGGGAGCCGTCCTGTCACAGAGGGGTGAGGATGGGAGATTACACCCTTGTGCCTTCATGTCTCGCCGCCTGTCTGAGGCCGAGCGCAACTACCACGTGGGGGATCGAGAGTTGCTTGCGGTTAAGCTGGCCTTGGAAGAGTGGCGCCATTGGCTTGAGGGGGCTCAGCATCCTTTCCAGGTTCTCACAGACCACAAGAACCTGGAATATCTCCAACAGGCTAAGCGGATGAACCCTCGGCAAGCACGATGGTCCCTTTTCTTTAATCGATTCCAGTTACTCCTGTCTTACCGACCTGGCACCAAGAACGTCAAGCCGGATGCCCTGTCTCGAGCCTATTCTCCCGAGGTACAAGAGATGCCCTTGGCATCGATTATTCCGAGGTCTAGGATCGTCGCACCTCTTCAGTGGGAACTTGAAAGAGGGATACGAGAGGCCCTTGTCCATGAGCCCGATCCAGGCGGTGGTCCTGCCGGTCGCCTGTACGTTCCTCTCTCTGTTCGGGCCCGCGTCTTGCAGTGGGGTCATGAGTCGCCCTTGACATGCCATCCAGGCAGTGCTCGCACACTGGAATTCCTCCGACGGCGGTTTTGGTGGCCGTCCATCAAGAAGGACGTGCAGGTCTATGTTGAGGCCTGCCCTGTGTGCAACCAGGGAAAGTCGACACGCCAGCGACCCCAGGGACTGCTCCATCCCTTACCTGTTCCTCGAAGGCCATGGTCACACCTTTCTCTGGACTTTGTTACGGGACTTCCTCCATCCCAGGGCAACACCGTCATCCTAGTGGTGGTAGACCGGTTCTCTAAGGCTGCCCGGTTTATTCCCCTGCCCAAGCTGCCCTCGGCTAAGGAGACTGCTGAGCTCCTCATGAACCATGTCTTCCGGATATTTGGTATTCCCCTGGACGTGGTCTCCGACCGAGGTCCCCAATTCTCGTCCCGGTTTTGGGGGGCCTTCTGCAGGCTTATTGGGGCCACAGCCAGCCTATCGTCGGGGTTCCATCCAGAGTCTAATGGCCAAACGGAACGGATTAATCAGGATCTGGAGACCATCCTGCGGTGTATGGCGGCCAGTAATCCCACGTCTTGGGCCACCTATATCATTTGGGCTGAATATGCCCACAACACCCTGCAGTCCTCAGCCACCGGATTGTCCCCCTTCGAATGCCAGTTCGGTTACACCCCTCCATTATTTCCAGAGGAAGAGGCGCAAGTTGGTGTTCCCTCGGCCCAGCGCTTTGTCCAACGCTGTAGGCGGACCTGGAAGAAGGCCAGGCGTACCCTCCTTCGGACCTCCCAGAGATACCAAAGTCAGGCTAATCGCCGCCGCCGGACGGCCCCTAGTTTCCGAGCTGGTCAGAGAGTTTGGTTGGCCACTAAGAACCTGCCCCTCCGGGTCGAATCCAAGAAGCTTTCCCAGAAATACATCGGCCCTTTCCGCATAGCAAGAAAGGTTAACCCTGTTTCGTATCGTTTGGTTCTCCCTCGCTCCCTTAGAATTAACCCCACTTTCCATGTTTCACTACTTAAACCTGTCTTGTCTTCTCCTTTTGCCCCCCCACGCAGACCCCCGCCACCTCCCAGGATCATTGACGGCCAGCCAGCCTACACAGTCCGCCGGATACTGGACTCCCGGAGGGTCCAGAACTCTCTGCAGTATCTGGTGGACTGGGAGGGCTACGGGCCAGAGGAGCGCTCCTGGGTTCCAGCCAAGGACATCCTGGACCCAGGTTTGATCCGAGAGTTTCGCACCCTGAGGCCAGGGTGTTCTGGAAGGAACGTCAGGAGTCGTTCCTAGAGGAGGGGGTCCTGTCAGCTTCCTGCCTCCTGTTTGTCTCCGGGCCTCTAGAGGTCATCTGTGTTCCCCCTCTGCCTTAGTTCTTCCTCGTGTGTCCTTATTAGCTTGATCCAGGTCACCTGTGCCTTGTTTCACCTAGAGTATTTTAGCTGTGTTTTTCCCCTGTTCCTCACTTGGTTTTTGAGTCCTGGCTATGTGTCTCCTGCTTTGTCCCACCGTGTCTTTCCAAGTAAGCTTTTCTAAGTTATCTTTAGTTTGTTTTTCTCCCTCGTGGAGTTATTTTGTTTTGCCTCCTGTTTTGTTACTCTACCTCTGTTAATATACCTCTTTCTGAGAAGAACTTTTGTTGGACTATTTTTGAAGTGCAAAGAACCTTTTTTGTTACATTAAATCTACTTACCTGGAGTATTGCCTTGGGTGTTTCATTTGGGTCCAACTATACCTCCTCTGTGGCTAAGGGGTAGAACCCCCAGCTCCCCACATCTGAGACCGGAGTTCTAGCCCAGCTTGTGACACTTTGTCCCTCCCTGTCTGTCTCTTTAACACACACACGCCCAAATCAGTTCACAGTTGATGTTGTTTAAAATAGTTATTTTTCTTTTTTTTTAAAGTAAAAAAAATTATAATAATCTGTTCATGTTCATTTTTACAAATCTATACAATTGGCCAGAATATGGTTTTCATATTTACAAATCTATACAATTGGCCAGAATATGGTTGTTCATTTTTACAAAGCCATACAGATAGCTGTGTTTACCTTTTCTAGAAATTATTTTCAAATTCTGTTTTCAGGCAAAATGTCTATCACTGTTCATTTTCACAAATCTATACAAGAGGGCAGAATATGGAAGTCTATAAAAATTTCTTATTACCAATAACTTGCATCAATGTTTTCAGTAGCCTCTATCAAAAGCTCCTGCTTGCTTGTTGTGAATTATGCTCAGGTGCACATATTTCCAATTCAACCATGAGGCCTTTTTGAAGCAAGTAATGTGTATATCAGTATTGACTTATATGCTGCCCCTGTCTTCATGTTGTTGCTGGACATATCTTTTTTTAAATGTGTGTAGGTCACCTAAATCATCAGAAAAATTGCCCCCCCTGAGAATTTTTTCAGGAGCCGCCACTGCCTGTCAGCCTGCCATCTAGTAAGTGCACAATGAGTTAAGTGAGGGGAAGGGTACCTTTTGAAGTGCCCCTCCAGTTCCTCCAACCATGGCCCCAGGTAAGGGAGGGTCTGTTCTGTGCTAGGGGTGGAGCTGGCAGGCATGGGGCCCACCTCCACCCTGCCTTGTAGGCCCCCCGGACAGGACAGACAGTGGGTCAGAGAACAGTGCCTCTGCATCTCCACGCTGTAATCCCTGTGCATCATGCCTCACATCCCCAGGCAGCGCTGTCCGGTTGTGCCAGCTTCCAGCACAACTATCTGGGGGAGTGAGAAGACACAGTAAACGTGACCAACTGTAGTTCCATTCCAACTGTAGTCAATACATAGTAATTCACTTTATGTTTGTAAAATTCACCACCCAATCCACTCCCACCCGCTTGCTAAATTACTATATATTATTATTATTATTATGTGAGTAATCTTACGCAGCAGTTCACGGCTGCGGCAACTTCTCTCCACGTGTGTGCGGGCAGGCCCAGTTTGATCACCCGTACAGACAGTAATCTGGCCTTGGGGCTTTTGGTGCAGCGTGGACGTCTGTGGTAGGGTTTAGCGTAGCCACACAACACTGCCTCCTGCCTGGCTGAGTGGGGGAGGGAGAGCCAGCGCTGCCTTTCTGATGGGATGGGACAGCTTACTGACCAGAGATTCCTTGAGGAAAAGCACAATACGGTCATTTTGTTGATATTTTATCCAATGCGACATACAGTTCACACATATATTCAATTGTATGTGGATTTGATAACTAATTCTACTAGCATTCCATGTATTGACTTCCTAAGTAGCGCAAAGGTGACTTCTGATCAGGACTAAAATCAAAACACTCAGTTCTGAATCACAGTCTGCAACGACTACAGTATCTCTGGTGCTTGGACTTGTCCGTACATACCCCTCCATGGCCATGGGGGAAGGGGACCCTCTTGAACACGCTGTGGCTGCGGGTGACCCCGGGCTGCAGGAAGCTGTAGACCATGTCCACCCCTCCCAGGGCTATGAGCAGGCTCTCCCTCTGCTCCAGGCCCCGCTGACGCTCCAGCTCATCATCCTCCACGATCAGCCCTGGCCGACTCGAGTCCCATACCACAACCTGGCACTGTGGGACGAAGGAAAAGGTAAATACACATCATTCATTAACCGCTAACACTAACTAATGCTAATCCTAACTACTGCTATTACTGATGCTAACTCAAAGGGAGTTGCTTCATCCTACCCCAGGACCCACCTCATGTTTGTCAACTGTTCTGTGGCTGCTGCCTCTCTCACCCGGCGACTCCCACTGCCGGCCTAAACCCTCGCCGAAGCACCACCATTTCCCCGGCAAACGCATGCGCCCGCCCAGCTCCTCCTTCATCTGCATCTCCCTCAACATCTTCCTGACAGACAGACGGACGGACAGACAGACTACAAATAGTCTAGGTGTCTTCTTTCTGCTTATTAAAGAAGTTGGCTACAGCAGATGCATATGGAACAAATCAGGCTAAAGAACAAAACTTCACACAAAGAATAGAGGGATGGTGCATCGGGAGAGAGTCACTATGCTAATATATGTCTTTATTTTCTTTATTGTCTTCGTCCACTACAAGGATACCAGTCCAATGCCTACATTTGTCTCATTCCTCTCTCTACATTGGTGTGTCCCTTTACTCAGAGGCCTACCTGGCACACTCCTTCCTGGCTTTGGAGCCCAAGGTCTCCTGGCAGAGTGGCCCAGACTGCTGGAGGAACTTGTCATACTTGTTGGAGTCGTCTCTGGGGTAGATTCTGAAGAAGCCACCACAGTGCTCCTGCTCATACCTCTCAAGCTCAGCCATCCATGATGCCTGGCTGTTGAGCAACTGCTTCCTCCTGTGGGATTAATGATACTTACAACAGTTCAACCAGGCTTTGGTTAGGACATAGTTTAATGGTCTGGTCCCAGTTGAATACATAATACAAGGCTGCCCCCTTTTGGTGAAAACACATACCAAAGATCAAATAAATTATATTATGCAGTATTCTAATCTGAGATCCAAAAACTCAACTTGTTCCACAAATCTTCAATTTTCAATCATTTACACACAAGTCTGTGTCACACTTACACATTAGGATTCAGAATGTTAATCAAAAACATCACTTCAGTCATACTGGTTGAATGAGGCGGTGAACTAACCGTGCCTTGGGGCAGGGCTGGTGCTTCTGCAGGAGGCGTTCCTTGGTCATGCGTTTGTCCTCCTCCAGAATCCTCCTGTGATCGATGGCCCCCAGGTTTAGCAAGGTCAGAGCGTCGGTCAGCAGTGCCTCTTTCACCTCCCAGTCCAGCTGGGAGTCTGTGGCGAAGCTGGGGGAGTGGTTCACCTGCAGGGGGTGGAGTGTGTGGGGTCAGCATAGAGTAGAATAAGCAGGATTGGCTCAATTCTTAGCTGAGTCAGGAGCCAGGGCTTGAGCTTGGCATCTAGCAGGATGTCAAAGCCCAGGATCTCAAAGCAGGATCTGGGCCCCAGCTGGCTAGGGAAGCCTATGAGGTAGTTCTGCCTCAGGGTCGGCTGGGCAGCAATCAGAGTCTTAATGACCACGTCCTCCATACCATACTGCTGTCGTAATCGTGCTGGTCTAGCCACGACCGGAAGGTTGACAGCTTCCTGGGTCAAAAGAGTTTGGGACAGCAGACACTTTCAAGGGATATTTCACTTAATAAACTGAAAGTTCAAACAGGTGAAATATCACTTCAACTCAGTGGTGCCCAGCCCTTGTCCTCGAGGGTCACAGTGTCTGATGGTTTTCCACCTTGCCTTTAAAAAGCAGAGACTGACTCAGTCCTGGGTAAACAGGTGTGTGAAAGCTCTAACCAGTCAATAACACTAATACACCAAATTACGAAGACAGAAAAAACTGTGGCCTTCGAGGACTGGAGTTGCGTTTTCCTCCTTTAACTAGAGCACATAGGACGGCACAGCTAACCTTACTTTGTGAGATCAGATTACCTTTTACTGCCTGTCTCTATATCACGGTCAAAGTTGTTGTGCTTGTTGACGGCATAGTTGGTGAGATGCATGTAGACGTCATCCTTGAAACAAGAATTTGCAGGAAAAACCAGGAAGAGTTTGATCGCTTCCTATATCTTATGGGTATTTCTTTATGCATGTTGTTGGTGGTGGGTGATAGTGCTATTACCAGGTTGTTTGTGTGAGGATGCATGTACTTGGTGGTGGCAAAGCGCATGAGTCCCTTGTTGTACAAGAAGATCCTCAGTGGGTCACATGATGTCACCAGCACATACAGGCGGAGGTCAAACTTAACTTCAAGACGAA
Organism: Coregonus clupeaformis; assembly: GCF_020615455.1. Lineage (NCBI taxonomy): Eukaryota > Metazoa > Chordata > Actinopteri > Salmoniformes > Salmonidae > Coregonus > Coregonus clupeaformis. Next base: position 51,280,820 of record NC_059210.1, on the reverse strand, counting down.
GGGCTGTAATAGACACCAACCACAAAACACAGTCAACAGACATCAACACCCGACTGAAAGGATAAAAAAATTGTCACTTTTAAAAATTACAGCATCAGTTATATGAAGAGTATAGCTTATATACAAAAACAAATGTGACAGAGTTTCAAATACACCAGTTGACTAATACACACTTCCATGTAGCACTGAAAAGGACATAACCCTCAATGATTTGACATACAGTATATTCCTATTTCCTACACATCAACCACCTTCACTGCATATACAGTAATCGAATCACACTCCACTGACTGCCCAATCAGCAGCGCAGTTCATATGGATGAGCAGGTAGCCATGTCTTGCATGTCTTGGCATGGTTATCTTGGAGATGTAGTTCTGGCAAATTATGTTCTCCTCAGGGTTGATATCCCGGGGATGACGGGTGATGTAGATCCCTTTGCCCTGGCAACCATTGTCAGGTTTGCAGATAAACGTCTTGTGCTTCCACACCCGACAGTAACCTTGGAATTCAATGTAGCTGCAAGGGATGTTGGGTGGTTTCACATTATTATATTATTACAGCCATTTGGTATATACAATGTTGTTGGAAAACCCTTCACAATTTTGGTACAAAATAAAAATGTGTAGGCCTTTTGTGTTTTACATAGGCCTAAATAAAAAATGTCCCATAGTCTGCTCTTACTCTTCAGGGAGGCACCAGGTTTTGGGGAAGATGTTGTACTCTTTAAGGAAGAGTCGGAGCATCCGGTTCATGTTCCTGGCCAGTAGATCCTTCCTGTAGATCTCATTCATCCCTGGGAAGTGGTTAATTTTCTACACACCAAAAAAATATGTTCATGTCATGTGTACAGTAAGATGGGCTCTACGTGGGAGTGTTCCCATGACAAAGTTCCATGCATATCAATAATATTGGGTGATACATTTTTTTGTACATTTACATTTTAGTCATTTAGCAGACGCTCTTATCCAGAGCGACTTACAGTTAGTGAATTTTTTTTTTTTTTTTTTATACTGGCCCCCCGTGGGAATCGAACCCACAACCCTGGCGTTGTACTGTTGTATATTTAATATTTGACACCTATACCTAATAAAATACCAATTGAATTATGTTAATACTCATGAGACATCTGACTACTATCAGAGACTCGGACAGGTTAGCCAGGAGTGCGTATAGGCATATAGCTCACACCTGATAACTCTTCATGTCCATGATGCAGTCCATGGATACAGAGAAGTCTGTCCAGTATATGGCCCAGTCCTCTGTCTCCCCCACCTCTCTCAGACCCACCGCCAGGGCAGCTCGTCTCACTGACCACACACACAGCAATACGACAGGCATGATATTCCATTCACCAATTATAACATTGCATACACTTGACAGTGGAAGAATGGTTCTGATAGAATAGAACACAGTAGACTAGAGTTAACTAGACTAGGATAGAATGTTAATAAAAATTTAACTAATCATTGTTAATTATATTTTAGAAAGAATAAAAACAACATTTTAATTAAACAAATATTGTAAAATAAAAAAAATGTTTGCGTTTTTAGGATGACAAATTCTTACCACACTCATACTTGCAGTTTATGAGGTGAATTACAGGTGGTCTGAAAAGGGAAACAACCCGGTAAAGTGGCAAAGTGGCATTGGTGAATATTGAACCTTTTAGTGGCATTGGTGAATATTGAACCTTTTAGAGTAATTAGTAGATAGACAAAAACAAACACCCCAGAGCCGCGAAATAGTGCGGAAATACCTTGACCTCCTTTTCTTTTTTGATTCGGACGAGTGACACTCATCGCCCTCTAGCGCACTGCTTGATGTCTGCATCATCACTGGCGTTGAGTTTGCATCCATTTGGACTGGACTTTTTCGCACCGTCAATCTCTGAATATTGATTTAGCATTATATTGCCACTCAAAAAAGTAGGCTATATCCTGACTCTCCCTATACTATTTTGCGGGTAGTGACTCTCATTTTGGTTTCTTGTTCTCCCTCTTACCTGTGCCTACCTAAATAAACCCAATATAGAAATGACATTCAATAGTCGTTTCATTTTTACGTGCAGAAAAGTCTGCCTGTGTGTTGACCGGACCACTGTGAAACAGACCCCTGCGGGAAAAGTCAACAGAACAATCGTTACCTTGGAGACATGCACCTGTTCGTTCTTTTGTTACATTTCTTCGATTTTTAACAACCAAAAATGCAGGCGACGCAGTCGCATACTGTAGCTACTATAGGCCTTTATGCAGAGGTGGGACAAAGTCATTGTTATGCAAGTCACAAGTAAGTCTCAAGTCTTTGCCCTCGAGTCCCGAGTCAAGTCGAGTCAAAGATGAGGCAAGTCCCAAGTCGAGTCAAAAGTCAAAGCCATCAAGTCTCAAGTCGAGTCCAAAGTCCTACATTTTAGTTTCGAGTCATTTCAAGTCCTCTTAGCAAGCCTTTGCAAGTCATTACAAGTCCTCGTAGCAAGTCTTCTCGAGTCATAAGGCGCAAGTCCAAGTCAAGTCACGAGTCATTGATGTTAAAGTCCAAGTCGAGTTGCAAGTCTTTGTACATTTTGTCGAGTCGAGTCTGAAGTCATCAAATTCATGACTCGAGTCTGACTCGAGTCCAAGTCACATGACTCGAGTCCACACCTCTGCCTTTATGTAGAAAAAAAGAGACCAGCACAGACAGATACTTTTTTCTAAGAGAAGAGAAAGATATAGAAGTAGCAAGGAGGACTTCAGAAGACCAGGGGAGTCTCAAGTTGGATTTAATTTACCTTCATTGCAGCCCATTTGTGTAGGCTTTCACAAGTTGAACGTAAAATATCTTAACAGCCTGGTTAAGAGGAAAATAGTCTATACAAACCTTAAGAAATTAAAGGCTGACATTGTGTTCTTACAAGAAACATCTTACAGCCAGGGAACATAATAAATTAAAGACGGAATGGGTAGGACAAGTTTTTACGCCCTCTTTTAATTCCAAAACAAGAGGAACTGCAATTTTGATAAGTAGACATATCCCCTTTTGTATCAGCAACACCATATCTGATCCCTCAGGCAGGTTTGTTTTGGTGCTGGGGCATATTTGTTCGGAGTCTTGGACCCTATTGAATATTTATGCTCCTAACTTCGATGAACAAATGTTTATTCATAATGTATTCCTTCACATTGCTCAAGCACCACCAGGATGGCTACTGGCTGGAGGAGATTTAAATGTTTGTTTAGATAGTTCGTGATAGTCCTCAGATAAACCCTCCCCTCTTACCAAAGCCGCCAAGCTCGACATGTAATTCATGAAGGATCTCAATTTACTAGATGTTTGGAGACCGATGCAACCCCAGGATAGGGACTCTTCTTTTTATTCACACCCACACAACACACACGCATAGATAACGTTTTGCTATCAACCCAACTGTTTCATAGAAAGTAAGATACCGATTATCTCCCCAGATTGCTTAGTGACCATTCTCCTCTGGTATTATCAATCTCCATCCCTACCAAGGGAAATGGAGCATATAGATGGAGACTAAATTCTACTCTCCTAAAGCAACCTGAATTGTGTGCATTCATTAAAAGAGCAGATCAATATTTTGACTTTGACAAACAAACCCTCTGCTCCTGACAGTTTCATTCTTTGGGACGCATTGAAAGCTAATGTTGTTTATAAAGAATAATGCTAATCTTTGCTGTGAGACCAAGGAGTCCGCTTACACTGTACTTTGATTATAAAGGTTTATTTATATCACAAGATTTCAGCATAAGTTTACAGACGTCTGCAGGCATCTGGAGAACAGCGACCCAAAATAATATGTTTGTTCTGATCTCCTTTGTCTCAACCAAGTATTTATAATCTTTACCATGATATGGGCGGTTTCCCATACAGACCAATCACCTGTCTCCACACAACAGACTTCCTCTGTTCTATGGGGTGTCCCCACAAAACTGCTCCCCAGATGCTCCCTCCAAGCTGAATAAACATCCTCTCAGATACCATTTGAAAACGTTAGCAAAGTCATAATTCCTCAGATACTACACTAATCTGAGGGGGAAATTAATTGACTATACTAAAGGGTTGAAGAGAAAACACGGTGCCGAACTAAATGTCCTTGAATCAGACGTTTTTGAGCTAGAGAAAACCTACCAAATAGGCCCGACTAAAGACCTATACAGGCTCTTGGTAAATAAAAAACCGAACTATAACACTCTGAACACGTATAAAGCTGAGAGGGCCATTAATCAATCAAAACAGCGTTACTACGAACATGGAGCGAAAGCACACAAAGTATTGGCATGGCAAGTGAAAGCAGAGGAAAGTAAGATGACAATTAATGCTATAGAAACTCTTACTAATAAGATATCTTTCGACCCAACTGAAATTAATGATACATTTAAGAAATACTACGAGGACCTCTATACTTCCCAAACAAGCGATGATCTATATCACAGATCGACTATTTTCTCTCCTCTCTCAACCTCCCATTGTCACGTTCGTTGAATGACGGGACAGACCAAGACGCAGCGTGATATGCATACATGTTTATTAAATTAAATAAACACAACGACAAAACAACAAACTAAACGTGACGTCCAAGGTAGCTCACACACAACATACCTTACACGGAACAAGATCCCACAACTAGACAGTGCCAATAGGCTACCTAAGTATGGTCCCCAATCAGAGACAACGAGCGACAGCTGCCTCTGATTGGGAACCACACCGGCCAACATAGAACTATACATACTAGATATACAACATGGAATATATACAAACAAAGAATACACACACCCTGACTCAACATATAAGAGTCCCCTGAGTCAGGGCGTGACACCCATGCCTGTCAGACGAGGACAGAGAGAACCTGAGTGAACAGTTCTCAGTCCCTGAATTGTTGGAGACCATTACATCTTTACCTTCTAATAAATCTCCTGGGGAGGATGGCTTCCCCCCAGAGTTCTATAAAGAATTTAAGGACCTGTTGGTACCCTACCTTATGGAGGTACTTAAAAAAGCCAGGGATGATAACCGCTTTCCAGAGTCTCTCTCAAGCTGTGATTACAGTACTTCACAAGAAAGAGAAAAACTCGCTAAAGTGCGCCTCCTATAGACCAATCTCTCTCCTTAATACAGATTGTAAACTGGTCACCAAGATGCTATCTAAGAGACTGGAGTCATTCCTCTCCCTGCTGGTCAACCCAGATCAGACTGGCTTCATAATTAATAAATTGTCCTCCAATAATCTCATAAGGTTCTTTGATATAATTCACCTTTCTAACAAAAACAAAATACCTAGTGTCGCAGTCTCCCTCGACGCCGAAAAGGCCTTTGATAGGGTCGAATGGCCATATCTCTTTCACGTTTTGGAAAAGTTTGGTTTAGGCACAGTGTTTGTAAACTTGATAAAATCACTCTACAAATCTCCTAAAGCTAGGATTGCTACCAATGGGATTATTTCCTCTTATTAGCCCCCACCTCTTCGCCCTCGCCATCGAATCGTTGGCTGAGGCCATTAGAACGTGCCCTGACATACATGGCTTTCAGGTGGGCCCTCATACCCATAAGTTATCACTTTTTGGCGGACAACCTTATCTTATTTCTAACAAACCCAGAACATTCCCTCTCTCACTTACAGTACCTATAACAGTATTATAGTTATTTCTCTGGATATAAGGTCCATTTTGATAAAAGCTAAATTTTACCGTTGTCTGTCGTTGACCATCATACCATCAAGCATAAGTTTCCTTTTAGATGGTCGCCTATGGGCTTCACATATTTGGGCATAATAGTGGATGGCAACCTGAAGAACCTCTATAAACTCTATCTAGCCTGCTTGTTGTAAAAGGTGGAGGCTGACCTGTGTAAATGGATGGACTTGCCACTCATTCTACTGGGTAGAATTAATGTAATTAAAATGAATATCCTGCCCAGATTTCTATATTTGTTTCAATCTCTCCCCATCCCTGTACCCGCAGCATTCTTTTCCTCTCTCGACAAGCTGACCAGACAGTTTATCTGGCACGGCAAAACTCCTAGGATTAGCCTGGAAAAACTGACCCTTGATTACGGTCAAGTAGGCTTAAACCTCCCCAATTTGAGAATGTATTACTGGGCTGCGCAGTCTAGATTTCTCGCTCAGTTGTTTTACAATGGTCCTTCCCCCTCATGGTTGAACATTGAAAAGTTTGAGGACACTGGGGCAGATTTGTTTTACAAATGGGACATGAAATCTATAAAAATCTAAAAACCCCTCTATGGAACAATAGATTGCTTCCTATGTTTTTCCAGAATAGTAACTTTAGACCACGGTCTGATAAGTGTATCACTCTTCTTCAACATTGTTATGAGGAGGGAGTTCTCATGTCCTTTGAACAGTTGAAACAGAAATACCACTTGTCTAACAAGGACTTCTTTAGTTACCTACAACTACAACATTTTATTAGGGTGAATCTCAAGGGCCAATGGAACCTACCAAAGATGTCACCTATTGAACAACTCTGCCATGGAGACCAACCGCTGTTCAAGACCATTTCCTGTGTTTACGATGCTCTTATGTCAGGATTACCACTACTTGAGTTAGATAAACCAAGACTTAAATGGTAAAAATATCTGGGTATCAATCTTGATGAGGGACTATGGAGTGACCTATGCAGGGATGGTGTTACATCCACTTTGAACTCCAGATACAGACTGATCCAGTTTAACTTCTTCCATCAGCTCTATATCACCGATCTAGATTGCACAAGTTCAACCCTGGTATCTCCTCCCAATGTTTTAGATGTGGCTCAGATGAAGGAACATTCCTCCATTCCACTTGGCAGTGATGAAAGCTACAAAGTTTCAAGGGGTATGCGATACCATATCTTCAATTCATGGGGCTGCATTCCCTGTAGACCCGGAGGTCTGTCTACTGGGTAACTTTACTAATTACAATCATAGGCAAAGTCACGCTATAAAGCTAACAGAAATCTTACTAGCGATTGCCAAGAAATGTATTACCTTGAAATGGAAATCAGATACCCCCCGCCAATAGCAATGTGGCTAACTGAAGTTAATAATTCTATCCCACTGGAGAAAATTACTTACTGCTTAAAGAGAAAAGGTCAGAGACATTTTACAGAATTTGGCAGCCCTTTATTGATTATATGGCGAATCTTTCCTCACAACACATTGATTGCATCTCTGTATTAACCTCATGTAATGTTTCAGACTTAATGTATAATACAGTATGTAGCCTACTGCATGTGATCCTGTAAGGGATCGGGGGTTGGCTGGGTCTAGACAGAGTCTGACACTTCCCCGATCTACAGAGAGGGGGAGTCATCAGACTCGATCTGGTTCACCTGAGTTCTGAGCACACCTGTCCATAATTAGGGTAGGATATAAGGTGTGCTCAGAGGTTCAGTCGGTGCGAGGTATTGTTCCTTTGTGACTTGCTAAGCGTTTTGTTCCGAGAGAGAGAGAGAGAGAGAGAGAGAGAGAGAGAGAGAGAGAGAGAGAGAGAGAGAGAGAGAGAGAGAGAGAGAGAGAGAGAGAGAGAGAGAGAGAGAGAGAGAGAGAGAGAGAGAGAGAGAGAGAGAGAGAGAGAGAGAGAGAGAGAGAGAGAGAGTTTGTTGTTTTTGATTACCCGTGTATCCGACCTGTGCCCTGTTGTTTGACTTCCCGAATTGCTTAATCCTCTACTTGTCTGCCCCAGTGATTACCGTTCTCTGATCCTGTGCCTGTGACCTCGACTACGACTAAGCCCGCTCCTTTGGTACCTCTGCCTGTCTATGCCTGGCCCGGTTTTGACCACAGCCCGCCCGACCACGATTAAGCTATTCCCTTGTCTGTACTCTAATAAAGCATCGCTATTCTGCGATTGGATCTTACCACTCTGTCCGAGTATTCATTACAGATCCAATGTCTCTTATTTCTTTTTTATTTCATTTTAATGTTTGTCTGTTGTCTTGTAAGGTTATTGTCACTTTGTTATATTGTTGTCTAATGTCTTTTCATTTTTGTTTAGAATGTTCTTAATCTGAAAATGCAAAATAATAATAATAATATTTGAGGAAATTGAATGTATGTGAGAATGAGGATTCAGGAGGGGAATGAGAATGAACCGGATGAAGCCAAGGGCTACAGAGGAAGGATTTGGGGGGTGGACTCTAGAGTTTGGCTTGGAGTCTCAGGTAGACATAGCCAGGCCGTGGTAGTTAGGCTGCTGTATTGATGGCAATCCCCAAAAAGAGCTCCAAATTAGTCGGACCCTGGAGAGGAAGTTGGCTGTTCTGGACTGCAGGTGCTGAATGGTTGGCGATATAGTTAAGATAGTACAGGCATATGGACGAGATGCCCACAGAGTGACCCAACCTTGGACCCCAGGAGAGCAAGCAGAAGTGACAGTGGCAAGGAAAATAACTCCCTTGAAGGAAGAAAACTTTGAGGAACCAGGCTCAGCTGGGAAGCCAATCCCCTGTTGGCTGGTTGGTAGGATTCGGTGCGTGAGGTAGAAGGTGTCCGTGAAAGGAGGCAGGGACTGGAAGACTGCTTGAGTTAATGCAGGTTCTGAGAGATGAGCATGTTGTGTGTTTCTCCTGATATTGTTGAAGTCAGAGTGGATGTAGTAATGATAGGCTTGAGAGAGGAGTTGTACGGTATGGTCTGGGATGCTGTGTCGAGATGCCATGGATGCAGCTCCGATGCGGAAGGAGTGTCCGGAGAATTGGTCAGCAGGATAGCCGTACAGGGATAGTATTTGTCTCAGATAGGAATGGAACCATTGGCGAGGCGATGGAACCAGATTCGGTGATGAATAGTGGATCGGATGGAGAGGCATGTTGAGATTGTCTGAGCTGTAGGAAGTAGGTGAGTGGTTCATAAGGGCTGAGGGTAGATGGTAGCCAGAACAGGTAGTTTTGTGGTTCTGTCAAACTGATCAGTTTACTGTGTTTGTCGGTGAAGATGAAGTTATCTTTGTCAAGGATGGTGATGTCTGACATGCCGAGAAGGGATGTAGGTAGAAGATGAGCATGTAAACTTGGAACATCACAGGAAGTGAAAGAATGGCAAAAGAAACATAAATTCCAGCGTAGAGAGACTGCGATGGAGACGTAATCTGATCTCAGCATCAGGATGCAGGCAGACTGGATGTTAGTGGTAATTGGCTGCCGACGAGGGTGAGTGGCGGACTTCGGCGAGGCTGGGCTGTGGCCGTTATTTGAAGACTTGAACAGAAGCAGTTGGTACACTGATCTAGGAGAAGGTCTCAGCTGGTAAGACCAGGGGCAGAACCGCTGCAGGAGTAATTGCCACGTAACTGGATGCGATGTGAGAGTTCAAGGCTGGTAGGGATGGAAGGTGAGGCGCTGAGGGGGTGGCAGTCACGGTATCAGTGGTGAAGAGAGAGGTCGTCACTGGCAGAGAGAGGGGGTAGCCAGAGTGCTGAATAGGTGTCGAAGGCAAATGTACAATTAACAAAAATATAAATGCAACATGCAACAATTTAAAATATTTATATAGTACCAGCAAAACACCAGCATCAACGTCAACAGTGAAGAAGCGACTCCGGGATGCTGACCTTCTAGGCAGAGTTGCAAAGAAAATGCCATATCTCAGACCGCCCATCTTAATCTTTTCTTTTTATTGGGCAGTCTGAGATATGGCTTTTTCTTTGCAACTCTGCCAAGAGCGTCAGCATCCCGGAGTCGCCTCTTCACTGTTGACGTTGAGACTGGTGTTTTGCAGGTACTATTTAATGAAGCTGTCAGTTGAGGACCTGTGAGGCGTCTGTTTCTCAAACTAGACACTCTAATGTATTTGTCCTCTTGCTCAGTTGTGCACCGGGGCCTCCCACTCCTCTTTATATTCTGGTTAGAGCCAGTTTGCGCTGTTCTGTGAAGGGAGTAGTACACAGCGTTGTACGAGATCTTCAGTTTCTTGGCAATTTCCCGCATGGAATAGCCTTCATTTCTCAGAACAAGAATGGACTGACGAGTTTCAGAAGAAAGTTCTTTGTTTCTGGCCATTTTCAGCCTGTAATCAAACCCACAATTGCTGATGCTCCAGATACTCAACTAGTCTCAAGAAGGCCAGTTTTATTGCTTCTTTAATCAGCACAACAGTTTTCAGATGTGCTAACATAATTGCAAAAGGGTTTTCTAATGATCAATTAGCCTTTTAAAATGATAAACTTGGATTAGCAAACACACAGGACTGATGGTTGCCGATAATGGGCCTCTGTATGCCTATGTAGATATTCCATAAAAAATCAGCTGTTTCCAGCTACAATAGCCATTTACAACATTAACAATATCTACACTGTATTTCTGATCAATTTGATGTTATTTTAATGGACAAAAAAACTGATTTTCTAAGTGTGCAAGATTGTGCAAAGATGTCATCATGGCAAAGGGTGGCTATTTGAAGAATCTCAAATATAAAATATATTTTGATTTGTTTAACGCTTTTTTGGTTACTACATGATTCCATATGTGTTATTTCATAGTTTTGATGTCTTCACTATTATTCTACAATGTAGAAAATAGTAAAAATAAAGAAAAACCCTTGAATTAGTAGGTTTTTCCAAACTTTTGACTGGTACTGTATATACAAAAGTATATGGACACCCCTTCAAATTAGTGGATTCGGCTATTTCAGCCACACCCGTTGCTGACAGGTGTATAAAATAGAGCACATCGCCATGCAATCTCAATAGACAAACATTGGCAGTAGAATGGCCTTACTGAAGAGCTCAGTGACTTTCAACATGGCACCATCATAGGATGCCACAATTCCAACAAGTCAGTTGGTTAAATTTCGGCCCTGCTAGAGCTGTCCCGGTCAACTGTAAGTGCTGTTATTGTGAAATGGAAACATCTAGTAACAACAACGTCTCAGCCGCGAAGTGGTAGGCCACACAAGCTCACAGAACGGCACTGCCGAGTGCTGAAGTGCGTAGCGCATAAAAATCGTCTGTCTTTCAGCCGCAACACTCACTACCAAGTTCCAAACTGCCTCTGGAAGCAACGTCAGCACAAGAACTGTTAGTCGGGAGCATCATGAAATGGGTTTCCATGGCCGAGCAGCTGCAAACAAGCCTAAGATCACCATGCGCAATGTCAGGTGGAGGGGTGTCAGTGGCGACCCGTCATTCAGGGCAAGTGGGACAGAGCTCCACTATATTTGAGCCCCATCTTTTTAGCAAAGAAAATAATATATATACAGTACCAGTCTAAGGTTTGGACACACCTACTCATTCAAAGGTTTTTCTTTATTTTTACTATTTTCTACATTGCAGAATAATAGTGAAGACATCAAAACTATGAAATAACACAAATGGAATCATGTAGTAACCAAAAAAGTGTTAAACAAATCAAAATATATGTTATATTTGAGATTCTTCAAAGTAGCCACCCTTTGCCTTGATGACAGCTTTGCACACTCTTGGCATTCTCTCAACCAGCTTCACCTGGAATGCTTTTCCAACAGTCTTGAAGGAGTTCCCATATATGCTAAGCACTTGTTGGATGCTTTTCCTTCACTCTGTGGTCCAACTCATCCCAATTGGGTTGAGGTTGGGTGATTGTGGAGGCCAGATCATCTGATACAGACTCCATCACTCTCCGTCTTGGTCAAAAAGCCCTTACACAGCCTGGAGGTGTGTTTAGGGTCATTGTCCTGTTGAAAAACAAATGATAGTCCCACTAAGCGCAAACCAGATGGGATGGGGTATCGCTGCAGAATGCTGTGGTAGTCATGCTGGTTAAGTGTGCCATGAATTCTAAATAGATCACAGACAGTGTCACCAGCAAAGCACCCCCACACCATCACACCTTCTCCTCCATGCTTCACGGTGGTAACCACACATGCAGAGATCATCCGTTCACCTACTCTGTGTCTCACAAAAACACAGCGGTTGGAACCAAAATTCTCTAATTTGGACTCATCAGACCAAAGGACAGATTTCCACAGGTCTAATGTCTATTGCTCGTGTTTCTTGGCCCAAGCAAGTCTCTTCTTCTTATTGGTGTCCTTTAGTAGTGGTTTCTTTGCAGCAATTCGACAATGAAGGCCTGATTTACACAGTCTCCTCTGAACAGTTGATGTTGAGATGTGTCTCTTACTTGAACTCTGTGAAGCATTTATTTGGGCTGCAATCTGAGGTGCAGTTAACTCTAATGAACTTATCCTCTGCAGCAGAGGTAACTCTGGGACTTCCTTTCCAGTGGCGGTCCTCATGAGAGCCAGTTTCATCATAGCGCTTGATGGTTGTTGTGACTGCACTTGAAGAAACTTTAAAAGTTCTTGAAATTTGACTGACCATGTCTTAAAGTAATGATGGACTGTCATTTCTCTTTGCTTATTTGAGCTGTTCTTGCCATAATATGGACTTGGTGTTTTACCAAATAGGGCTATCTTCTGTATACCACGCCTACCTTGTCACAGCAAAACTGTTTGGCTCAAACGCATTAAGAGGGAAAGAAATTCCACAAATTAACTTTTAAGAAGGCACACCTGTTAATTGAACTGCATTCCAGGTGACTACCTCATGAAGCTGGTTGAGAGAATGCCAAGAGTGTGCAAAGCTGTCATCAAGGCAAAGGGTGGCTATTTGAAGAATTTGTTTAATACTTTTTTGGTGTTATTTCATAGTTTTGATGTCTTCACTGTTATTCTACAATTTAGAAAATAGTAAAAATAAACAAAAAACCTGGAATGAGTAGGTGTGTCCAAACTTTTGACAGGTATTGTATATACACTACCGTTCAAAAGTTTGGGGTCACTTAGAAATGTCCTTGTTTCCAAAAGAAAAGCACTTTTTTTGTCCATTAAAATAACATCAAATGGATCAGAAATACAGTGTAGACATTGTTAATGTTGTAAATGGCTATTGTAGATGGAAACGGCTGATTTTTTATGGAATATCTACATAGGCGTACAGAGGCCCATTATCAACAACCATCAGTCCTGTGTTCCAATGGCACGTTGTGTTTGCTAATCAAAGTTTATCATTTTAAAAGGCTTATTGATAATTAGAAAACCCTTTTGCAATTAAGTTAGCACATCTGAAAACTGTTGTGCTGATTAAAGAAGCAATACAACTGGCCTTCTTGAGACTAGTTGAGTATCTGGAATATCAGCAATTGTGGGATTGATTACAGGCTCAAAATGGCCAGAAACAAAGAACTTTCTTCTGAAACTCGTCAGTCTATTCTTGTTCTGAGAAATGAAGGCTATTCCATGCGAGAAATTGCCAAGAAACTGAAGATCTCGTACAACGATGTGTACTACTCCCTTCACAGAACAGCACAAACTGTCTCTACTCAGAATAGAAAGAGGAGTGGGAGGCCCCGGTGCACAACTGAGCAAGATAACAACTACATTAGAGTGTCTAGTTTGAGAAACAGATGCCTCACAGGTCCTCAACTGGCAGCTCAACAGTAAAGAGACGACTCCGGGATGCTGACCTAAGCAGAGTTACAAAGAAAAAGTGCAGTGTCTGTGTTCTTTTGCCCATCTTAATCTTTTATTTTTATTGGCCAGTCTGAGATATGGCTTTTTCTTTGCAACTCTGCCTAGAAGGTCAGCATCCCGGAGTCACCTCTTCACTGTTGACGTTGAGACTGGTGTTTTGCGGGTACTATTTAATGAAGCTGCCAGTTGAGGCGTCTGTTTCTCAATGCTCTTCTTTTCGAAAACAAGGACATTTCTAAGTGACCCCAAACTTTTGAACGGTGGTGTATACAGTGGGGAGAACAAGTATTTGATACACTGCCGATTTTGCAGGTTTTCCTACTTACAAAGCATGTAGAGGTCTGTAATTTTTATCATAGGTACACTTCAACTGTGAGAGACGAAATCTAAAACAAAAATCCAGAAAATCACATTGTATGATTTTTAAGTAATTAATTTGCATTTTATTGCATGACATAAGTATTTGATCACTTACCAACCAGTAAGAATTCCGGCTCTCACAGACCTGTTAGTTTTTCTTTAAGAAGCCCTCCTGTTCTCCACTCATCATCTGTATTAACTGCACCTGTTTGAACTCGTTACCTGTATAAAAGACACCTGTCCACACATTCAATCAAACAGACTCCAACCTCTCCACAATAGCCAAGACCAGAGAGCTGTGTAAGGACATCAGGGATAAAATTGTAGACCTGCACAAGGCTGGGATGGGCTACAGGACAATAGGCAAGCAGCTTGGTGAGAAGGCAACAACTGTTGGCGCAATTATTAGAAAATGGAAGAAGTTCAAGATGACGGTCAATCACCCTCGGTCTGGGGCTCCATGCAAGATCTCACCTCGTGGGGCATCAATGATCATGAGGAAGGTGAGGGATCAGCCCAGAACTACACAGCAGGACCTGGTCAATGACCTGAAGAGAGCTGGGACCACAGTCTCAAAGAAAACCATTAGTAACACACTATGCCGTCATGGATTAAAATCCTGCAGCGCACGCAAGGTCCCCCTGCTCAAGCCAGCGCATGTCCAGGCCCGTCTGAAGTTTGCCAATGACCACCTGGATGATCCAGAGGAGGAATGGGAGATGGTCATGTGGTCTGATGAAACAAAAATAGAGCTTCTTGGTCTAAACTCCACTCGCCGTGTTTGGAGGAAGAAGAAGGATGAGTACAACCCCAAGAACACCATCCCAACCGTGAAGAATGGAGGTGGAAACATCATTCTTTGGGGATGCTTTTCTGCAAAGGGGACAGGGCGACTGCACCGTATTGAGGGGAGGATGGATGGGGCCATGTATCGCGAGATCTTGGCCAACAACCTCTTTCCCTCAGTAAGAGCATTGAAGATGGGTCGTGGCTGGGTCTTCCAGCATGACAACGACCCGAAACACACAGCCAGGGCAACTAAGGAGTGGCTCCGTAAGAAGCATCTCAAGGTCCTGGAGTGGCCTAGCCAGTCTCCAGACCTGAACCCAATAGAAAATATTTGGAGGGAGCTGAAAGTCTGTATTGCCCAGCGACAGCCCCAAAACCTGAAGGATCTGGAGAAGGTCTGTATGGAGGAGTGGGCCAAAATCCCTGCTGCAGTGTGTGCAAACCTGGTCAAGACCTACAGGAAACGTGTGATCTCTGTAATTGCAAACAAAGGTTTCTGTACCAAATATTAAGTTCTGCTTTTCTGATGTATCAAATACTTATGTCATGCAATAAAATGCAAATTAATTACTTAAAAATCATACAATGTGATTTTCTGGATTTTTGTTTTAGATTCCGTCTCTCACAGTTGAAGTGTACCTATGATAAAAATTACAGACCTCTACATGCTTTGTAAGTAGGAAAACCTGCAAAATCGGCAGTGTATCAAATACTTTTTCTCCCCACTGTATATATATTTTTTATCCAAGCACAGGAGCCTGCTCTCAATGTTCAAAATACACCAGAGAGCATAATTTAGCCACAGAGAATCAATAGTTTCTAAAAATATATATACTGTTATAACAAGCACATACAGGTAACTGCCAAAATAAAGGAAACATCAACAAAATGTCTTAAAAGGGTGTTTGGCCACTATGAGCTGCCAGAACAGCTTGAATGCGCCTTGGCATAGATTTTACAAGTGGACCTAAACCATGCCAGGAAAATTCACCCCACACCATAACATATTATTTGTATCCCTCATTTACTCAAGTGTTTCCTTTATTTTGGCAGTTAGGTTGCCTACAGTCGGGAAGGCCGCAATTTGGCCTGCATGCACGCCAAATCTACAGCTTGTTGCATTGTGGTCATAGACAAATAATCTATAGAAGGGTTTTGGAACCACTTACCAGTGGCATGTATTCGTGGATGCCAAGGGAAGCCAGGATTCCACCCAAAAATTACCAAGAATAACATTTAAAAAATCATAATTGATCTTTCTTCTCTCTGTGTTTCATAATTGTCCTTCAATTCGCAAGAGGCTGAACGTATATTACAGGAGAAAGCATCAGAGTGAGCGAAACAGCGCCCCTCTGTCTCTCTATGTGTAGGCCATCTATTTGATGCTGTCTAGTCCAAATGAGTATGACATTGTTGCCGCCCGTAGTGTTGAAGGCAAGGGAAGCCAGCGAGCATTTTGCCTCCCTTAAAAAAAATGTTTGAGCTAAACTGAGCGAGCTCTAATGTGAATGGTCCTGGGGCACCCAAAAATGTGTCAAGGGAAGCCAGCTTGGATTTTTTATTCTACCTTTATTTAACCAGGTAAGCCAGTTGAGAACAAGTTCTCATTTACAACTGCGATCTGGCCAAGATAAAGCAAAGTAGTGCGATAAAAACAACAAACACAGAGTTACGTATGGAATAAACAAAACGTACAGTCAATAACACAATAGAAAATCTATACACAGCGTGTGCAAATGTAGTAAGTTATGGAGGTAAGGCAATAAATAGGCCATAGTGCAAAATAATTACAATTTAGTATTAACACTGTAGTGATAGATGTGCAGAAGATGATGTGCAAATAGAGATACTGGGGTGCAAATTTGCAAAATAAATAACAATGTAAATAACAATATGGGGATGAGGTAGTTGGGTGGGCTAATTACAGATGGGCTGTGTAGAATTTTTTTTTTTATAATGTATGCACTCACTAACTGTAAGTCGCTCTGGATAACAGCGTCTGCTAAATGACTAAAATGTAAAATGTAAATGTTCAGGTGCAGTGATCGGTAAGCTGCTCTGACAACTGACGCTTAAAGATAGTGAGGGAGATAAGTGTCTCCAGCTTCAGAGATTTTTGCAGTTTGTTCCAGTCATTTGCAGCAGAGAACTGGAAGGAATGGCGCCCAAAGGAGGTGTTGGCTTTGGGGATGGCCAGTGAGATATACCTGCTGGAACACATACTATGGGTGGGTGTTGCTATGGTGACCAATGAGCTAAGATAAGGCAGGGATTTGCCTAGAAGAGATTTATAGATGACCTGGAGCCAGTGGGTTTGGCGACGAATATGCCAGCCAACGAGAGCGTACAGGTCACAATGGTGGGTAGTATATGGGGCTTTGGTGACAAAATGGATAGCACTATGATAGACTACATCCAATTTGCTGAGTAGAGTGTTGGAAGCTATTTTGTAAATGACATCGCCGAAGTCAAGGATCGGTAGGATAGTCAATTTTACGAGGGCATGTTTAGCAGCATGAGTGAAGGAGGCTTTGTTGCGAAATAGGAAGCCGATTCTAGATTTAACTTTGTGTGAGTCTGGAAGGAGAGTTTACGGTCTAACCAGACACCTAGGTATTTGTAGTTGTCCACATATTCTAAGTCAGACCCGCCGAGCGTAGTGATTCTACTCGGGCGGGCGGGTGCAAGCAGCGTTCGATTGAAGAGCATGCATTTAGTTTTACTAGCGTTTAAGAGCAGTTGGAGGCTACGGAAGGAGTGTTGTATGGCATTGAAGCTTGTTTGGAAGTTTGTTAACACAGTGTCCAATGAAGGGCCAGATGTATACAAAATGGTGTCGTCTGCGTAGAGGTGGATCTGAGAGTCACCAGCAGCAAGAGCGACATCATTGATATACACGGAGAATAGAGTCGGCCCGAGAATTGAACCCTGTGGCACCCCCATAGAGACTGCCAGAGGTCCAGACAACAGGCCCCCCGATTTGACACATTGAACTCTATCTGAGAAGTAGTTGGTGAACCAGGTGAGGCATTCATTTGAGAAACCAAGGCTATTTAGTCTGCCAATAAGAATGCGGTGATTGACAGAGTCAAAGGCCTTGGCCAGGTCGATAAAGACGGCTGCACAGTACTGTCTTTTATCGATCGCGGTTATTATATCGTTTAGGACATTGAGCGTGGCTGAGGTGCACCCATGACCAGCTCGGAAACCAGATTGCATAGCGGAGATGGTACGGTGGGATTCGAAATGGTTGGTGATTTGTTTGTTAACTTGGCTTTCAAATACTTTCGAAAGGCAGGGCAGGATGGATATAGGTCTATAACAGTTTGGATCTAGAGTGTCACCCCCTTTTGAAGAGGTTGATGACCGCGGCAGCTTTCCAATCTCTGGGGATCTCAGATGATACGAAAGAGAGGTTGAACAGGCTAGTAATAGGGGTTGCGACAATTTCGGTGGCTAATTTTAGAAAGAAAGGGTCCAGATTGTCTAGCCCAGCTGATTTGTAGGGGTCCAGCTTTTGCAGCTCTTTCAGAACATCAGCTGTCTGAATTTGTATGAAGGAGAAGCAGGGGGGGGCATGGGCAAGTTGCAGCGGAGGGTGCAGAGCTGGTGGCCGGGGTAGTTGTAGCCAGGTGGAAAGCATGGCCAGCCGTAGCAAATTGCTTGTTGAAATTCTCGATTATTGTAGATTTATCGGTGGTGATGGTGTTTCCTAGCCTCAGTGCAGTGGGCAGCTGGGAGGAGGTGCTCTTATTCTCCATGGACTTTACAGTGTCCCAAAACTTTTTGGAGTTAGTGCTACAGGATGCAAATTTCTGTTTGAAAAAGCTAGCCTTTGCTTTCCTAACTGCTTGTGTATATTGGTTCCTAACTTCCCTGAAAAGTTGCATATCGCGGGGGCTATTCGATGCTAATGCAGTATGCCACAGGATGTTTCTGTGCTGGTCAAGGGCAGTCAAGTCTGAGGAGAACCAGGGGCTATATCTGTTCTTAGTTCTGATTTTTTTGAATGGGGCATGTTTATTTAAGATTGAGAGGAAAGCACTTTTAAAGAACAATCAGGCGTCCTCTACTGACGGAATGAGATCGATATCCATCCAGCATACCCGGGCCAGGTCAATTAGGAAGGCCTGCTCGCTAAAGTGTTTTATGGAGCGTTTGACAGTGATGAGGGGTGGTCGTTTGCCCGCGGACCCGTTACGGACGCAGGCAATGAGGCAGTGATCGTTGAGATCCTGGTTGAAGATAGCGGAGGTGTATTTAGAGGGTAAGTTAGTCAGGATGATATCTATGAGGGTGCCCATGTTTACGGATTTAGGGTTGTACCTGGTAGGTTCCTCGATAATTTGTATGAGATTGAGGGCATCTAGTTTGGATTGTAGGATGGCCGGGGTGTTAAGCATATTCCAGTTTAGGTCACCAAGCAGTACAAACTCTGAGGATAGATGTGGGGCAATCAATTCACATATGGTGTCCAGGGCACAGCTGGGGGCTGAGGGGGGTCTGTAGCAAGCGGCAACAGTGAGAGACTTATTTCTGGAAAGATGTATTTTTAGAAGTAGGAGCTCAAACTGTTTGGGCACAGACCTGGATAGTATGATAGATCTCTACAGTAGATTGCAACTCCACCCCCTTTGGCAGTTCTATCTAGACGGAAAATGTTGTAGTTGGGGATGGACATTTCTGAATTTTTGGTGGCCTTCCTAAGCCAGGATTCAGACACTGCTAGAACATCAGGGTTGGCGGAGTGTGCTAACGCAGTGAATAACTCAAACTTAGGAAGGAGGCTTCTGATGTTAACATGCAGAAAACCAAGGCTTTTACGGTTACAGAAGTCAACAAATGATAACTCCTGGGGAGTAGGAGTGATACTGGGGGCTGCAGGGCCTGGGTTAGCCTCTACATCACCAGAG
The DNA here is from genome assembly GCF_020615455.1 of Coregonus clupeaformis. Lineage (NCBI taxonomy): Eukaryota > Metazoa > Chordata > Actinopteri > Salmoniformes > Salmonidae > Coregonus > Coregonus clupeaformis. Next base: position 51,261,314 of record NC_059210.1, on the reverse strand, counting down.
GAACAGAGGAGGACTAGAATAAGGATACGGCTAAAGGCTTTAAGAACTGGTCTTCTAGTGCGTTGGGTACAGAGAATAAAGGGGGCAGATTTCCGGGCGTTGTAGAATAGATTCAGGGCATTATGTAAAGACAAGGATATGGAAGGATATGAGTACAGTGGAGGTAAACCTAAGCGTTGGGTAACAATGAAAGAGATAGCATCACTGGAGGCACCGATTGAGCCGGTCTCAGCGTGTATGTGGGGTGGAATAAAGGAGCTATTTGAGGCAGTTTGAGAATGACTTGGGGTTCTATATTGAAATTGTATAATAAGAACTAACTGGAACAGCAATAGGCATGGCATATTGACATGGGAGAGAGGCATAAAGCAATCACAGGTGTTATTAGAGAGAGCTAAGACAACAACTGGTAATGGCGATGAAAGCTTGGGCTGAGGCTAAACAGATAAACAGGACAGGGTACCGTGTAAAGGAACAGTCCAGCAGGCATCAGCTGTTCAGCTGAGTGATCATAAGGTCCAGTGAACAGCAATATGTGAGTCCGAGAGCAGTTCGAATTGGTGCTAAAGCACAGCGAGCAGGAAGCACGGCTGTTGTTTGCGTGTGCTAGCGGGCCGGGGCTAGCAGATGGATCTTCGTGGTCGTCGCAACGGGAAGCCTGTTGAAACCACAGTTGATTACGTCGGCAGACCAGTCGTGATGGATCGGCGGGGCTCCGTGTCGACTCTAGGAGGTCCCGTCCGGTTGACAGAGAGGTAGATAGCCGGGAGATGTGCCTAACTCGAGGCTAGCTCAAGGCTGATTAGCCAACAACATCCATTTGGTTGCAGCTAGCTAGTTGCGATGATAAGATGTTAAAGGTCCAGTGATTTTGTGATTCCGGCAGAAAATCTGATACGTTCTGGGTCGATAACGCGCTGTGCAGACAGTGCAGAAAATAAGTATTTGGTCAATAACAAAAGTTTCTCAATACTTTGTTATATACCCTTTGTTGGCAATGACACAGGTCAAACGTTTTCTGTAAGTCTTCACAAGGTTTTCACACACTGTTGCTGGTATTTTGGCCCATTCCTCCATGCAGATCTCCTCTAGAGCAGGGATGTTTTGGGGCTGTCGCTGGGCAACACAGACATTCAACTCCCTCCAAAGATTTTCTATGGGGTTGAGATCTGGAGACTGGCTAGGCCACTCCAGGACCTTGAAATGCTTCTTACGAAGCCACTCCTTCTTACGAAGCCACTCCTTCGTTTGGGATCATTGTCATGCTGAAAGACCCAGCCACGTTTCATCTTCAATGCCCTTGCTGATGGAAGGAGGTTTTCACTCAAAATCTCACGATACATGGCCCCATTCATTCTTTCCTTTACACGGATCAGTCGTCCTGGTCCCTTTGCAGAAAAACAGCCCCAAAGCATGATGTTTCCACCCCCATGCTTCACAGTTGGTATGGTGTTCTTTGGATGCAACTCAGCATTCTTTGTCCTCCAAACACGACGAGTTGAGTTTTTACCAAAAAGTTCTATTTTGGTTTCATCTGACCATATGACATTCTCCCAATCCTCTTCTGGATCATCCAAATGCACTCTAGCAAACTTCAGACGGGCCTGGACATGTACTGGCTTAAGCAGGGGGACACGTCTGGCACTGCAGGAATACTTATTTTCCACCATAATTTGCAAATAAATTCATTAAAAATCCTACAATGTGATTTTGGTCACACGTGGTCCTCTGTAGCTCAGCTGGTAGAGCACGGCGCTTGTAACGCCAAGGTAGTGGGTTCGATCCCCGGGACCACCCATACACAAAAAAATGTATGCACGCACGACTGTAAGTCGCTTTGGATAAAAGCGTCTGCTAAATGGCATATTATTTATTATTTATTTTCTGGATTTTTTTTTCTCAATTTGTCTGTCATAGTTGACGTGTACCTATGATGAAAATTACAGGCCTCTCTCATCTTTTTAAGTGGGAGAACTTGCATAATTGGTGGCTGACTAAATACTTTTTTCCCCCACTGTAAATACCAAAAACTACCTTTTACTTTTGGACGAAATCTGTTCCTGCATCAGTTCTGCCATATAGGCAATAGGAACTGAAGCAGTCTCATTCCATACTAAACATATGCAAGAGGGCCATAGGCTTCAGAATTGTTTTTATACCTAATAATAATATTTATCAGTGGAGTTGCATACATTCAGAAAACCCTAATGCTGTGCACATACTTAGCAAATTTTTTCTATCTAGAACCTAAAAGGGTTATTTGGCTGTCCCCATATGAGGACCCTTTGAAGAACCCTTTTTGGTTCCAGGTAGAACCCTTTTGGTTCCAGGTAGAACCTTTTTGGGTTCCCTGTAGAATCCTTTTCACAGAGGGTTTTACAGTGGCTTGCGAAATAATTCACCCCCCTTAGCATTTTTCCTAATTTGTTGCCTTACAACAAATTAAAATTGATATTTTGGGGGGTTTGTATCTCTGGGGCTTTTCAGAACAGGTGTATATATACTGAGATCATGTGACAGATCATGTGACACTTAGATTGCACACAGGTGGACTTTATTTAACTAATTATGTGACTTCTGAAGGTAATTGGTTGCACCAGATCTTATTTGGGGGCTTTATAGCAAAGGGGGTGAATACATATACACGCACCATTTTTCCGTTATTTTTTTCATTTCACTTCACCAATTTGGACTGTTTTGTGTATGTCCATTTTATTTAAAAAATATATTTTACCTTTATTTAACTAGGCAAGTCAGTTAAGAACAAATTATTATTTACAATGACGGCCTACACCGGCCAAACCCGGGACGACGCTGGGCCAATTGTGCGCCGCCCTATGGGACTCCCAATCACGGCCGGTTGTGATACAGCCTGAAATCGAACCAGGGGGTCTGAGATGCAGTGCCTTAGACCGCTGCGCCACTCGGGAGCATGAAATCCAAATAAAAATCCATTTAAATTACAGGTTGTAATGCAACAAAATAGGAAAAACGCCAAGGGGGATGGATACTTTTGCAAGGCACTGTACATGGAACCCAAATGGGTTCTACCTGGAAACAAAAAGGGTGCTCCTAAGGGAATAGCCAAAGAGACCGTTTGGAACACTTTTTTCTAAGAGTGTACTACTGTGTGTTGTGTGTACATTCATGAGCTCTAATGAATGTGCTTTTAGAGGTAAAAGAGTGGACACGTCACGTGATCATTATAAAAGAGATGCAGTAGTGCCAAGGGGGCATGAACTATAATCCAAGATGTAGTGATAACACACACACCTCCCCCACGCACCAGAGTGTTCTTTTGCTCTTTAAGTTCAAGAGCGGTGCTATGGGTTTCATTCCATGGTGGGATGCCACTTTATTACACTGTTCCCATGAAAGATGGTGGTCCACTAATATGTGTGTGAGGAAGAAAAGACCAGTGAACAAAGCAGGGCTCTCCTCTTTGACTCTATATGGATAAATACCCCAAGGTGCCAAAGGAAATGAGGTCACTCTGTAATATCCACAGCAGCTGATTGCAGAGCGGCCACATTTAACTTGAGGCTTCATCTGCATAAGATAAGATAAAGCCACCTAGTATTTCCACTAGCCACTGGCTTCTGTAATGGTTGATGCTTGTCAGTTATGCAGTGCCAGACCAGAACAGTAACGTAAGTTACCAATACGCAAGAATGTAATTGTCTTGGAACATGTGTTGCAAACATGCAGGATAGGTAGCCAAACTTTATCTATGGCTCTAAAGCAATACTGTTATGGATCATCATCTTTGTTTGTAACATAGACACGGACAGGGAGATGAAAGGGGTGAGGGGTTTAGGTCTACTGTTAGTATGGGTGGAATCAACCAGTCTTACAAAGCAACCCAATGAGATGTGTACTCTTTTAGGATATAATTGTTTGGATGAATAAGTTTACAAGTCAGGGAATGCATGTGTATGGGCTACATTTCACCTCCTGCCTAGATCAGAGTTGTCTTTCAGCGACTTCACTGCCATCTTGTGGATAATTGTTTGTGTTTTAGTACAGACGGGACATCCCCAGCTGACAGCAGAGATCGGAGTCAAGCATAGAATCCTCAAGACCCAGATCAAGACCTAGACCTGACTAAGACCCAGACCTGACCAAGACCAGACTTGACCAAGACCAGACCAAGACACAGCCTCTTGAGACAGAGAGACCTACAAGACCCTCTTTATCAAGACCAAGACCAGTTCAATTGTGGAAAGACAAGACCCAGACTTAGACCTAGAGAGACCCAGCCTGATATCAAGACCAAGACTCTTGACCAGCATGGCCATTTATAGTAGAAACACGGTCAAGATTAGTGAAAAGGGGTGACATCCTCAGTTCCAAAAGCTCACCAGGCTGTTGTTCATCTTACTAACAAAGAGGTGTAATGGGTTTGCACTCAAAAAGATGTCGCATAAAGCTTACTAAATTACTCAATGTTTTTAATTATTTTCACTGCATCAGGGATAGCGTACACAGATGTTTCGGCTTTACAGCCTTCTTCAGTGTGTAGGTACAATTTTCTTTGAATTCAAAACAGTATTTGTAAAGAACAACAGATGAGCAGCAGGTGCTTCTAATCAGGGTTGCCACTCATCTGCCAATCAGGGATGTGGCTTTTCTGGTCTACCTGTATACAAATTAGTCACAAAGAAATACAGAATGATAGGGTATGGGAGCAGGCACGAAGGGCAACTCACAAATCAATCATCTTGCTGCCACAAGGGGACACTGTTTCACAATACAATGTGATGGTGCAACTAGCAGTTCAACCTCTTGAAAATCTGATTCACTCTCTCAGACAGTGATTTATTCTCATGGTAACACCAACACACCTTGCATCCTGTTAGTGTATTTGAATAATGATATGGGATTATGGGTATAGTCTAAACAAAATTGTTTAAAGCTGCAGTTAAATGTTTTTTTAAGTGGCCAACCCTGGTTTTAGAGGGCTGCGGTGGAGACAACTTTTGTTCCTGCTCAGCACTACTAACAATTTATTGAAATAATCCACTAACCATGGTCAATTGATCATTTATTCAGATGTTTTAAAGCTGGATTGGAACAAAAGACTGCACACACTGTGGTTCCTCTGGTCCTGGTTTATCCACCTCTGCTGTAGAGCAAGGAGTTACTGCTCCTGGAGTGAGGGAGCAAAGGGGGTAGAGTAGAAAGAGAGACAGAAGAAATGGATATAGACAGAGCATCGAGAAAGGGTGGAGAGAGATTGTGAGGGAGAGAGAGAATGAGGTATCTCATCCCTCAGTGGGAAGACCATGTAACCCCTGAAGGAGCCCTAAAGGAAATTCAATAGAAGCATATTGGGCTGTCTGTGCATCTCTCTCCACCCTGTGGGACCCTGTGCACATTACACAGGCATCACACACACACACACACACACACACACACACTAGTCAGTCCCACGTGGAGGTCATGTTCTCTTGGGAGCATAATGAGTACCACAGTGCTAGCAAGGCACTCATTTAAACTCTCCATTCATCTCACACATACACACATACTGGGGATGCTATCACTTACTGCTAAAAGAAAGCACAGCAAAGCTGGAACCTTAGTGATGGGGTTGTTCACATGGCAACTAAACAAGTCTCTTGCCCTGTCTTTGCCCCCTTAGAAACCGGTACAACTCCTACTCTCAGATTTAACTCACTGTGTTAGTCTCACTAAAAATCACAGACCATCTTTATACTTTATAACAAGTTTGTTTACTCAAACGAGAGTAGACACTGGTATGGTGTTGTTGATAATGAATTTGAGGTCTAAAAGCAGTTAAATTTCCCTTCAGATTCTAAATCTAATGAGGGCACAGAGACGTGTGACAAAAGAGAAAAAGGAAATATGACTTTGTGCTGAAATGTAAGCCCCTTGTGTTGATCCCTTACCAAGTCTTTGTTTTTGTCTGTGCTCTCTAACCCTGTGTGTTTGCTTAGGAAAATCTTTCCCTGTGAGTGGATCGAAAAAATTATGCCACTAGTTTGCATGTAAGGCCCCATCTGAAATGGAAATGCCATGTAAAGCAAGGAGGAGGATTATGACTATATCTCCCATTGCCTTTTTTATATATCTAAGCATTGCACCTGTGTGACTATATCTATGGTGAAGCCATATATATATAATCAATAGAATAAAGCCAACTATTTACACAATATTTAATGGATCTGGAATATGCCATAGCTGCATGTATGAAGCACAGAAAGAGGCAAAGTATTCTAAGCAAAGATGAGATAATCAAACATTCCAAATGGTCAGCTGTGACCCACTATGGCTGTGGTGGTCCACACACCACAGAGAGTTGCTTGGAATGGAATGTCCATTGTCCATTCTACTCATTCTACTTCTATGACGAGGTTCACTCTCTCTGCATTCTATAAGCCATTAGGCATCTGTCAGGATACAGTCATTTGAATGTCTAATCCTTCTGGATGTGGTTGGAGTGAAGAACTACCCAAGGGTTATGAACCTTATGTCATAGTTACTCCAGACAGGGTCATGTTCAGTAGGCAAGGTGTAGAAACAGTGAAACAGAAAGTTAGGCTACTACCTGAACATGTCCAATAAGAAAGCTTATTTTTGCTTTCAACCAATGACCCTGAATAGCATCTCTGTCTGACAGTATATAGGGCTGCTGTGTATAACTCTTGTTATTATTGTGGCTGTAGTTTTCAATGCAAATCCGCTCCTGCTCATAAACGATGTTAGTTACCATGACAGCATAGATGAAATATGAATTAAAATCTCCACAAACACTTGCACGCAAAACATGTACTACGTAAGAACACACACGCACACATTGAATAGAGATTTGAAATTTGGACCAACATATGACTGTGAAACATAGGCTACCGTCTTCAGATATATTCATATTCAGATGTATTAACACTGTTTTTCAGGGAGTCTTGGGATCCATGGAAACATGTATCATCTAAATGGCTGAGCATCTTGACTGGGCACAAGGCCCCCACAGCAGCCAACAAACAAACAAACATCAGCCATGCAAATTAAGGCATTCATTAGTTAACTCAATGCCTAATCCCCATTAGTCTCCGTTAACTCTCTATAATCCATTTTAGATTACGCTGGCTAGCCTGTCTCTCCATAGGCCCTACATAGTCAACCCCCATGCATTTGACATTGTAAAGCATATAATCACATATCAACACATAATCAACTATATTGTGAATTATTAGCATTTTCTAAATGAGGATTTAACATTGAGGATGTTAAATCAATGACTATTAAATTGCAATTGAACAGGGAAATGGACCCTCATCCAGATACTGTATCTACACTGTTTGTAGGGTATATAGTCATATCTTTGGGCCAGGCTCTGAAACCTGGCACTGCACTATTAGGTAGGCTACTTTCCTGACTTCTGAATGTCTGCAAAGATAACACAGCGATAGGTTAGATAGGCTATTGTATGCAATGCACCCAACTGCTTTTTTTTAGCCTGTCATGTATGTAAACTCACAGGTACAACATTTTGCCTTCATCTCAATGGGTTCAGGGCATCACCTCAAGAAAGCAGCAATATTATAATTTTGGTGCCACTGTGCCGACAGAAAATACAATTTTGTTGAAAGGACTGCGCGCTATCACGCATGCGCAGACATCGGGTACGTGAACAACGGGAAACAACCTATTGATCAACAGCTCAAAAGGGAAAAGAAACGCTGCTTTTTTTTATTTTATTGTGAACGATACCAACGGAAATGGTCATCTGAGTACTTCTAAATCGTTAGAGAAGATAAATAGAAACCACAACGAAAAGCTTTTTGAAGGAAAGTTATTTTAGAAGTGCTGCTGAGAAACCATTTATTTGGCTAGACTGGGTGCGAGGCAAGGGCGTGTTTGAATCTCAGAGGGAGGCTCCCTCCTTGTTTTAGCTTGTGCATGTTATTGCATTGTGTATATTTTGTCTTTTTAACTGTTACACCGTTTTGGGAATTGGCTTGAAGATGGGGTGTACTCTGAGCACGGATGATAAGCAGGCGCAGGAGCGCAGTAAAATGATCGACAGAAATTTACGGGACGACGGGGAAAAAGCAGCACGGGAGGTTAAACTGCTTCTGCTCGGTGAGACCAAGACGGAGTGTCGAACGAATGGTTGAATGAAAAATTCGCTAACCTTGGTTTGTTAGTGCGATTAGATTGCCTTGCTTAACTAGCTATCTACCCAGCTAACGTTAACTAGTTAACAGTTTTATACAGATGGTGTACAAGAGTTTGATAGTGCCAATATTGGCAACTTTTATGAATGGAATGAAAATTAACTAATCCAAATTGCTAGCTAACGTTAGCTTAGCCATTACATTAGCTCGCTAAATAACGTTAGCTACTTAGCGTAGTTAGCCAGTCCTTTTGAGTTAGTCCTACTGGCCATGAATCTAACTACACTAGCTAGATAGGTAACTACCCCTATCCTTATTGGCTAGCTAGATTTTAGCTGGCTAACTAATCCCTAGCCGACTAAACTCAACGATTTACAATGGAGTTGAGTGGCGATTAGTGAGTGGACTGGAGCTCTGACGTCACATGCAATTACGTTTTATCAACTACTACTGATTTCAGCACCCAAAGAACATCCCGCAATTACACAGAACAATGTCGTGTTTAATTGCGGCCTATTCTTTGGGTGCTGAAATCAGTAGTTTTTGATAAAACATTCAATTTATGTGACGTCTGAGCTCCAGTCCATCTACACTAGTTGCTGCTCAACTCCATTGTAAATCGTTGAGTTTAGTCGCCTAGCTAATCTCTCTAGGTATCTCAGCTAGGCGTGACACCTGAGTCACTAATGTTAATGTTAGTCTCAATGATCAGATTAACTAGGTGGCTAACGTTACCTAGCTAGTGAACAAAATTATTTACCTAGCTAATGTTGTTAAATTAGCAAAGTATCCTGTCTTGATTTGCACTGCTTTAGCAAAGCCGTTTGAGCTACTACAGCCAGGTTTTTCTGACTAACACTGATTTATTGAACAAAGGGCTCTCAAATTTTCAGCTGAGTGTGCACAATGGCATGTGAACTCACTCAGATAGTTTGTCAAATTTGTGGATTCGGTTATTTCAGCCACACCTGTTGCTGACAGGTGTATAAAATCGAGCACACAGCCATGCATTCTCCATAGTCAAACATTGGCAGTAGAATGGCCTTATTGAAGAGCTCAGTGACTTTCAATGTGGCACCGTCATAGGGTGCCACCTTTCCAACAAGTCAGTTCGTCAAATGTCTGCCCTGCTAGAGCTGCCCTGGTCAACTGTAAGTGCTGTTATTGTGAAGTGGAAACATCTAGGAGCAACAACTGCTCTGCCGCAAGGTGGTAGGCCACACAAGCTCACAGAACGGGACCGCCAACTGCTGAAGCTTGTAGCACGTAATAATCGTCAGTTGCAACACTCACTACCGAGTTCCAAACTGCCTCTGGAAGCAACGTCAGCACAATAACTGTTCGTCGGGAGCTTCATGAAATGGGTTTCCATGGCCAAGCAGCCACACACAAGCCTAAGATCACCATGCGCAATGCCAAGCGTCAGCTAGAGTGGTGTAAAGCTTGCTGCCATTGGACTCTGGAGCAGTGGAAACGCGTTCTCTGGAGTGATGAATAACGCTTCGCCATCTGGCAGTCTGACGGACAAATCTGGGTTTGCCCATGATTTTGGAGTGAGATGTTCGTAGAGCAGGTGTCCACATACTTTTAGTAATGTAGTATATCTAGCTAGCTAATTCGGCTACAAAACTGCAATTAATTCATCCAATGGTTAAGTAGTCGTATAGCTAGCTAGCTGGACTTGGAATTGCAGTTACAGTAACATAGATAGCTACTAGTATGCGCCATATGACAAATCATAGTAGCTAAAAGTATGAATCCATTCCTTTTTGCTGTAATGATAGTTCTAACTTCACTCAAAAGATTCCCACAGCATAATAATGTGTGTGTTGTCAGTCAACTATCCAAGTTATTTGTGTGATGGTCAGGCTTTTTCATTTATTAGGTTTCTCAATTTGCTTCTCGAATAGACTTATGTTTTGTGTATACTGCTAAAATATTACATACGTTTTGTGTTTTATTTTATCCACAGTTTGTAATTATGTAGTTTTTTTTTCCGTAGGGACAGAAAACAAGATCTTAATTGGTCGTTTTCATTAGAATTGTTTTTTTCCCCTGCCAGTGTTTGAAAGCCAAACCTCAAGTCCAGAGTGGTATATTACGAAGCAAGCTAGATCTACTCAGGCTTTAATAAAGCTAGCCAGCTTCCGTTAGCCTCACATTCCAGGTCAGGCTTCATCCGTACTACAACGGTGGATATTGCTCGGGGCTTGTAACTGCTTGTTGAACGCCGAGCTCTCAAGTGAGACAATGCTAAAACATCAATCCATGAGCGTGTCAGTTCCACATTTTCATTTGTCCCGAAATCAAAATGAAAGAAAGGGTATCTTGCAAATTCAGCAGGCTATGGTGTGAAATAGGCTTTTAGAAGTGCCCTCTTAATTTTTTTTTTACTCAGGTTATCGTTAATGCAGTATTTGGTGTGCTTATCAATGCACAAGCACCTTTTTTCCCCACTCCTATCGCTCCTTCTATCTGTGGAACAGCTTGTTTTGTTCCTTCTACCTGTGGAACAGCTTGTTTGGAACCTCTAACCCTGGCAATTTTACTGTTAAACTCATGGGTACACTAGCAATGGCTGTCAGTCTTGACTTGAATGGGAACTGCCATCTGTTATGTCTATAGTTGGTTGCAGCTGTCGGTTTGCCTTTCACAAATTTCTAAATACAATCGCGCGAAAACGTACAGTTTGGAAGCAAATGCTGTCATTACTAAATGTGTAATGTAATGGGTATTTTAACAGTAATATTATTTTACACACATTTGATTAATAACATATTTAATCCGTTGTTTTTCTCAAGTGAATGGGAATTTGACACAATCTTTGCGACCGGGAGGGTATCCGATTTCATTGGTCCTCAACTCGTGGCTCAGGTACTTCATTCAAGATAAATGGAGTTAGCCTGCCTCGGAACAGGTTAGTTCTGAAGGATTCGTTGCCATAGAAATGTACCTGGATAAAAGGTGAGCCACTTTCGTGGTACCGGTTATCCCGTTTTGAACTCTGAGTTGACCAAAGTTACTTCACCAACTCCTCAAACCTGATTTGTAGTGTAGGGCTCAGGAGTGCTGTCTGTGTGGTGTCTTTACATGCAAACACTCAGCTCCCAGAAAACCTCCATTGGCAACTCAGGTAGTCTAGTTTGAAGTTTTCTTAGTTATATGTACGGGATACGCATGGTATACATCATCCAACGAAATGCTTACTTGCATGTTCCTTCTCGACAATGCAGCAACAATAAGGAATAGTAAAAAAAAAAAAAATAGGAATATGAACAAAGTAAATGGCAGAATAGAATAAAGATTTTAGCATAAGTATAATACGGGAAGGCACAAGTTATGGTACAATATTTACACGCGTATTGGGGATGTGGGGGTCAAGTGTATAAATTGAGCAGTATAATAAGGGTCTGGTAGCAGCAGTTGTGATGTGTGCTAAGGTGCGGAGGATCAGAGCAGGTGGTCAGTCCAGTTCAAGTGTTCAGCAGTCTGATGGCTTGTAGATATCTTTTAATCAGGGGAACCCAATTGAGACCAGTGTCTCATTTACAATGGTGCCCAAAGGACCAAACAAATTCCATCAATACAACAACAAAAAAGATAACTACAAGACAGCTATAAATAAATACATTACATCAGGTTATTACAAGTTATACAAATCAATTGAAACAGTAGCAGACTTCAATTAACTCATTTAACAGAGTTTTAAACTGCCCTATCAGCACCAGGGAATCCAGGTTGTAATTTGTTTTGTAAGGTATTCCATAACTGTGGTGTGTTAAAACTAAAGGCGGATTTACCAAACTGGGAAGTGGGGTATGTTGGAGTTTGTGGATCAGATCTTTGTAAACGAGAAGGGAGTAATGAAGTGATCTATGGGATTTTAGTGAGGTCCAGCCAACCTTCTGATACAGGATGCCGTAAAGCGAAGGGCTCTATGGTAGACGGCATCCAAAGGTTTAAGAGTAGTGGCTGCTGCATTCTGGTAAATGGTGTCACCATAGTCAAGAACTGGCAGGAAGGTTGACTGTACAATCTGCTTCCTGCTGTTCATGGAGAGGCAACATTTATTTCTTAAAAAGAAGTCCACTTTAAATCTTAGCTTTTTAACTAGCATCAGTATGTTTTTTTTAAACATTAGATCTTTATCAATCCAAACGCCCAGATATTTACAGGCGGGAACCCGCTCGATGAGAGAACCATACAATGAGTGAATATGTAGCCCGTCTGACAAATGTTTCAGTGAATTAGAGAATATCTATTTAGTTTTGCCCGCATTATGTACACGTTTTAAATCAACAAGGGGTTTCTGTAACGTAACAAAATCAGATTGCAACTCTAACATAGCTTGGTCAACAATTGGTGCAATGGCATACATAACTTTATCGAATGCATACAGATGAATGTTACAGGATTTAATACATAGACCAATATTATTTATATAAATAGTAAAGAGAACAGGTCCCAAAATTGACCCCTGCAGTACACCTTTCGTAATAGAGGAAACTAGACTTGACACCATCAGAAAGCACACACTGTCCTGTCTGTCAAATAGTTCTTAAACCATTTGCAAGACTCCTTTTCCAGAAACTGTCTAAGCCTGTTGGTGTCAGACGTCATGCTCCGATACCATCTGCCCGACGTTAAGGAAGAGAACAGCTTGTTGCTGGGGTGTGTGAGTTCCTTGATGATGCTGCGTGCCTTCCTCGGGCACCGTTTCGAGTAGATGTCCTGGATGGGTGGAAGCACGGGCTGTCTTCACCAACCGCTGGAGGGCCTTGGGGTCGTGGATGGAGCAATTCCCGTACCAGGCCGTGATCCAACCGGTCAGGCCGCTCTCGATGGTGCAGCGGTAGTATTTGGAGAGGACCCGGGTCGGCATGCCGAACTTCTTCAGCCGCCTTAGGAAGTACAGACGCTGTTATGTCTTCTTGACGAGTGGTGGTGGCGTTGGTCCATGACAAGTCCTTGGTGATGCGGACGCCGAGGAACTTAGAACTTGACTCTCTCTACTACAGTCCCATTGATGTGGATCGGGGAATGAACAATCAACTCCTTTGTTTTGCTGACATTTAGGGAGAGGTTGTTGTCACGACACCACAATGACAGTTCACTTACTTCCTCCCTATAGGCTGCCTCGTCTTTGGTGGTTATCAGGCCTACAACCGTAGTGTTGTCAGCAAACTTCATGATAGTTGGTGTCGTGCAGAGCCATGCGGTCGTGGGTGAAAAGGGAGTACATCAAAGGACTGAGGACACCACTGTGGGGCTCCTGTGTTAAGTCAGTGTGGAAGTGGTGGTGTTGCCAATCCTCACAGCCTGTGGTCTGCCCGTCAGGAAGTCCAGGATCCAGTTGCAGAGGCTGGTGTTCAGACCCAGGGCTCTGATCTAAGTGTCGAGCTTGGAGGGGACAATAGTGTTGAATGCTGAACTGAAGGCAATGAACAGCATTCTCACATAGGTGTTCCTCTTGTCCAGATGTGTTACGGTAGTGTGAATAGCAATGGAAATGGCATCTTCCGTGGATCTGTTGCAGCGGTAGGCAAATTGGAGTGGGGCCAGTGTGCCTGGTATGCTGGCCTTTATGGGCCATGACGAGCTACATTACACACATCTGTTGCAAAAAGTGTAACCCAAAGCCTCTGTAGGAAACTTCATAATATATAATTTGGATACAAACATGGAAGTGTGTCTACCACAGTCTTTCTTCCCTAATCTTGTGATTTAGCCTAAACTTTGGATGGCCGTAAGTATTTTTATTGCATCACACAAACATTGTACAGAACAATGTATACAAATATCACAAAAGACCAAAGAAAATTAAATATACTGAACAAAAATATAAACACAACACGCAAGAATTTCACCGGTTTTACTGAGTTACAATTCATATCAGTCAATTGAAATAAATTCATTAGGCCCTAATATATGGGATTTCACATGACTGGGCAGGGGCACAGCCATTGTTGGGCCTGGGAGGGCATAGGCCCACCCACTCAGAATACATTTTTCCCCACAAAAGGGTGTTATTACAGATAGAAATACTCCTCAGTTTCATCAGCTGTCTGGGTGGCTGGTCTCAGACAATCCCGCAGGTGAAGGAACTGGATGTGGAGGTCCTGGGCTGGCATGGTTACATGTGGTCTGTGGTTGTGAGGCAGGTTGGACATACTGTCAAATTCTCTTATGGTAGAGAAATTAACATTAAATTATCTGGCAACAGCTCTGGTGGACATTCCTGCAGTCGGCATGCCAGTTGCACGTGGCATTGTGTTATGTGACAAAACTACATTTTAGTGGCCTTTTGCCACCAGCACAAGGTGCACCTGTGTAATGGTCATTATGTTTTAATCAGCTTCTTGATATGCCACAACTGTCAGGTGGATGGATTATCTTGGCAAAGGAGAAATGCTCACTAACAGGGATGTAAACAAATTTGTGCACAACATTTGAGAGAGAAGCTTTTTGTGCGTATGGAATATGTATGGGATATTTTATTTCAGCTCATTAAACATGGGACCAACAAGGCCTTCCGAGTGGCGCTGCGGTCAAAGGCACTGCATCGCAGTGCTGAGGCGTCACTACAGCCTCGTGTTCGATCCCAGGCTGTGTCACAGCCGGCTGTGACCGGGAGACCCATGAGGCGGCGCACAATTGGCCCGGGTTAGGGGAGGGTTTGGCTGGCCGGGATTTCGTTGACTCATCGTGCTCTAGCGACTTCTTGTGGCGGGCCGGGCGCCTGCAAGCTGACCGGTTGTCAGTTGGACTGTGTTTCCTCCGACATTGTTGCGGCTGGCTTCCGGGTTAAGCGAGCAGTGTGTCAAGAAGCAGTGCAGCTTGGCAGTGTCGTGTTTCAGAGGACGTATGGCTCTCGACCTTCACCTCTCCCGAGTCCGTAGGGGAGTTGCAGCGATTAGACAGGACAATTGGATACCACGAAAGTTGGGGAGAAAAAGGGGTACAATTTAATAATAATAATAAACACGGGACACTTCACATGTTGCGTTTTATATTTTTGTTCGGTATATAAAATACAACCAGAGACAAGCATATTACACTATAAACAAGTTACATTTTGACAAATACTGTAGACACTTTGATCATTTGCTATTTATACCTTTCAGGGATGTTATAATATTCTAAATCAATTAGAAAAATTTACTTTTTTACCCCCCATGAACTTCATTTATAACTTTGAGTAGATTGTGTCAGTCACCTCCCTCACCCTGTTGGTTGTCCTGTCTCTCCAGTTGGTGGTTGGCGGTTGCTTGGCAACATGCACAGGCTGGTTCACATTACCAGCAGTGAGGTCAACAGTGGGCTAAACAAAAACAACTGGGGCACGATGAACCACTCACCTGACTGCTGTTGGAAGACCTAGGCATTATTAATGAAACTCACCTGGCTCTAAGGCTTGAGGATGAACCAAACTCACCTACAGTGGCTTCAGAAAGTATTCATACCCTTTGACTTATTCCACATTTTGTGTTTTCTCACCCATCTACACACAATGACAAATTGAAAACATGTTTTTAGAAATGTTTGGAAATTTATTGAAAATGAAATACAGAAATATCTCATTTACTTAAGTATTCACACCCGAGTCAATACTTTGTAGAAGCACCTTCGGCAGCAATTACAGCTGAGAGTCTTTCACGGTAAGTCTAAGAGCTTTCCACACGTGGATTGTGCAACATTTGCCCATTTTTCTTTTCAAAATTCTTCAAGCTCTGTCAAATTTGTTGTTGATCATTGCTAGACAACCATATTCAGGTCTTGCCATAGATTTTCAAGTAGAAGTCAAAACTGTTACTCTTCCACTTAGGAACATTCACTGTCTACTTGGTAAGCAACTTCAGTGTAGATTTGGCCTTGTTTTAGGTTATTGTTCTGCTGAAGGGGAATTAATCTCCCAGTGTCTGTTGGAAAGCAGAATGAACCAGGATTTCCTCTAGGATTTTGCTTGTGCTTAGCTCCATTCTGTTTCTTTTTTATCCTGAAAAACTCCCCAGTCCTTAATGATTGCAAGCATACCCATAACATGATGCAGCCACCACTATGCTTAAAAATATGGAGAGTGGTACTCAGTAATGTGTTGTATTGGATTTGCCCCAAACATAGCACTTTGTGTTCAGGAAAAAAGTTAATTGCTTGGCGACATTTTTTGCAGTATTACTTTAGTGCCTTGTTGCAAAATTCACTCTGTCAATTAGGTTAGTATTGTGGAGTACCTACAATGTTGTTGATCCATCCTCAGTTCTCCTATCACAGCCAATAAAGTATTTTAATTCAGTCTGCTTAAAAAAAATAAAATAAAAAGTAAAGCTAATTGTGACTTGTTAAGCACATTTTTAACAAAGGGGTTGAATACTTATTGACTCGACATTTCAGTTTTAATTTTTTATGAATTTGTAAAAAATTCTAAAAACATAATTCCATTTTGACATTAGGGGGTATTGTGTGTAAGCCAGTGACACAAACATTCAATTTAATCCATTTTAAATTCATGCTGCAACACAACAAAATGTGGAAAAAGTCAGGAGTGTGAATACTTTCTGAAGGCACTGTTGCTCTAAGACGGGATGAACCAAACTTACCTGACCGCTGTGAAGCTACCCCAATGAGCCAATGGCATTAAAGCAGCTTTACCCAACCATTGACTTCTCTGCATATTGAGCATGTTCTAGGCCAGGTCTTCTTAATTGCAGTATCAGGGGCCGTATCCACAAAGTGTCTGAGTATAAAAAAAATTGGTCGTAAGTTCTGAGATAAATATAAAAGCTATGCATGAATCCTCTTAGGTTATAAGTTCCATCTAGTCAACAGATATTAAGTAGGCAGCGAGTCAGTGGTTCCTGCGCCATAGACAGGCGATTCCTTTGAATTGTTTTGGGGATCTTTTGTTATGACGGACCCATAAATAATCTAGGCCTACATGCGACAGTATTTTGACAATGATTTCGCATCGGGCCTAATTCACTATATGCCTAAATACTTCTAACCACTAGGCTAATAAATAATAATCTTATTTTTGATTATTTCATTAACCTACATGTTATTTCAATTTATCCCTTTGGAGCACAATATCACTTCTATTTTTAGATGCCTAAATTGGGCATGCCTATACGTTGGGCAATTGAAAGCATCTAGGGCCTATATTAACTTTGATTGTGTTTGGTGAAAATAATAGACGTTTCAAACATTTTCTGCAACATTATTGACAAGTGACTTAATGCCTACTGTGCCAAAGCGATTTAGAGTTAGGGTGACGTGTGTTAATATTATCTAAATTCCGCTTTTAACAACCGTCATACTGTATGATTCAATGCAATATGCATATCGCATTCAAAATATCAGAATTGGTTAAAAGGTTATTAATGCCAACATTAGGCAAGAATTAAGAGTAAGGAAAGTGATCGTGTCAGGCTAATTACAGTGCCTTCGGAAAGTGTTCAGACCCCTTGACTTTTTCCACTGTTACATTACAGCCTTATTCTAAAATTGATTAAATTGTTTTTTTTCCTCATCAATCTACACACGATACCCCATAATGACAAAGTAAAAACAGGTTTAGACATTTTTACTAATTAATTAACAAACTATCACATTTACATAAGTATTCAGACCCTTTACTCAGTACTTTGAGGCCCCTTTGGCAGCGATTACAGCATTGAGTCTTTCTTGGGTATGACGCTACAAGCTTGGCACACCTGTATTTAGGGAGTTTCTCCCATTCTTCTCCGCAGATCCTCTCAAGCTCTGTCAGGTTAGATGGGGCACAGCTATTTTCAGGTCTCTCCAGAGATGTTCGATCGGGTTCAAGTCCAGGCTCTGACTGGGCCACTCAAGGACATTCAGAGACTTGTCCCGAAGCTACTCCTGCGTTGTCTTGGCTGTGTGCTTAGGGTCGTTGTCCTGTTGGAAGGTGAACCTTCGCCCCAGTCTCAGGTCCTGAGCGCTCTGGAGCAGGTTTTCATCATTCCCACAGCATGATTATGCCACCACCATGCTTCACCGCAGGGATGGTGCCAGGTTTCCTCCAGACGTGATGCTTCCGTCTGGCCACTCTACCATGAAGGCCTGATTGGTGGAGTGCTGCAGAGATGGTTGTCCTTCTGGAAGGTTCTCCCAGCTCCACAGAGGAACTCTGGAGCTCTGTCAGAGTGACCATCGGGTTCTTGGTCACCTCCCTGACCAAGGCCCTTCTCCACCAATTGCTCAGTTTGACTGGGCGGCCAGCTCTAGGAAGACTCTTGGTGGTTCCAAACTTCTTCCATTTAAGATTGATCGAGGCCACTGTGTTCTTTGGGACCTTCAATGCTGCAGACATTTTTTGGTACCCTTTCCCAGATCTGTGCCTCAACATAATCCGTTCTTGGAGCTCTACGGACAATTCCTTCGACCTCATGGCTTGGTTTTTGCTCTGACCATGCACTGTCAACTGTGGGACCTTTATATAGACAGGTGTGTGTGTGCCTTTCCAAATCATATCCAATCAATTGAATTGACCAAAGGTGGACTCCAATCAAGATCTAGAAACATCAAGGATGATCAAAGGAAACAGGATGCACCTGAGCTCAATTTCGAGTCCCATAGCAAAGGGTCTGAATACTTATGTAAATTAGGTATCTGTGTTTTATTTGTAATACATTTGCAACAATTTCTAAACTGTTTTCGCTTTGTCATTATGGGGTATTGTGTGTAGATTGCTGAGTTTTTTTATTTAGTTAATCCATTTTAGAATAAGGCTGTAACGTAACAATGTGGAAAAAGTCAAGGTCTGAATACTTTCCGAAGGTACTGTATATCACACGTTTTACAATTGCAACGTTTTATGTACAGTCACATTCACCGTGGTTGTCTAAAGTGTGCTATAGAGTTCACAGCTGGCGACGCCTAATCGTTTTTGGTTATTCTCCATCATTTGAAACAATGTCAATGATTGCCGTCATCACTGTCTTTCCTTTGCGGTACCTCAAACTGTCGCGATTTACCAGCTGAGATACTTTTGAGTTGTTTTTACTCCTGGCTCAGAGTTTGTCTGAACAGTGTCTTAAAACATAATCCTAAAACCTACTCTGAGTTGGGAGTTTTTTTTTGTCAGCAGTTAAAACAATAACAAAGTGTTATCACCGCCACTGTTTTGGTAAAAGGCTGAGGGATGGGGCTGGAGAAATGTAACCACTCTCGAATTCATAGAAAGAGGACCATCCATGATATAAAAATGATAGTTTTAACCATGTTTTGAGGCTAGTGTTTGTTTACATTTACAGTGGGGGAAAAAAGTATTTAGTCAGCCGCCAATTGTGCAAGTTCTCCCACTTAAAAAGATGAGAGAAGCCTGTAATTTCCATCATAGGTACACGTCAACTATGACAGACAAAATGAGAAAAAAAATCCAGAAAATCACATTGTAGGATTTTTTATGAATTGATTTGCAAATTATGGTGGAAAATAAGTATTTGGTCAATAACAAAAGTTTCTCAATACTTTGTTATATACCCTTTGTTGGCAATGACACAGGTCAAACGTTTTCTGTAAGTCTTCACAAGGTTTTCACACACTGTTGCTGGTATTTTGGCCCATTCCTCCATGCAGATCTCCTCTAGAGCAGTGATGTTTTGGGGCTGTCGCTGGGCAACACGGACTTTCAACTCCCTCCAAAGATTTTCTATGGGGTTGAGATCTGGAGACTGGCTAGGCCACCCCAGGACCTTGAAATGCTTCTTACGAAGCCACTCCTTCGTTGCCCGGGCGGTGTGTTTGGGATCATTGTCATGCTGAAAGACCCAGCCACGTTTCATCTTCAATGCCCTTGCTGATGGAAGGAGGTTTTCACTCAAAATCTCACGATACATGGCCCCATTCATTCTTTCCTTTACACGGATCAGTCGTCCTGGTCCCTTTGCAGAAAAACAGCCCCAAAGCATGATGTTTCCACCCCCATGCTTCACAGTAGGTATGGTGTTCTTTGGATGCAACTCAGCATTCTTTGTCCTCCAAACACGACGAGTTGAGTTTTTACCAAAAAGTTCTATTTTGGTTTCATCTGACCATATGACATTCTCCCAATCCTCTTCTGGATCATCCAAATGCACTCTAGCAAACTTCAGACGGGCCTGGACATGTACTGGCTTAAGCAGGTGGACACGTCTGGCACTGCAGGATTTGAGTCCCTGGCGGCGTAGTGTGTTACTGATGGTAGGCTTTGTTACTTTGGTCCCAGCTCTCTGCCGGTCATTCACTAGGTCCCCCCGTGTGGTTCTGGGATTTTTGCTCACCGTTCTTGTGATCATTTTGACCCCACGGGGTGAGATCTTGCGTGGAGCCCCAGATCGAGGGAGATTATCAGTGGTCTTGTATGTTTTCCATTTCCTAATAATTGCTCCCACAGTTGATTTCTTCAAACCAAGCTGCTTACCTATTGCAGATTCAGTCTTCCCAGCCTGGTGCAGGTCTACAATTTTGTTTCTGGTGTCCTTTGACAGCTCTTTGGTCTTGGCCATAGTGGAGTTTGGAGTGTGACTGTTTGAGGTTGTGGACAGGTGTCTTTTATACTGATAACAAGTTCAACGGGTGCCATTAATACAGGTAACGAGTGGAGGACAGAGGAGCCTCTTAAAGAATAAGTTACATGTCTGTGAGAGCCAGAAATCTTGCTTGTTTGTAGGTGACCAAATACTTATTTTCCACCATAATTTGCAAATAAATTCATTAAAAATCCTACAATGTGATTTTCTGGATTTTTTTTCTTCTCAATTTGTCTGTCATAGTTGACGTGTACCTATGATGAAAATTACAGGCCTCTCATCTTTTTAAGTGGGAGAACTTGCACAATTGGTGGCTGACTAAATACTTTTTTTCCCCACTGTACTTTGTTTACAGAGTAAAACAAGCTTATATGTTTTGTTCTGATGTGGTATGACAGTTGAACTAAACTGATGAGGCATTTTATTTGTTATATTCTTCAAGAATTAATGAGTACATATCATTGGAGGCTGCTGAGGGAGGATGACTCATAATGTCTGGAAAGGAGCTAATGGAATGACATCAAACAAATGGAACCCATGTGTTTGTATTTGATACCATTCCACTCCAGCAATTAACACAAGCCTGTCCTCCCCAATTAAGGTGCCACCAACCTCCTGTGGTACATATCATTAATTAATCATTACAAAAATGAATCTAGCAACTGTTGATTGACCCTTTTTAAAACGGGTTTAAATAGGATTCCTATGACCTTTTCTGAGACACTTTGTGGATACTACCCCAGATCTCACAACACCTGGGACACAACATAAAATATTTTAACGAAAAAACAGTCTCATGTCTGCATGTGCAGTCAGTGTTTCTCCTAGATCATTAAAGGCAGGAGCAAATGCCTGTGTGTAATATTCTGAGTGTTTTTTTGTCACAGTGGACCACCCTGTGTTAACTAATATGATAACATTATGGTCGGAGTAGGAGAACTCCATGACAGTAGCTAAAGAAAGGGACTATAGCCGCTAACAAGTAGAATATAAATGCATGCTGGGCCAAGCATGCCCTGAGCTGGTGAAGTGAGCGCTACCGGAGTGAAATTGGAGCGGCCTCTTGGCCGAGGCGCCAGCCTTTGGGAATATCGCTCGGTGCTCCAGTCAACTTGTTAAGGTCTGTAGACTGAGCCTAATAAGGGATTTTTTGTTTAATGTGCATTTAATTCTAAGCAAGTCACAGAATATACGCAATTTATAGACTATAATGATTTAATACTACTAAATGTTTAAATGCTGAGAGCTTTATGTCCCTACCAGACTATTGTGTCGCACTCGCAAATGCTTCACAATGTATTTCTTTGTAGGCTAGAGCCTTGAAATAATAGCCTAAATTCATTTTTGTTCCTTCTTAGGCTCCCTATCTGGCTCCTGCTGTTTAATACGACATGTAGCCTATTTGAAATGATGAGTGCTTCTTACATTCACCTTTTCATGTTTATTAAAATACTTTTCATTCAAATCATATGGCTTGGTTTCAATACTCCAAAACCAAGTGGTAGGTCCAGGTAGTCACAAAAATAGATGGGTGTTAGTAAACATTTTATGAATGGAGCGAATTTGGAGCGGCAGTTTTTTCTTCTGTGAGCGGAGCGGTTTTTAGCGAAGCGGTTGGAAAGGATGTGGAGCGCCAAGCTCCGCGCCATGAGCGATGAGCTGGATTTCCGACCGCTCAACTCCGCTCACATACTCTGATGGGGATGTGTAGAGTATGCGTCATTTGAGATTAGCCTAATTTGAATTTTTATAGCAGGGTTTTTTTTCCTCGCCAACAGTAGCACTTGCATGGGGCATGTGTGGGGGCTTGGCTGGCTAGCTCTGTGAGCAGTTCAGGAGCACTCCACAGGAGAGGGGATGTGGACTAGTGTCGTCGACAGAACACGTGGTTGTCTGTCATCTTAAACCTTTATAACCCATTGATCCACTACGCTTTAAATGGGATATCCTTTGTGTGTGTGTACGCAGTCAGACTCAGTGACTCATAAGCATATTTTTTTCCCCATGCCAGGGATTGCGCTGGGGGTGTCGGCATTAATCCTCAGATGAAATCATCTTCAGATGAGTGTTTTGAGTGGGTGGATCATCACATATTGTGTGTTAGAGCTGTGTAGTGAGTAGTCTCATTGTTTATTGTGCTTAGGGGAGATGTTTCTATTTCACAGATGCTCAGAGGGAAATTCCTCTCCCCTGGGCCTGTGGTGTTCGTGTAGGCCTATAATAATATGTGCAATTTAGCAGACGCTTTTATTCAAAGCGACTTAGTCATGGGTGCATGCATTTTTACGTGTGGGTGGTCCCGGGAATTAAACCCACTATCGTGGCGTTGGAAAGGCCGTTCTCTACCAACTGAGCTACAAGGCCTGCAGTCTTAATAGTCCATCCGGCCAACCCAGTGTGTCTTGGTGTGTGTTTGAGCTCTGACAGACTTCAGTTAAATAGCAACATAATCAGTGAGATTTACTGAGGTGTGTGTGTGGATGACGTGTGTGTGTGTGTGTGTTACCTCTGAGAGAGACGGTTAACTGTGTGTGTTTTCTATAAGAGATTGGTGTGTGTGTTGTCATGTGGGACAGTGAGTTGGAGAGCAGTGCTCTCCAGGGAAACCATGCCCTCAGCAGAGAGTAGGTAATTAAAATGTTGTGTGCTGAGCTTAACACACCAAACAATGCCTCAGAGGATGAAAGGCCACGCCTCAAGGTCTGCTACTTTGCTTTTGGTTGTATCAGAACTGCAAAAGGATGCTTTAGGTCCCTCAAACTCAACTCTGGACCTCGAAGCTAGTTCCACTGTGTGTTTTTTTAAATGTATTGTTCCTCTCTAATCAGGGACTGATTTTTAGACCTGGGACACCAATTAATTATCAGGTAGAACAGGACCCGCAGGCTCCAGACCTCATAGGGTAAGAGTCGAATACCCCTGCTAGGTAATATCTGAACTGCACCAAGATGCGCTATATCTGTGACTGCTTTAGTTAACCTAAGTCAGGGTTTCCCAAACTCGGTCCTGCCCCCCCCCAAACTTTAATACTAAGACGTTTCTCCGCCAACTTTACCATACCTTATATCTGAAAGGTATTGCCGGTATCAAAGCCGAAACTTTTATTTCCGCCTAACTACCTAGTAATCATTTCGGTAAACTTCTGCCTACGGCTCAATATGAAACCGTAATGCTGAGGCCGGTATTAGCACACACTACGCTCTTAAACTCTTGTTGGTTGGTAGGCAGCACCAGTTAACCATCTAAACTTTGAGGCATGTCACTTCTCCCATCTCTTCGCATAGCCCACCACTAAGCATGCACTGTTTTCTTAACCACAACTGAATTACTGTGGGAATAAATGTCACTGAATGACGAAACTATTGGAATAAAGTAGGCTAATGTAATTAAGGCATCAAATTGTTTCATGAGCCGAAATAAAAGATGCCAGAAATGTTCCATATGCACAAAAAGCTTCTTTCTCTCAAATTGTGTGCACAAATGTGTTTCAAATCAAATTTTATTGGTCACATGCGCCGAATACAACAGGTGCAGACATTACAGTGAAATGCTTACTTACAGCCCTTAACCAACAGTGCATCCATTTCAAACAAAAAAAGTAAGAACAAAACAACAACAAAAAAGTGTTGAGAAAAAAAGAGCAGAAGTAAAATAAAGTGACAGTAGGGAGGCTATATATACAGTAAAATAAAGTGACAGTAGGGAGGCTATATATACAGGGGGGTACCGTTGCATAGTCAATGTGCGGGGCACCGGCTAGTTGAGGTAGTTGAGGTAATATGTACATGTGGGTAGAGTTAAAGTGACTATGCATAAATACTTAACAGAGTAGCAGCAGCGTAAAAGGATGGGGTGGGGGGGGCAGTGCAAATATTCCGGGTAGCCATGATTAGCTGTTCAGGAGTCTTATGGCTTGGGGGTAGAAGCTGTTGAGAAGTCTTTGGACCTAGACTTGGCACTCCGGTACCGCTTGCCGTGCGGTAGCAGAGAGAACAGTCTATGACTAGGGTGGCTGGAGTCTTTGACAATTTTGAGGGCCTTCCTCTGACACCGCCTGGTATAGAGGTCCTGGATGGCAGGGAGCTTTGCCCCAGTGATGTACTGGGCCGTACGCACTACCCTCTGTAGTGCCTTGCGGTCAGAGGCCAAGCAGTTGCCATACCAGGCGGTGATGCAACCAGTCAGGATGCTCTCGATGGTGCAGCTGTAGAATTTTTTGAGGATCTGAGGACCCATGCCAAATCTTTTTAGTCTCCTGAGGGGGAATAGGCTTTGTCGTGCCCTCTTCACGACTGTCTTGGTGTGTTTGGACCATGATAGTTCGTTGGTGATGTGGACACCAAGGAACTTGAAGCTCTCAACCTGTTCCACTACAGCCCCGTCGATGAGAATGGGGGCGTGCTCAGTCCTCTTTTTTTTCCTGTAGTCCACAATCATCTCCTTTGTCTTGGTCACGTTGAGGGAGAGGTTGTTGTCCTGGCACCACACGGCCAGATCTCTGACCTCCTCCCCTATAGGCTGTCTCATCGTTGTCGGTGATCAGGCCTACCACTGTTGTGTCGTCGGCAAACTTAATGATGGTGTTGGAGTCGTGCCTGGCCATGCAGTCATGGGTGAACAGAGAGTACAGGAGGGGACTGAGCACGCACCCTGAGGGGCCCCGTGTTGAGGATCAGTGTGGCAGATGTGTTGTTACCTACCCTTACCACCTGGGGCGGCCCGTCAGGAAGTCCAGGATCCAGTTGCAGAGGGAGGTGTTTAGTCCCAGGATCCTTAGCTTAGTGATGAGCTTAGAGGGCACTATGGTGTTGAATGCTGAGCTGTAGTCAATGAATAGCATTCTCACGTAGGTGTTCCTCTTGTCCAGGTGGGAAAGGGCAGTGTGGAGTGCGATAGAGATTGCATCATCTGTGGATCTGTTGGGGCGGTATGCAAATTGGAGTGGGTCTAGGGTTTCTGGGATTATGCTGTTGATGTGAGCCATGACCAGTCTTTCAAAGCACTTCATGGCTACAGACGTCAGTGCTACGGGTCGGTAGTCATTTAGGCAGGTTATCTTAGAGTTCTTGGGCACGGGGACTATGGTGGTCTGCTTGAAACATGTTGGTATTACAGACTCAGTCAGGGACATGTTGAAAATGTCAGTGAAGACACTTGCCAGTTGGTCAGCACATGCTCGGAGTACACGTCCTGGTAATCCGTCTGGCCCTGCGGCCTTGTGAATGTTGACCTGCTTAAAAGTCTTACTCACATCGGCTACGGAGAGCGTGATCACATAGTCGTCCGGAGCAGCTGGTGCTCTCATGCATGCTTCAGTGTTGCTTGCCTCGAGCGAGCATAGAAGTGGTTTAGCTCGTCTGGTAGGCTTGTGTCACTGGGCAGCTCGCGGCTGTGCTTCCCTTTGTAGTCTGTAATAGTTTTCAAGCCCCTGCCACATCCGACGAGCGTCAGAGCCAGTGTAGTATGATTCAATCTTAGACCTGTATTGACTCTTTGCCTGTTTGATGGTTCGTCGGAGGTCATAGCGGGATTTCTTATAAGCGTCCGGGTTAGAGTCCCGTTCCTTGAAAGCGGCAGCTCTACCCTTTAGCTCAGTGCGGATGTTTCCTGTAATCCATGGCTTCTGGTTGGGGTATGTACGTACGGTCACTGTGGGGACGACATCATCGATGCACTTATTGATGAAGCCAGTGACTGATGTGGTGTACTCCTCAATGCTGTCTGAAGAATCCCGGAACATGTTCCAGTCTGTGCTAGCAAAACAGTCCTGTAGCTTAGCATCTGCGTCATCTGACCACTTTTTTTATTAGCCGAATCACTGGTGCTTCCTGCTTCAGTTTTTGCTTATAAGCAGGAATCAGGAGGATAGAGTTATGGTCAGATTTGCCAAATGGAGGGCGAGGGAGAGCTTTGTATGCGTCTCTGTGTGTGGAGTAAAGGTGGTCTAGAGTTTTTTCCCCTCTGGTTGCACATTTAACATGCTGGTAGAAATTAGGTAGAACGGATTTAAGTTTCCCTGCATTAAAGTCCCCGGCTACTAGGAGCGCTGCATCTGGATGAGCGTTTTCCTGTTGATTAATGGCCTTGTACAACTCATTCAGTGCAATCTTAATGCCAGCATTGGTTTGTGGTGGTAAATAGACAGCTATGAAAAATATAGATGAAAACTCTCTTGGTAAATAGTGTGGTCTACAGCTTATCATAAGATACTCTACCTCAGGCGAGCAAAACCTCGAGACTTCCTTAGTATTTGATTTTGTGCACCAGCTGTTGTTTACAAATATACACAGACCGCCGCCCCTTGTCTTACCAGAGTCAGACGTTCTGTCCTGCCGATGTAGCGTATAGCCTGCTAGCTGAATGTTGTCATTGTTGTCGTTCAGCCACGACTCCGTGAAACATAAGATATTACAGTTTTTAATGTCCCGTTGGTAGGATAACCGTAATCTTAAATCGTCAATTTTATTCTCAAAAGTGTGCATCAATCAATGTTTACATCCCTGTTAGTGAGCATTTCTCCTTTGCCAAGATAATCCATCCATCTGACGGGTGTGGTATATCAAGAAGCTGATTAAACTGCATGATCATTACACAGGTGCTGGGGACAATAAAAGGCCACTGTAAAATGTGCAGTTTTGTCACACAACACAATGCCACAGATGTCTCAAGTTTTGAGGGAGCGTGCAATTGGCATGCTGACTGCAAGAATGTCCACCAGAGCTGTTGCCAGAGAACTTAATTTCTCTACCATAAGCCACCTCAATGTAGTTTTAGAGAATTTTGCAGGACGTCCAACCGGCCTCACAACCGCAAACCATGTTTAACCACGCCAGCCCAGGACCTCCACATCCAGCTTCTTCCCCTGCGGGATCGTCTTAGACCAGCCACCGGACAGCTGATGAAACTGTGGGTTTGCACAACCGAAGAATTTCTGCACAAACTGTCAGAAACCGTCTCAAGGAACCTAATCTACATGCTCGTCATCCTCGCCAGAGTCTTGACCTGACTGCAGTTCGGCATCGTAACCGACTTCAGTGGGCAAATGCTCACCTTCGATGGCCACTGGCACACTGGAGAAGTGTGCTCTTCACGGCTGAATCCCGGCTTCAACTGTACCGGGCAGACGGTATATACGGCGTCATGTGGGCGAGTGCTTTGCTGATGTCAATGTTGTGAACAGAGTGACCCATGGTAACGGTGGATATTATGATATGGGCAGGCAATTTGAATGCACAGAGATACCGTGACGAGATCCTGAGGCCCATTTTTGTGCCAGTCATCCGACGCCATCACCTCATGTTTCTGCATGATAATGCATGGCCCCTTGTCGCAAAGATCTGTACACAATTCCTGGAAGCTGAAAATGTTCCATGGCCTGCATACTCAGACATGTCACCCCATTGAGCATGTTGGGGATGCTCTGGATTGACGTGTAAGACAGCGTGTTCCAGTTCCCGCTAATATCCAGCAACGTCGCACAGCCATTGAAGAGGAGTGGGACCACATTCCACAGGTCACAATCAACAGCCTGATCAACTCTATGCGAAGGAGATGTCGCGCTGCATGAGGCAAATGGTGGTCACACCAGATGCTGACTGTTTTTCTGATCCACGCCCCTACCTTTTTTATTTTTTTAGGTATCTGTGACCAACAGATGCATATCTGTATTCCCAGTCTTGTGAAATCCATAGATTAGGGCCTAATGATTTTTTTAGTTTTATATTGACTGATTTCCTTATGAACTGTTACTCAGTAAAAAAGTTTTTTATATTTTTGTTCAGTGTAGTTTAACAAGTGGATTATTTTGCTCTTCAGTTGCTTAGTAGCCTAGGCCTACTCACGACCAAAAGGCTGTGACTTCACTGACTTTTCTCAATCAATGTGATTTTTGTTTCACTGAATCGCCGTCTGTATAGGCTATTAGGTTAATTGGTCTCTGGCTGGGCAGATAAGTAGTGGTATAGCTCATCTATTCGTTTGCTCACGAATAGTCCTAAAGCAATGGGACTCCCTAAATCTTTCTCAGATTATTACCAATCCCACAAGGTATGACTCCAAACACCCATAAAAGGCTACTCTCCTTGATGTTATCCTCACAAATAATCCCGGTAGGTATCAGTCTGGTGTTTTCTGGAATGACTTTAGGGATCACTGTTTTACAGTCTGTGTTCGTAATGGCTGCTCAGTGAAACGACCTGTCCTGATTTGTCATAGACGCTTGCTAAAAAACTTTAATGAGCAAGCCTTCCTTCATGACCTGGCCTCTGTAAATTGTTATAGAATCAACTTGATCCCCTCTGTCGAAGACGCTTGGACCTTATTTTTTGATATTTTTAGTGGTATTGTTAATAAACGCGCTCCCATAAAGAAGGTTATGGATGTGTCACTGCAACCTTAAAGGTCCTAAATGATGTCACCATTGCCCTTGATTCTAAGCAATGTTGTGCTGCTATTTTTATTGACTTGGCCAAAGCTTTTGATACTGTAGACCATTCCATTCTTGTGGGCCGGCTAAGGAGTATTGGTGTCTTTGGCCTGGTTTGCTAACTACCTCTCTGAGTGCAGTGTGTAAAGTCAGAACATCTGCTGTCTCAGCCACTGCCTGTCACCAAGGAAGTACCCCAAGGCTCGATATTAGGCCCCACGCTCTTCTCAATTTACATCAACAACACAGCTCCGGCAGTAGGAAGCTCTCTCATCCATTTATATGCAGATGATAGTCTTATGCTCAGCTGGCCCCTCCCTGGATTGTGTTAAACGCTCTACAACAAAGCTTTCTTAGTGTCCAACAAGCTTTCTCTGCCCTTAACCTTGTTCTGAACACCTCCAAAACAAAGGTAATGTGGTTTGGCAAGAAGAATGCCCCTCTCCCCACCGGTGTGATTACTACCTCCTGAGGGTTTAGAGCTTGAGGTAGTCACCTCATACAAGTACTTGGGAGTATGGCTAGACTGTACACTGTCCTTCTCTCGGCACATATCAAAGCTGCAGGCTAAGGTTAAATCTAGACTTGGTTTCCTCTATCGTAATCGCTCCTCTTTCACACCAGCTGCCAAACTAACCCTGATTCAGATGACCATCCTACCCATGCAGGTAAGGGTGCTCTCTAGCGGCTAGATGTTCTTTACCATTCGGCCATCAGATTTGCCACCAATGCTCCTTATAGGACACATCACTGCACTCTATACTCCTCTGTAAACTAGTCATCTCTGTATACCTGTCGCAAGACCCACTGGTTGAAGCTTATTTATAAAATCCTCTTAGGCCTCACTCCCCCCTATCTGAGATACCTACTGCAGCCCTCATCCTCCACGTACAACACCCGTTCTGCCAGTCACATTCTGTTAAAGGTTCCCAAAGCGCACACATCCCTGGGTCGCTCCTCTTCAGTTCGCTGCAGCTAGCGACTGGAACGAGTTGCAAAAAACACTCAAACTGGACAGTTATCTCCATCTCTTCATTCAAAGACTCAATCATGGACACTCTTACTGACAGTTGTGGCTGCTTCTCGTGATGTATTGTTGTCTTTACCTTCTTGCCATTTGTGCTGTTGTCTGTGCCCAATAATGTTTGTACCATGTTTTGTGCTTCTCCCATGTTTTGTGCTTCTACCATGTTGTGCTGCTGCCATGTTGTCATGTTGTGTTGCAACCATGCTGTGTTGTCATGTGTTGCTGCCATGCAGTTTTGTTGTCTTAGGTCTCTCTTTATGTAGTGTTGTCTCTTGTCGTGATGTGTGTTTTGTCCTATATATTTTTTTAAAATCCCACATCCCCACAGGAGGCCTTTTGCCAGGCGGTCATTGTAAATAAGAATTTGTTCTTAACTGACTTGCCTAGTTAAATAAAGGTACAATTAAAAAATTATTATAATAATCTGTCACTAATCAGAAACATTTAGCATCCAATAATGTAGCCCAAATTAAGTGTAGGCCTATTATTTTGCTCGATCGCTTATAGGCAACTCCAAAAGCCTGCAGAGGTTGTACATGAGACTCGCATGCTTTTGAAAATATGATTGCTATTATTTTCTAGCAGTATCATGATGAAGATATTCTCAATGTAAGACCCTATGCCTGCTCCCTTACAAAGTGGAGTGAGGGTAGGGAAGAGAGGAAACGTGGTTCAAAAAAGCATGGGCTTGAGCTCTGTTTCCAAATATATATATTTTTTATATGACAGCAGTTCCACATGTTCCTGTGACACACAAATATTATTTGTATGTTATTCTGTTATATTCCATTATATTCTTACTACAAAATATGTGTGTTTACTGTGATCGGGGTATGTGTGTCTTGTCTCTTTTTAATGAACTATTTATTTAATTAATTTGGACATAAAATAATTCAACTCAAAATGCCATTCTATTGTTTTGGAAATAAATGTTATTAGTCTTATAATGTTTTAGGACCTGCCTAAACAAATTAGTAATGGATTTCTTTTTTATGGTGAATATTCACTGGATTTATTAAAATAGATGCTCACCCACATCTGCACACCACTACTACCACTCATCACCGGCCTGCGCACAGGAGATATAAAAGGCATATGCAGGCGAGAATGTGGTAAAACTGAGCCAGTTTGTAAGGGGGTCATATAAACCATTTTTACAGGCAAAATACCGTAAATCCTATGTTAAAGCAGTTAAGGTCTCTGCAACGCCGGAGCTATAATCTCATTGGTGGGAGGATCCAGTTGATTAATCCAATTTAAACTAATGCCTGGCTAACTCTCCTGTTCGAGCAGATCAGACACTTGGTTTCCCAACGTTGTATAGCTATTAGCTACTCAGTATCTGGACAGGTAACTCTCATAGGGCCTTGTGCAAAACGTGAGTTAGGCCTACATGTCTGGATCACAAGTTAGGATCCAGCCCAATAGCTCAAGTCAAAACAGCCATGAATAAATGTGTAATGTGTTGAATGTGTAATGTCTGCATATCACTCACTAATTGGCCTCTTCCCTTCTCTTTCCCTCTCTCTCTCTCTCTCAGGTGCTGGGGAGTCAGGGAAGAGTACAATTGTCAAACAGATGAAGTAAGTTTCTCGTTATGTACTCAAAGTATTGGGACATTGACACATCATATATTGTCATTTTGTAGTCACTTTTATTGTAAATAAGAATATAATATGTTTCCAAACACTTCTACATTCATGCTACCATGATTACAGATAATCCTGAATGAATCATGAATAATGAGTGAGAAAGTTAGACGCACAAATATCATACCCTCCAAAAATGCTAACCTCCACTGTTATTGTAATGGTGAGAGGTTAGCATGTCTTTGGGGTATGATATGTGTGTCTAACTTTCTCACTCATCATTATTCAAGATTCATTCAGGATGATCCGTTATCATGATAGCATCCACATTAATGTAGAAGTGTTTAGAAACGTATTCTTACTTACAATAAAAGTGACTCCAAACTGACACAATGTACCATTAATTTCTATTGGGCACAAAATAATCTGAAAACCAACAGCAAATGCATCCAGCAAGTTTGTAGACTCACAAGCTTGATGTAATCATTGCGTGCTATGAATATGGGACCAAATACTAAACTTTTGACTTCTTTAATACACAAGTGAATGTCCCAATACTTTTGGTCCCCTAAAATGGGGAGACTATGTACAAAAAGTGCTGTCATTTCTAAAAAGTTCACCCGATATGGATAAAAATACCCTTAAATTAAAGCTGACAGTCTGCACCTTAATAACCTCATAGTCATTGTATAATTTTCAAATCCAAGGTGCTAGAGTACAGAGCCAAAACAACAACAAAATTCACTGTCCCAATACTTTTGGAGCTCACTGTAAATGGTTTACGGAAGCTTTTACTTTACATTTAAGTCATTTAGCAGACGCTCTTATCCAGAGTGACTTACAGTTAGTGAGTGCATACATTATTTAATTTTTCATACTGGCCCCCCGTGGGAATCGAACCCACAACCCTGGCGTTGCAAACACCATGATCTACCAACTGAGCTACAGTGGGGAAAAAAAGTATTTAGTCAGCCACCAATTGTGCAAGTTCTCCCACTTAAAAAGATGAGAGAGGCCTGTAATTTTCATCATAGGTACACGTCAACTATGACAGACAAAATGAGGGAAAAAAATCCAGAAAATCACATTGTAGGATCTTTTATGAATTTATTTGCAAATTATGGTGGAAAATAAGTATTTGGTCAATAACAAAAGTTTCTCAATACTTTGTTATATACCCTTTGTTGGCAATGACACAGGTCAAACGTTTTCTGTAAGTCTTCACAAGGTTTTCACACACTGCTGCTGGTATTTTGGCCCATTCCTCCATGCAGATCTCCTCTAGAGCAGTGATGTTTTGGGGCTGTCGCTGGGCAACACGGACTTTCAACTCCCTCCAAAGATTTTCTATGGGGTTGAGATCTGGAGACTCCAGGACCTTGAAATGCTTCTTACGAAGCCACTCCTTCGTTGCCGGCGGTGTGTTTGGGATCATTGTCATGCTGAAAGACCCAGCCACGTTTCATCTTCAATGCCCTTGCTGATGGAAGGAGGTTTTCACTCAAAATCTCACGATACATGGCCCCATTCATTCTTTCCTTTACACGGATCAGTCGTCCTGGTCCCTTTGCAGAAAAAACAGCCCCAAAGTATGATGTTTTCACTCCCATGCTTCACAGTAGGTATGGTGTTCTTTGGATGCAACTCAGCATTCTTTGTCCTCCAAACACGACGAGTTGAGTTTTTACCAAAAAGTTATATTTTGGTTTCATCTGACCATATGACATTCTCCCAATCCTCTTCTGGATGCACTCTAGCAAACTTCAGACGGGCCTGGACATGTACTGGCTTAAGCAGGGGGACACGTCTAGCACTGCAGGATTTGAGTCCCTAGCGGCGTAGTGTGTTACTGATGTTAGGCTTTGTTACTTTGGTCCCAGCTCTCTGCAGGTCATTCACTAGGTCCCCCCGTGTGGTTCTGGGATTTTTGCTCACCGTTCTTGTGATCATTTTGACCCCACGGGGTGAGATCTTGCGTGGAGCCCCAGATCAAGGGAGATTATCAGTGGTCTTGTATGTCTTCCATTTCCTAATAATTGCTCCCACAGTTGATTTCTTCAAACCAAGCTGCTTACCTATTGCAGATTCAGTCTTCCCAGCCTGGTGCAGGTCTACAATTTTGTTTCTGGTGTCATTTGACAGCTCTTTGGTCTTGGCCATAGTGGAGTTTGGAGTGTGACTGTTTGAGGTTGTGGACAGGTGTCTTTTATACTGAAAACAAGTTCAAACAGGTGCCATTAATACAGGTAACGAGTGGAGGACAGAGGAGCCTCTTAAAGAAGAAGTTACAGGTCTGTGAGAGCCAGAAATCTTGCTTGTTTGTAGGTGACCAAATACTTATTTTCCACCATAATTTGCAAATAAATTCATTAAAAATCCTACAATGTGATTTTCTGGATTTTCTTTTCTCAATTTGTCTGTCATAGTTGACGTGTACCTATGATGAAAATTACAGACCTCTCTCATCTTTTTAAGTGGGAGAACTTGCACAATTGGTGGCTGACTAAATACTTTTTTTCCCCACTGTACATCCCTGCCGGCCATTCACTCCCCTACCCTGGACGACGCTGGGCCAATTGTGCGCCGCCCCATGGGTCTCCCGGTCGCGGCCCGCTACGACAGAGCCTGGATTCTAACCAGGATCTCTAGTGGCACAGCTAGCACTGCGATGCAGTGCCTTAGACCACTGCGCCACTCGGGAGGATAGCTTAAATGATCATGTTACTTCCTATGTATCAATCTATCCAATGTCGTTCCATACCACATTTTAAATAACAGGCAATATGCCTTGTTTGATTACTCACGCTTTCTCTCTCTCCTGCTATCCTACTCCTCCCTCTCTGTATCCCTACTTTTCAATTTACCTCTCTTTCTCCCTCCTTCCCCTCTCCCAGGATCATCCATGAGGCAGGCTATTCAGAGGAAGAGTGTAAGCAGTACAAAGCGGTGGTGTACAGCAACACCATCCAGTCCATAATCGCCATCATCAGAGCCATGGGGCGCCTCAAGATCGACTTCTCCGATGCAGCCAGAGCTGTAAGTGGAGTAGGACACTGGGAGCTCTAGACATTGATCCAAGAGCAGTTTGGTGCTTTTAACTCCTTATAGTTGAGGTTAGGATTAGGGCCGGGATGATACCAGTATCGCAATATTTTTCCCATGGCAAAAATTAAAACATGAAGCAGACCAACTCTTTGGTCCTTTAAAAACCTGCTGTGTGTAAAATGGTGTGCTATAGCTTGGAAAATAAATGAATGTGACTCTGGATGATAACATAATGTTTGTTTCCAACATTAGGGCTGTTTTCCTAAAGAAGTTAAATCCGCTTCGTGTTTTGTTTCCTTGCCATGATACTAGCAAGTATCGCGATACTGGTATCGTTCCGGTCCTAGTTAAGAGTTGGTGAAGGCAGGGGGTAGGGTTCGGCTGTAAGAGGCACGGGTAGGGTTGATGGTGGTTATAATGGTGCCCCAGCTCAAAAACAGTCCCAGCGCAACCCCTAGGCCCTACCTAAAAAAGATAAAAAGAAGTGATGCTATCTCATTGATGGAAGAAGTGAATGAGTGGGCAGGGCTATTCAACTGGCGGCTTGCGAGCCAGATCCCACCCATTTATCAATTTAGAATGACCCTTTGATCAATTCTGAACATTAATAATAAAGAAACTGCAAAAAAATGTATTCCTGTAGTCCCGCCCATTAAGTGCTCTCAATCAGTATCACACAACATACCAGTTACAGCAAATAAGAACTGCTAACGGGTACAGGGTCTGTCTGCCCGCCTATTGGCTCTTTCACAGCCTGATACACCAGAGCGTGCTTTACGCTTAACTGAGCGGTGAGTTAAAAAACACCATGGACATCATAAACTTTATTCGATCAACATCTAGC
Source organism: Coregonus clupeaformis (assembly GCF_020615455.1). Taxonomy (NCBI): domain Eukaryota; kingdom Metazoa; phylum Chordata; class Actinopteri; order Salmoniformes; family Salmonidae; genus Coregonus; species Coregonus clupeaformis. Next base: position 51,225,716 of record NC_059210.1, on the reverse strand, counting down.
CTTCAACATTGCTTGTTTCGTAGTCTGCTGAGCACCATAATCTACTTTTACATAAATGTTCGGTGACTAAGCAAGAGTGATAATGCTTTCGAGAGCAGCCTATGTGAGCATAGGGAGGATATGCTTTTCTATTTTTTTGTGACATCTTCAATCAATTGAATGGACTTCATTTGGGACTACAGGGGAGGGATAAAACGGTTATTGACATGATTTGAGCTCAAACAAAACGCTCCATTTCCCTACAACTAAACTCAGCAAAAAAAGAAACGTCCTCTGACTGTCAACTGCGTTTATTTTCAGCAAACTTAACATATGTAAATATTTGTATGAACATAACAAGATTCAACAACTGAGACATAAACTGAACAAGTTCCACAGACATGTGACTAATAGAAATTGAATAATGTGTCCCTGAACAAGGGGATGGTCAAAATCAAAAGTAACAGTCAGTATCTGGTGTGGCCACCAGCTGCATTAAGTACTGCAGTGCATCTCCTCCTCATGGACTGCACCAGATTTGCCAGTTCTTGCTGTGAGATGTTACCCCACTCTTCCGCCAAGGCACCTGCAAGTTCCCGGACATTTCTGGGGGATTGGCCCTAGCCCTCACCCTCCGATCCAACAGGTCCCAGACGTGCTCAATGTGATTGAGATCCGGACTCTTTGCTGGCCATGGCAGAACACTGACATTCCTGTCTTGCAGGAAATCACGCACAGAACGAGCAGTATGGCTGGAGGCATTGTCATGCTGGAGGGTCATGTTCGGATGAGCCCGCAGGAAGGGTACCACATGAGGGAGGAGGATGTCTTCCCTGTAACGCACAGAGTTGAGATTGCCTGCAATGACAACAAGCTCAGTCCGATGATGCTGTGACACACCGCCCCAGACCATGACGGACCCTCCACCTCCAAATCGATCCCGCTCCAGAGTACAGGCCTCGGTGTAACGCTCATTCCTTCGACGATAAACGCGAATCCGACCATCACCCCTGGTGAGACAAAACCGCGACTCGTCAGTGAAGAGCACTTTTTGCCAGTCCTGTCTGGTCCAGCGATGGTGGGTTTGTGCCCATAGGCGACGTTGTTGCCAGTGATGTCTGGTGAGGACCTGCCTTACAACAGGCCTACAAGGCCTCAGTCCAGCCTCTCTCAGCCTATTGCGGACAGTCCTGCGCACTGATGGAGGGATTGTGCGTTCCTGGTGTAACTCGGGCAGTTGTTGTTGCCATCCTGTACCTGTCCCGCAGGTGTGATGTTCGGATGTACCGATCCTGTGCAGGTGTTGTTACACGTGGTCTGCCACTGCGAGGACGATCAGCTGTCCGTCCTGTCTCCCTGTAGCGCTGTCTTAGGCGTCTCACAGTACGGACATTGCAATTTATTGCCCTGGCCACATCTGCAGTCCTCATGCCTCCTTGCAGCATACCTAAGGCACGTTCACGCAGATGAGCAGGGACCCTGGACATCTTTCTTTTGGTGTTTTTCAGAGTCAGTAGAAAAGGCCTCTAGTGTCCTAAATTTTCATAACTGTGACCTTAATTGCCTACCGTCTGTAAGCTGTTAGTGTCTTAACGACCGTTCTATAGGTGCATGTTCATTGAATAGTTTATGGTTGATTGAACAAGCATGGGAAACAGTGTTTAATCCCTTTACAATGAAGATCTGTGAAGTTATTTGGATTTTTACGGATTATCTTTGAAAGACGGTCCTGAAAAAGGGACGTTTCTTTTTTTGCCGAGTTTATATTGTCATCATCAGTACAGATCACTCCCGTGATATTGACGTTTTTAGATAAACTCATCAAATCTCGTTGCAAAGATAGCTTTCAGTTTAAGTTTTACATTTACGTCATTTAGCAGACGCTCTTATCCAGAGCGACTTAAAAATTGGGGTCCCCACAGAGGTGGTTCAGTTTGTTATAGGGACCCGTTCTCTACTGATGTGGGGGAAGAGACTTCTCTGCAAAAGCTGGTCAGCTGAGATATGAAAAGCATGAAAGGTTTATGTGTAAAAAAAACTACTTAACAAGACAGAAAATTATGAACTTATAAAGAAATATAAAAAAATAACAGAATATGATGCTGGTCAACTGAGATGTCATGCGTAAAAGGTTTCCTGTGTGTAAATAAAAACAAAAGATGAAGCTGTGTAAAACGGACATGTGATGTGATGCAGGTCAAGTGTCTAAGTACAAATGTGTTCCATTATTTAAACAATTTGATGCACTGAATTAGGCTAATCATAAAGCACTTAAAATGAACTTTTAGCAACATTTAATTTGAATAAAAGTGCTTCATAAGATTATAATTGTTTTTGCATTGTTTTATATATCGGTTTTAGGAAGCGTAATCCCATGTAGAAAATGTCTGGGCCGCCCCAGTTAAAAACCATTTTCAAATGTAGCCCCTGTAAAAATATAGTTGAATAGCCCAAACTTCACCCAGCCAAGGCATCTTAGGTTTAAAACAATCGGGAGAATGTTAGAATAAACCCTACCTTACTGCTTCTGCCTCCTAACCGTTGGTTGTGTCTCATGTCCCCCACCAGGATGATGCTCGTCAGCTGTTTGTGCTGGCGGGATCGGCAGAGGAGGGCTTCATGACCGGCGAGCTAGCCGGAGTCATCCAGCGCCTCTGGAAGGACGGGGGGGTCCAGACCTGCTTCAGCCGGTCACGAGAGTACCAGCTCAACGACTCCGCCGCCTAGTGAGTAGCAAACACTCACCAGAGTTCTGCCCCAAGATTCTTCAACAAGGTGGTGCTGATGAGTCTAACGAGGTGGAGGCCTGGAGGGGGGCAGTGCATTTTTGAACCATTCTATAGCTAGAGGACCCCTGATGAGTGATAAGTACTGTCTTTTTGCTAGCTAGGGCCCTCTACTTTAAGTGCTACCTATCTTCCCAGTGGCCTACTTGGTGTGTGAACTGCTGACTGCTCATAACTTGCAGATGATTGTTGACACATCAACCAGGATTAAGGGGCAGGGCAATTTGTGATTTGTTTTGGGAATCAGTGGCTGTTTAGGAGGGGGAGTGGTTTCTCCTCTCCTAGGCAATCAGCAATAAGCTCTTCACCTCTGCTAAGCAATTAGTGTTAGTACTTCAGTCTCCCCTGGTTTCTCAGCGGCGGTCGTGGCGACAAAAGTAAGACTGTTCTGCCGAGTTGTTCTGTGAAGTTATTTGAGGAAGGCTCCACACCCCTCTCTCACTTGAGTATCTTACCTAGTTATTTTCTGATCTAATTGAGCTCTTTTGCAGCTTTGGCAACTGTGTGTGTTTTCTATACCTGTTCACTCCTCTCCTTGCAGGCTTTATAGACGCTCCCCACGCCTTGGCTGCAACCCTTCTAATTTAGTGTACCCAAGCGCACAACTCACTTGGATTTCCATGTCTCTGGCAGCGTTTGGAACTGCCGATCTGCGGTCAAGAACGCTGAGTTCATCTCAGCCTATGCTGCCATTGTCCCTTGACTTTTTGGCCCTGATGGAGACCTGGATCACCCCAGAGAACACTGCTACTCCAGCTGCTCTCTTCATTTGACTACATTTTCTCTCATAGTCCAAGAACATCTGGTCGGCGCAGTGATGGCACAGGGCTACTCATTTTCTCTTATCTCACTCTCTCACCTGTCCATCTCATTTGAATTCAATGCTGTCACTTCTCCACTCTAAACATTGTCATCTATCGCCCACAGGTGCCCTTGGAGAGTTCCTCAATGAGCTTGATGCCTTGATAAGCTAATTTCTTGACGATGGCTAACCGCTCTTCGTACCCTACGTCTGCCTTCGATTCATTTCTTTTCAACTCTCTCTTTCCTCTTTTGACCTCACCCTTTCCCAATCCCCTCCAACTCACAAGGCAGGCAATACGCTTGACCTCATGTTTACTAGAGGCTGTTCGCCTACTAATCTCACTGCAACCCCCCCTCCAGGTCTCTGATCACTTTGTTTCCTTTTGTCTCCCTTTCCTCCAACCCTAGCCATTCAGCCCTTACCCAGATAGTGATGAATCGTCACAATCTTCGCTCCCACTGCTCTCTCCTCTTCTATCCTATCATCTCTCCCTTCTGCTAAATCCTTCTCCCTCAGTCGGTCACCTCTCCTGATTCTGCCTCTTCGACCCTACTCTCCTCCCTTTCCGCATCCTATGACTCACATTGTCCCCTTTCCTCCCGGCCGGCTCGGCCTTCCCCGCCTGCTCTGTGGCTGAGTGACTCATTGCAAGCTTACAGAACAGGCTGCGGGCAGCTGAGCGAAAATGGAGGAAAACTAAACTTCCGGGGGACTGATCATCCTTTCACTCCCTCCTCTACCTTCTCTTCCTCTGTATCCGCTGCTAAAGACACTTTCTATCACTCTAAATTTCAAGCTTCTGCTTCTAACCCTAGGAAACTCTTTTCCACCTTCTCCTCCCTCCTAAATCCTCCAGCCCTCCCTCCTGCGAACGGCTTTGTCAACCACTTTGAAAAGAAGGTTGACGACATCTGCTCCTCATTCACTCAGCCTATTGAGTCCACTGGTCCCACTCACACAGAACTACCCTACGCCTTGACATCTTTCTCCCCTCTCTGAAGATGAAATCCTGCGATTAGTGATGTCTGGCCACCCCACAACGTGCCCGCTCAACGTCATCCCCTCCTCCCTTCTCCAGACCATCTCTGGAGACCTTCACCCATTCCTCACTTCCCTCATCGACTTATCCCTGACCACTGGCTGTGTCCCCTCTGACTTCAAAATGGCCCGAGTTGCTCCCCTCCTCAAGAAACCAACACTTGACTCGTCTGACGTTAAAAACTATTGACATGCTATCCCTTCTTTCTTTTCTTTCCAAGACACTTGAGCGCGCTGCCTCTGTTCAACTCTCTCATTATCTCTCTCAGAACGATCTTATTGACCCTAACCAGTCATGCTTCAAGACGGGTCACTCAACCGAGACTGCTCTTCATTGTGTCAGGGAGGCTTTCCGCACTGCCAAAGCTGACACTCCCTCCTCTGTTCTCATCCTCCTAGATCTATCCGCTGCCTTTGACACTGTGAACCATCAGATCCACTGTGAACCCTCTCAGGGCTGGGCGTCTCAGGCTCTGCACACTCTTGGATTGCATCCTACCTGGCAGGCCACTCCTACCAGGTGACGTGGAGAGGATCTGTGTCTGCACCACATACTCTCACTACTGGTGTCCACCAGGGCTCGGTTCTATGCCCTCTCCTCTTCTCTCTATACACCAGGTCACTCGGCTCCGTCATATCCTCACATGGTCTCTCCTATCATTTGCTATGTGAATGACACTCAACTACTTCTGTCCTTCCCCCCTTCTGACACCCAGGTGGCGACATGCATATCTGCGTGCCTGGCAGATGCCTCAGCTTGGATGTCGGTACCACGACAAGACGGAGCTGCTCTTCCTCCTGGGGAAGGCCTGCCCGCCCAAAGACCTCTCCATCACTGTTGACAACTCCAGTGTCGCCCACCGAGTGCAAAGAACCTTGGCATGACCCTGGTAGGGCTGACCCTAATTAGTCGACTGGTCAATAGTTTTTTTGTCGCAGTAGCAAATGTATATATTATTTGTATGGCACACGAGACACCTGTCTTATTTGAGCACATCTCAATTAACCAATCCATTGCGGAGGCCGAGACTAATCCATTGCGGAGGCCGCGGGGATGGCACAGGCCAAGAAGAAAAGCAGTGTGGCTAAGATGCACGTCTCTCTCCAGAATGCGCACTCTCCCGCCAATTTGTGCACATTCATTTTTTCCTATCCTATGCTAACACTTGTGAAACCAAGTTTTGGTTTATTTCATTCCATTTACGAGTTTTGTCAATTTAGTCATTGTCTTTTGTTTGGAGCACTCCTGTCAATGTTGAGTAAGGACGCGCACCTGATTATGAATAGAGGTAGGCCTGTAGGCTACATGGCCTGCTCGCAAATGTAGGCATATAAATGTGCTCATTTGGGGATTTGATAGTATTTCTGATTGGCTTAACGCACCACCACTAATACAGCAAACAGTCTGTTTTTACATCCATTGAGAATGACAATAGTTAGGGGAAAAATGTAATGCTCTGATCCAGTGGAAACATCATAAAATAGGCCTACCTGATTACTTCTTATCCCTTGCGCAAATAGCCTACAGTTGTCTGTCCCGAGGTCACTGGCGCTGACAACTCTGAGGGCCCAGACCCAAGTTGATACAATGTTTCAAATTCGTTGCAGACGGGCCATGCATCCAATGTGGTTTATAAGATATTTATTGTTATCAGGATATATTCTACCCGCAGGCTGCAATGTTTTTATTTATTGACATTATAGGCTATTTTTACATAGTTGGCAATATAAGTTACTTTTTAGGTTTGTTTCATTTAAATTTAGATAGAATTTTGATTAACCACCTGACAATGATTTTGAGATTAAGATGTTATAAATTAAAATGAAACTGTTCCACGGAAATGTGCATATGAAAACCAAAACTGGCATGCAGATCGGTAGAAACGGTAAGATAAATTGGCATTCCACAGGAGAAAGATTGCAGACTCCTCGTGTAGCCTATTGCCGGCAACTTCAGGAGCGTAACGGCAGAATCTGCGAAAGCCAGTAGGAGGAGGGGGGTCAGGTTAAGGTTTTTTCTTCTGGTTGTCTTGGTCTCTGGCTTCCTATTGAGTCATTTGTCTTATTTAATCAAACAGTGAACTTAAAGCATCAGACAAGCTCAATGCATATAGTTGATTTTATTAAAACACAAAGGGGTGTGTCTATATATGGAACAATACACTTTTTAAAATCGATTGGTCAAAAGAACAGGGAACCTTCTGTCTACAAATATATTTTTTAGTCGCAGAAAACCGTAGACAACACCCTGTCGTTCTCTGCAAACATCAAAGCAGTGACTCCCTCCTGCAGGTTCATGCTCTACAACAGCCGTAGAGTCCGAACCTACCTCACACAGGAAGCGGCTCAGGTCCTAACCCAGGCACTTGTCATCTCCCGCCTGGACTACTGCAACTCGCTGTTGGCTTGGCTCCTCGCTTGTGCCATCAAACCCCTGCAACTTATCCAGAACACTGCAGCCCGCCTGGTTTTCAACCTTCCCAAGTTCTCCCATGTCACCCCGCTCCTCCGCACACTCAGCTGGCTTCGAGTCGAAGCTTGCATCCACTACAAGACCATGGTGCTTGCCTACGGAGCAGCAAGAGGAACTGCCCCTCCCTACCTTCAGGCTATGCTCAAATCCTACACCCCAACCCGAGCACTCCTTTGGTCTCTTGGCAGCTCCCGCTCAGCCCAAGCTCTTCTCTGTCTTGGCACCTCAATAGTGGAACGAGCTTCCCCCTGAAGCTAGGACAGCAGAGTCCCTTCCCATCTTCAGAAAACACCTGAAACCCTACCTCTTCAAAGAGTATCTTTAAATAATCCCCCTCCTCTCCTGAACCAACACTTGCACTTGATAAGAGAAACTAAAAACACCTGTCACTGACATTTCCTGCAACCTACAGCCTTAAATGATAACAAATAAAGTAGCAAACGGAGATTAAGTGCAAATTAATAATTTCATTTATTTTTAATATTTAAATATTAAAATAAAAAAAGTCACTTAAGTTGATTCGGACAAAGGAAAAAACACTGTTCTGTTAATAAAAACGTGTGCAAAATTGATTTCAGAGCTTTCTTTGAAAGCATCGTCGATGTGAATGGGGGCGTGTTTGGCCCTCCTTTTCCTGCAGTCCACGATCAGCTTCTTTGTCTTGCTCACGTTGAGGGAGGTTGTCCTGGCACCACACTGCCAGGTCTCTGACCTCCTCCCTATAGGCTGTCTCATCGTTGTCGTTGAGCAGGCCTACCACTGTTGTGTCGTCAGCAAACTTAATGATGGTGTTGGAGTCGTGCTTGGCCACGCAGTCGTGGGTGAACAGGGAGTACAGGAGGGGATTAAGCACGCACCCCTGAGGGGCCCCCGTTTTGAGGATCAGCGTGGCAGATGTGTTGTGTTGCCTACCCTTACCACCTGGGGGTGGCCCCTCAGGAAGTCCAGGATCCAGTTGCAGAGGGAGGTGTTTAGTCCCAGGGTCCTTAGCTTAGTGATGAGCTTTGTGGGCACTATGGTGTTAATTGCTGAGCTGTAGTCAATGAACAGCATTCTCACATAGGTGTTCCTTTTGTCAAGTGGGAAAGGGCAGTGTGGAGTGCGATTAAGATTGCATCATCTGTGGATCTGTTGGGGCGGTATGCGAATTGGAGTGGGTCTAGGGTTTTGAGGATGGTGTTGATGTGAGCCATGACCAGCCTTTCAAAGCACTTCATGGCTACCGACGTGAGTGCTACAGGGCGGTAGTCATTTAGGCAGGTTACCTTCACTTTCTTGGGCACAGGGACTATGGTGGTCTGCTTGAAACATGTAGGTATTACAGACTCGGTCAGGGAGAGGTTGAAAATGTCAGTGAAGACACTTGCCAGTTGGTCCGCGCATGCTCTGAGTACATGTCCTGGTATTCCGTCTGGCCCTGAGGCCTTGTGAATGTTGACCTGTTTCAAGGTCTTGCTCACATCGGCTACGGAGAGCGTGATCACACAGTCGTCCGGAACAGGTGATACTCTCATGCATGCTTCAGTGTTGCTTGCCTTGAAGCAGTCCGTAATAGTTTGTAAGCCCTGCCACATCCAACGAGCGTCAGAGCCGGTGTTGTAGGATTAAATCTTAGTCCTGTATTGACGATTTGCCTGTTTGATGGTTCGTCTGAGGGCATAGCGGGATTTCTTATAAGCGTCCGGATTAGTGTCCCGCTTCTTGAAAGTGGCATCTCTAGCCTTAGCTCGGTGCGGATGTTGCCTGTAATCCATGGCTTCTGGTTGGGATATGTACTTATGGTCACTGTGGGGACGACATCGTCGATGCACTTATTGATGTATCCGGTGTCCTGAGGTGGTATACTCCTCAATGCCATTGGATGAATCCCGGAACATATTCCGTTCTGCTCTAGCAAAACAGTCCTGTAGCGTAGCATCGGCGTCATCTGGCCACTTCCGTATTGAGCGAGTCACTGGTACTGCCTGCTTTAGTTTTTGCTTGTAAGCAGGAATCAGGAGGATAGAATTATGGTCAGATTTGCCAAATGGAGGGCGAGGGAGAGCTTTGTATGAGTTATTTTCCCTCTGGTTGCACGTGACCTACTGGTAGAAATTAGGTGAAACAGATTTAAGTTGGGGCGGAAAGTGCAGCACAATGCACACAACACTAAAGGCTTTACCAAGCTAGCTCTCTGGCCACTGTAGCTAGTAACATAATTAAGTCACAATGGATTAGTTTCCATGAAGTTTTTTGTTTTTCCAGGTTTCCTTTTCCCTCTGTATTTTTCAGGGTTTTGCTCTCAAAATCACACATTATTATTATTTTTTACTTGCATATGGTTGTTTTTCTATGTCCACAACAATGCTTAAACCACATCAGGAGACCACTTTTGAGGTCTGGGAAAAATAGAAGACATTTTGATTTTTGTGTGGAGTTACCCTTTTAATGCAAGTGTGCACCAGCAAGAGACCATTGTTTGGTTAGCGATGTTTCTTTAGTGCTCATGTGATTGCAGAGTTTGCTAAACAGATGGCCACTGGATTGATGCAAATAATCATATAATTCTGCCAGGTAGACATAGTCTAGTTAACAAATGAGAAGGTTTTTGGGAAAGCCTTTCCATCTCTACCAGAAGAAGGTTATCATTAGTGTCATCACTAAAGGCTACACAAAGTAGACATACATAATGGTCTGGGGCTGTTTTTCATGGTTCGGGCTAGGCCCCTTAGTTCCAGTGAAGGGAAATCTTAACACTACAGCATACAATGACATTCTAGACAATTCTGTGCTTCCAACTTTGTGGCAACAGTTTGGGGAAGGCCCTTTCCTGTTTCAGTATGACAAGGCCCCCTTGCACAAAGCGAGGTCCATACAGAAATGGTTTGTTGAGATCATTGTGGAAGAACTTGACTGGCCTGCACCGAGCCCTGACCTCAACCCCATCGAACACCTTTGGGATGAATTGAAACGCCGACTGCGAGTCAGGCCTAATCGCCCAACATCACTAATGCTCTTGTGGCTGAATGGAAGCAAGTCCCTGCAGCAATGTTCCTAGATCTAGTGGAAAGCCTTCCCAGAAGAATGGAAGCTGTTATATCAGCAAAGGGGGAACCAACTCTATATTAATGCCCATGATTTTGTAATGAGATGTTTGACGAGCAGGTGTCCACATACGTATGGTCATGTAGTGTATGACGGTGCCACGTTGAAAGTCACAGCTCTTCAGTAAAGCCATTCTACTGCCAATGTTTGTCTATGGAGATTGCATGGCTGTGTGCTCGATTTTATACACCTGTCAGCAACGGGTGTGGCTGAAATAGCCGGAATCCACTAATTTGAAGGGGTTGTCACATAGTTCCTTCAGAAAGTATTCAGACCCCTTGACTTTTTCCATATGTTGTTACGTTACAGCCTTATTCTAAAATGGATTAAATCCTAATTTTCCTCATCAATACCCCATAATGACAAAGCAAAAACAGGTTTGTAGAAATTTTAGCAAATGTATAAAAAGAAACGGATACCTTATTTACATAAGTATTCTGATCCTTTGCTATTTTTTTACATTTTAGTCATTTAGCAGACACTCTTATCCAGAGCGTGAGTGCGTACATTTATTTTTATTTTTAACTCTGAGCCAGTAGTAAAAACAAGAGTAGGTGAACGGATGATCTCCGCATGTGTGGGTCCCACCGTGAAGCATGGAGGAGGAGGTGTGGGGGTGCTTTGCTGGTGACACTGTCTGTGATTTTATTTAGAATTCAAGGCACACTTAACCAGCATGGCTACCACCAGCATTCTGCAGCAATACACCATCTCATCTGGTTTGCGCTTAGTGGGACTACCATTTGTTTTTCAACAGGACAGTGATCCAAAACACACCTCCAGGCTGTGTAAGGGCTATTTGACCAAGAAGGAGAGTGATGGAGTGCTGCATTAGATGACCTGGCCTCCACAATCACCTGACCTCAACCCAATTGAGATGGTTTGGGATGAGTTGGACTGCAGAGTGAAGGAAAAGCAGCCAACAAGAGCTCAGCATATGTGGGAACTCCTTCAAGACTGTTGGAAAAGCATTACAGGTAAAGCTGGTTGAGAGAATGCCAAGAGTGTGCAAAGCTGTCATCAAGGCAAAGGGTGGCTACTTTGAAGAATCTCAAATATAAAATATATTTAGATTTGTTTGACACTTTTTTTGGTTACTACATGATTCCAGTTGTGTTATTTCATAGTTTTGATGTCTTCACTATTATTCTACAGTGTAGAAAATAGTAAAAATAAAGGAAAACCCTTGAATGAGTAGGTGTGTCCAAACTTTTGACTGGTACTGTGTGTATATACAGTGAGGGGGGAAAAAAGTATTTGACCCCTCTGCAAAACATGACTTAGTACTTGGTGGCAAAACCCTTGTTGGCAATCACAGAGGTCAGACGTTTCTTGTAGTTGGCCACCAGGTTTGCACACATCTCCGGAGGGATTTTGTCCCACTCCTCTTTGCAGATCTTCTCCAAGGTTTTGAGGCTGACGTTTGGCAACTCGAACCTTCAGCTCCCTCCACAGATTTTCTATGGGATTAAGGTCTGGAGACTGGCTAGGCCACTCCAGGACCTTAATGTGCTTCTTCTTGAGCCACTCCTTTGTTGCCTTGGCCTTGTGTTTTGGGTCATTGTCATGCTGGAATACCCATCCATGACCCATTTTCAATGCCCTGGCTGAGGGAAGGAGGTTCTCACCCAAGATTTGACGGTACATGGCCCCATCCATCGTCCCTTTGATGCAGTGAAGTTGTCCTGTCCCTTTAGCAGAAAAACACCCCCAAAGCATAATGTTTCCACCTCCATGTTTGACGGTGTTCTTGGGGTCATAGGCAGCATTCCTCCTCCTCCAAACACGGCGAGTTGAGTTGATGCCAAAGAACTCCATTTGGTCTCATCTGACCACAACACTTTCACCCAGTTCTCCTCGGAATCATTCAGATGTTCATTGGCAAACTTCAGACGGGCATGTATATGTGCTTTCTGGAGCAGGGGGACCTTGCGGGCGCTGCAGGATTTCAGTCCTTCACGGCGTAGTATGTTACCAATTGTTTTCTTGGTGACTATGGTCCCAGCTTCCTTGAGATCATTGACAAGATCCTCCCGTGTAGTTCTGGGCTGATTCCTCACCGTTCTCATGATCATTGCAACTCCACGAGGTGAGATCTTGCATGGAGCCCCAGGCCGAGGGAGATTGACAGTTATTTTGTGTTTCTTCCATTTGCAAATAATCGCACCAACTGTTGTCACCTTCTCACCAAGCTGCTTGGCGATGGTCTTGTAGCCCATTCCAGCCTTGTGTAGGTCTACAATCTTGTCCCTGACATCCTTGGAGAGCTCTTTGGTCTTGGCCATGGTGGAGAGTTTGGAATCTGATTGATTGATTGCTTCTGTGGACAGGTGTCTTTTTATACAGGTAACAAGCTGAGATTAGGAGCACTCCCTTTTAAGAGTGTGCTCCTAATCTCAGCTCGTTACCTGTATAAAAGACACCTGGGAGCCAGAAATCTTTCTGATTGAGAGGGGGTCAAATACTTATTTCCCTCAATAAAATGCAAATCAATTTATAACATTTTTGACATGTGTTTTTCTGGATTTTTTTGTTGTCATTCTGTCTCTCACTGTTCAAATAAACCTACCATTAAAATTATAGACTGATCATTTCTTTGTCAGTGGGCAAACGTACAAAATCAGCAGGGGATCAAATACTTTTTCCCTCACTGTGTGTGTGTGTGTGTGTGTGTGTGTATATATATATATATATATATTTTTTTTATTTTTTTATGCGTAATCTCCAACAGTAAAGGGGTCTGGGTCGCTGCATATTCGGCTCCTATTCCCAACCACTGCGGCGTGAGTGCAGTCAACCAGTATAATTAGTGTTTGTGAAGTAAATATAGTTATTATTATTAAAGAATCCTTTCTAGGGCTGGTTCTGCCTTCTGAGATAGATGAGACACTTCTAAAGTGTACATTGATCATTTGTCCTGGCCAGCGTGATAGGCCTACCTCTGGTTTTGTTTAAGCCAAAGGAAAGGAATAGGTTATCCCTCTCGGGGTCAATAACAAGAGGAAAAACAACATAAAGCACTTGCTATTTGAGAATAAAATCAATTAGATTATTTAGGCATTAGGCATCATTATAGTATATTAAAGAGATTGGTTCAACTCTCCATATAATTCTCCAATGAAATAAATGTAAACAGATGCAGGCCTATAACCACTGGAGTAGCCTACAGTTCTGTTGTACTGCATGCAACCACATGTGGGGCGCACTCATTCTGACCCACTGGGGGACAGAGCGGGCAGATCATTAAGAACTGGGTGGTATGACTTGTAACATCAATGCAACATCCGTCTGCTTTGGGCACCAGTAGAGCAAAAGCAAGTGCGTGTTCAGTTGACCTAGCTACATTTCTTGTACATTCCACCTTGGGATTCAGTTAATGGATACATTTCTATATACAGTGGGGAAAACAAGTATTTAGTCAGCCACCAATTGTGCAAGTTCTCCCACTTAAAAAGATGAGAGAGGCCTGTAATTTTCATCATAGGTACACGTCGAATATGACAGACAAAATCAGGAAAAAAAATCCAGAAAATCACATTGTAGGATTTTTAATTTATTTGCAAATTATGGTGGAAAATAAGTATTTGGTCAATAACAAAAGTTTCTCAATACTTTGTTATATACCCTTTGTTGGCAATGACACAGGTCAAACGTTTTCTGTAAGTCTTCACAAGGTTTTCACACACTGTTGCTGGTATTTTGGCCCATTCCTCCATGCAGATCTCCTCTAGAGCAGTGATGTTTTGGGGCTGTTGCTGGGCAACACGGACTTTCAACTCCCTCCAAAGATTTTCTATGGGGTTGAGATCTGGAGACTGGCTAGGCCACTCCAGGACCTTGAAATGCTTCTTACGAAGCCAGTCCTTCGTTGCCCGGGCGGTGTGTTTGGGATCATTGTCATGCTGAAAGACCCAGCCACGTTTAATCTTCAATGCCCTTGCTGATGGAAGGAGGTTTTCACTCAAAATCTCACGATACATGGCCCCATTCATTCTTTCCTTTACACGGATCAGTCGTCCTGGTCCCTTTGCAGAAAAACAGCCCCAAAGCATGATGTTTCCACCCCCATGCTTCACAGTAGGTATGGTGTTCTTTGGATGCAACTCAGCATTCTTTGTCCTCCAAACACGACGAGTTTAGTTTTTACCAAAAAGTTATATTTTGGTTTCATCTGACCATATGACATTCTCCCAATCCTCTTCTGGATCATCCAAATGCACTCTAGCAAACTTCAGACGGGCCTGGACATGTACTGGCTTAAGCAGGGGGACACGTCTGGATTTGAGTCCCCTGGCGGCGTAGTGTGTTACTGATGGTAGGCTTTGTTACTTTGGTCCCAGCTCTCTGCAGGTCATTCACTAGGTCCCCCCGTGTGGTTCTGGGATTTTTGCTCACCGTTCTTGTGATCATTTTGACCCCACGGGGTGAGATCTTGCGTGGAGCCCCAGATCGAGGGAGATTATCAGTGGTCTTGTATGTCTTCCATTTCCTAATAATTGCTCCCACAGTTGATTTCTTCAAACCAAGCTGCTTACCTATTGCAGATTCAGTCTTCCCAGCCTGGTGCAGGTCTACAATTTTGTTTCTGGTGTCCTTTGACAGCTCTTTGGTCTTGGCCATAGTGGAGTTTGGAGTGTGACTGTTTGAGGTTGTGGACAGGTGTCTTTTATACTGATAACAAGTTCAAACAGGTGCCATTAATACAGGTAACGAGTGGAGGACAGAGGAGCCTCTTAAAGAAGAAGTTACAGGTCTGTGAGAGCCAGAAATCATGCTTGTTTGTAGGTGACCAAATACTTATTTTCCACCATAATTTGCAAATAAATTCATAAAAAATCCTACAATGTGATTTTCTGGATTTGTTTTTCTCAATTTGTCTGTCATAGTTGACGTGTACCTATGATGAAAATTACAGGCCTCTCATCTTTTTAAGTGGGAGAACTTGCACAATTGGTGGCTGACTAAATACTTTTTTTCCCCACTGTAATTGTCCAACAAAGAGCTGGAGATGATCATTGAAAGGTGCATAAAGAATGCAGCCCCCATGCACTTACCACAAATTCCTTGTTTTGCTAAGTTTGCCGTATTGTACATTGCTCTCCGTTATAACATTATTTTGTATGGTCACTAGCAGAGAATACATGATCCCAGTAAATACAGGGGAAACACTGTGACGACGCGCTTCCCACGGTTTGTTTTTCTACTATCAGATACTCCGACTATAAAACGCTGTCATTTTCTCAATATTATCCTAGGAGTTGAGAAATAAATAAAACAAGAATGGAAAGCTGGGAACCTATTTTCAATAGAATAGGCCATCAATGCTGTGTTTTTCCCACGGTTGCATTTAGAATTGTTGTGCAATGACTGGGCTTATCATAACACGTTTCTCTCCACGCATCAACCAACTCACTGCCAGAAAGGTGATATTCCAGTAAAACTAGGCTATTTGTGCATTAATCTTCAGAACATTTATTTGGGGCACATTGGCCACAGTGGCTGCAAGGCATGCATTCTTTAGGAGGCCAATATGGCCACTCAATAGGGAATCTAAGGCCATGGCTGTCGATTCCGCAGGGAAATTCGAAGCCTGGTTGGCGCTAAATCACACGTGCACAAATATCAGCTGATACCACGGCAAATCCATGTAGCATAAGTTTGTTTATTTTGATCATATGGAACGACAAGAAACTTTACACAATTGTACACATTTTATACTAAACAAAAATATAAAAGCAACATGCAACAATTTAAAAATATTTTACTGAGTTACAGTTCATATAAGGAAATCAGTCAATGTAAATAAATAAATTAGATCCTAACCTATGGATTTCACATGACTGGGAATACAAATAACCATCTGTTGGTCACAGATACCTTTAAAAAAAGGTAGGGGCGTGGATCAGAAAACCAGTCAGTATCAGGTGTGACCACCATTTGCCTCATGCAGTTCTGCCACAGAGTTGATCAGGCTGTTGATTGTGGAATGTTGTCCCACTCCTTCAATGGCTGTGCGAAGTTTCTGGATATTGGCGGGAACTGGAACGCTCTGTCGTACACGTCGATCCAGAACATCCTCAATGGGTGACATGTCTGGTGAGTATGCAGGCCATGGAAGAACTGGGACATTTTCAGCTTCAAGGAATTGTGTACAGATCCTTGCGACATGGGGCCGTGCATTATCATGCCGAAACATGAAGTGATTGTGGCAGATGAATGGCACAACAATGGGTCTCAGGATTTCATCACGGTATCTCTGTGCTATTTCAGCTCATGAAACATGGGACCAACACTTTACATGTTGCGTTTTTATATTTTTGTTCAGTATACAGTACCAGTCAAGTTTGGACACACCTGCTCATTCAAGGGTTGTTCTTTATTTTTTTCTATTTTCTACATTGTAGAAGAATAGTGAAGACATCAAAACTATGAAATAGTCATGTAGTAACCAAAAAAGTGTTAAACAAATCAATATATGTTATATTTGAGATTCTTCAAATAGCCACCCTTTGCCTTAATGACAGCTTTGCACATTGGCATTCTATCAACCAGCTTCACCTGGAATGCTTTTCAAACAGTCTTGGAGTTCCAACATATGCTTAGCACTTGTTGGCTGCTTTTCCTTCACTCTGCCGTCCGACTCATCCCAAACCATCTCAATAGGGTTGAGGTCTGGTGATTGTGGAGGCCAGGTCATGTGATGCAGCACTCCATCACTCTCCTTCTTGGTAAAATAGCCCTTACACAGCCTGGAGGTGTGTTGGGTCAGTGTCCTGTTGAAAAACAAATGATAGTCCCACTAAGCCCAAACCAGATGGGATGGCGTATCGCTGCAGAATGCTGTGGTAGCCATGCTGGTTAAGTGCGCCTTGAATTCTAAATAAATCACAGACAGTGTCATCAGCAAAGCACCCCCACACCATAACACCACCACCTCCATGCTTTACGGTGGGAACTACACATGCGGAGATCATCCGTTCACCCACACCGCGTCTCACAAAGACACTGCGGTTGGAACCAAAAATCTCCAATTTGGACTCCAGACTAAAGGACAAATTTCCACCGGCCTAATGTCCATTGCTCGTGTTTCTTGGCCCAAGCAGGTCTCTTCTTATTGGTGTCCTTTAGTAGTGGTTTCTTTGCAGCAATTCGACCCATGAAGGCCTGATTCACACAGTCCCCTCTGAACAGTTGATGTTGAGATGTGTCTTTGACTTGAACTCTGTGAAGCATTTATTTGGGCTGCAATTTCTGAGGCTGGTAACTCTAATGAACTTAGCCTCTGCAGTAGAGGGAACTCTGGGTCTTCCATTCCTGTGGTGGTCCTCATGAGAGCCAGTTTCATCATAGCGCTTAATGTTTTTTGCGATTGATTTGCTGAAACGTATTAAGAAGGAAAGAAATGCTACAAATCAACTTTTAACAAGGCACACCTGTTAATTGAAATGCATTCCAGGTGACTACCTCATGAAGGTGGTTGAGGGAATGCCAAGAGTGTGCAAAGCTGTCATCAAGGCAAAGGGCGGATATTTGAAGAATCTCAAATATAAAATATGTTTTGATTTGTTTAACACTTTTCTTTTTTTGGTTACATGATTCCATATGAGTTATTTCATAGTTTTGATGGTTTCACTATTATTCTACAATGTAAAAATAAAGAAAAACCCTTGAATGAGTAGGTGTGTCCAAACTTTTGACTTGTAGTGTATATTAGAAATGCAGGGCATTTTCGGGCTTGAGATTTTTCAGAAGGGAGGTTTTTACATAGTGGCGCAGCGCCCCTCTTACATTCTTTGGGGAGAACCGCGTGCGCGCGGCGCACACACACACACACCACACACACACACACACCCTCCTCATCTCACTCCCACTCTCTCTCCTTCCCCTTTTTCTCTCTCAGTTATCTGAATGACCTGGATAGGATAGCCCACGGAGCGTACGTGCCCACCCAGCAGGATGTGCTGAGGACCAGGGTGAAGACCACCGGCATTGTGGAGACGCACTTCACCTTCAAAGACCTCCACTTCAAGTGAGACAGTCCCCAGTGTACCCACTCTAAGGGTCTATCTCAATAGTCTAAGCCAACTGGGACACCCATTGGGTGTGAGTCACCCTCTAGTCTAGAGAGGGTTCAGGGCTGAAGTTTACTGGCTGTAGTGTTTATGAGTAGTGTGATGGTTTGTGAGAGATGGCAAAATGTAAATGTTTAATGTAGATACAGTGGGGAGAACAAGTATTTGATACACTGCCGATTTTGCAGGTTTTCCTACTTACAAAGCATGTAGAGGTCTGTAATTTTTATCATAGGTACACTTCAACTGTGAGAGACGAAATCTAAAACAAAAATCCAGAAAATCACATTGTATGATTTTTAAGTAATTAATTTGCATTTTATTGCATGACATAAGTATTTGATCACCTACCAACCAGTAAGAATTCCGGCTCTCACAGACCTGTTAGTTTTCTTTAAGAAGCCCTCCCGTTCTCCACTCATTACCTGTATTAACTGCACCTGTTTGAACTTGTTACCTGTATAAAAGACACCTGTCCACACACTCAATCAAACAGACTCCAACCTCTCCACAATGGCCAAGACCAGAGAGCTGTGTAAGGACATCAGGGATAAAAGTGTAGACCTGCACAAGGCTGGGATGGGCTACAGGACAATAGGCAAGCAGCTTGGTGAGAAGGCAACAACTGTTGGCGCAATTATTAGAAAATGGAAGAAGTTCAAGATGACGGTCAATCACCCTCGGTCTGGGGCTCCATGCAAGATCTCACCTCGTGGGGCATCAATGATCATGAGGAAGGTGAGGGATCAGCCCAGAACTACACGGCAGGACCTGGTCAATGACCTGAAGAGAGCTGGGACCACAGTCTCAAAGAAAACCATTAGTAACACACTACGCCGTCATGGATTAAAATCCTGCAGCGCACGCAAGGTCCCCCTGCTCAAGCCAGCGCATGTCCAGGCCCGTCTGAAGTTTGCCAATGACCATCTGGATGATCCAAAGAAGGGATGGGAGAAGGTCATGTGGTCTGATGAGACAAAAATAGAGCTTTTTGGTCTAAACTCCACTCGCTGTGTTTGGATGAAGAAGAAGGATGAGTACAACCCCAAGAACACCATCCCAACCGTGAAGCATGGAGGTGGAAACATCATTCTTTGGGGATGCTTTTCTGCAAATGAATTACTTAATCATACAATGTGATTTTCTGGATTTTTGTTTTAGATTCCGTCTCTCACAGTTGAAGTGTACCTATGATAAAAATTACAGACCTCTACATGCTTTGTAAGTAGGAAAACCTGCAAATTCGGCAGTGTATCAAATACTTGTTCTCCCCACTGTATGTTTGAAAATACTTTGAGAGTTTTCAAGTGTGTGTTTGCGCATACATACTAACAGTCTGTATTTGTATTTTCTCCCCAGGATGTTTGACGTGGGGGGTCAGAGGTCTGAGAGGAAGAAGTGGATCCACTGCTTTGAGGGAGTCACCGCCATCATCTTCTGTGTGGCGCTCAGTGACTACGACCTGGTGCTGGCCGAGGACGAGGAGATGGTGAGATTCATCCCTCCCTCACCCTCATTCTATCTCTGCTCATCAGTCATTGTTATCGTACACTCTCCCTCTGTCATCCTTGTCCCTTGTTCATTATCATCCTTTCCTCATCCCCGTCCTCCAATCTTTCTCATGCTTCGCACATTTATTGTCATCCCTTACTGGTGGGTAGGAGCGTTGGGCCATTAACCGTAAGGTTGCTGGATCGAATCCCCGAGCTGACAAGGTAAAAATCTGTAATTCTGCCCCTGAGCAAGGCAGTTAACCCACTGTTCCCTGGGCGCCAATGACGTGGATGTCAATTAAGGCAGCCCCCCGCACCGCTCTGATTCAGAGGGGTTTGGTTAAATGCAGAAGACACATTTCAGTTGAATGCATTCAGTTCTACAACTGACTAGGTATCACCCTTTCCCTTTCCTTGTGATCTCTTGTTCTTTCTCGTATAAAACAAGTGTACATTTATTCACATGGATTGAGTTTCACATTTTCCGCCCCTATTGCATCAGAAAGACAAACTACATAACCGTAGCAACTGTTGTGATATTATATTTACCCCTATTATATGGGTTTCTAAAAACCTGTGCTGTGTGTTTTTTTTTTTTTTTTTTGAATAATGTACGTGTATGTTACCCGCAACCGGATGAATTTCCCTTCTTGGGAGAATGGGACTAGCCTAGGGTTGGGCGGTATCCAGATGTTCATATCTTCATGTGGTCCTCTGTAGCTCAGCTGGTAGAGCACGGCGCTTATAACGCCAAGGTAGTGGGTTCGATCCCCGGGACCACCCATACACAAAAAATGTATGCACGCATGACTGTAAGTTGCTTTGGATAAAAGCGTCTGCTAAATGGCATATTATATTATATTATATTATATTCATACTGTCCTTCTCTCTTCTGGGATTTACGGTATTACGGTCTTAGTACACAAGAGGCCGCTAAAAACGGGTAAAAGCCCATTGGGCGTCTATTACCAGAATGCTAACAAAATTAGCACAAGTACTAGCGAGTTTCTATAGAGGCTGCTAGCTAAATATGCAAACGAGCACAAATTGAATAAAACTAATTGCAAAGACAGGCAATCCAGCTCATAAAGTTATACAAGTATAGGCAGTAGCTACCGAATGTCATTTCGGGTGAGTTTGGACAATTTACAAGCAAATGTGAATGGGACACATTGAAAATGAAAGTTGAGGCATGCTTGTCTAAAGGAAGAACAGCACTGCCTCTGGAGCAGCATGTGTACACGCTGTGTCTGTGTGGAGTCTGGAGTCGCTAGGGCAACGGGCCTGCCTGCTCTGCTCGGAGAAGAAGGGGAAGAACAGACTGAGGGGCCGAGATCAGAGAGGAGAAAAAAACGCAAGGAAATCAAGAAAGCAGTGGCAGCTGTACAGATAACTCATCCAAAGCGCTTTGACTACTCAAACACTGCAGAAAGGTAACACTATATGATGCGCCTTATTAATTCAGCTACTTACTTAGCGAACTAGCAAGTTAAACCAAATACACAGCTGGACTCGGCAGCTTCCGCTTTCTCTCATTGTGCTATTTACAAACAAACACGTGACTGGCTCAACTGTTCTGGGGAACTATGATAAGCTTCATAATGTAAAATAATCTCCTAATTTATTGCACAAGTTGACTGCGGGTATTAACTTAAAAAGTAGCTAAAAATGTATTAATAAACTTCAAATAAATTATTTTTGGGAGGGGAAAAAATGCTGTGGCTATTTCCAAATACCCCCGTATATGATATATATACGGTACACCGTCCAAGCCTAGACTAGCCTGCCTGGTCCCAGATCAGTTTGTGCTGTCTTGCCAATACAATGGTCATTCTCACGGCAAGACGGCTCAAACAGATCTGGGACCAGGCTATAATGGGACCACTGGACATGTGTAACTAAAGCATTGTGTGGTTGTCTTTCTGTCCCTCAGAACCGAATGCATGAGAGCATGAAGCTGTTTGACTCCATCTGCAACAACAAGTGGTTCACAGACACCTCCATCATCCTCTTCCTCAACAAGAAGGATCTGTTCGAGGAGAAGATCAAGAAGAGTCCTCTCACTATCTGTTACCCGGAGTACGCAGGTAAGAGACACACACACACACACACACACCATCTGTTACCCTATCTACAAATCATCTTGAATTCCAGATTCTGGTGAATCTGAAGCCTTGCTCAGGTCGATCCACTCGAACGCACAGCGCGTTCCAGGTTGTCTTAATTCCAGCAGTCGCGTTGTGCAGATTATCAGATCTCGCAACACCTGGAAAAGTGTTTAACATCTCAGGAACTCATAATGGTGAAGGAAAAACAAACAGTCCATCCCTAAAAGACCTAATCTTATGAGTATGTCTCTTTCACCCTCTCTCTCTATCTCTATCTCTATCTCTCTCAGGCTCCAACACGTACGAGGAGGCGGCGGCCTACATCCAGTGTCAGTTTGAGGACCTGAACAAGAGGAAGGACACCAAGGAGATCTACACCCACTTCACCTGTGCCACCGACACCAAGAATGTGCAGTTTGTCTTCGACGCAGTCACCGACGTCATCATCAAGAATAACCTGAAGGACTGTGGCCTCTTCTAGGGTAGGCTAAACATAATTTATAACTGGGTGGTTCGAGCCCTGAATGCTGATTGGCTGACAGCTGTGGCATATCAGACCGAATACCACGGGTATGACAAAACGTTTATTCTTAATGCCCTAATTATGTTGGTAACCAGTTTATAATGGCAATAAGGCACCTTGGGGGTTTGTGGTATATGGCCAATATACCACGGCTAAGGGCTGTATCAAGGCACTCCACGATGTGTCATGCGTAAGAACAGCCCTTAGCCGTGGTATATTGGCCATATACCACACCCCCTCGTGACCTTATTGCTTAAATATAACTTAGTGTGTAAAAATGACTGTTGCTTATACACTGATAAAGTTTGATCATAAAGTTACTGGTCCCCTCCCCCATGTCAAACACTTGGAATAAGTACCGCCTTGTAACCAACATCGCAGAAGGCGTGTTCGCAGAAGGGCGTGGTTTACGTAGCTAGTGTACTGGTGCCAAAATTTGACTTCAGCGTGTCAGCAAATATAATTACAGGTTTCCCCTACTCATCTATAGGACCTTCAGAGAGTATTCACACCCCTTGACTTTTTCCACATTTTGTTGTTACAGCCTGAATTTAAAATGGATTACATTTAGATTTTGTCACTGGCCAACACACAAATACCCGATTAATGTCAAAGTGGAATTATTTTTGTTAGACATTTTTACAAATGAATACAAACAATTTAAAGCTGAAATGTCTTGAGTCAATAAGTATTTAACCCCTTTGTTGTGGCAAGACTAAATAAGTTCAGGAGTACAAATCAGCTAAACAAGTCACATAATAAGTTGCATGGACTTTCTGTGTGAAATAATAGGGTTTAACATGATTTTTGAATGACTTTATGTACCCCACACATACAATTGTCTGTAAAGTCCCTCAGTCGAGCAGTGAATTTCAAACACAGATTCAACCACAAAGACCAGGGAGGTTTTCCAATGCCTCGCAAAGAAGGGCATCTATTGGTAGATGGGTAAAATAAAAAGCAGACAATGAATATCCATTTGAGCATGGTGAAGTTATTAATTACACTTTGGATGGTGTATCAATACACCCAGTCACTACAAAGATACAGGTGTCCTCTGTAGCTCAGCTGGTAGAGCACGGCACTTGTAATGCCAAGGTAGTGGGTTCGATCCCCGGGACCACCCATACACAAAAATTTATGCACACATGACTGTAAGTCGCTTTGGATAAAAGCGTCTGCTAAATGGCATATTATTATTATTATTATAACTCAGTTGCCGGAGAGGAAGGGAACCGCTCAGGGATTTTCCCATGAGTCCAATGGTGACTTTAAAACAGTTAGAGTTGAATGGCTGTGATACTAGAAAACTGAGGATGGATCAAGAACTTTGTAGTGTACAATACTAACCTAAATGACAGAGTGAAAAGAAGGAAGCCTGTACAGAATAAAACATATTCCAAAACATGCATCCTGTTTGCAATAAGGCACTAAAGTAAAATGACCAAAAAAATGGCAAAGAAATTAACTATGTCCTGAATACAAACCGTTGTTGGATTTGCCCCCAACATAACACATCAATGTGTACCACTCTTCATATTTTCAAGCATGGTGGTGGCTGCATCATGTTATGGGTATGGTTGTCATCAGCAAGGACTAGGGAGTTTTTTAGGATACAAATAAACAGAATAGAGCTAAGCACATACAAAATCCTAGAGGAAAACCTTGTTCAGTCTGCTTTCCAACAGACACTGGGAGACGAATTCACCTTTCAGCAGGACAGTAATCTAAAACACAAGGCCAAATCTATACATGAGTTGCTTACCAAGATGACATTGAATGTTCCAGAGTGGCCTAGTTACAGTTTTGACTTAAATCGGCATGAAAATCTATGGCAAGACCTGAAAATGGCTGTCTAGCAATGATCAACAACCAACTTGACAGAGCTTGAATAATTTTTTTAAGAATAATGTGCAAATCTTACACATACCCAGAAAAATCACAGCTGTAATCGCTGCCAAATGTGATTCTAACATGTATTGACTCAGGGGTGTGAATATTTATGTAAATTAGATTTTTCTCTTTCATTTTCAATAAATTTGTAAAAAAAATTCTAAAAACATGTTTTCACTTTGTCATAATGGGGTATTGTGTGTAGATGGGTGAGAAAAAAAGACAATGTATTCCATTTAGAATTCAGGCTGTAACACAACAAGTTGTGGAACCATTTATTTGTTAAATTACCCCCTTTTTCTCCCCAATTTCGTGATATCCAATTGGTCGTTACAGTTTTGTCCCATCGCTGCAACTCCCGTACAGACTCGGGAGAGGCGAAGGTCGAGAGCCATGCGTCCTCCAAAACACGACCCTGCAAAGCCACACTGCTTCTTGACACACTGCTCGCTTAACCTGGAAGCCAGCCGCACCAATGTGTCGGAGGAAACACGTACAACTAGCAACCAAAGTCAGCGTGCATGCGCCCGGCCCGCCAAAAGCGGTCGCTAGAGCGCGATGGGACAAGGACATCCCGACCGGCCAAACCCTCCCCTAACCCGACGACGCTGGGCCAATTGTGCGCCACCACATGGATCTCCCAGTCGCGGCCGGCTGTGACACAGCCTGGGATTGAACCCGGGTCTGTAGTGACGCTTCTAGCACCACTCGGGAGGCCATGAATACTTTTCTGAAGGCACTGTAAGGCAAATATACTTATAGGTTTCCGCTTTCATCTGTGTCAGGTGTTCGCTAGTTACTGGCTAGCTAGGTATGCTGAGCACTTATTGGCTGCTTTTCCTTCACTCTGCGGTCCAACTCATCCCAAACCATCTCAATTGGGTTGAGGTCAGGTGATTGTGGAGGCCAGGTCATCTGATGCAGCACTCCATCACTCTCCTTCTTGGTCAAAATAGCCCTTACACAGCCTGGAGGTGTGTTGGGTCATTGTCGATAGTCCCACTAAGTGCAAACCAGATGGGATGGTGTATCGCTGCAGAATGCTGTGGTAGCCATGCTGGTTAAGTGTGCCTTGAATTCTAAATAAATCACAGACCGTGTCACCAGCAAAGCACCATCACACCACCTCCTCCAGGCTTCATGGTGGGAACCTCATATGCAGAGATCATCCGTTCACCTACTCTGCGTCTCACAAAGACACGGAGGTTGGAACCAAGAATCTCAGAATTTGGATTGATCAGACCAAAGGACATATTTCCACCGGTCTAATGCCCATTGCTTGTGTTTCTTGGCCCAAGCAAGTCTCATCTTCTTATTGGTGTCCTTTAGTAGTGGTTTCTTTGCAGCAATTCGACCATGAAAGCCTGATTTCAAGCTGTCTCCTCTGAACAGTTGATGTTGAGATGTCTGTTACTTGAACTCTGTGATGCATTTATTTGGGCTGCAATCTGAGTTGCAGTTAACTTTAATGAACTTATCCTCTGCAGCAGAGGGACTTCCTTTCCTGTGGCGGTCCTCATGAGAGCCAGTTTCATCATAGCGCTTGATGGTTTTTGCGACTGCACTTAAAGAAACCTTCACATTTCTTGAAATTTTCCATATTGACTGACCTTCATGTCTTAAAGTAATTATGGACTGCTGTTTCTCTTTGCTTATTTGAGCTGTTCTTGCCATAATATGGACTTGGTCTTTTACCAAAATAGGGCTATCTCCTGTATACCACCCCTACCTTGTCACAACTCAACTGATTGGCTCAAACGCATGTTTTTAGAAGGCACATTCCAGGTGACTACCTCATGAAGCTGGTTGAGAGAATGCCAAGGGTGGCTATTTGAAGAATCTCAAATATACCGTATTTTCCGCACTATAAGGCGCACCGGAGTATAAGCCGCAGCAGCTAAATTGAATGATATTGAATGATGCGTACATATATAAGCCGCACTGGACTATAAGCCGCAGGTGTTTTAATGTTTAATTACCATATGTAAGGGTTCGTGCACAGAGGGGATTGTCGGGAAAGAGACAAACTGTCTCGCTCTCGTAATGTCTGTCTGTCTTGCTCTCGTTCTGTCTCTCGTTCTGTCTCTCGTACCACTCTCGGTTCCACTTTTACTTTTGCGCGCTACCTGTCTCACTTTTTTCCGGCCTCCAACTTTTCATGCTGGAGCCTGCCGCTTAAAGGTGGGGGGCGCGGACCGGTCATAGAGCCCATAGAGTTAAAGTTGGTGGACTGTAACCTGTAAAATCCATAGATTTAGGAGGTCTTCTAGTGGCCGTTAGCTGTAAAAATCCATAGATTAGCCGCACCGTTATATAAACCGCAGGGTCGAAAAATTTGAAAAAAGGCGCGGCTTATAGTCCGAAAATTACGGTAAATTACATTTTGATTTGTTTAACACTTTTTTGGTTACTACATGATTCCATATGTGTTATTTCATAGTTTTGATGTCTTCACTATTCTACAATTACATTTTAGTCATTTAGCAGACGCTCTTATCCAGAGCGACTTACAGGAGCAATTAGGGTTAAGTGCCTTGCTTAAGGGCACATCGACAGATTTTTCACCTAGTCGGCTCGGGGATTAGAACCGGCGACCTTTCGGTTACTGGCACAACGCTCTTACCCACTAAGCTACCTGCCGCCCCTTTTACATTTACAATGTAGAAAATAGTAAAAATAAAGAATAACCCTTGAATGAGTAGGTGTGTCCAAACTTTTGACTGGTACTGTATGTAATGTACCCAGACCTCACCTTGCAAAGTTTCAACAAGCTAGCTTGATAAACAGTGCTGACAATTCTATTTGGCTACCTAGCAAAATTATATAGCCAACATTTTGTCTATATTGATGCTGTTACAAAAACCGTTGGATAAACAAATCATTTGTTAAACCGTGATGTATGACAGGATTGGATGATGCATGCCATTTTAATGTTTGTTGCTTTGTGTATCAGCAAATTTGCTTGAAATAATCTCACTTCAACATGTTGCTTGACATAGGCGTTTTCAAAGAACTGTCAGTGAAGGTGAGCTTTCTGCCCACTCAGCCTTTTATCTCCCCGCCCACTCAGTCTTTTCAGACTTCCTGGTAGTTTGACATGCGAGAAAGTTGTAAAAAAAAAAAATGTTTAGCATTTTAATTGGGAAAAATATTGTGGGTGATGTTTCAGTCACTCAAAAGGCTATTTTACATGGGAATCAGAATGACTGTTCAGGACCTTTTTAAGACTTTCTAGAGTCAGGCCTGGACAGATTCTCAATTCCAAATCAACCCCCCCTAACCCAGTGCAGTTGTATGTCTGAAGGGATTGTATAGGCATTATGACAAGGCACCTAGCATATCAGAGGTGTTATCTAAACATTGTGTTTTACCCTCTTTCTGTACAGGCAGTGTGGTGGCCAGCGTGCGCTCAGTGACTTTCTTAGGGACGTCTGTGACTGGATGGGGGCGGATCATGGACACTTTGTAGAGAACGTCTCTTTTAACCTCTTATTAACTTATGTTGATCTCTGAAAGGTTTTAAATGCCTTGTAGAAAACGTTTGTGTAAAATATTTGTACAACTGTCACTGGCTGGAGTTTTTCACTGTTTTTAAAATGTTTTTGTTTTAACCGGTCAAGGTTTTAGTTTTTTTTTTTTTTTCTTTTTTTTTTTTCTTCTCATTTTTCTATTTTTAGGTACTTGTGCCTTTGCATGCCTTAGTTGCAGTGTTTTGTTTTTGTTTGCTAAATTGTAATAGATGTATTTAGATGTCATCATTCAATACACCCTCCCCAAATATTATCTCTATTTGTTTCCAAATATGGTTTCCATGACTGACATCCCATAAATATTGTGTCCATGGAAATGATGGAATAGACCAATTAAGACCAACTTGCTCTTGATAGACCAACTCACTCTGACACTGACATACTGTGAGAGCTGTGTGTGTCTTTGTGTGCATGACTGTATGCTTGTGTGAGTGAGTGCATTTATGTGTGTGTGTGTGTGCGGCATGCATGAATGTGTGGATATAAATACAAAGGGACTCTCTTCTTTTTACTTGTCATCCTCTTTCACAGTCTGGTTTTCTGGAAAATTTACCAAAAAGGCAACTTTATATTTAATGTGACGTCACATGGTTGGGGTGACATTGCGGATGGTAACATTCCTACACCAAATCATTATTTGAAAGACAAACTTTGAAAAGAGGATGACAACTACAGCCTTGTAGCAGACGACAGGACCATAGATATAAAGTGCATAGATGGACAAAGGGAGGTGGATGGGTGGAAGTGCACTGTTATGATGTTGACGATATGTTTCGTAATGGTTTCAGGTTACATATCCCCCTAACCCCCCACCCTTCTGTTTCCATTGGATGGGGACGTTAGTGGACTAATTTCCATTATTTTGCTAATAAAATAAATGCTGTGGTGAAACGACGGCGTCCTTCAACAATGGTGGCCTCAGTTTCTTTCTTGTGACGATTTTGAACTAATATTTATGTATTTTTCTGCCACCTTTTGGCTTGCAACATTGACATATATACAGTGGGGGGAAAAAGTATTTAGTCAGCCACCAATTGTGCAAGTTCTCCCACTTAAAAATATGAGAGAGGCCTGTAATTTTCATCATAGGTACACGTCAACTATGACAGACAAATTGAGGGAAAAAAGTCCAGAAAATCACATTGTAGGATTTTTAATGAATTTATTTGCAAATTATGGTGGAAAATAAGTATTTGGTCACCTACAAACAAGCAAGATTTCTGGCTCTCACAGACCTGTAACTTCTTCTTTAAGAGGCTCCTCTGTCCTCCACTCGTTACCTGAATAATGGCACCTGTTTGAACTTGTTATTAGTATAAAAGACACCTGTCCACAACCTCAAACAGTCACACTCCAAACTCTACTATGGCCAAGACCAAAGAGCTGTCAAAGGACACCAGAAACAAAATTGTAGACCTGCACCAGGCTGGGAAGACTGAATCTGCAATAGGTAAGCAGCTTGGTTTGAAGAAATCAACTGTGGGAGCATTTTAGAAACGGAAGACATACAAGACCACTGATAATCTCCCTCGATCTGGGGCTCCACGCAAGATCTCACCCCGTGGGGTCAAAATGATCACAAGAACGGTGTGCAAAAAATCCCAGAACCACACGGGGGGACCTAGTGAATGACCTGCAGAGAGCTGGGACCAAAGTAACAAAGCCTACCATCAGTAACACACTACGCCGCCAGGGACTCAAATCCTGCAGTGCCAGACGTGTCCCCCTGCTTAAGCCAGTACATGTCCAGGCCCGTCTGAAGTTTGCTAGAGTGCATTTGGATGATCCAGAAGAGGATTGGGAGAATGTCATATGGTCAGATGAAACCAAAATAGAACTTTTTGGTAAAAACTCAACTCGTCGTGTTTGGAGGACAAAGAATGCTGAGTTGCATCCAAAGAACACCATAACTACTGTGAAGCATGGGGGTGGAAACATCATGCTTTGGGGCTGTTTTTCTGCAAAGGGACCAGGACGACTGATCCGTGTAAAGGAAAGAATGAATGGGGCCATGTATCGTGAGATTTTGAGTGAAAACCTCCTTCCATCAGCAAGGGCATTGAAGATGAAACGTGGCTGGGTCTTTCAGCATGACAATGATCCCAAACACACCGCCAGGGCAACGAAGGAGTGGCTTCGTAAGAAGCATTTCAAGGTCCTGGAGTGGCCTAGCCAGTCTCCAGATCTCAACCCCATAGAAAATCTTTGGAGGGAGTTGAATGTCTGTGTTGCCCAGCGACAGCCCCAAAACATCACTGCTCTAGAGGAGATCTGCATGGAGGAATGGGCCAAAATACCAGCAACAGTGTGTGAAAACCTTGTGAAGACTTACAGAAAACGTTTGACCTGTGTCATTGCCAACAAAGGGTATATAACAAAGTATTGAGAAACTTTTGTTATTGACCAAATACTTATTTTCCACCATAATTTGCAAATAAATTCATTAAAAATCCTACAATGTGATTTTCTGGATTTTGTTTTCTCATTTTGTCTGTCATAGTTGACGTGTACCTAAGATGAAAATTACAGGCCTCTCATCTTTTTAAGTGGGAGAACTTGCACAATTGGTGACTGACTAAATACTTTTTTCCCCACTGTACTACATGCCAACACGCAAAAACACTCATGCATACATGTTGTTTTACACGTGCTTATCCACCCAAGCATTGTTCACCTGACAAAACAGGTCAAACTCAAGCCTTCTCGTCTTGTCCTCTCCTTACCTGGGATATCACTCCAGGTATCCATGGCAATGGACTGACTGGAGGTTAATCTAATTTGCAATGGACAATACCTGTGGTAACTTAAATTCTACCAATAAGACATGCATATTAAAGGTTTGTAAGTAATAACATTGATTCATGACGTGTATTCACAACTCATTCTAGGTCATGATGGACTGTGTCTAGACAGGCAGCCCAATTTTTATATTTTTTTCCACTAATTGGTCTTTTGACCAATCACATCTGATCTTTTCACATCTTTTTCAGAGCTGATCTGATTGGTCAAAAGACCAATTTAGTGAGGGAAAAAAATATCAGAATTGGGCTGCCTGTCTCAAACGCAGCCGATGAGGTGCGCTGAGCCTGCCAATCGGTCTGTGTAGTTGAATAGTTAGCTCACAGCACCTGCTACAGGTGATGAGTGTGAAACAGTCTTGCTTCTGTCCCTCTCCTTGCCCCAACCCTATGAACACATCAACTGCCTCCCACAAATAATCGTTAAGTATCACTCCACAAAAGCTGCGGCGCTTGCAGAGCAAGGGAAACAACTACTTCAAGGTCTCAGTGAGTGACTTCACTGATTTAAATGCTACAAGCGCACCGCTAACTAGCTAGCCATTTCACACAAATGCGTACTGCATACTATACTGATGGTCTGTGGTAGTAAGTAGTACATATACGGTAGTAGCACAGTCACAACAACTTACATATATTCATTACATTTTAGTCATTTAGCAGCTGCTCTTATCCAGCAACTTATAGGAGCAATTAGGGTTAAGTGCCTTGCTCAAGGGCACTATATTTTACTTGTTACTCACTTTGCACTCTCTACTCTAGCATACACTCTAACCCAGTGGTTCCCAACCTTTTTCAGTTACTGTACCACCAAATTAATTTTGCTCTGACCAGAGTACCCCTGAAGTACCCCCTCGTGCATTTTACCAGTAAGCCTATGGTCTCATGAGTCTTCTCAGAGTACCCCCTAGTACCCCTGGTTGGGATTCCACTGCT
Source organism: Coregonus clupeaformis (assembly GCF_020615455.1). NCBI lineage: Eukaryota > Metazoa > Chordata > Actinopteri > Salmoniformes > Salmonidae > Coregonus > Coregonus clupeaformis. The sequence continues at coordinate 51,194,198 of NC_059210.1, read as the reverse complement.
CTAACCCACATGCATGTCAGTTGCAATGGTTGGTTGGACTAGGGTCCCTAGCCTAGACCCTTTCCCTGCACCTACCTACCACTCCTGTGTTCACATATGAGTCTCAACAACTTCTTGCCCAAGTTGCCCTTGTGTAAGTTCCAATACAATTTTTACATTACCATGTAGTTTACCAATAAAATGGTCTGATGGTGATGTGGATATACTCGGAATACATATCCCAAAGGAAATAAATGATCTCACTTCAATACATTTTTATAGAAAGTTAGCAAAAATAGATAAGATCTTACTACCATGGAAAGGAAAATACCTGTCAATTTGTGGAAAAATCACCCTGATTAACTCTTTAGTATTATCCCAGTTTACCTATTTGCTTATGGTCTTGCGAACAGTTTTTTAAATTATATGAGAAAAAAATATTCAATTTTATTTGGAACGGCAAGCCAGACAAAATTAAAAGGGCATACAGTGGGGAAAAAAAGTATTTAGTCAGCCACCAATTGTGCAAGTTCTCCCACTTAAAAAGATGAGAGAGGCCTGTAATTTTCATCATATGTACACGTCAACTATGACAGACAAATGGAGGAAATAAAATCCAGAAAATCACATTGTAGGATTTTTAATGAATTTATTTGCAAATTATGGTGGAAAATAAGTATTTGGTCACCTACAAACAAGTAAGATTTCTGGCTCTCACAGACCTGTAAATTCTTCTTTAAGAGGCTCCTCTGTTCTCCACTCGTTACCTGTATTAATGGCACCTGTTTGAACTTATCAGTATAAAAGACACCTGTCCACAACCTCAAACAGTCACACTCCAAACTCTACTATGGCCAAGACCAAAGAGCTGTCAAAGGACACCAGAAACAAAATTGTAGACCTGCACCAGGCTGGGAAGACTGAATCTGCAATAGGTAAGCAGCTTGGTTTGAAGAAATCAACTGTGGGAGCAATTATTAGGAAACGGAAGACATACAAGACCACTGATAATCTCCCCTCGATCTGGGGCTCCACGCAAGATCTCACCCCGTGGGGTCAAAATGATCACAAGAACGGTGTGCAAAAATCCCAGAACCACACGGGGGGACCTAGTGAATGACCTGCAGAGAGCTGGGACCAAAGTAACAAAGCCTACCATCAGTAACACACTACGCCGCCAGGGACTCAAATCCTGCAGTGCCAGACGTGTCCCCCTGCTTAAGCCAGTACATGTCCAGGCCCGTCTGAAGTTTGCTAGAGTGCATTTGGATGATCCAGAAGAGGATTGGGAGAATGTCATATGGTCAGATGAAACCAAAATAGAACTTTTTGGTAAAAACTCAACTCGTCGTGTTTGGAGGACAAAGAATGCTGAGTTGCATCCAAAGAACACCATAACTACTGTGAAGCATGGGGGTGGAAACATCATGCTTTGGGGCTGTTTTTCTGCAAAGGGACCAGGACGACTGATCCGTGTAAAGGGAAAGAATGAATGGGGCCATGTATCGTGAGATTTTGAGTGAAAACCTCCTTCCATCAGCAAGGGCATTGAAGATGAAACGTGGCTGGGTCTTTCAGCATGACAATGATCCCAAACACACCGCCAGGGCAACGAAGGAGTGGCTTCGTAAGAAGCATTTCAAGGTCCTGGAGTGGCCTAGCCAGTCTCCAGATCTCAACCCCATAGAAAATCTTTGGAGGGGAGTTGAATGTCTGTGTTGCCCAGCGACAGCCCCAAAACATCACTGCTCTAGAGGAGATCTGCATGGAGGAATGGGCCAAAATACCAGCAACAGTGTGTGAAAACCTTGTGAAGACTTACAGAAAACGTTTGACCTGTGTCATTGCCAACAAAGGGTATATAACAAAGTATTGAGAAACTTTTGTTATTGACCAAATACTTATTTTCCACCATAATTTGCAAATAAATTCATTAAAAATCCTACAATGTGATTTTCTGGATTTTGTTTTCTCATTTTGTCTGTCATAGTTGACGTGTACCTAAGATGAAAATTACAGGCCTCTCATCTTTTTAAGTGGGAGAACTTGCACAATTGGTGACTGACTAAATACTTTTTTTCCCCACTGTACTACATGCCAACACGCAAAAACACTCATGCATACATGTTGTTTTACACGTGCTTATCCACCCAAGCATTGTTCACCTGACAAAACAGGTCAAACTCAAGCCTTCTCGTCTTGTCCTCTCCTTACCTGGGATATCACTCCAGGTATCCATGGCAATGGACTGACTGGAGGTTAATCTAATTTGCAATGGACAATACCTGTGGTAACTTAAATTCTACCAATAAGACATGCATATTAAAGGTTTGTAAGTAATAACATTGATTCATGACGTGTATTCACAACTCATTCTAGGTCATGATGGACTGTGTCTAGACAGGCAGCCCAATTTTTATATTTTTTCCACTAATTGGTCTTTTGACCAATCACATCTGATCTTTTCACATCTTTTTCAGAGCTGATCTGATTGGTCAAAAGACCAATTTAGTGAGGGAAAAAAATATCAGAATTGGGCTGCCTGTCTAAACGCAGCCGATGAGGTGCGCTGAGCCTGCCAATCGGTCTGTGTAGTTGAATAGTTAGCTCACAGCACCTGCTACAGGTGATGAGTGTGAAACAGTCTTGCTTCTGTCCCTCTCCTTGCCCCAACCCTATGAACACATCAACTGCCTCCCACAAATAATCGTTAAGTATCACTCCACAAAAGCTGCGGCGCTTGCAGAGCAAGGGAAACAACTACTTCAAGGTCTCAGTGAGTGACTTCACTGATTTAAATGCTACAAGCGCACCGCTAACTAGCTAGCCATTTCACACAAATGCGTACTGCATACTATACTGATGGTCTGTGGTAGTAAGTAGTACATATACGGTAGTAGCACAGTCACAACAACTTACATATATTCATTACATTTTAGTCATTTAGCAGCTGCTCTTATCCAGCAACTTATAGGAGCAATTAGGGTTAAGTGCCTTGCTCAAGGGCACTATATTTTACTTGTTACTCACTTTGCACTCTCTACTCTAGCATACACTCTAACCCAGTGGTTCCCAACCTTTTTCAGTTACTGTACCACCAAATTAATTTTGCTCTGACCAGAGTACCCCTGAAGTACCCCCCTCGTGCATTTTACCAGTAAGCCTATGGTCTCATGAGTCTTCTCAGAGTACCCCCTAGTACCCCTGGTTGGGATTCCACTGCTCTAACCCACATGCATGTCAGTTGCAATGGTTGGTTGGACTAGGGTCCCTAGCCTAGACCCTTTCCCTGCACCTACCTACCACTCCTGTGTTCACATATGAGTCTCAACAACTTCTTGCCCAAGTTGCCCTTGTGTAAGTTCCAATACAATTTTTACATTACCATGTAGTTTACCAATAAAATGGTCTGATGGTGATGTGGATATACTGGAATACATATCCCAAAGGAAATAAATGATCTCACTTCAATACATTTTTATAGAAAGTTAGCAAAAATAGATAAGATCTTACTACCATGGAAAGGAAAATACCTGTCAATTTGTGGAAAAATCACCCTGATTAACTCTTTAGTATTATCCCAGTTTACCTATTTGCTTATGGTCTTGCGAACAGTTTTTTAAATTATATGAGAAAAAAATATTCAATTTTATTTGGAACGGCAAGCCAGACAAAATTAAAAGGGCATACAGTGGGGAAAAAAAGTATTTAGTCAGCCACCAATTGTGCAAGTTCTCCCACTTAAAAAGATGAGAGAGGCCTGTAATTTTCATCATATGTACACGTCAACTATGACAGACAAATGGAGGAAATAAAATCCAGAAAATCACATTGTAGGATTTTTTAATGAATTTATTTGCAAATTATGGTGGAAAATAAGTATTTGGTCACCTACAAACAAGTAAGATTTCTGGCTCTCACAGACCTGTAAATTCTTCTTTAAGAGGCTCCTCTGTTCTCCACTCGTTACCTGTATTAATGGCACCTGTTTGAACTTATCAGTATAAAAGACACCTGTCCACAACCTCAAACAGTCACACTCCAAACTCTACTATGGCCAAGACCAAAGAGCTGTCAAAGGACACCAGAAACAAAATTGTAGACCTGCACCAGGCTGGGAAGACTGAATCTGCAATAGGTAAGCAGCTTGGTTTGAAGAAATCAACTGTGGGAGCAATTATTAGGAAACGGAAGACATACAAGACCACTGATAATCTCCCTCGATCTGGGGCTCCACGCAAGATCTCACCCCGTGGGGTCAAAATGATCACAAGAACGGTGTGCAAAAATCCCAGAACCACACGGGGGGACCTAGTGAATGACCTGCAGAGAGCTGGGACCAAAGTAACAAAGCCTACCATCAGTAACACACTACGCCGCCAGGGACTCAAATCCTGCAGTGCCAGACGTGTCCCCCTGCTTAAGCCAGTACATGTCCAGGCCCGTCTGAAGTTTGCTAGAGTGCATTTGGATGATCCAGAAGAGGATTGGGAGAATGTCATATGGTCAGATGAAACCAAAATAGAACTTTTTGGTAAAAACTCAACTCGTCGTGTTTGGAGGACAAAGAATGCTGAGTTGCATCCAAAGAACACCATAACTACTGTGAAGCATGGGGGGTGGAAACATCATGCTTTGGGGCTGTTTTTCTGCAAAGGGACCAGGACGACTGATCCGTGTAAAGGAAAGAATGAATGGGGCCATGTATCGTGAGATTTTGAGTGAAAACCTCCTTCCATCAGCAAGGGCATTGAAGATGAAACGTGGCTGGGTCTTTCAGCATGACAATGATCCCAAACACACCGCCAGGGCAACGAAGGAGTGGCTTCGTAAGAAGCATTTCAAGGTCCTGGAGTGGCCTAGCCAGTCTCCAGATCTCAACCCCATAGAAAATCTTTGGAGGGGAGTTGAATGTCTGTGTTGCCCAGCGACAGCCCCAAAACATCACTGCTCTAGAGGAGATCTGCATGGAGGAATGGGCCAAAATACCAGCAACAGTGTGTGAAAACCTTGTGAAGACTTACAGAAAACGTTTGACCTGTGTCATTGCCAACAAAGGGTATATAACAAAGTATTGAGAAACTTTTGTTATTGACCAAATACTTATTTTCCACCATAATTTGCAAATAAATTCATTAAAAATCCTACAATGTGATTTTCTGGATTTTGTTTTCTCATTTTGTCTGTCATAGTTGACGTGTACCTAAGATGAAAATTACAGGCCTCTCATCTTTTTAAGTGGGAGAACTTGCACAATTGGTGACTGACTAAATACTTTTTTTCCCCACTGTACTACATGCCAACACGCAAAAACACTCATGCATACATGTTGTTTTACACGTGCTTATCCACCCAAGCATTGTTCACCTGACAAAACAGGTCAAACTCAAGCCTTCTCGTCTTGTCCTCTCCTTACCTGGGATATCACTCCAGGTATCCATGGCAATGGACTGACTGGAGGTTAATCTAATTTGCAATGGACAATACCTGTGGTAACTTAAATTCTACCAATAAGACATGCATATTAAAGGTTTGTAAGTAATAACATTGATTCATGACGTGTATTCACAACTCATTCTAGGTCATGATGGACTGTGTCTAGACAGGCAGCCCAATTTTTATATTTTTTCCACTAATTGGTCTTTTGACCAATCACATCTGATCTTTTCACATCTTTTTCAGAGCTGATCTGATTGGTCAAAAGACCAATTTAGTGAGGGAAAAAAATATCAGAATTGGGCTGCCTGTCTAAACGCAGCCGATGAGGTGCGCTGAGCCTGCCAATCGGTCTGTGTAGTTGAATAGTTAGCTCACAGCACCTGCTACAGGTGATGAGTGTGAAACAGTCTTGCTTCTGTCCCTCTCCTTGCCCCAACCCTATGAACACATCAACTGCCTCCCACAAATAATCGTTAAGTATCACTCCACAAAAGCTCGCGGCGCTTGCAGAGCAAGGGAAACAACTACTTCAAGGTCTCAGTGAGTGACTTCACTGATTTAAATGCTACAAGCGCACCGCTAACTAGCTAGCCATTTCACACAAATGCGTACTGCATACTATACTGATGGTCTGTGGTAGTAAGTAGTACATATACGGTAGTAGCACAGTCACAACAACTTACATATATTCATTACATTTTAGTCATTTAGCAGCTGCTCTTATCCAGCAACTTATAGGAGCAATTAGGGTTAAGTGCCTTGCTCAAGGGCACTATATTTTACTTGTTACTCACTTTGCACTCTCTACTCTAGCATACACTCTAACCCAGTGGTTCCCAACCTTTTTCAGTTACTGTACCACCAAATTAATTTTGCTCTGACCAGAGTACCCCTGAAGTACCCCCTCGTGCATTTTACCAGTAAGCCTATGGTCTCATGAGTCTTCTCAGAGTACCCCCTAGTACCCCTGGTTGGGATTCCACTGCTCTAACCCACATGCATGTCAGTTGCAATGGTTGGTTGGACTAGGGTCCCTAGCCTAGACCCTTTCCCTGCACCTACCTACCACTCCTGTGTTCACATATGAGTCTCAACAACTTCTTGCCCAAGTTGCCCTTGTGTAAGTTCCAATACAATTTTTACATTACCATGTAGTTTACCAATAAAATGGTCTGATGGTGATGTGGATATACTCGGAATACATATCCCAAAGGAAATAAATGATCTCACTTCAATACATTTTTATAGAAAGTTAGCAAAAATAGATAAGATCTTACTACCATGGAAAGGAAAATACCTGTCAATTTGTGGAAAAATCACCCTGATTAACTCTTTAGTATTATCCCAGTTTACCTATTTGCTTATGGTCTTGCGAACAGTTTTTTAAATTATATGAGAAAAAAATATTCAATTTTATTTGGAACGGCAAGCCAGACAAAATTAAAAGGGCATACAGTGGGGAAAAAAAGTATTTAGTCAGCCACCAATTGTGCAAGTTCTCCCACTTAAAAAGATGAGAGAGGCCTGTAATTTTCATCATATGTACACGTCAACTATGACAGACAAATGGAGGAAATAAAATCCAGAAAATCACATTGTAGGATTTTTTAATGAATTTATTTGCAAATTATGGTGGAAAATAAGTATTTGGTCACCTACAAACAAGTAAGATTTCTGGCTCTCACAGACCTGTAAATTCTTCTTTAAGAGGCTCCTCTGTTCTCCACTCGTTACCTGTATTAATGGCACCTGTTTGAACTTATCAGTATAAAAGACACCTGTCCACAACCTCAAACAGTCACACTCCAAACTCTACTATGGCCAAGACCAAAGAGCTGTCAAAGGACACCAGAAACAAAATTGTAGACCTGCACCAGGCTGGGAAGACTGAATCTGCAATAGGTAAGCAGCTTGGTTTGAAGAAATCAACTGTGGGAGCAATTATTAGGAAACGGAAGACATACAAGACCACTGATAATCTCCCTCGATCTGGGGCTCCACGCAAGATCTCACCCCGTGGGGTCAAAATGATCACAAGAACGGTGTGCAAAAATCCCAGAACCACACGGGGGGACCTAGTGAATGACCTGCAGAGAGCTGGGACCAAAGTAACAAAGCCTACCATCAGTAACACACTACGCCGCCAGGGACTCAAATCCTGCAGTGCCAGACGTGTCCCCCTGCTTAAGCCAGTACATGTCCAGGCCCGTCTGAAGTTTGCTAGAGTGCATTTGGATGATCCAGAAGAGGATTGGGAGAATGTCATATGGTCAGATGAAACCAAAATAGAACTTTTTGGTAAAAACTCAACTCGTCGTGTTTGGAGGACAAAGAATGCTGAGTTGCATCCAAAGAACACCATAACTACTGTGAAGCATGGGGGGTGGAAACATCATGCTTTGGGGCTGTTTTTCTGCAAAGGGACCAGGACGACTGATCCGTGTAAAGGAAAGAATGAATGGGGCCATGTATCGTGAGATTTTGAGTGAAAACCTCCTTCCATCAGCAAGGGCATTGAAGATGAAACGTGGCTGGGTCTTTCAGCATGACAATGATCCCAAACACACCGCCAGGGCAACGAAGGAGTGGCTTCGTAAGAAGCATTTCAAGGTCCTGGAGTGGCCTAGCCAGTCTCCAGATCTCAACCCCATAGAAAATCTTTGGAGGGAGTTGAATGTCTGTGTTGCCCAGCGACAGCCCCAAAACATCACTGCTCTAGAGGAGATCTGCATGGAGGAATGGGCCAAAATACCAGCAACAGTGTGTGAAAACCTTGTGAAGACTTACAGAAAACGTTTGACCTGTGTCATTGCCAACAAAGGGTATATAACAAAGTATTGAGAAACTTTTGTTATTGACCAAATACTTATTTTCCACCATAATTTGCAAATAAATTCATTAAAAATCCTACAATGTGATTTTCTGGATTTTGTTTTCTCATTTTGTCTGTCATAGTTGACGTGTACCTAAGATGAAAATTACAGGCCTCTCATCTTTTTAAGTGGGAGAACTTGCACAATTGGTGACTGACTAAATACTTTTTTT